>NC_090450.1:151163080-151788080 GCF_031143425.1 Pleurodeles waltl | reverse complement strand
CTGAGGTAGTTTTATTGTTCAAATTTAGGCCCTCATTACAACATTGGCGGTAAAAAACGCCTACCGCCGCAGCGACGGCTGCCGAAAGACCGTCGCTGCGGCTACCAGCCGTTCGCCATAATATTACCACAGCTGTATTTCTGCCACAAAAAGGGCGGAAAGCCGGCTGTGGCCATACTGGCGGATGGAGGTAAGGTGGCGCCGCTACCACCAGCAGCGCCACGACAGTAGACTGCCTCTAGCCGTATTATGACAAATAATATGGCCTGGCAGTGTTCGTCTGGCGGGCGCTGCTGGCGGTAGCATCGCCCGTCCTGTCTCCTGCCAGAAGACACCCTGGATCCAGGTAAGTAAGGTCTCCGACAGGGGAGGGGTGGGTGTTGTGTGTATGTGTGGGGGTGTGTGCCTGTATGTGTGTGTGTGTTTGCGGGTGTGTTGGATGTTGACTGCATGCGTGAATGTAACGAAGTGTGAGTGCGTGTATGTATTGTAATCGTGATGCATATCTGCGTGTATGTGTTGAAGTGTGTGCGAATGTGTGAGTGATTGGATGTATGCATGCGTGTATGTATGTGTGAATGAGTGTGTCTGCGTGTGTGTGTGTGAAGGGGGGCATGGATGTACAGGGGGGAGGGTCAATGGAAAGGTAGGGAGGGAACCTATCAGTGACAGGGAAGAAATTCCCTGTAAATGATAGGGCCTACCGCCATGGTTTTCGTGGCGTTGCGAATGCCACGAAAACCATGACGGTAGGTGGGGTCATAATGCCACAGGTGGCACAATGGTGGCAGCTGGGCTGGAGATGGATATTTCCAGCCTGGCGGCTGTTACTGTAGTGTCGGGCAGAGTGGTACATTGGCGGGTTGGTTTCAGCCAACCCGCCAATGTCATAATGTGACGGTAAGTATCGCCAGCCTGTTGGTGGTACTACTGCCACATTATCGTTGACCGGTGGGGTCATAATGACCCCCATAGTGCTTTTGTGTACTCTCACGTAATGTATGGGGTAAAATAAAGGAAAATTCAATATATGATAGCAAACGCGCCACTGTCCTACACTTCCACACTTCTCCTGATTAAAACCATGCCCCAGACGTGTGGGTGGGCCAAACGTATGGGATAGGAAATGTTCAGGAACACAGCCATGGAAAGTGCAAGAAAGAAGCTTGGAATTATGTTGATTTCTGGGATGTGGGTCGCCACAGTATTTATGGCCATGGCTGTCCAGAAGCTACAGAAATCTATAATCATGATTCATTTCTGACACCTAGATATCAGTTTTCTACGTGGATACCATCACATTATTTTACCCCCGATGCCCTGCTAACATAACACTTTAGTTCTATAAACAAATTTCCTCACAATTATGCAACCAAAAGTTTGGAGTTCTGAACCATCCAGTCTCAGTCTTCTTACCCTTCTACTGATAAAGATAGTGCCTTATATTTCTGTGAGTGTCTATAGTAACAGATTGGATTGGAACAAGTCAAAACCTGTTGGTCTGAAGTCACTATACTGTAGTGCCAATGTGATCTTCACTAGGTCAAAGGTCTCGCTTAGTCCTGTCTCATGCAATAGGACCACCCACACATGTGGAATACACTCTAGATTGGAAGAGGCGCAGGAATACTGGATGTAAGTAATTTTGACATTTGTCAAAAGTTCTTACATTGTTTTCCACACAAAACTGAAAAAAATGTTTTTTTACACACATTTTGATATTTGCATGAGATTATTGGTATTAAAACTTGCTGTGATTCATGCAAGTTTGATCATCCTGGATTTTGCTGGATCTGAGATGGTACGTTTTCAGTGCTTGCCAATGCCTGCTCTTCCCATACAGACATCTTTCAAGGAAGCTTCCTATCAAAATAATCCCTTATGTCTATTGTGTGAACTTGCTGCTGAAAATCCACACATCTCTCATATGATCATGCTTAAGAGACCAAGTGGAATATAGATGAGTGCCATATAATTAAATCAAAGTAGAGGCACATGTATATTTTTTAAATTCCATCTCTTTATTGACTTTCAGTAAGCATAAAACACAATAAATACATGTTTTGGGTTTCCTGATTGATCAGGGCTGTAAAATGATAAAACGTCAAATCAATTCATATGCAGTGACACCCTTTCTTTAAAAAAATACTAAAATACCTTGCACGTCTATAGAAAAAAGAGAATGTCTTATTCCTGTAATCATCCAATGTTCACAATTGAAAGACCCAGCTTATATACTTGATCATTTCAGTGCTCTATAATTATTTCTAAAACATCATGATTATTCTATTGATGTACCACAGCTTATGAAGGATTCAAAAACCAAAAATCAGAAACTATATACTTAACATGTTGTACACATTTCTATCTCAATCTTCAGTTACAATGAATGCACTCTTAAAAATTATATGTACACTGAAAGAAGTACATCACACTTTCCCTTCTTGCTGTTGCAATAATGATATATTATACTTCTAAACTTCAACACTCTTTCTGTCTGATCCTCTTAGAATTACATATTGTATCTAAAATATTTCTCTATACCGCTATATAAATGTCTGCATCACTTTGTGCAATTTATAAGAAGCGCCATTCCCCATTTAATTTAAATTGATGAAGTTGTATTTCCTAGTTAGCAAATTCTTATGTTTTTTAAGGAGTTAAATTCTAATATTTCCATATCTTATTCCTAAAATAGCCCTATTTTCAATATATCATGTATCCTTCATATTATTATATTCTTTCTCAATTGCTATTTTTTCTTACATATTCAGTAAAGAAATTGAATTTTAAAAGGAAAGATGATATGCCTCTACATTGGTTTAATTATGTTGGCCCACATCTGTGTTCCACTTGGTGTCTGTCCTGAGTCAGGTATCTGAGAGCTGTGTGGACTTTCAGTGGAATTGAGCAGGGATTTCCACACTAGACATTGGTTTAATTATATAACTGAAGACGATGCTAGTCGGGTACTGGTATGTGAAAGGCTTTGAGGTACTTAGATGGCTCTCTGTTACTCCAAATCATTTAACATATGCAGGTCAAGCTTAAGCTCAGAGCTGTTTCTTTGTGAAAAAGACTGAAGGAAATTGCCATGTTTTGTGGACAACTGTTGAAAATCTGACACACAACATGTTCAACACCTTGTCTCAGTCTGTCAGTCTCATTGAAGGAGATGCAACAACCAGTGAAGGAAATTTTGGAGTGTGTAGATGTTGAAAATATATGAATGTGCATGTGCTGTTAGTGTAAGGCTCAAGGTGATACCCGAAACAAAAAAACAGACTCCTTCAACATTTCCCCTTCAGTGGTGTTTAAACTTTTCTGAATGCACTGCAAACTACTTTTGCCTGAAGGCTTGAAGGCACCCAAACCCTTTGAAAAGCATAAATGTCTTGTACCACCTTTCTCAAGATATCCATGGAAAGGGATATATTGGTCAGTCCTTGAAGGGATATGCACCTGCGCAAGGGAGATTTGGGGAAATTACCATATTTTGGAAATAAATTGTTGAAAATCTCTCAAATATCATGCTTAGAGCATTCTTTTAGCAAGCTAGTCAGGGCAAGGGACACTTAGAATTGTTGTACAGAATTAGAAAATGCATAGGGACAGATTTATGGAAAGTGGCGCTGCACCGACTGCAGCACCACTGTCCCTGCGCCCCTTAGCATCCCCCTACCGCCACCATGTGGTACAGGGTGGGGGCAATCACTTCATCCAATGTGACGCTATTGATGTACTCTGCAGGAGTAGCACCAAAATGTTGGTACTACTCCTGCAGAATACATAGGGGTCCATTCTAAATAATGGAAGCCCCCTTTTAATGCTTGCCCTGAGCAGTCATTAAAAGTTCAGTAAAAAACGGCGCAAGGAAATCTCATAGATTTCCTTGCGCAATTTTTTCGGCCTCCGTAACACGGAAACATCCCCTTTGCATACATTATGCCTGGCGCAGGCATAATGTAGTGGAAAAGGTTACAGAGTGGCAAAAGGCATGCATTGTGCCACTCTGAAATACGGCACAAGGAGATCGGCCTCGTTGGGCCACATTAACGTAAAAAAAATATATGCTAATGTGGGGCAAGTTGGCAATAGATGATTATAAATATGCCCCATAGTTTCTAAATTTTCCATGTATTCCTGAGTTTGATATGTGTCAGTTTGCATAAACAATTATTCTGCCACAATATAATGATCTGATTTAATATCACACAATTGTACAAACTACATTTGCAAGGAAAGAGACATTTTGCTAGTGCCTCTTTTCAGAGATTTTGGGCAGCGTTTGTTTGGTAAGCATTGTAGGGATTTAAGTTGTCTATTTGAGAAATGAAACTACTTTTGAGGACATTTATTACAGAAAACTGACAATATCACCACATAAGAATACAAAGTTTGCAGCAAGCATCACCCCGAATGTGTGCCAAAATTGAAATATATAGGGCCTGATTACAACGTTAGCGGAGGGGGTTAACCCGTCCCAAATTTGACAGATATCCCGCCCGCCGTATTACGAGTCCATTATATTCTATGGAACTCGTAATATGGTGGGCGGGATATCCGTCACATTTGGGACGGAATAACCCCCTCCGCCAAAGTTGTAATCAGGCCCATCGTTTTTACGGATAACCAAAGAGACCAAAGAGGTACATATGAATGAGCAGAGGTATGCAAATACCCCAGCAGTAAAAGCATATATATTTTTTTCATGTAAGTTAATAAAGAAAGTGGAAATGCTGCACAAAATCATTCACATAGAAGCTATAAAAAACAACTGTGTCTGATATTGGGTGATGCAGCCATTTAAAATGTTATGGGACTGCAAATGGTTCCTCTTTCTTTGTTGGAGGGAGGCAGCAAGTCAGGTTATTTAAATTGTGAGCTTTACCATACCTCCAGCAATTCTGCACTTGGTGTCCAGACTTAAATTCACTATAACTCAGTAAGGCTAGATAGAATTCCCTTTGGGTGCAATGCTCGATTTGAGTCAGTAGTTGTTAGTGGGGCCCACCAGCACTCTTTTCTGGTAACCACGGCTTATGTCAATAATCAGATTTTGACTGAGAACAAGAGCGAGTAAGGCTGAAAGGGGGTAAAGATGGAAGAAAAGTAAGATACAAACACAGTGATAAAGTAAGAAAGCTGAAATGAAAAATAATCTGTAAGAGAGATAAAGGGGTGGAGAGTATATGGTGGTAGATAAAAGAGAGATGGGATGGACTCAATGCTGCCCAGCCTTGCCTTTCTGCACCCCGCAATTGGCTGTGCTGGCAGCAAGCTCCTGAGCAAAATTTTAGGCCAGACACAAATTGTTTTACAAATTAAGCACTGATCAATTATGTCTTAGTTCCTCAGTTGTCACCTCTCAGACATGTGAATCATTAGTTGAAGCCCAAACGTAGCCCGTCAGAATTCAGCCATCCCCAAGACTTAAAAGAATGATTAATTTCTCCTGTAGCAACACATTTTGCTCACAGCACGTAGAAACTAAATAATCCAGTTTTCTATAAAGAATACATTACTTTTACAACTGATCAGTTGAATTGTTTTCACGCCTATATTTTCCCTTTCTTGGAATAGGAAGACAGCACAGACAACCTAAATAAGTGTCGCTTTCCATTCCATCATGGGAACTTTGAGTTTAATGATGCATGCAGTCACCAGGGGCGCAGGTTAGTCAGTGAGAATTGTGGGGTGTGAATCTGAAATGTCCCAACTAAAAAAGCAGTGGGCAGTGGGCAGAGGGTTGAGATGACCAGTGTTCAGGATGGACTTTTTCCACGAGGAACACAGTCAGTACTGATCTGCATTAGGTGGGCCTTTCTCCAGAGTAGCACAGTGGATGAAAAACAATGATTTAGAATGTTACCCCAAGGGATTGCCCCATGGTAGACTATTTAGTGTATTCATTTCATTGCCTTTTGGTATCTGTTGGCCAGAACTATGTGTGGAAACCGGAAGATGGTGCAGTTCCAAGCCTACTACTTCTAGTGTTTGTGGATTGCTATTGTTTTCTTTCCTTTGCTTTTGTTGGATATAGCATTATTTTCAGTCTAATTGAGTTCACTGGGAACTTCATCTTAAGAAGGATTCTTCCAAGTTGAAATATGTTCCTGAATCTTTTTGTTGGAACAGTCAAACAGTAACTGATCACTCAAATATATATATAAATTTTCACCAAATTCACACTTTGCAGCTAAAACCCTCAAAACAGCGAAGCAGTCCTCAATATTTTCGTTCATAGGTTCACTGGCCAACTTTTCCTAGGTGATTAAATAATAGTGCTGCTTTACGAAAATCATTATACTTTGTAGCATCCACTGCAACTGAATAATTTTAGAACATCCTTAACCATTTTTTCCAAGAAATGGGTGGCTGAACTGGTTTTGAGAAAAGGGAGGAGGTTGCATAGTTCACCTGTAGAAATGATGTGCCTGTCACTCTGAAGACAAGCACTGAAAGTTAGAAAAGGGCTAGTCAGAGATCCAGCAAATGGTGTGCCTATCACCAAAGAAATAGGTACTAGACAGTATGACTTTTGTAAGCTTCAGTGAGAATGTAGGATAAATGACTATAAAGGAAATTTGTCTCAAAACACAAATAGAAGACAAAGAGGCTTTTATTTGGAGCGCCACACAAGCCACAAAAGTGTGTGGTTCTCCAGCAAATCCTACCCTAACAACTGTTCTTTTTGTGAATCTATTACATTCCACTTTGTATTCAGGGGTCCTCAGACATCCCAGAGATTTGGATGAGGTGGGCTCACTCACGTAATGTGACATGCTTTATCATCGGCCACCTCGTCCCACTCTGGTAAGATGATACTACCAGGGTGAACTCAACCTCAAGTGAGGCGACCCAGAGGGAGTGCTTAGAAACTATCCAACTGGACAGGAATCTCGGGTCCAGATGTAAATGTAAAAATATCTCAGGATAAACCAAAAAAAGTGTCTTTTTTAATTAGGTGGTATCCAGGATATGATTAAAATAATACTAACAAGGTATTAAGGTGTTTTTTTTTGTATTATGCACAGTCACACCCCATAATTGCCTATGGATTGGGCAAAGGAAATGTGGATACCAAGTTTTCTTATCCTTCATTCTTTTTGAAGGCCTTGTATTACTGTAAACTAACTAAAAGTGTCAGGTAGATCAACTACTTGACATTTGTATGCCCCATGTCCTCCGCCCTAACATCATTTTTAGGTGTAGGAATAGCCTTGCAAGTCCTGAGTAATGCCAAAGACTGTTTTGGCTATCACTAAGGGCAGAAACATGTCAGCAGGCAGTATTATGGTGTATGACTGATCTGAGACAAAAGCCACGCAGGCCTGGTGAAAGAAGTAGCTTGATCCTGGCCACAACACCGCATTGCAGGGTGCAGCCAAGCAATGCATCGATGTCGGTCGGGCCCCCAGTCGGGGTAATGCATCGATTTTCTTCACTCACTGGTGGCAATCCATCGATTCTGGGGATAAATCTCAGAGCAGAGAGGTGTTGATTCAGAAGTGCAAGTGCAATGCACCCAGTTTCTCCATGCAGTCAATGGGATGCATCAATCTCTCCAAGTTGCTGCAACGGTGATGAACGGTTCGAGCATTGGGATCTCAAGCTGATGCATTGGTTATGAGAGTGATGCACCGGTCCTACTCCTGCAACATGGTTGATGCATGGGTTCTTCTGCAAGCAGGCTGGAGATGCATTGATTTCTCTGGTGCAAGTATCTGGGTCCCCTTCAAGTGTATTAGGCACTGGAGCAGGGGTAGAGACTTTGATATCCCTGACTCTCAAGCAAAATGACAGATGATGGATGGTATGCTGAACAATGTCAAACATACATCCCCAGTCACAGATCTGGACCCTAATACATTGTGTTTTTGCATGCCATCCCATTCCAGTTTGGACACATATAGGTGGTCATTACAACCTTGGCGGTAAAATCAGCTTACCGCTGTCAGAAGACCGCCAACATACCGCCGCGGCCGCGGTAAACCGCCACGGTCATTCTGACCCACAACAGGCAAACCGCCAAAATACAGACATCCACAAAAGTCCGCCACACCAAAGGCCAGCGAGAAACTGGTGATGACCAAACGTCCACCGTCACGCCAACAGAAATACGCCCACACTATCACGACACACGGATCAACGCAGCGGTCTTTCAACCGCAGTATTCTATTGGCGGTACACACCGCCGCGCTCAAAATACACACACACTTACAAAATACAACCACATTGGACAAATCAAAATACAAACACCTGATACACATACAAACACCACTCCCACACACCCAATTAAATATAAAACACACACCCATATCACCCTCAAACCCCCACTCCTCCAGAATCGGGACCACGCACAGAGAAATAGAGATCCGAGCACCCAGACGCGCATTTTACTTTCAACCAGCAATATTACCACGCACTTCACACAACACACCAATACACATCACCACACTTAGCACCACACAATCCACCCCACACATCACCCACACCACCCCATGGCACCGCAAAGACACCCCAGGTTTTCTGAGGATGAACTCAGGGTCATGGTGGAGGAAATCGTACGGGTAGAGCCACAGCTCTTCGGGACACAGGTGCAGCACACCACCATTGCCAGGAAGATGGAGCTATGGAGCAGAATAGTCAACAGGGTAAATGCAGTGGGACAGCACCCAAGAAATAGGGACGACATCAGGAAGCGGTGGAACGACCTACGGGGGAAGGTGCGTTCAATGGTATCCAGGCACAATATCGCAGTGCAGCGGACTGGCGGCGCACCCCCACCTCCTCCCCCAGAATTTACAACATGGGAGAGCAGGTCTTGGCGATGCTGCATCCTGAGGGCCTCGGAGGAGTATCTGGAGGAATGGACTCTGGTAAGTCTCAGCTTCACTACTTCATCCCCCCACCCCACCAGCATGCCAACTCACACCCCCACCCTCACCCTCACCCCATCACACTTACTCCTTGTAAATGTCTCACGATCAGAACCCACCCATCCCAACCCCAAGCCCTGCATGCGACCACAAAGCATGGACACCCATCACCAAAGCATGCCCACTGAACATCCCCATCCCCCCCAAACCACTGTCACAAAAGCCCCCACACAGGAATACCAGCACTGGGGTACACGGGCACCCACCCATTGCACGCTATGGCACACACAGATGCAAAAACCATCCATTTATACCCCTGCAGGACCCGAACGCCACGTCACCGCGCAGGAGGGTCCATAAATGTCCCCTCCACCCCCATAAGAGGCCCACAGTGATGACAGCACCTCTGTCGACCTGGATCTAGATGACCAGCCCGGCCCATCGGGGACCTCGGGACAGTCGGTTCCCCTCAGACAGCCACAGGCCACAGCAGACCTTCCCCCCTCTGGGAACACCAGCACAGCACCCACCCAGCGGGCCCATACCTCTGTCCCCAGGACACGTCAATCAGCGGTGTGTCCACCACTACAGGGCACCCAGGTTAACCCACCACCCCAACAACAACAGGGACCTGGGGGCAGTGGTAGTGGGCACACAGTCCAGGGGACAGAGGCCCAGGGAAACAGGGGAACTGGGAGGGCTGCTGTGCGACAGGGGGGGGGACAGGCCCAGGGAACCCACTCTCCACGAGGCCCTCTCCTCCATCATGGGAGCCTACCATCATTCCCAGGAGACGATGGCGACGGTACTGGCCAGGTTTCAGGAGATCCAGCTCCTGCAGGAGGAACAGTATTTGGGGTTCAGGGAGGAACTACGAACCATCAGTTCTGCCCTGGGCACCATTGTATGGGCTCTGAATCAGGTAGTCACCACATTGGGGGACACTGTGGCACCACAAAGGGCCCCTGACACTAGCATGGACCAAGAACTGCCTACCACCTCTGCCGGCGCTAGTGGACAGGAGGCCCCGCCACAGGACCAACAGGCCACCAGCACCCCACCCCCTGCAGAAGGAGAACCACCCCGCAAGCGGGCCCTGAGATCCAGGAAGAAGTCAGAGTAAGATGCCAAGACCCCCGCCAGCAAAGGATACCTCCCTGATTGTCATCCCACTGACCCACATTGTCACCCTGTCCATCCTTAAACTGCCCCTGCTCCACTTCCCACAGCCATTTGGACAATGCACCTGTGATAATACTAGTCTGAACTCTGCCACGGACAATCCTCCACCATCACCCCTCACCGATTTGCAACCACCCACCAATATAGAGCACAAAACATTCTGGAGTCTGGCTGTGATTTAGTACAAATGTATTAGAGATTACTGTGCCAAAATGCATATTTACATTGTGATGCCAACATACCACTGTCACACAGCTGTAGTCCATGGGGAAACAAAGCAGATGTCACGCAGTGGGGCCCACATCTCTGAAATCGGAAGGGAAAGTCACAACTCAGTTACCATACACTGGGGGAAAAGGACAGACAGTATAGACGTAGTAGTGGTTAAGTATATGTAATATGCCGGTGTGGATTCTTACCTGTGTGTCACTGAAAATACTGCTGTATTACTGTGTTCCTGTTGTCTATGTCGTCCTCTTCGGCTTCCTCGTCTTCACTCTCCACAGGCTCCACAGCTGCTACAATACCACCATCTGGACCATCCTCCTGCAAAAAAGGCACCTGGCGTCGCAAAGCCAGGTTGTGAAGCATACAGCAGGCCACGATGATCTGGCACACCTTCTTTGGTGAGTAGTAGAGAGAACCACCTGTCATATGGAGGCACCGGAACCTGGCCTTCAGGAGGCCGAAGGTCCGCTCGATCACCCTCCTAGTTCGCCCATGGGCCTCATTGTAGCGTTCCTCTGCCCTTGTCCTGGGATTCCTCACTGGGGTCAGTAGCCATGACAGGTTGGGGTAACCAGAGTCACCAATTAGCCACACACTGTGCCTCTGGAGTTGACCCATCACGTAAGGGATGCTGCTATTCCGCATGATGTACGCGTCATGCACTGAGCCAGGGAACTTGGCATTCACATGGGGGATGTACTGGTCTGCCAAACACACCATCTGTACATTCATCAAATGATAACTCTTCCTGTTTCTGTACACCTGTTCACTCCTGCTGGGGGGTACCAAAGCTATATGTGTCCCATCAATGGCACCTATGATGTTGGGGATATGTCCAAGGGCATAGAAGTCACCTTTCAATGTAGGCAAATCCCCCACCTCAGGGAAAACGATGTAGCTGCGCATGTGTTTCAGAAGGGCAGACAACACTCTGGACAACACCTTGGAAAACATAGGCTGGGACATCCCTGATGATATGGCCACTGTTGTTTGAAATGACCCACTTGCAAAGAAATGGAGCACTGACAGCACCTGCACTAGAGGGGGGATCCCTGTGGGTTGGCGGATGGGTGACATCAGGTCTGGCTCCAGCTGGGCACACAGTTCATGGATAGTGGCTCGGTCAAGCCTGTATGTCAGTATGACATGTCGTTCCTCCATTGTCGACAGGTCCACCAGCGGTCTGTACACGGGAAGATTCCTCCATCTCCTCGCATGTCCCAGCGGACGGTGCCTATGAAGGACAACAGTGAGCACAGAGTCAATCAACCCACAGGTACGTAACCACTGCTTGCACATAACACGATTCCCAATGCATTGAATGGCTTGTATGAGTGTTGATGCAAGGCCTAGGTATGTGTGACGCAGTAGAAAGAAAGCCATGTGGGCCCCTGAAATGGCGGCTGCCTGACCTGTGAAGTGCGACATGCGGATGTGAGGTAAATGCGCTGGCGTGGCACACCGTGGCGGTAGGCGGTCGAAGACACGGCGCTAAGCACCATTGGTTAACATTGAACCCTATGGGTCTCAGGAGCCAATGAAGATGTGCGCCGGAGGTCGCGGTACGCACCGCCGCGGTACCCACCGCCGCGGGCGTGACCGCCATTTTCTATCAGCTTAATCACTCGATACCTGATCTTCGACAGGAGAGGACCTACACTGCAAGTGCTGCTGTGACCTCGGTCTGGAAAAGACAATGGCTCATGCGACTGGGGAAAGGGCCCCTGCCTTCACTGCTCAGGAATTGGAGAAACTTGTGGATGGGGTCCTCCCACAGTATGCGCTACTCTACGGTCCTCCAGACCAACAGGTAAGTACACTGGGACCATGCTTTGTGGGCAATGCCTGTGTTGAGTGGGGTGGATGAATGATGGTGGGGAGGGGAGCGATTGAGGCATGCATCAAACGACGGATGAGAGCATGAATGTGCCACATGGCAAGGGTAGGGATAGGGGGCCACTCACATTGAGCATGCAGATGGTGATGACTATTTTTCCCCCCCTGTACATTTCACTTAGGTCAGCGCCCACCAGAAGATCGATATTTGGCGTGCCATCGCCAAGGACGTCCGGACCCTGGGGGTCCACCACAGACGGGGCACCCACTGCCAGAAGAGATGGGAGGACATCCGACGCTGGAGCAGGAAGACGGCGGAGGCTCAGCTGGGGATGGCCTCCCAACGTGGGAGGGGTGCCAGTTGGACTTTGACCACCCTGATGTCCCGGATCCTGGCGGTGGCCTACCCCGATTTGGATGGGCGCGTGAGGACATCACAGCAGACACAAGGGGGTGAGTACACTCTCATTCTGTTGACTTTGCGTGCAGTGGAGGTGTCTGGGTGGGGGAGGAGGGCTGTGGGTATCCCTAGGCCAGGGCGATTTCTGTAGGCTAGGCCCCTCCGTAAGGCATGGCCCTGTGCCCCCACCCCCACCTCTGTAGGGTGCCAAGTACAGCTAATCAAGGCCCTGTGTCATCTATGTGTGCAGATGTCGTCCATAGGCTTGCAGGCCATATTCCACGGATTGATTAGTCGACCCCAAGTGCGCGGCGTAGTGCAGGGGGCTTCTGTGTCTGTCCTGTCCGCCAACGGTGTCGCCAGTGCATGCACTCAACATGTCTTTATTTTCTCCCCCCACCCTTTTTTGTGGTCTTCTTGTTCATGTGTGCATTAGCATCATCAGGCGGAGGAGAAGTGGCATCGGAGCACGAGGGAGCTGCATCCCACATGGCCATGGAGGACCATGCAACGGACTCCGAATTCACCAGTGGGACGGAGGGCGAGGGGAGCTCCATAGCGGGGACTCAGGCAGACATCAGCGACACAGACTCGTCCTCTGAAGGGAGCTCCCTTGTGGTGGCGGCAACATCTGTGCCCCCCGCAACAACAGGTACAGCCGCCACCCCCCGCACCAGCACCGCCCTCCCAGCAGCCCCTCAGCGTTTGCCCCGTGCCCGCTCACCCAGGAAGGTGAGCATCTCCTTCGCCCCAGGCACCTCAGGCCCTGCCCCAGTCACCCCTGCTGCCCTCAGTGAGGAGGTCATTGACCTCCTGAAGACGCTCACTGTTGCTCAGTCTACCATTTTGAATGCCATCCAGGGTGTCGAAAGAGAGGTGCACCAGAGTAATGCATACCTGGAGGGCATTCATTCTGGTCAGGCTGCCCTACAGCGATCGTTCAACACTCTGGCCTCAGCACTGATGGCAGCCATTGTCCCTGTCTCTAGCCTCCCCCCTCCAACTTCCTCCACCCAGACCCTATCACCTGTACCTCTGCCTATCCCTGACACACCATCAGACCAGCCTGCACACACCTCAACACCCAAGGGAAGCTCAGGCAGACATAAGCACCACACATCACACAGGCATTCACACAAGCAACATCCACATACAGACATACCAACACCCACTGCCTCCACTGTGTCCCCCTCCTCCTCGTCTCTCTCCTCCCTCCCTGTCACGTCTCCACTCACACCTGCATGCACAACATCTTCAGCCACTACGTCCATCACCAGCACACACACCAGAACCCCCTGCACACGTGCAGTCACCACCCCCACTACCATTTACACGTCCCCTGTGACCTCTCCCAGTGTGTCTGTGACCCCCTCTTCCAAGATACACAAACGCAGGCAGCCACCCGCCCAACAGCCATCCACCTCACGACAGCCTCCAGCCCAAGCACCTGCACCCAAAGACACCAGACTTCATACTCCTACAACCACAACCTCTTCCTCCACTCCCATACCCACTACACCTACCCGTCCCACTGCTCCTAAGAAGCTTTTCCTGTCCAAACTCAACCTCTTTCCACCAACTCCCCCACCCCGTCCATGTCATAGGACTATAGTCAGCACCTCAGCCACGACAAAACTGGGCCCTGTCATGACAGTCTGCCATGGACTGTGGGGTCCCCCACCCTCCAGGGCAGCAAGTTCAGTACGGAGCCAAGGCACGTGCAGCCCACCCCTGGAGAAACATCCAAAGATAGGCAGTGGCCGGCGCGAGAGGGTGAAAACAGCAGGGACTAAAACCTCTACCATGGCTCCGGCAGGAAGTGTGGAGACAGCTGGCACACCGCCCAAGGTGGGAAAGGGACACAGGCGATCAGGGAAGGCTGGGAAGGGCAGCACGCCCGACAACACCGCCATCAGCCCAGCTGGCCAGGAGGGCCCCGCCAGCCCCATCCCAGGTGGGCAGGAGGGCCCCGCCAGCCCCATCCCAGGTGGGCAGGAGGCCACCAACAGGCCTGGCACTGCAGCCCAGGAGGGCCCCGCCAGCCACAGGACAGATGGGCAGGAAGGCTCCGCCAGCCACAGGACAGGTGGCAAATGACCTCCACGCCATGGCCAGATCCGCTACACTGGGCCCTTCATCTCAAGCACCGCTGCACTGGGCCCTTCATCTCAAGCACCGCTGAACTGGGTACCGCCGTCTCAAGCACCGCTGCACTGGGCCCTTCATCTCAAGCACCGCTGAACAGGGCACCGCCGTCTCAAGCACCGCTGAACTGGGCCCTTCCTCTCAAGCACCGCTGAACAGGGCACCGCCGTCTCAAGCACCGCTGAACTGGGCCCTTCATCTCAAGCACAGCTGCACTGGGCCCTTCATCTCAAGCACCGCTGCACTGGGCCCTTCATCTCAAGCACCGCTGAACTGGGCACCGCCGTATCAAGCACCGCTGAACTGGGCACCGCCGTCTCAAGCACCGCTGAACTGGGCACCGCCGTCTCAAGCACCGCTGCCCTGGGCCCTTCACCTCAAGCACTGCTGCACTGGGCCCTTCATCTCAAGCACCACTGCACTGGGCCCTTCATCTCAAGCACCGCTGAACTGGGCACCGCCGTCTCAAGCACCGCTGAACTGGGCACCACCGTCTCAAGCACCACTGCACTTGTCCCTTCATCTCAAGCACCGCTGAACAGGGCACCGCCGTCTCAAGCACCGCTGAACTGGGCACCGCCGTCTCAAGCACCGCTGAACTGGGCACCGCCGTCTCAAGCACCGCTGCACTGGGCCCTTCATCTCAAGCACCGCTGAACAGGGCACCGCCGTCTCAAGCACCGCTGAACTGGGCCCTTCATCTCAAGCACCGCTGAACAGGGCACCGCCGTCTCAAGCACTGCTGAACTGGGCACTGCCGTCTCAACCACCGCTGAACTGGGCACCGCTGTCTCAAGGACCGCTGCACTGGGCCCTTCATCTCAAGTACCGCTGAACAGGGCACCGCCGTCTCAAGCACCGCTGAACTGGGCCCTTCATCTCAAGCACCGCTGAACTGGGCACCGCCGTCTCAAGCACCGCTGAACTGGGCACCACCGTCTCAAGCACCGCTGCACTGGGCCCTTCATCTCAAGCACCGCTGAACAGGGCACCGCCATCTCAAGCACCGCTGAACTGGGCCCTTCATCTCAAGCACCGCTGAACAGGGCACCGCCGTCTCAAGCCCCGCTGAACTGGGCCCTTCATCTCAAGCACCGCTGCACTGGGCACTTCATCTCAAGCACCGCTGCACTGGGCCCTTCATCTCAAGCACCGCTGAACTGGGCACCGCCGTCTCAAGCACCACTGAACTGGGCACCACCGTCTCAAGCACCGCTGCACTGGGCCCTTCATCTCAAGCACCGCTGAACAGGGCACCGCCGTCTCAAGCACCGCTGAACTGGGCCCTTCATCTCAAGCACCGCTGAACAGGGCACCGCCGTATCAAGCACCGCTGAACAGGGCACCGCCGTCTCAAGCACTGCTGAACAGGGCACCGCCATCTCAAGCACCGCTGAACTTGTCCCTTCATCTCAAGCACCGCTGAACTGGGCACCGCCGTCTCAAGCACAGCTGAACTGGGCACCGCCGTCTCAAGCACCGCTGCCCCATGAGCGGCAGGGGCTGGCCCGCATCTGTGTTGGGCAGGGCTGCACAAAGCACTCTGGGCACCAAGCCCCCTCTAGAACCAGTGGAGACTGTTATCCACTTGTGAGACTGTGGCTTTGCACTCCCCAGGATGGTCCAGTGGGCAAACCACCCACTGCAGAGACTTGTGAGACTGTGGCTTTGCACTCCCCAGGATGGTCCAGTGGGCAAACCACCCACTGCATCTACTTGAGAGACATGGCTTTGCACTCCCCAGGATTGAACAGTGGCCATGGAGGCCCCTAGTGGATCTGGCGTCGTTCACTCATCTGGCTGAGGTGCCCCCCCTTCCCTTCCCCCTGAGGTGCCTGTAGTTTTGCTATCTGATGCCCCTGCAGTGTTATCTCCGTTGGAGTCAGGTATCTTGTGTGGGCTTTGCCCATGTGATTTGGGCCCAGTGGTCCACGAACAATGCATGCTACAATGCTCGGACTTGTACATATATGTATATAAGATTTTTTGATGGGTAGATATATTTTTAAGCCAGTTATACAATATATTCCAATGTTTTGAATCATTTCATTTTGTATTTGCATTATTCCGGTGGGTTTGTGGGGTGTCACTCTGATGTGTTGCTATGCATTGATGTGTGTGTTGTAGTGGTTGAGGGTGAGGGTGGGTGTGTTGCGTCTGTGTGTACCCGTAATCTGTTCTTCTCCCCCCTCCCCTGTGTCGTAGGTGCTGTACTCACCGTTGTCTTCTGCGCTGGCGTTCGTGCTCCTGGTAGAGGAGTAGGAACACTATCGCTGGGAGTATGTGGAGTTCGGGTTCCATGCTGTCCTTATTCCTCATGGGGTATATGAAGGTGGACGTTTTCCCTTCGAAATGGCTGTTTCCGCCGTGTTTTTATCGGAGGGGCTACCGCCCCGGAAAAGGTGGCAGATTGGTAGGTTGTGATAGAGTGGGCGGTACATTGTCTCCCACCTGTCTGTTGGCGGTGACCGCCGCACTGTTTGTTTGTGCCGCCGTGGCGGGCGGTGTGGTAATGTGGCGCTCTCTGTTGGCGGTTTCCGCCAGGGTCGGAATTCCATTTTTTACCCCGCCAGCCTGTTTGCGGTTTGGCCCCAGGTTTAACACCGACCGCCAGGGTTGGAATGACCCCCATAATGTATATATCCACTGAAAAAAAAAGATCACAGGGACGTTATAGACCTTTTTCCCAAACCTATATCACCATTTACCCACACAAAACCATCATACACAAAACCATTCAAATTCAGCAGTTATAGATATACTCATGTCAAGAAACTATACCTCCCAGCCTGAAGTTACTATCTGGCACAATTTAAACTTTCTTTAGATAAGTATAAATATAACTATAGCTGCTGAATTTCTATGCTTTTGTGTGAGAATCCGTGAACCTAACTATAACATCCCTGTAACTTTGTTTTTTTCAGTGAATTTCTATGTTTTTTAATGTAAAGTGATATATAAATACTGTACATGAACACAACCACCACCGCATATGACACATGTACAGCGGGGTTGGCCACAGGATAGGACCTGCAGCCAGGCCCCGCAGCCAACCCGTCCATATGCATCCAAAAATTTACTGCACACAGGCAAAGGCCGTGCAGAACAGGGCTACGGTGCATGAGTTTTGTCCCCATTGGGCTTGTGATCTGGATCTGCAAAGTATCTGTGTAACTAGATGTACAAATTTATTTTGCCTTTAATAACTACAAAGCTACTGAACGGATTTACACCAAATAAGAATAAGGACTTTTCCAGGTCCAAAAACTAGTTTTCTGCTAAATCTGATGTAATTATTTCCAGCAGTCGGGCTGTAGTCCAAAATCCTTATGGGAAATTGCATGGGAAAAATATGTTTTGGGACCCTCCCTTGGTATCAACTTCTGCTTGACGAATCACACCGAAACTTTCCACACAGCTGCTAATATGACTGGCCTACTAGTTCAGAAAATTCTATGAAGATTTTTCAAACAGCATCAAAGTTATGGGCAAAACAAAAAATGTTTTCCCTGTGGAAACCTGCAGACTGTCCAGGCCCCAGTGACCACAACCTCACAGGGACTTAGATTTTATTACATGGCAAAGGCCACACTGTCCCACCACACCCTGTGGACCACCACCTTCCTGATGAAAAATTATTTTAATATTGAAGGGTATCCTGCAGACTCCCCACTCCCTCCCAAGCCCTAGGGACGGCCACCTCCCCGGAGCTGAGTTTCTATTATTTGTATGGGGGGGCCTCAACCCAAGGACCACCACCTCCCCAGGTCAAAATGGTTTTAAAATAGTAGGGGTGTCATGCGGAACCCCTGGATCCCAGGGATTGCTACCTCCCTGGGGCTTCCCTGAAAGTAAAGCAGGGGGTCCATCATGGACCGCCAGCCCAGGGCGCCATCACATCCCTGGGGCTAAATTCTAAAGACAGAGGGGGTTGTGCAGCCTCTCTCACTGAGCCATAGATGGCCCGGGGGACCACCACCACCCAGGGCTGGCTCCTGCTACCTCCCCCTTGGGAGATGGCTGCTTGTTTTGGCTTGGTGGGAGCTGACAGTTCCTACCAAGAAAAAGAAAACATAACTCTGCTGTCAAACAGCTCCTGCTGTTTTCATCCATTTCTCTACATGCAAATATGCATGCAAGGAAACAGATAAAAACATTGCTCTCCCAAGCAGGGAAGTGTTATTTGAAGCAGCTCTCTGCTTGTGGGAGCAATGCCAGCTCCTACACGAGTCGGGAGCCAGCTGGAACCACGGGCCTTAAGGTTATACCCACAGTCCCCATAGGCTATTATGTGTGCCCTTGGCACCGTTGGAGATATTGCTGGGCTCTGTGCAACTGGCAACTTTGCCCCCCTCCCTTTATGAAAAAGTATTTGGCCAAGGCAAGGTGGTATTCCCAGGGATCTGGGGGATTGTTGTTGTTGCCTCCCCTTATAAATATTTTTAATAGTAGCCCCGGGGAGGTGGTGAACCCTGGGGCTTGGGAAGGGTTGGTGCAGTCCCCCCACATAATTATAAAATGTAGCCCTGAAGGTATAAATATTTTTAACCCAGTGGAGGTGGTGGTCCCCGGGGCTTGGGGAGGATAGGCGCAGTCCCCCCACATAATTTAAAAATTTAGCCCTGAGGAGGTGGTGGACCCGGGGGGGGGGGGTTCATGTGGCCCCCATATATTTTTTAAATGTTGTCCTGGGAAGGTGGTGATCCCAATGCCCCCGGGGTTCTGTGGGGGCCACCCTAGTTTTTTTAATGTGAAACCCTGGGGTGGTGGTGGTCCCTATGTCCCTGGAGTCATTTGCCCTCCCAATATACTATTTACTGATGTTTAGGGGAGCTGATGGACCCCGAGACTGGGCTCTGGTCTGTGCAGTCCCAGCCATATGTTTTTTTTTTATATATAGCACCGTGGAGGTGGTGGTTCTAGTGCCCAGGGGCCCATGCAGCCCTCCAAAGATATATATTTATTGTTGCCCCCTTTAAGCTCCAAACCCCTTCGGGCGTGCATGGGGCACAGTTGGTTTTGCTATAGGGAGTTGGCCACAGGCCCTGTGGCTAAGCCGCACTACACATTGCCTTCAGGTTTGGATGGTTATATGGGGGTTGGTCGCATTCTAAATGAGGCAACCTCTGCCATGCACTGCTGAGGTTTACAGCCGAGGTTTACATTTTTTTACATTAAAGAAATCATAGAAATTCACAGAAAAAAACAAAGGTAACTGGGACATTTTAGATAGGAAGATGAATTAAAAACGTGTGAAATTCACTGAAAAAACGAACGTTACAGGGGCGTCATAGTTAGGCTCACATTTTAAATGTACAAAACCATAGAAATTCACCTGTTATAGTTAGAGTTATCTCAAGTAACTGTAACTTGTGGCCTCACGATGCACTGCTAACTACCCCACAAATTTCAGCACTCATGACATCTTTGATAACATCATTGCTAATATCAATGTAACATTTGCAGTAAAATTTCTGAGGAAAAAACTGTGCATGGTGAGGGTGCAATTTATAATTATCTTAGGACACAAGTTATAGTTACTTGACAGGTGAGTTTCTCTGGTTTTGTACATTTAAAATCAGAGCCTAACTTTAATGTCCCTGTAATCATTGGATTTTTAAGTGAATATATATATATGTATATATTTATACACACACACACAAAGTACCTTAAATATACTTTGCGTGGTAAAGACATGCGTGATAAAGGTTTATACATGGTAAAATCATGCATGGCAAAGACATTGGGGGTCATTACAACCCTGGTGGACGGTGTTAAAGCGGCGGTAAGACCACCAACAGGTTGGCGGTCTTTTTTTGAGTATTATGACCATGGCGGTTACCGCCATGGTCATCCGCCGCTTCTCTGTTTCGCCCGCC
This sequence comes from Pleurodeles waltl, assembly GCF_031143425.1. Lineage (NCBI taxonomy): Eukaryota > Metazoa > Chordata > Amphibia > Caudata > Salamandridae > Pleurodeles > Pleurodeles waltl. The sequence goes on along the minus strand of NC_090450.1, from coordinate 151,767,528 downwards.
AGGACGGAGACGACCGCTGGGCTGGAGACCTGGGTCTCCAGCCCGGAAGCCGTGACAATACCGCCACCGGCATTTTGACCCGACTTACCGCGGTGGATTTCCAGCGGTAGGAACCGCCATGAAATCCATGGCGGTAAGCAGTATCAGTGCCAGGGAATTCCTTCCCTGGCACTGATAGGGGTCTCCCCCACCCCCACTCCCCGACTCCCTCCCCTACACCCCCCACCACCCCTGCCACCCCCCAGAGGTGGCAGGGCCCCCCCAACCCGACCCCCGACATTACCTTACACATACACACCCGACACGCACGCAGGCACCACCAACACACATACATGCACACACACCGACATACATGCCAACATCCACACACACAGTCAGACACGTACACCCACATTTGCACATTCACGCACACATCCACACAGACATACCTACAGACATACACGCACTCATTCCCAAAACACGCAACACCCCCGCAAGCATACAGGCACTCACACCCCCCTACATACACAGACGCACACCCCCATGCACCCACACAACACCCACCCCCCTCCCCTAACGGACTATCGACTTACCTCTTCCGTCGATCCTCCGGGAGGGGAAGGGAGCCATGGGGGCAGCTCCGCCGACACCACACCGCCAACAGAACACCGCCGCGCAGAATCACAGGACGTGATTAGCTGGGCGGTGTTCTGTTGGCGTGGCGGTGGAGGTGGAGCAACCTCCACTTCCCTGCCGCACGCAAGTATGGCTGTTGGCGGCTCTCCGTCGGAAAAACGACGGAGGGCAGCCAACGGTCATAATACGCTGAGCGGCAAACCGCCACTACTGGCGGTCTTCTGCACGGCGTACCCTCGGCGGTCTTGTTAAAAGACCACCGAGGTTGTAATGATCACCATTGTGTGGTAAAGGATGTGTGGGGAAAGGCATTGAGTGGTAATGCCTGCATTGTAAAGCTGTTTCCCTCAAAGAACTGTAGAAGCAGTACAACCCACATTTGTATGTAGTTTTATAGGTACCTGTGTAGCTACTTTTATAAAACTTTTGTCCCCCTTGATAGACCCAAAGTATTTTCTAGGTGAACATGTAAGTAGCTTATGGGGTTGTTTCATTTATTTGCCATCTGTAATCCCTAGAGAGGTTGCAGGGTATTTAATTCACATCACGTATCTGGACTTCCTTTTCAGTGCATGGTTAAAAAGTGTTGTTTGTAGTTCTGTCTCTAAAGTGCATGCTGGGTGAGGTGCGTGAGGCCTGGAGATGTGCTGTGAACATGGTAAATAAAACAAGCATCCAAAGAGGAGCATCTTTGTAGTATTTTGAGAAGAGTATAGCAAAAGGAGTGTAAGAAACAGGATTGCAACTTGCCTAGTGGTTTTACTGAGACTACATCAGTAGAGTGGAAAATTATGAGAGTTTTGACTCTTTCAACCAGGAATGTCTTCATCCAATCAAGAACAATGCATTTGTTCCAATGTCAGTCAGCTCTTCACCCATAACAGGTAGTCCATGATATCAAGTTGTGATGATAGACACTGTAGGATATTCCTTTTTAGGATTATGCTCTGACAGGGCCAAGGGATCTTTGGACCCAGCAGAGGGATGTGGAGATAAAGGCATTAACTACACAACAAATATATTTAGGGTGACACTATGACACAAGGAAAACTCCAGTCTGAAAATTCCAAGGGTATTTACTACAAATTAAGGCTCAGAGTCTCATAAATTATTCTTAATACACGACAGTAAAAATACTGAAATATGATAGGTTATCCAAACTTCTTAAAGAGGTTCAAACAAACTAACATCAAAAAGACTAGACATTCAACCAATGCTACACACAAAACCAATAAGGACATTTGAAAAGGAGGAAGCAAACGTTTTCTAATTCTGTTAATCATGTAGCTGTTTAAATCCTACAATTTAATACCCTGGGCAAGGGATAATGCTGGGCAAGGGATAATGCAAGGGATAATGCTACAAATTAACAAATCCATATCAATGGTGTGCTTGGTGAAGCATATGTGACCCAAAGGGAAAAAAGAACAAAAGGGACAAAATTAATTTGAAGAAAGAAATCTGGGGAAACAGGTGACTAACTATGATTGGCAAAAAGCATTTAAAAAGAAAAATGGGTAGGTGTCAGCATTTCAGATGCTCGACCAAGAGTCTTCTTCTTTGGGTCAGGGAAAAAATCTCTAAATCTCAGACAGGCATTTCAAAGGGGCAAGGTTGGAGAGGACTATACCTCTCAGAGTTCACTGGATTCAGCAAGCATCAAAGAGCGGGGAAAGTCTGCTCGAAGAGGAATGCAAGGAGAGAATGCCGATGTCGGGTGTGGAGTAGGACTCTCCAAAGGAGTGTGAGAAGTGCTGCAAATCCAAGTGGGGAACAGTGTATTAATGTTCATAGGGCATGATTATTCATCCATCTAGTACTCCATATGACGCTGAAGTTGTAATCATCCAATAGAAATCGGTCATATGACAGAGACTGCAACATCAGTGTAGATTTCCAGGTTCATCATGACAAAAGGCTTCCATTTTAGCTCATCCATGCAAGTTGAAACAAATGTATGCATTGTCAATTTCACAGTTCCTGGAGGTACTGGACTCAAGGTTTAACTTTCCAACCTTACTATGGCCCTCATTATGACTTTGGATGTCTTATTGCAAGACACCAAAGCCACGGGTGCCAGAAGACCACCAGTGCTGGCGGTCTTCCGCCCACCATATCACGAGTACTGCTGGATTTCCGTGACATTTTGGGTGGAAATCCAGTGGTAGTCGTGCTGGCGGGCGTAGTTGCTGGGGCAGTTCCACCACCGTCCCTGCCAGAAGGACTCTGCACGCCGCATTATGTGCAGTAATACAGTTTGGCGGTGTCCTGATGGCGAGGTGCTGCCGGAGGTGGAAGTGCCTGTTGCCTTTCCCTGTTGGACGACCTCCTCCCCGGACCAGGTAAGTCGATTGTCTGACAGGAGGGGTGTGGGAGGGTGGGGAGTGTTGTGTGTGCGTGTGTGAGTGGGTGTTGTCTGCGTGCGTGCATGTATATGTGTATGCGTGGTTGTATGCGTATATGAATGTAGAAGTGAGTTCATGTATGAATGTAAGTGTGTATGCATGTATGAATGTAGAAGTGAGTGCGTGTATGAATGTAAGTGTGTGCGTGTATGAATGTAGAATTGAGTGCGTCTATGAATGTAAGTGTGCATGCATCTGTGTATGTAAGTGAGTATGAGTGTTGTGGTGAATGCATGTATGGATGCATGTGAGTGAATGCGTGTATGTCAGTGTTTGTAAATGAGTGTATGCGGGATACGTGTAGGTGTGTGTGACTGTGCATGTATGCGGGGTTCTTTACCTGGAGGGGGCGCTGTACATTGAGGGGGGTGCTGTACATGAAGGCGGGGTGGGGGTTGGGGGGATATTGTGCTTCCTGGGGGTGGGAGAGTCGCCTGCCGGGGACAGGGAAGAAATTTCCTGTCACTGGTAGCCTTTCCGTCAGGGTTTTCATGGCAGTGCTACCGCCTCGGAAACCCTGGTAGAAAGGCGGCTCCTAATACTTCAGAAGGTCTTCTGTGGACTGCCAGGTCGAGGATGCTTATCTCCGGCCCAGCGGGTCTGACCACCCTTGTGGTATGAGTGGGGATGTGGCTGGTGGCAGAGGTCAACCCTGCACACTCATAATATGGTGGTGTTCACCACCAGCCTTTTGCTGGTGAAACCGCCACTTTTGAGCTGGCGGTCATAAGACTGCCAGGGTCATAATAACGGCCTATATGTAAAACAATAGAATATCCATTGCCAAGTTAGATTCTCATGAGAATGATTTCTGAAAGAAATGCGCACATTAGCAAGAATGACTAAACAATTTCTGCAGTCAGAAAATAGGACCTTGCAGGCAATGCGATTTTGTAAAACCATTGATCTTACGGCAACCATCTTTATGTCCACTAACAAGAAGGCACCTACTGAATCTGTAGAAAGCTTATTTACAGTAGTTGACAACTTCTTTACATTGTGATCATTTGGGATCACACCCAGTGATGGAATTATGGCATCAAAAATATCACCTACTATTGTTGAAGCACTGGCACCTCTTCTACTGGTGGTATTTGATTTTTCATCCCAGACCGAATCACTGAAATTCTCCACATGATAAATCTTTGAAATGATGTACCATACCAGCCTTTCGAAAGCTTGTAATAGGCGTTTTCTCACAAATAAAATAAACACCTGGTATGGTGTGGTCTTGTCCAGCTACCATAAAAGTCCACACACTTGTTTAACAAAAACATGTCTACATTCACTAGTCCCTGCAAACATTGTGTCAATTATTGACTTAGGTCTATAGGCACATAACATACATGTTGCCAATCTAAAGCAAGGGACCAATTTCTCCCTGCAAATGACTGAGTTTCTTCTCTTTGCCAACTTTGTAACACTATTCCCTTTTCTATTTTAGCTGTAATTGCTCTTCTTCTGACTTCAACCTGTCCAATATGTTTTTTTCTACTGTGGTAAGGATAGAGGTCAGAGTATGTCTATGGGCAAAAAATGTACCAAAATCAAGGTAGGTTCAAAGAAACCTCTTACTGTGTCAATGTTTGTGACTAGGACAATTGAAAAAGCAAGGCCATAGTTTGAGTAATAATATTGATAATATTCCTGCTGATACAAAAGTGTTAACAACAAGCTACAGGAAATTCCATAGGTTAAGGGGATACTATGATAAGTGATTTCCTCACTCACTGATGAAAGCAACTGTGTGCACACATAGGGGGTCATTCTGACCCGGGCGGGCGGTGGACGCCGCCCGCCTGGTGGGAACCGCCAAATGGCCGCTCCGCGGTCAGAAGACCGCGGAGGCCATTCTGACTTTCCCGCTGGGCTGGCGGGCGCCCGCCAAGGGAGCGCCTGCCGGCCCAGCGGGAAAGGCCCTGCAACACAGAGGCCGGCTCTGAATGGAGCCGGCGGTGTTGCAGGGGTGCGACGGGTGCAGTTGCACCCGTCGCGATTTTCACTGTCTGCTATGCAGACAGAGAAAAACATGCTGGGGCCCTGTTAAGGGGCCCCTGCACTGCCCATGCCAGTGGCATGGGCAGTGCAGGGGCCCCCAGGGGCCCCACGACACCCGTTCCCGCCATCCTGTTCCTGGCGGTCAAAACCGCCAGAAACAGGCTGGCGGGAAGGGGGTTGGAATCCCCATGGCGGTGCTGCTTGCAGCGCCGCCATGGAGGTTCAGCCCAGCCAGGGGAAATCCGGCGGGAAACCGCGGGATCCCCTTTTCTGACCGCGGCGCAGAATGGGCACTGAAGCACCGCCAGCCTGTTGGCGGTGCTTCCGTTGCCCGCGGCCCTGGAATGACCACCATAATCTTTAACCTCCATGATATTCACATAATTGTTTAGCAATTTGTGCTAAACATCTGTAGACAAATCACCTTTGCATCCATCTGCAAGTAACTCATTCTCATTAAGCAAGGACTTTTGGTTCACTATTGGGCTTGCAAAACTCTGGGCAGTTGTGTATTTAACCTTTTCTACATCTCTAGAGGTGAGTTAACTCAATCCAATGAGCAATAATACAATCATTATGACTGTTACAACTACCACTCCTACACACATGTACCTAAGCTTACACTTTTTGTTTCCACTAGACCCCATGAGTTCTCTAATTTCAGACCAAGAATCAAAAATCAAACAAACCAACATACAAAAATGCAAAAGTTGCTTCACTATATCAATTTTCACTTTCAGGCCTTTTTTATTTTGGAGCAAAGCAAATATTCAATAAATATGCAAAAAGATCAAATTATTTTACTAAACGTTTCTTTGATCTTATAGAAAGTTCAGCAAGTGTTCTCTATCAGACGTTCAAAAAATCTCCGACAAAAGTTCAATTGTCCCTAATAAAAGCCCAATTCATAATCTCTAATAATCACTTCCAGAGTATAATGTATATGTTCATGTAGCAGTAATGAGTTATCAAAGTTCAGTTCCACTGCAATCACAAATTTAAGACTGCCGAAATGGATTCGTATTGTTAAAGCAAAAGGTTGCAAATTCCTTTTCCCATTCATTTACTGCGCACTATGTCCATTCAGGAGTTAAGTATTTTTGACTAGGTACTCTTCTTCTTTTTGATCTTCAAGTTACTTGACTCTCAGCATCACTGTTACTCTGACTTGAATCCTCAGTTTATTCAGCAACTGTTGGGGGCACTATTGTCGACTCATTCAGACCCCCTTTCAGACCGCAATTGTGCTGAATCAGCCACTTATTTATCTCCAACAGCTTGACACACCTGCTCCCTCTCACTCATTGGAACCGACCTTCAGGAACATGTGTTGTATTATCTATGGGATCTGGAACTTGACAAGTGTGGCTAGTATGCACCAAGTTATGGAGACGAGCATCTTTCACAGATGGTGTAGTGTCTGACACTACCTAGTCAGGCCCCTTCCAAAGCAATTCTAAGTATGATTTCCTCACGTGGCTCTTAAACATGACCCAGTCGCCTGGACACAGGTCATGGCAAAGCTCCTGCTGCGGTTGTACAGTAGCTCCTCTAATCTGATGGGAATCAGATCGAACCACATCAGCTAGACCTTTGCAATAATCTAGTACCAAGTCATCTATCATATTTACAAGTGCATTAACACCCCCCATGATGATTTCATGAGGTGACAACCCAGTCTTTCTGTAAGGAGTACTACGCTTACTCATCAAAAGAGAACGGTGGATGCACATACCTTTGCCAGTCTGGACTTCAGAGTTCTGTTAACTTGTTCCACCAATACTGATGCCTGAGGGCTGTAACTGCAATGTAGTCTTTGATCAACTTGCAATGCCACATATAATAATTTTAGGACCTCACTGTTGCAGTGTGTCTCTCTGTCTGACTCTAGAGAAGTCAGGAATACAAAGCATGAAATCAGTTCTCTAAGTAACAACTTTGCTACTGTGAGACTATCATTCCTCCAGGACGGGTAAGCTTCAACCCAACGAGAGAAAGTGCAAATAATAACCACAACATATCTCAGCCCATTGCACATGGGTAGCTTACTAAAGTGCAACTGAATTCTGTTGAATGGTCCTCCTAATCTAAATGTGACTTAGTGTGGCTAATGTACATTTCCCTACTTTCATCTGCTGGCATATGACAACTTTGGGACACACAGTTTCTGCTATCAACCTGAATCTGGGGTTAAACCATGTCTGCCTGAAAGTTCAAATCATTGCATAATGGCCTATATGAGTGTGCCCATGAAAATGTCTAGCCATGGGTGATAATAAACTGTTTGCTAACACAGCTCTTCTATCACTTGAAACCCAAATAGCATCCTCATTTCTTTTAACACATCCTCCTCTAACCGAATTCTGCTGTTCCTTTTCTGTCACTTCTTCCTGCAATCCTTTACCTTCTTTCCATGTATCAACAGGAGTTAACAAGGAATGTTTTTGATTCATTATATCACTCTCTGTTAAAGGTAGTGCAGCTTAGGGTGTAATATCTCACCACTTCGTCTGCATATGTTTTTCCTAGTGTTGCAGTGGATTTTTGATGTGCAGCACATTTCACAACAGCATCTGTAATGCAATTAACAAGTTGTATATTTTATCCCTGTTTCAAATTAGTGAGCCAGAATAGGTCATAAAGTTATACTGAAAATTGACACTTTCAGCTGTTCGGAAACACATCATCCTCTAGTAAGACCAACTAATTTGGCTACTTGGGCAGAAAAGCCTCCTTGAAACCAGGAAGGTTCAATCACACCTGCAACTGTGCAAATTAAATAACCATCTCTCAGGGTACCATCATTGTCTCTTAAACAGGAGCAATCAACAAACATGACATAAACAGTTTTAGTTGGGGGAATGTCTTGAATATCAGGCCTCAGCTTGGTGCATAGTTCAGTAACATTAAGACAGACATGCATAGTCTCCTCAGAACAAGTATTTACATTTTCAACAGGGGCAGATAAAAGATTAGCAGGGTTTAACACAGTGCAAGATCTCAAACTAACATTTGGGTGGCAAGGACGACCTGTTAATAACGGGTCAAAGGCGCACTCGTAAGATGCTGCGTTTTGGTTCAGGTTAACAATATTTCCACTGAATGGAGAATAAAAATGTTTAGGGGATGGCCCATACCAATCCCTTTGCACTTTTCTATTGGACGCTGTCAGCTGCAACAGATTTAAGGCAACCAGGCAAAGCCGAACCTACAGGATCAAGTGTGTAAGAAAAATAAGCCACAGGCTTGTTAGCATTTCCATGTGATCGAGTCCCCCCTCTCAGAGCAGTACAAAGAAAAACATTGGTTATAATTATGCATTCCCAGAGCAGGGGAATGACTAAGATTTTCTCGCAGCTCTGGAAAGGCAGGTTTGCAATTGTCATCCAATGGTATCAGATCAGACACAACTTTGTGAGTTAGTCTCTGTAAAGGCTTGGCCAAAAGGGAAACATTTGGAATCCACTGACAACAGTGGCCAACCATTCCTATGAACATTTTGACTGACTGGTAGAAGGATTCATTTTCAGAATTGCTGAGATTCTTTCTATCAACACCTTCCAGACACCTTTCTAAGTGTAGTAATCTAGGTACAGGACATCTTTCTGACAATACTGTAATTTAGTTGGGGAAACTTTATATCCATTCTCTTCTAACTGATTCAAGACAGCACTTATGTCTCTCCTACATGAGTCTTGAGTGTTTGATGCTACTAATAAGTCATCAATATACTGGAACAAGACTGAATGGTTGGGCATTTAAAGGGACTCTTGATTCTTTTTCAAGATCGGGTTGAAAATGAATGGACTTGTGGAATTCCCTTGTGGCACCATACCAAAACCTGACTGACAAATCAAAACGCGAAGAGAATCTGGCTCTCCTCATGCATCGGCATGGAAAAGAACACTTTGCAAAGGTCAATCACAGTGAACAATTCTGTTTCACATGAAATTTGAAATAAAATCAGTGATGGATTCGGTACCACAGGACATCAGGGAACAATTTTGTTCACTTTTGAAAAGTCTTGGACTATGCAATATTTTCGATTGAGATTCCACTTCCCATAATGGGCAAGTTACCTGGGCTTTCCATTAGCTCTTTCAGGATACCCTGTTCAATTGAACAATTTATCAGGGGAGTAATTCCTGCAATCATCTCAGGGAATTTTCAGATACACTGCATCTGGTTTCAGTGTTATTTTTACAGACTCTATCTCTTTTCCTGAAACATCTCCAACTTCAGGTGACACGGTGTCTATCAAATCCTTGGGCAAATCTTTACGTGTCAGCATTTGGTACAATGTGATATTGATTCATAATTTTACATGCAAACATCCTCATCATTTGTTAGTATCTCTATTCCACTGGGGGCAGCTAATGGAGCAATTTAATTTACACAACAGATCATATCTTAGAAAGCTTATAGGACTTGAATAGCACACCACAAATTGATGCTCATCCTCAAAGGAACCTATTTTTACTGGAACAGATTTTGGTACTGGATTGGGAATGCGGATGCAAATATGCTAATTAGAAAATTATTAATGATGTTTATGTATTTTGATCAATGAAACGTTTGTAGAGAAATTAATTGTAGAGAAAATAAAGTGCACGTTTGAAATTGTGACCACGGAGAGTGGCAGCCATTTACACGAAGTTATGCTAAAACAACTAAAGATGTGTGAATTCATGAAAATATATAAGAAAATGTAGTAATATGTCATATTGAAATGTATAACGTATGTCTTATATTGATTTGTAGAGTTAACTTAGCCATGACTAAGGCCTATCCTTTTTCCAGGTCTCACAAGAAGGGCTGAATCACCACTGTGCTGTAGAAAAGCAAATGCATGTCTTGACCCTGAACTGCCTGATGTTAAAGTTGCTTAGCTAGAATTTTCTGCAATGTACCGGCGGACAGGAGATGATGAAAACAATTTAATACATTTATGTGTAGAGTAGGCTAAATGCACTTTACCAGGACTTGAACAATGGAAGCATTGACTGAAGAGGAACATGCAACACTTTCGATACCTGAAGAGCCGGATGATGAGGACATCGTATAGTGGACCAATCCACATCTTGTGAAAGGACTAATATTACAATTTATAGATTTGGTAAATAAATATTATAGGTTAAAGTCATATCTGCTGACTGACTGACCAATTGGGAATTAGGGGGATGGCCTGGGAGACTCTAATAAAAAGTCAGGACAAGGGGCTAAGATTTCAGATGCAGGAGAATAGGAGTGAGATGTTGATGACGTCAGGAGACGCTATTCGAGATTCTGTCATAGGGCTCATACTATGAGGGTCTGATGTATTGCTGATCCATTGATGACCTGAAGATGAAGACTGACTTTATTGCTGATCCATTCCAAAGATAGGTAGCTATGAAAATGTGACTGACTAACTTGTGCCTTTTCTTCTAGGTACCAACTGCACTGGTTTTACAGATTTTCACTTAGAAAGATGTTTTCCAAATTCATGTTTTCCTAAATTGTTTTGCATGAAGCCCCACATGCTGATGTAGGCTTGCTAGGGGTGACACGGACAGTGACAAATGACTGATGAACTATCTGCTGAACTCTGCTATTGATGCTGTGTATTCATTTATTGACTTATGTAGGAGCATTCAAGTACATATTTTCTTCAAGTCTTGATTAGATTATGTTATTTCATTTAGCTGATTGAATAAAGTTTGATCTAACTTGCTGACTTAGTATTGTAATCAGTAGGGAAATAAAAATTGTTAAACGGTTTACCGAGTTGTGGTTATTCATGAATAGATGGTTTTAGCTGTTTTAATTAAATGTTATTATTTGGGTATGCTGATATTGATGCTAGTGATCACTACATGATTAGGATATTCCAGAAGGTTCATCGACCTATACACGTCCCCTTGTAAGTTTACTTACTAAGGACCAGGCACGCTATCAGGAACTTGTTTATTTGCAACTCCTACCACCTGAATTGTTCTTCCTGTTGTTCTAACAGTGTAGTATGTAGCCCCTGTGTCAACCAGAAATAACACATGGTGATTCATTACATCAGCATCTAAATAGGGACCATGTTGACCTACTTCTAAGGAAGCACCTAGCGTACACTCCTCATCATCTGAACAATCCACTTGAAGACTCTCTTAAAAAATCCTTATCATTCAGATCCATTAAAGGAAACTGTGATGCCAACTGATTCACATCAACATTTGCACCCTGATTTAAATTCTGTTGGGAGACATTTGTCTACTGCTGAGCCATCGGACCTTGTGGTATTTGCATTTGCTGTCCTGGGGTACTTTTACATTTTGCATTTGGGGTCCTTGAATTCTCTGTATTTGAACATGATTATAATCATGTGGCTGCATTATTCCTCCATTTTGCATCTGATTATTACTCACATTAAGGGGACACTCCCTTCTCCAATTTCCTAAATTTCCACATGTGTGACAAATTGGTTAATTTCAAAGTCTGGATATCAAAAACACCACTGGGGTCTATCTGAACACCACATCCTCTACCTCTGGTCTAGAAAATGTTAGGGGCAGATTTAAGAGCCCCTAGCACCTCCTTGCGCCACATTAGCATAATTTTTTTATGCTAATGTGGCCCAACGAGGGCAAAATCGCTGCACCATATTTACAAAGTGGCGCAATGCATGCACAATTTGCCTCTAAATGCTGGAAAACGTGGTGCAAAACACTTCAAATCACTTCTACACTGTCTACCAGTCATCATCCTCAAACAGATGGCCAAACTGAGCGATTAAATCAGACAGCTTATGCTGAGGAAGCACTTCATTCTTGGACATCAATGCTTTGGTTAGCTGAATTAGCCTATAATAACTCGTATCATACTTCCATTCGTGTCACCCCCTTTTTTGGTCTGTTTGGCTATCATCCTTCTACCCTGACAATCACAATTCCACAAGAAAGTACACTTACACCAGCCGTGTCAGAGACGATTCAACAACTCCATCAAACCCAGAAACAAATTCAGCTACACCTAGATAAAGCTAAACAAACGTATAAAAAACACTGTGAAAAGAAACATTGTGAAGGACCCCAATATAAGCCAGCTGATAGAGTGTGGTTTTCCACACGTCATATTGACTTCAAGAAAAAGCATATGTTTAATCCCAAATTCATAGGTCCTTACACAGTTCTTCAAAAAATCAATCCAGTGACCAATAAACTGCAGTTACCAAGATCACTACGTATTCATCCAGTATTTCGTACTTCACTCCTGAAAAGAGCTGTCGAAAAAGTCCGCTCCCAACCAGCTCCAGTTCTAGTAGAGGGAGAATTGGAATACAAAGTAAAACAGGTGCTGGATTCAAAATTTAGATGTCGTAATCTCTGGTTTCTAATATCTTGGAAAGGTTACGGTCCTGAGAGCAATTCATGGGTTTCTGCATCTGACATTCATGCTCCACGACTAGTGAGGCGTTTTCATTGCCTACAGCCAGACGAACCAGGCCCTAGAGCGCGTTTGGGAGGGGGGCGTACTGTCAACATCAGGACAGTACGCACTCTATGGGCGACGTAAATGCAAAAACCCAGTGCTTATGCAAAGTCATATTTCATGCATTGTGTTTCTATGCAGTATGTTAACCTTTTGGATTGCAGAGCTTTTACCTTGTCATTAATGCTGTTTGTACTTCATTGTTCATCTGCAAGGCTTGCTTGCAGGACTACAGGGTGTGGTCCTTTATTCTAAGACTTTCTAGAAGCCTTTCTTGCAGCATGGTTGGGTGTGGCTTGTGGGCGGGGCTTGGCTCTATATAAGGGAGCCAGCCCAGCTCCACGTGCTCACTATTCAGAGGTCTTGGTGCAGAGCAGCAGCATTTTCCAGAGCTCCTGTCCCGGAGGCCTATCCAGTCATTTCCAGGCCTGCCCTCGTTTATTTGGTGATCTTCAAGCAGGGCGGTAAGGCGGAGGTCCGGTTAGGCCCCCTACTCCATTTTCCAGTGACACTCGAGTTTTGGGCCTAAACTAAAAATCGCCTGTGTGATTGTTTTCATGGCATTGGTATTGTGAATTCCGAATTGGCAACAGTGTGCACGATTCACTCCAGGCATTTATTTCTTGGCATTCAGATCAGCAGTGTGTGCGATCATTTCATTTGCATTTGCATCGTGAATTCCAAATCGGCAACAGTGTGCGCGATTCACTCCAGGCATTTATTTCTTGGCATTCAGATCGGCAGTGCGCGCAATCATTTCATGGCATTTGTATCATGAATTCCGAATCGGCAACAGCGTGTGTGATTCATTCCAGGCAATTACTTCTTGGCATTCAGATCGGCAATGCGCGCGATCCTTTCATGGCATTTGGTGCTTGATTTTAGAATCAGCAACAGTGTGCACAATTCTTTCCCGGCATTAAACTCTTGAATCACAGATCGGCGTTGTGCTCGATCGTTTCATTGCAAGTGAATCTCGATGTTCGAATCAGCAGCAAGGTGCGCGATTCATTCCTGTTGTTTAACCTTTGAAATACAGATCGGCAGAGTGCACGATCATTTCTAGACATTGAAATCTAGATGTGCAGTTTGATTAAGGTGCATAATATTCCCTGAGCATTTGAGTCTTGAAACTCTTAATCAGAGAGTGACGTAGCAGTTTTATTCATGGTTCTAGTACAGTTCATTCATGCAGCGAAAATAAACATGTGCTCTTTGATACTTGCTACCATGCAGAGATTATTCTAAGAAGTATTTAGAGAGAGTTTATTTTTCAAAATATGATATGTTAATTCTGGAATGTTCATAAAAATGTCTTGCATAACCTTTCTTGAATTCCAGGTACCCAGATTCTTGAGGCCTAGTTATAGTGAAGCCTTAGGCCATTCATGTTTTCAGCTTAAGTGTTTATTTGAAACAAAAACTTATTGAAAGTCATTGTGATTAATCTTGCAGTTGTGTTGTTTAACTCTTGCTTCCACAGGTCTCCTTCCCCGCTGTTCCCAACCCAAATCCCATTCCCCCACTTGGCCATTCTTTAACTCTGTGCTATATAACTAGTGGAGTTTGGAGCTGTCAAGAGGTGGACATGTTGGGAACATGCACAAGCCCCGAGGATCTGGTCTCCTTGACACAATCAATGTCTTTTGGAGACACTTTGGGCCTGATTTAGAGTTTGGGGGAGGGGGTTACTCTGTCACAAACGTGACGGATATCTTGTCCCCCGTATTATGATCCCATAATAACCTATGGAGATTGTAATATGGTGGACAGGATATCCTTCACATTTGTGACGGAGTAACCCATCCGCCAAACTCTAAATCAAGTCCATTGTACTTTAATATGCCAATTACTTTATAAAACGTCTTCCTCTTCTCTTCAGATGGCGCACCTGTTACTGGATCTCTTACAGGCTCAGCTTTATGGCAACCAACAAAAACCTTGCACTCAGTCCACATATCACTTGGAGCCACAATGTCAAACAAAGTATTCAAATCCCACCAAAGGCATTTTCAAGTTTCACAAACCTTTCTGTCTGCTTATACCATTCCACCAGCTTTTCTCTCAATTTCAGATAATCATTTGTGAATGACAAAATATCACTCCCACTCCAAGGTACATGAACATAACCTCCTTCTAGAATTTCTCTTTTAGCCTCAGCTTGATTTTCTCATACCGGAGGCACATCTGGGTTTGCTTTCTTGTGTTACATTTTATTCCCTCACCTACCTTCCTACTTATCGACGCTGGCCATTTTGGGATGTACATGATTATATTGCTAATTTGCAATCTCATTCAAGGATGTCTCATGTTAACTGTATCCTTGTCACTAAACTCCAATCTGTAACTTCTCTTTAAGGTCTTTGATTTCTCCAAATCCACGTCATATTTCTAGGCCACTTCAGATAACCTTTCATAAGCCTGTTCTGCATGTTTAGAAATGTTTTGCACACGAACTGCAGTTAGCCCTCTGTGTAAATCTCTATTTGGGCAGTGTCTAAAGTTCCTAATATCATTTAATTTAATTCCATTTTCAGTCTGGACACATTCAGTGATGACTCTCTCTCTTGAATGTTGTCTGATTTTGCACTGCAATTTGCTACACAAGTTGCACCAGCAGCACTCAAATTATTTAGCCAATCATTTAATTGCTGTGCAGTAAAACCTCTCAAACTCACTGAGTTCTTTAGGGAGCTATCAGGTTGAGAGAGATTAATTCATGGTTACTCTGGTTGTGATGACATTCGGTAATGGAAGAAGGATGACTTTCATAATGTTTTTGGAGCAAGTGCCAGCTGGAGATGCATAAGTAGAGATAGATTTGATCAGTTGGACAGACTTCTTTAGGGTCAGTGTGATACATGTGCAATGGTTTGGTTCTGTGGGTTTGTTTTTTTGAATATGCACAAATTAACTGTCACCATCTAAATTCAACTGGAAACAAGTGTTCAGTTTGTCAGCTTTTTCAATTAAATGATCAGTAATTGACCTGTAGAACTCGCACAAATGATTCTCACAGGTTGAATTTTAATCAAGGTTATGCAATTACAGATATACTTAGTTTTGCATAGAGCTCCCTCTAGCTGTCATGTGATAAGTATCATCTCTGAGCTTTTCTGGTAGTTCCATGGTACCATGTGTACTGTCTCTGTAGTTTCCAATTCTGCTTGTGTCACATTTTTCTCCACTGTCCTTCTAGTTACGTTTATTTTAGATTTTTAACTCAGATGAGCCAGGCCACTTTCATAGGAGGCTGTTCATTTTGTATACCTTAAGGGGAACCAATTCGTCAAAGGTCTTTGTAAGCCATTGCTGGACTTGATTAACTGTCATCAGTTGGACCAATGGTCATTTAGCAGACAGCGGTGAAATTCACCCATGTTTCATTCATTCCATTGCCTGGTTAGTGATTGTAGGATTATGGAGCAGGGTCATTACTCTACCAGTTTTCTTCATTTGGAAACTTTCTGAGTGGAATTATGAATCACCTCTCGTGTAGAGGCCAGGCATTTTCTTTAAACCAATTTTCAGTGATGAGGTGTGGTCTGATTTGGAACCAGGAAGAAAGTCAGAAGTGTGAACCCTGCCATTATTAAAGACCTTGCATTGATCTTGGTTCACCAAAATGGCTTGTGGGATTCAAGGTTTTTGCCATGTAAGAAATTAGGTTATTGCTTGATGGGGTGGAATCCCCACTTCAACCACAATCCTTGTCAGGATGAACAACAAAAGTCACTAAATTAACCAGTGCAGAACCCTTTGGCAGCTTGGCACAAAAGCAGTCTGGCTTAACTTGGGGCAATGTGTAAACTATTTTTAAAGCACTTAAATAGTAAAACATTTAAAACACAACACAAGCAAAATCCTGATCCAATTTAGAAATATAGTGTAAAATATAATGAAGATATGATACCAGAACAATATTAATTCAATCAGTAGAACTGGAAATATACACTTTCAAAGTTTTAAGTATAGAGCCGAAAAGCACAAAGTGCCAGGCACTGTCATGGTAGACCAAAGGAAAGTCACAAGTTCAGGTCAACGTGATGGAGCGCAAGACACAGGGGCCAAGTTAGTTGCACTGAAAAAGTTAACTTCTCAAGTTCCAGTGCAAAGAGTTCCATTTACGGGGGAACAGTCGACGAGTAGCAGGATACCTAGTGCTAGCCTTTGAAGTGAGGGGTTCCTTATACTACAAACACATCTGGTTCTGGAAAGTTCTTCCCTCCCCCGTCAGGGCTCTGAGAAGTGTGGGGTGACATAAGATTAGTGTCATGTTCCTTTGTGTATGCTGGAAGAAAGCCTTTTGAAGTATAAGTGGAGCAATGCACAGCTCTGACCTCCAGCCACCCTGGCAGTAGCATTTAATTTCCAGGTCCTAGATACATGTAGCACCATATACTAGGGACTTACATGTAAATTGAGCTTTCCAATTAGGAGTAGGCCAGTGTTACCATGTTTGAGGATAGAGCACAAGCACTTTAGCACTGGTTAGCTATGGTATTTTGATACAGATTTCACAGAATTCTAAAAGTCAACAAAAATGGGCTCAGCAAAGGAACAGGGTGAAGACAAAAAGATTGGAATGACCCTGCATAGAGGGGCAGGTCCAACATGCCATAAAACATGGACTGGGAAGTTTAATGATTACTCTGGTTGGTGAGGCTGCATAATGGAAGATGAATCCTCAACAGTTTTCCCCTTTTGTAATGTCACAGATTCCTGGATGACTGTCAACTTTGCTGACAATTGCTCTCTCAAAAGCTCTATTTGGAGTGTTGGCTGGTAGAGTCGCTGATGGAGTGGCCAGTGGAGTGCGGTTGAAGCAATTTATCAGGCATATCAGGTCAGTGAAGGAGTGAGTAGTGGTGATTTGTCCTGTGATACCTTCACCCATTATGGTTGTGAGGGCACGAATGGTGACATATTTTGCAGGAGAGGGAGAAGAGGTATTAAAGGTAGGTTCAATTTAGTGTTGTGCTTTAATATCCTAAGTAATTTTCCCTCTCTTGGATGTTGGACAACTGCCATTGTTTTGATGCTCTCTGATTTGATAGCAGGGTGCAGAGAGATTTTGAAACCAAAGGTTCATCTGGATGGTTGAGGAAGTCAAATAGGAGTTTGACTGGGTTAGGGTGAGATGTTGATGGCAAAGGAGATAGCATAGCATAGGATATAGTAGATGCTGATTAATGGATAGGTTGGGAGAGAACACAGAATTCAGAATCTTTGATGAGTGTTACTGATGAGGTGATGTAAGACTCGAAAGTAAGGCAGATATAGTAGATGGTGACACATGTTAAAGAGCTTGTCTATGTCTTTTTTTTTGGATTTTGTGACAACAGGCTTCCAAGAGGAGAAGAAGAAAATTATTGAAATTGTGTTTTTTAGGCAGGTTGAGGAGGATGAGATGAATAGATAGATAAAGGAGACTGGGAGACAGTGGAAGAGGTAGGGGAGGGTGAGATCAATGGCTGTGTGGAATTATGGAAAGATGCTAACCTGAGTGATAAGAAAGAAGAGGGCGAGAAGAGGATATGTGTCGGAAACTGGATTCACTGTTGAAGGGACTGAAACCCTGCTCAAACAGCAACCACAACCCTTTTCAAAGTGAAGTCACAAGCAAACCCCAGATTAACCTGTGCACAACCCTCTGGTAGCTTGGCACAGAACAGCCAGGCTTAACTTTATGTAAAGTATTTGTTCAAAAGAAAGACATTTGTTCCCTAAGGGAGTGATGTGATTTTAAACAATACATTATAAATATACAGTTAAATACGTTCACTGTAAAAAGTTTGTTTCAGTATATCATATCACATTCCATGCGGTCCAAAAATTACATACTGAAGGTGAATAGTGACATTTATGAATGATTGTGCATTGGTGCTCTACATAAAATATATACACAACATATTTACAGGTGTCGCTATGGTTTGATAAAGTTATAAATTCTCTGTATGACTTAAAATCAGAGTACAATGTGTACATCAAAATAGGACATATCAGCCCACTAGTCCAATTGTCGATGTTTCAACCCTGTAGAAAGTGATTTATCAGGACAAAAATAACGGAAGCACTCAATACAAAGGGAACAAAAATCACCTTTATGAACTGGACGTAATTGTGGAATTGACTAATGGCAACAGAGAGATCCCACCTGTTGTATATGTATATATACAGGGAGTGCAGAAATATTAGGCAAATGAGTATTTTGACCACATCATCCTCTTTATGCATGTTGTCTTACTCCAAGCTGTATAGGCTCGAAAGCCTACTACCAATTAAGCATATTAGGTGATGTGCATCTCTGTAATGAGAAGGGGTGTGGTCTAATGACATCAACACCCTATATCAGGTGTGCATAATTATTAGGCAACTTCCTTTCCTTTGGCAAAATGGGTCAAAAGAAGGACTTGACAGGCTCAGAAAAGTCAAAAATAGTGAGATATCTTGCAGAGGGATGCAGCACTCTTAAAATTGCAAAGCTTCTGAAGCGTGATCATCGAACAATCAAGCGTTTCATTCAAAATAGTCAACAGGGTCGCAAGAAGCGTGTGGAAAAACCAAGGCGCAAAATAACTGCCCATGAACTGAGAAAAGTCAAGCGTGCAGCTGCCACGATGCCACTTGCCACCAGTTTGGCCATATTTCAGAGCTGCAACATCACTGGAGTGCCCAAAAGCACAAGGTGTGCAATACTCAGAGACATGGCCAAGGTAAGAAAGGCTGAAAGACGACCACCACTGAACAAGACACACAAGCTGAAACGTCAAGACTGGGACAAGAAATATCTCAAGACTGATTTTTCTAAGGTTTTATGGACTGATGAAATGAGAGTGAGTCTTGATGGGCCAGATGGATGGGCCCGTGGCTGGATTGGTAAAGGGCAGAGAGCTCCAGTCCGACTCAGACGCCAGCAAGGTGGAGGTGGAGTACTGGTTTGGGCTGGTATCATCAAAGATGAGCTTGTGGGGCCTTTTCGGGTTGAGGATGGAGTCAAGCTCAACTCCCAGTCCTACTGCCAGTTCCTGGAAGACACCTTCTTCAAGCAGTGGTACAGGAAGAAGTCTGCATCCTTCAAGAAAAACATGATTTTCATGCAGGACAATGCTCCATCACACGCGTCCAAGTACTCCACAGCGTGGCTGGCAAGAAAGGGTATAAAAGAAGGAAATCTAATGACATGGCCTCCTTGTTCACCTGATCTGAACCCCATTGAGAACCTGTGGTCCATCATCAAATGTGAGATTTACAAGGAGGGAAAACAGTACACCTCTCTGAACAGTGTCTGGGAGGCTGTGGTTGCTGCTGCACGCAATGTTGATGGTGAACAGATCAAAACACTGACAGAATCCATGGATGGCAGGCTTTTGAGTGTCCTTGCAAAGAAAGGTGGCTGTATTGGTCACTGATTTGTTTTTGTTTTGTTTTTGAATGTCAGAAATGTATATTTGTGAATGTTGAGATGTTATATTGGTTTCACTGGTAATAATAAATAATTGAAATGGGTATATATTTTTTTTTGTTAAGTTGCCTAATAATTATGCACAGTAATAGTCACCTGCACACACAGATATCCCCCTAACATAGCTAAAACTAAAAACAAACTAAAAACTACTTCCAAAAATATTCAGCTTTGATATTGATGAGTTTTTTGGGTTCATTGAGAACGTGGTTGTTGTTCAATAATAAAATTAATCCTCAAAAATACAACTTGCCTAATAATTCTGCACTCCCTGTATATATTATGATTATCACCTATATATCATCCTGCATTTATCAGCCCAGGTTACCAGGGTGTTGGAAAGTGCCCCTTTATGTATGCCCCCACACTTTTTGCCCCAATGCTGATGCGTATGACTCTGTTAGTGCACTGGAAGCCTGCTACCCAGGCCCCAGTACCCATTCTCTTGCCCTAAATTGATTTGTTGATTTGGTAATTCCATGATTGGTAAATACTTTACCCCCCTTGTAATCCTGTAGTAAATGTATCACAGGGTACCTAGGGCACAGGTGGTAAAGTGATCCCCATGGCTGCAGCACATGTTTGTGCCACACTAGGTGCCCCACACAAAATTGCTGATGGCAGGCCTGCCATTGCACACTGCCTGAGCGCTGCAAACTGCTCAAGTTCAATTGTGCCCTCACCATTTGTGGCGCAGTCCCATGCACTGCCTTATATATATCAGTAGTAGTAGTAGCAGCTTTATTGCATAATTACTTAAAATCATTGCATAAAATACAAATACTTTTACCATAAAATACTTCTAGTCATGTACAATATTGTCAACCTCCCTGCAACCAAATGCAAATGTCAGTGCAAATTTGTACAATATAATAAGAATCCCGTAGTTTGTTATCAGTTCTAATGGCATTAAATATATGACCAGCCTACATATGATGCTATCTGCATGTCCGTGTAGATGCTCAAGCCAAAGGCTGTCCTTGAGATTTGTCATTATATCTAATAAAATTAATTATTATAAAAGATCTAAAGCTTTAAAACTAGAGTGCAGATGACAAGAAGTGCTTGATTTTACCGCACAGTCTCATCCTTTAGTGTGCAATTCTAGACTTAGACATGCCAGTGCGACCCTTGTAAAGTACCACAGGCTCAGTAATGAACGAGTGAATGCCTAAGCCACAATTTCCATAATCTAACGTTACAGTAGCAGAAGAAGACACTTCTACAGCACTTACAAAGTGCCACAAGCATAGCGATGAGAGAGCAAATGCTTATACCTAATTTCTTAACAATCTAGCAATAAAATCACTGCACAGAGTAAAAGTAGTGCACAATGGTGAGATCTAAAGGATAGAATACCCTATTGTGCCTAATGGCGCATGATCCAGTTTAGTTAATTTCAGGGAGGTTACATTTTGGTGGGCAATTTTAGGTTTAGACATTGAGGTGCAACACTTACAGAGTGCCAAAAGCACAGCGATAAACAGGAAGATGCCTGTGCCAGGATTTCCAACAATCTAATGTTCCAATGGCAGCAAAGGACACAGAGTTAAATAGTGCAGCACTTGCAAAGTGCCACAAGTATGGCGATGAAAGAGTTGATGCCTATACCAAGTTTCCCGACAGTCTGGTGTTGAGATAGCAGCAGGAAATACAGAGTAAGGTAATGCACAATAGTAAGACCTAAAAGTTCGAACAAAGATGCCTTATCTGGCCTAGATCTCCAAAGTCTAATTCAGAGTTGCAAACTGTCAGGGAGATTTTCATGGGTGAATAAGCCACTTCGTTAATAATGTTTCTTTAGTGGCCACCTTTCCCCTTTTCAATTCTGTACGTTAATGGCTCCCGGCATTCTCTGGAGCCAATCTCATACTGGTAAAACATTTCCCAAAGCAACCAAGTTCCATTATATCAGGGAGGCCTCTGCACCCCAGGAGGGAGGGCGTATTTTAATAAAGGTGCAGGCATGTAGGTACGAGCTTATATATCTCTATAGTGTCCTTTACATTAAGGTACACTATAACTGCAGGACAGTTTGTAGGATAACATAGGACTTAAGCCCGGGCAGACCCATGCTGCTAGCTCCATTATGGTACCTCCTAGATATGTCGAATGTGATGTCAAACAACTTGCTTTCACTCCCCCAACATGAATCTGATGTCAATGGATAGCTGGCATTCAACCAGGTGGCACACTAGGGGTTGCCCACCTGTTAGCTACACGTCTTTGTGCTGTGGCTGGTCAGCCTATGCTTTTTCATATGCTAACTGCCACAAAACAGGTTTATGACCTCCTGCAAGGCAGTGTGGGTGCTGCCAGGAGTCAGAGAAAAAGGCTTAGGTAGGGAGGAGGTCACACCTTCTGCTCCTCAGCCAAGCTAGTGTATGAAGCCATCAGGAAGGTGAGCTTCAAATGCATCTTTGCTGTCCCCCAGCAGAGCAAAGAGGCCCCCCATTCCCTCAGGCACATTTGCTCATGTTCAGGTGGGAAATTAGGTATACAGTACAGTGCACACCCCCAGCAGGCTAACCACACCTCTAGGGTGAGCAGCCTGGTCTGTGCACTAAATTTTGATTTACGCCATCCTAGGAGTGGCAGAATCCAGGGCTCTGGGTAGCTACAGTAGACCTACGCCACGGATGTGTTTACCTCAGGGGCGGATTAGATGTAGGGGCTAGTTTCCCATTGTCCACTAGTCTCCACACCCTAACTTCCCTAAATCCAGGATTTAAGGAATAACCCTGCCATGGAACCTCATTTCCAATCAACCAACTTTAAAGAAGGACCAGGAAGTGCTCTACATCACGGACTACCGGACTTTGCCTACTGCACCAAGGCAAAAGAGGGATACTCTGTCCCTGAGACAACAGACTGGGAACTGCATGAATGTCCCTCGTCCGTGGCTGAAACTCAACACTTCCGACCAGAGGGACCTTTGTAGAAGCCAGAAGCACCCTCAGACTACCCTAGACTATTGGCACTGGTCTCCTCCCAACTGCAGGTGAAAACACTTGCAGGATCCAAAGTTTCACTGACTATCGGGCCTGGCATGGAATTGACAAAATTCAGGTGGGCCAGTGTCTTTTGGGAGTTGTAGTCTTGCCTGCCTCCATGTTTCGGGCGCTAAACCTCTCTCCCGGTCTCAGTGAAGTCCCCAAAGGATTTCTGCACCTTCACTGCAGCCAAGGCATGTTGGCTGCCAGTTCAGTAATTAACCCATCATACACGATGCTGCAAGTGCAGTGCACATCATGCAGCCTGCACCCAACATCTCCAACCCAGCCCCAACTGAGATTTTGCATTTCTTGTTCAGCGCCATTGTGTAAGCTGTAAAACCAGCACCAGTGCGAGTCCCATTCAGCACCATTGATAGCCAAGACAACTCTGCACCTGGACACTATGGGCCAGCTGAAACTACACTGTTGTGATCGGGTCCTCGAGACTGCACACCCAGAACCCCGAAAGGGTTTAACGCAACTTGCTTTCTAAGTACTGTTTTGTAACTAGTGATTTTCCTTTATAGACTTCAATGCAATATTTTGATGCATTCTGTGATTTAATTTTGCTTTTAAAATCTATTACTCTGGTTATTCGGTTTTAAATCTGTTCATTTTGGTGTCTAAATTAAGATAAAAATAAGCTCTATTTTTATAAACTGGTATCCGATTTCTTTTGAGTCATGTCTGTTACTTATTGTCCAAGTTGGTGCTCTGAAATGCTTAACACATGTTCCTGTAAGTAAACCCTGGCTGCTCTTTGCCACACTACCAGGACTGTGCTAGAGATTTACTCATGTGAATCCAAGGGCCATCTTTAGGGTATTGTGAGAGTATCTCATGGTGAGGACTACCCCTTGCACAACATATTGTGAGAGTATCTCATGGTGAGGACTAACCCCTGCACAACATATTGTGAGAGTATCTCATGGTGAGGACTAACCCCTGCACAACAACCCCTGCACAACATATTGTGAGAGTATCTCATGGTGAGGACTAACCCCTGCACAACAACCCCTGCACAACATATTGTGAGAGTATCTCATGGTGAGGACTAACCCCTGCACAACATAATATGTTGTTCAGGGGTTAGTTCTCACCATGAGATACTCTCACAATACCCTAAGGATGGCCCTTGGATTCACCTGAGTAAATCTCTAGCACAGTCCTGGTAGCGTGGCAAAGATCAGCCAGGGTTTACTTTCAGGAACATGTGTAAAGCATTTCAGAGCACCAACATGGACAATAAGTAACAGACATGACTCAAAAGAAATCGGATACCAGTTTCTAAAAATAGAGCTTATTGTTATCTTAATTTAGACACCAAAATGAACAGATTTAAAACAGAATAACCTGAGTTATAGATTTTAAAAGCAAAATTAAATCACAGAATGCATCAAATTTTGCAGATGCAGAGTCCTGTGTCAAGGATGCTTCGTGCAGCAGAGGCGATGCGAGGTCTGGGTGAGGAAATGCATCATGCAGTGGTAGTTCATATCCTGCTGTGGTACTGCGGTTCTGAGGAGCTGCAAAGTACCAGGCAATGTCCTTGCATGAAGATACATTGGCTCTGATGGACTGTGATGGACAATGCGTTGGGGAAGTCTGTGCAACAGAGGCAATGTGTCAGTTCTGACAGCAATGCATCGAGCAGCTGTATCTGCTGGAGATGTACTGCCACATGGAGTAGATGTGTCGTCGGTTCTGCTGGATCCTCAGATGGGCTACCAGAGTACCTTCAGGCCCACTTCCAAGGGTCCAGGACTGGGGTGGCAACACTTGACAGGGCAGGACTCACCGATCGCAGAGTCCAGGTGCCGGGTTCAAGGTTGTTGGAAGCCTGGTATGTCACTGAGGCTTTTGATCTCGATGATGTCACTCTGGGGTCCTAGGTTTAGAGATGCAGGCTTAGTCCTTTTCACCCAGGTTAGAAGGCAGCAAGACTACAGCTCAGCACACTACAATAGCAGTTCTTCAGAGCAGCAGTCCAGTAGAGTGGCAGTCCTTTCAGCAGCACAACAGTCCCTCTTCCTGGCAGAGTCCAAAGGTCCAGAAGTATATTGATGAGTTGGGTATAAGGGCGCAATATTTATACATGGTACACACTTTGAAGCCTCTAGGGGTTTTCATCTCCTTATGTGTCAGGCATCCCCTTTCCTGCCTGCACTGGTTTCAGCTTGTCAGGGGTCACAAAAGACTAGTGAGAAATCCTTTGTGAGGAGAATGGTTAGACAGAGCTTTTGTGAGACACATGTAGGGTGACAGGCCCCCCGCTCGTTCACTCAGAGTGGCCATCCTTCCAACACCTATCTTTTTTTGTCTCAATTTGTGGGAGCAGGACACATAGGCCAATGGACAGCTACACCTAGTCATGTGACCCAGCATCAGGCTGCAGGCACCAAATGATAGAAGAAGAAAATGTCAACTTTCTATACGTTTTAAAACACACAAGGGACAACCAACAGGTACTAAGTGACCAGGGGCAAGAATTTTATAAAGGAACAAGGGTCCCTTGTTTGGACATGAGCAAGAGTAATATAAAATTGTGACTTTTATTGTGCTTTCTGTCACATGGGGTATGCCTGAGCAATTATGATTTATGGTTTCCACAGTGTTTTTGTTTTCCCAGTACACTGTTTTCTTACTTATGTTTGGAATAAATATACTGATTTATTGCATGTTTCCCATAGACTTCATTGTGATTATATGTGGTATTTAAATCTATAGTCCATTTATGAAAGGGACCCTTGTTCCTTTAAAAAAAAAAAAATCTATAAGTGGCATTATCAGAACTGTGACAAAAAAACAGCTTTACAATTAAAGCGGGCTTTTAATTACAACTCTTTAGACACCTAACTCAACCTGTCTAACTGCTCCCAATTGAATATTATCACTTAATAAATGGAATAAGGTAACCCAATGTTCCCCTATGGGAGGGGTAGGTGTTGCAGTAGTGAAAAACAAATTTAAGAGTTTTTCATTGTAAGGGTATATAAAGGTTACAAGTACATGTACACATTTTTAAATACACTGAAACCTGCCCTATGGGCTAAGTATGGCCTTCCCTAGGGTGACCTAAATGTATTGAAAAGAAAGGTGTGGTATCTTCTTAAATGTCTAGTGTCAACTGAAACTGTAACAATCTGATGGTAAATTACTTCAGTGTCACACTGGTGATGAGGATCCTGCCAACTACATCAATATGATATGAAGCACAAGAAATGTCCAGTTTATCACCCAGACGCCAACCGAATGGTTGAACGATTTATTAGAGTTCTTAAGGAGACCATTCAACTTGCTAACAGTTTCGGGTTGAAATGGAAGGAAAAAGTACGTAAGAAAGATGAAATGTATTGTTTCACTCCCCAATCAGTAACAGGAAAAGCTCCCTTTGAGTTGTTTAGAGGGAGAAAAACAATCAGTGTAAAGGCTCCAGCTTGGGGCAATGTGAAATGTCTTGTGAGCAAGGAGAGTAAGAAAAATTGGGGAGAAAGAGAATTGGAAAAGCTGGAAAAAAGGAAATTGTGGTTTGATGACAGAAGAAGAATGAAAGTTGGTGATTGGATGAGGTTCAGAAAACCAGGGGATAGTCAAGAAGCTAATGGGCATATTTACAAGAAAGTAAAGCATCATGACCCACTTTTCTTGCGTCCCTCTACCGGCACCTAACGGCACCATGGTTACAATATGGTGCACCATGGCAGTCGATACCACACTAGAGTCAGATTTTTTACGCTATTGTGGTGCTTTGCTACGCTACCGTCAAAAATGTTGACCCTAGTGCAGCAAAGCACAGGGAGGCCCATTTTATATAATGGGTGAATCATTTTAACCCCTGCTCTGAGCAGAAATAAAAATTATGGAATAAATGGTACAGTGAAATGTTATAAACTTCATTGCGCCATTTTGTTGGGCCTCCCTGCACCAGAACACCCCATTGCATACATTATGCCTGTCGCAGGAATAATGTGGCACAAGAGTTTACAAAGTGGCACAATGCAAGCAGTGCACCACTTTTTAAATATGGTGCAGCAGAAAAGCCACTTTAGCGCCTCGTTAGCATAAACAAAATTATGCTATGGCGGCACTAAGGTGGCACAAGAGGCTTGTAAATATGCCCCTATATTCTTTGATCTCATTAAAGTTAGAATTTGAACAGAGTGGTGGTGGTAAGAGGTGTGAAAGAAGAAGAGGCAACCAGTAAGGAATTTGATGGAGGTGGAAAGAGTGAACTGAGAAGCAAGAATCAGAGAATATTAAAGACCCCAAGATATTTAGACGATTATAGAAGTGTTGCGTAGCCATTTTAGCTATAGTTTTATACATGTTATTTTAGAAAACTAGGCCTGTCGCTGTGCGCTTTAAACTAGATATGTTTTAATATAGCTTTGTTATATTATTTTAACAGTAGTCACATTATCAGTCTTTATTTTATGTTCTCTATCTAGCTGTTCTTTGCCTAGGTCAGCACTGCATTCTTAAACAAGACATTTCTTTCACTCTGTGCTTTTCTCAAGGCTGCAGTAAGATAGGTTGCCGGCAAAAGTGTACGCTTTGTCTCCAATGTTCACAGAAACATACAAGCTCTTACGTAGGGATCCTTTCTTGGAACATCAGCTGTTTTATTATAAAAACACTACTTTGACTCATGTACATTAGAGGGAACTTCCAGCCAGATGACCATGACTGTATGCTGATTGATGAGTGCCTCGCTTCAGCTGCTTATGTATGCTACAGGGCTCTTGCTCAGGTATGAGGAATGATGTCTTCCCAGGGGGACCTGAAGGGCAGAATTAGAGCTTAACCTTGTGTGCTCTAACATAGCCTAGGTAGGAACTATCCTTAACAATATTAGTGACACTATGGTAGCGTTATTTTTGTGTTTTACTCTCCTTGTCACAATCTTAATCTTATTGTGCTTCATCGTCCTAGTTATTACAATACATGTCTTATTATCTAAGATACAGTTACTTCAATAAAACCTTATTGAAATATACTCTGCCTCTGATTGTTCTTGCATACGTGAGACTAATGTTACTGAGAGAAAAGGATGAGATCTGAGTGACCACAATTTCCCTGGGCAGTCATTTATGTCATGCGCCCGGTTGCCCAATCATCCCTGTTTTTTGGTGGAGGTGAGGCACTGCTAGTTAGAAGAAACAAACCCGGATTAGGCTGACAGGTGTCACATGGTGCGGGATCAGGCTCAGTCCACCGCTGTACAGGTGATTCTAGTGCCAATCCAGTAGTCTCATTAGGATAATGAGAACCTACCCGACAGAAGAAAATAGTTAAGTTTGTGTACAACACTTAATAGTGATGTTATGTTGATATGTGTAGTTAGATAATTGCAGCCACATAGAGTTAGTTTAGTTGGCGAAACTTGGTCCTGTTGTTGTAATATATATTGTTTAGTTTTGCGTGTATAAGAGGGAGGTGTGTGGTATTTTCTAAATGTAATGGAATAGTATTATGTCAAATGGAATGGTACATGTCACCAGCCTTCAATGGGTTCTAGTGCAGCATGTGATTCTTTGAAGGTGAACAGTGAGAGCAGCTTGAAGGCAGTGGCTGGGATGGCCCTTAGAAGATGTAACCTTGTAATAAACCAGAAGAAACTTCTATATGCTGCTGCTGGTTTCATTCGGATGATGAGTTACTACAATGTCACAGAAGGTTTTGGCTTCGCAAAAGGTTTATTTTGGCAGGTCGATGTGGCAGTTTAAAACTGCTTACAGGATGCAGTGTCTGGCCTGAAGCATGTTTAAAGGGCTACTTTAAACAAACCTGCACACCCACTAGTAGCATTTAATTTAGATGCCCTAGGTACATGTTGTACCACTTTACTAGGGACATGCATGTAAATTAAATAGACCAAATCGGTGTAAGCTAATTATATCATGTTTTAAGGAGACAGCACAAGCACTGTAGCACTGGTTAACAGCGGTAATGTGTGCAGAGTCCTAAAATCCATCAAAAACGGGTTTACAAAAGAGGAGGGAAGAGGAGGGTGAAGACAAAACATTCTAGGATGACTCTGCAGACAGGGACAAGTCTAACAGTATGATAGGGAAGCAGCATGAAAGATAATTATAAGTATAGATAGTATAAGTATTGTTAAAGTATAAATATAAGAGATAATTGGAACGGGTAAAGTTGTGATTAATTTAAAAGAGAGTTGGAGAAAAGGATATTTTAGGAGAGTGTAGTTGGAAAGAGCGTGGTTGTTGCCATGTATGGATGTTTTATGCACAGATGTATATGTACCTGAAGAGTTAGAGGTTCACCTAACAAGACCACTTAAGTTTGACGTTTTGAGTATAAATTCCATCTAAAATGTAAATTTAGCTATTGTAATGGCATAGCTGCTGGCACCACTTTGGTATTTATTAGCAGAAAGTTCTAAAACAGCTTCATCTACTTTGAGCTTACATAAATGGCAGCTGGCACAAATCTCAAAAGAGGGGTTTGGGAGACAGTGGGGGGGCAGAGGATTAGGGAAATAATAAAAAACAAATTACCTGTCTTGCTGCAAACACGGCCTGCTGCCTCGCTCCTCTTCTCTCCTGCTCCTGATGATGTCCCAGTAGTCCCTGGGACACCAGCACACGCTTACCATGCAAGCCTGATGCTTCACTCATGCTATAGCTAGCATGAGAGCAGTTCCAGGATTAGGTCTGAGCGGCTTGGTCTGCCGCTCAGACAGTGCATGGGAGTCTATACTGTTTCTCCAACCAAGCTGTGCAACACAGCAGGGTTGGAGAAGCCTAAATGCACATCTGTTTGGTCGGCCTGAGACGGCCAGCCAAACTGACATGCACACTATTAAGTGCACTCTAGTGACTCCACTCCACTCCTCCTCCTCCCTCCCATGGCCTGGCCCCACCCCACCCTGCACATGCTGGCTCAGCCACCAGGTGAAAAATAAAACAATAATAACTTATTGTTTATTTTTCAGCTGCTGGCTCTGAGCCAGTGGGGCGATGTTCCTCCACAATTGCAGAGGAGCTGCCACTGGTTTACATACTAGTCCAAAGCAGCTTAGCTGCCAGAACCATTTGTACTTTTCTTGGCAGGCATCTCAAAGGAGATTCACAGTATGTGATCTTGAACTCGGGTTGGGGACAATGCAACAATGTTGGTAGTTGTGGAAGGACTGATGCACATCCGTATGGGTATACATTGACTGTGACCATATATATGGTGAGTGTTTGATGGTTTTATTGGTTAAATTGTTTTTATTTGTCTTATTGTGATGCCTGAATAGTCCCCTTCCTACCTAGGTAAGTCATATGCACTGGCAGCCACAATGGCCCCAGCTGAACACAAGAATAAACAAAAAATAGCAATGAAGCACTCAAAAGTACAGTATTACAATAAAGCTCAAAACGCAACAGTAATTCGGTTTAAAAGATGTGTATATTTAGTGCAAAGAGACACATAAGAGGAACAAATTGTCCATATGGTCAATATGTGTTTCATCTCACTGGACTTTCTCAAGGCCTATGTAGAAGTGTTCTGAGTAAATAGCAATGCTGTGGAATGACAAAGAATATTATAGTATGACTTGGAAACAGGTAATACCCCTCAGAGGAAGTAGGAGTAGTAGCTACGGTGATTATGGTAGTCCTTAATTATCATGTATATCCATTAGCATAAGGTCTCGGTATAGAAATGTGTCCCATAAGTGTGTTGGTAAAGTAATTACCAAGTTACCAAAGTCAGTGGAGAAATGGCATACTGTTGGTTTCTTCAAGCCACAAAATGTATGCTAATGGAGAGTAGGGCTATGAGAGGCCTGTAATGTCTGATGGGACTAAAACCTAATTGCCTGTTTGTGAGGCTGTGAGAACCACTTGAAAATAGGTAGGGGTACAAAATAGCACTTTGTATCAGTGGAAGCTGAGTAACAGGTCAGTTTGAGTTGCAACAATCCATGATAGAGCACAAACTCCACAGTAGTAAGACAGTGGGGTCTAGCTAGAGGTAAGGTTGGAGTACCCCAGGTAGTCAAATCTTACAAAACATTTGGCGATTTACTTGCTGATATAGATTTTGACAAGTCAAAGCTAGGAGTGGAAAAATTGAAATTTTATTTGGAGATGACTCAAGGTCACTGGCTTTAACTGAACTTTAAATGCATTATTAGTTCGAGGGATTTAAAAGATATTGCTTTGACAAAAAATTAATTATCAGTGTAGCTAAGAATAAGTAGGTGATCATGATCCCTAGTAATGTGTGGAAAAGCACCTTTAATTTTAAAGTTGTGTTACTTGGGTTGACCACAAGCTATGTGGGGAGCATCCAAAGATTACAACTATGTGGAGTAAATGGCAAACTACTGATGCAGTTCTGCTTTGTAGGAAAATGATAGGCTCTGATAGTCTAGGCACCATTTTGCAAGAGTATAAAATGAAGGCTGTTTTGGCAGCAATTTATGATGCAGAATTATGGAGATATTTTTATCCTATAGATGTTCAGAAATTAGAGAACTGCTTTCCTAGACCGCTCCTGGTTGGGGACCGATAACACTCTACAAGCTTTGAGAAGAAAACTAGGTCTATATTGTATATCAGATGTGATCATTATGCAGCCAGAGAATATCTGGACCAGCTTATATGTGAATCTCCAAACGATGTCAGACACATTGATAACTTTGGGAATTCTGAGTAGTTGGTGCCTGTAGAACACACTGAAAAAGACTGGATGTGGAGGTTACTGGGACCTCCCATCATTAACGAGGGACATTTATTGTGGCCATTAAAATATGTTATTGGTGTTCAAAGTGAGAACTGACTGTAAGCTCTGTGAGAGAGGTCTATTTACTTTCTGGATACTTTGTAAGTAAGACACACCCACATTGTACATATCCCTAGATAAATTTTCACTGAGATCTGACACACTTATGAGAAGTATGTACTAAATTATAGTGCAACTCATCGCAACAACTAAAAATCCTGAACTGCTTTGCACTGTAGGAGTGAGCAGCGCAGAACCATATTTACTAATTATGGCTGGCTGCTAAAAATCACTTCTTTGTATACTTTGGTGTGTAACCTAAGTGGGATGGGCTTGCCCACACTTGGGTCCTGTACATACTCTGCCACTGGAACCAAGCTGTAATTGGCTGATGAGCCCTAGCTAGGGAAAAACAGATATTTGGTTTGCATTTGGCTGGGTTCAGGGAGGACCCGGCCTGCCAGTTTGCCCTGACCACTTCCCACTGGAACAGGCTCAAGACTGATTTGCATATGGTTGGGTCTAAACTGAGGTCGCATGGTGTGCAAAATAACAATGGACTGGGATAGGGCACCAGGTAATAACTAGTGTCTGAGAATAATTCAAACATTCCATACATCACTTTTGTCTATGCTTTTTTGGTAACTTTAGCGTAGTGCACTAACAAGCAGCCTAGTGTCATGCACATACCTATCTACCAAAGGCCATGTACTGAATGGTTCCCTTCCACTACAAATCTCAATGCAACAACAGACTTCGAACCATTTTACACATAGGATGTGAGCTGTATAGTGCAGCAAACATGCAATGTGTGAAATCTTAGGATAACAAAACAATTTCTCCAACTTTACATCTGCATCAAGGAAGAGTTGTTTATCGATACAAAGCACAATATACCAATTTTAGCAGATAGAGGTTTATATAAAAAATCATGGGTGGTTGCGCTGGAAAAGTCAAGTACCAGGCAGGAAATGCCTCAAGCTAAAGCAAAATACTTATTGCACTAAAAAGACACTTTCCAGTACAGAAATGATTTCGTACTGATACGTTAATCCCCCAACATGACTTTATGTCGCTTTGCATAACTTTGCACTTGGCAGAGTCATGATACATCTGACCCTTGGCATTCAAAATTCAGATTTTGACCATTAGGAAGGTGTGTTTAGGCTGCAAAGAGATACACAAAAGATAATATGGTGGGTATCTGTGACTATGAAATGAGTAGAATAGAGACCACTACTAATTTTATGCAGTTTTTTCACCCAAAACAACTGGCTTTAAAAAAGGAAAATATTATTATATGTATTTAAGGGTATTTGATTTTCACGTTATAATGTAACAATGTAATTTTGTCACAGGATTGATTCAGCTTCAATCTACCTCCCAGGCACATCTTGCCTTTGGTCAATAAAAGGACATAAAAAGTGGCTTAGTCTAGAATAGAATATGTATATGATTTTTCATCTTTATTGTAAGACATAATTTAATTTTAGACTAATTGTTTTATTTTTTTAATATTTTAATGTATATATTGTATGTCTTTTAGCTGATACAGTAGAAAGATATCTTTGTTTGCCTTTGTACCGCAGCACTATATGTATTGTCAGGCAAAAACAGCTTTTTTGTGCGAGCACCACCAATGACATCACTGGCATGCAATTCTAAAAATGTTTACCCTTCGCAGGAGACAGCGGAGCAGATGTTCTCACTGGGCAAATTTTAGTATATATAGGTTTTAGTCCACTTGGGGACTCCATTTTTTTTAATCTGCTGGCAATTAGGCCCATATTTCTGGGTTTTGTGGCATATCTTTTTGGTGCATCCCCATGTGCATTCCCAGGTTTTGTAAATCTGGAATTGCGCCATAAACCATGGAACTTGCATGGGAACCCATGCAATGCCTATGGGATGCCTCCCTTGCACAGAGTAAGGCAATACAGTGACTTGCACTGATTCGCCTTACTCCATTGGGGGGGCCCGCGGAGAGAGAGACTCGCTCTAGTCTCTCCGCGGGTCTTTTCGGGACTACAGGAAGTGGCGCGGGTGCGCCATGATTGGGGGACAGGTGAGTAGGGGTGGGGTTTTAGGGAGGGGATAAAAGGGTTGGGTTGGGTGGGGTCGGCCTCTTTCCAGGCCGACCATTAGAGGGAGGAAGGTGTTGAGGGAGCGGCAGGTTAGTGTAGCGAGGTGAGGTTAGGTTTAGGCGGGTTAGTTAGGAGCGCGCTGGGTGGGCCCGGCGCACACGCAACCGGCCGGGGCGTGTTTGGGCAGGCAGGGAGCCAGAGTAGGAACGGTGCGCAGGGGCAGGGCAGGTGAATTAGGAGGCGGCGCCCCGCCGTCAAAAAAGGACACACGCGGTCTCGGCCGCGCCCCCTGGGCGTCCCCGGCAGACCCCGGGAACCCGGTTTTGGTTTTGGCGGCCCCGGGAAGCGGACGGTGAGGACGCAGGCGCGCGGAGGCCTGCGGGGGTTTCCGCGATTGCTGCGCGCATCGCGGCAGAGCCGTAATTGGTGCCGGGAGGCCGCGGGAGCAGGCAGGCTCGGGGAGCACACGAAGGCAGGCAGATTAGGCCACGCGGCCGCGGTGCCTGGGAGACTCGGCCCAAAAAAAAAAAAAAAAAAAAAGAAAGAAGAGGGGAGAGAAAGGGTAAGAGCGGTAGGGATATCAAAGTGAGGGGGCCAGACACACGGGGCAAAAGGGGTGGGGGGCCACAAGTAGGTGGCCAGGCCATATATATACTGCACAGTAACAAACAGGGAGGCATATCAGGGCTTGGGGGACATGGCTAACGTTCCTGATGCGGAGGCGGTCAGGGCAGCGCTACGGGTACTGGGCGAGGCGGGGAGGGCTGATTTGCTTAGGCCCGGGGTATTGGAGCAGGCGTGGGTGGGCATGACACGCCCAACACGGGCTGCGTCAAGCGGGGTAGCGGCGGCAATCGCGGCATGCGATTCCCAGGATTCAGAAGGGGATACAGAGGCAATACCAGTGAGACAGGAACGGGCCGCGGAGATAGGGCCAGAGACTCTTAACGTGGCGAGCCCGCTGATGTTTGGGGGGGAATCTCAGGGCACTCAGGACCCGGGCGCAGGCGATATCGAGGCAGGTTTCGCAGGCTCGCCGCACGGGGGGCTCATAGGCAGAGCAGGGGATGACATGAAAGGGCAAACCCCGGGGCAACAAGGGGACGGGATCGAGCAGCCAGCGCCGGGGCCCAGTGGGATGCATTCCCCTTGGATCTGTCACGCCCTAAGAGCGGGAGTGCCTCACACATGGGCCACGGGCCGCCAGCCAGGAAAAGAGGTAAATACTTGGGGAAACCCAAGGCAAGGGCGGGCCGGGTCCCCCCGGCCCCACGCCAGGCGAAGTTACCTAAGCAGGCCAGGGAAGGGGTTTTGGTGGGGGGGCCGCGGGGACCAGCCCCACAGGCCAGTTGGGACCAGTCAGAAACATGGGACCGAGAAGCTAGAATTCGAGAACAGCGCAGGGCTGTGGCAGAAACCGAGGCCCGATGGATGCAATTATGCAAGGACAGGGAGGAGCTAGGGAGGCGACACGAGGGTACTCAAAAGGTCGGAGAGGTCACTGACAAGAAGGGGACTCAGACAGCAGGGGTTAGCGAAGGTACTTGGGTTTGGATGCCACAGGCAGGAGAGGGTAGGGTTCAGGAGGCTGTTGCGGCCGAGGGGCAGGTTGGCTTGGGAAGCCCCGGTGGTTCAGGCGACCACAAGGGGAGAGGCAGCACAATGTCAGCGTTAGAGGTTGACAAGAAAAAGGTGGCACCAACGGGGCGCAATACGGCCCTAGCGCGTTGGAACGAAGCAATAGAGGGGTCTACGGCGGCCTTCTCTACACCGCGGGAACGGGGACACCAGCAGGTTGGCGGACGCCATGTGGGTCAAAACACAACGGAACCGCCGTTAAATAAATCTCAAGTATATATGGAGAACAAAAGAGGTGGGGAAGAGGAGGATGAGTTGGAATTGGATTATGACGAGGATGAAGGAGAGTGGGAAGATGGAGAAGTGCGTGAGGAGGAAGTGAGCGGGTTTAAGAGAGGGGGGGGCGGGGGCGCAAGTGCGGCGCAACCCCTGCCTCTGCTTTTCTTTTGCAGGACAACGTCATGGCGGAAAGACCGTCAAGTGGAAGGCTAATGAGGCCACGTGGCGGAATGACGAGGCGAACGCCGCGTTATGGGGATGAACCAATTGGAGGTAAGGGGAGATGGTGGTCGGTTTGGGGGGACGGAGGAGTAGCTAGTACGGTTACTCGCACGAGCAAGTCAATAGGTGTGGGAGATGGGTCAGTATTGGATAACCCGGGAGAGGTCGTAGCACAGAAGGGTGACATGAGCAAGGATAAGGAGACGGCATCCACCAGTACTACAACAGCGGTTAGCCCGCCCATGGGTGAGAGCAAGAGTGCGGAGGACAAAGAAGGGGGAGCTCATAGGAAGCGCCTTCCGTACATGGGTCTGGCTATGCCTTTAGGGTCTCATGTCGCGGAGAAAACTAAGACAAAGATATGGAAACATGAATATGTTGATGTTTTCAAATTACTACATAGGGACATACAGGCCAAGGAGGGCTCTAAGGAAGAGGAGTGGGAGTTAGCGCGCAGGCCTAGGGTTCCCATTACCATGGACAATTGGACATCTGCTTTTTTGATTTTCGCTAGCATATACTGCGAAAAATACCCAGACCGGGCCATAGCGCTTTTCAAATACATGGATATCATTAGAAAAGCTCAGATGCATTTTGGGGGTTTTGCATGGTTAAGTTATGACGAGGAGTTTAGGGCCCGGGTGAGCATTAATCCCGAGAAACCATGGGGGGACGTAGATCCGGAATTATGGATGCAATGGATGGCATCAGCACAGACAGCGGCATCCACTCATACGGCGAGCGGATTGCCGGTAACATATAAGCCTTTTCAGGCGCGCCCCGCCCTGGGAGGGGCGGGAAATACTACAAAAACGCAGGCGAGTAACACAGGGGCTTGTTGGAATTTCAACAAGGGTTTCTGTTCCAGGGCTCAGTGTAGGTTCAAACATGACTGCTCCAAGTGCGGGGGTCGTCACCCAGTCATACACTGTTTCTCCCTCAACAGCCCGGCAGAGCAATGGAGGGCGTCAAGAGGAAGGGGCGCACAAGGTGCTCCTGCGCAAAAAGGGGCCTACGCCAGTTAGATTAGAAGTATTGTTGCCATGGCTGCGCAGGTACCCAGACAAAAATAGGGCCAGACAATTGGAATGGGGTTTTCGAGAAGGTTTTAGGGTAGGGTATCAAGGTCCTCGGCAGAGGCGATGGGCAGACAATTTACGGTCGGCAAAAGAACAGCCGCAAGTAATACGCAGCAAAATAGACAAGGAGGTGGCACTCGGGAGAATAGCAGGTCCATTTTTTGACTGGCCAACGGATCAGTTAATGATATCCCCACTAGGAGTAGTACCCAAGAAAGCGCCAGGCGAATTTCGGCTTATACATCATCTGTCATGGCCGGAGGGGGCGTCGGTAAATGATTTTATCGCGCAAGAGGATACCAGAGTAGTTTACGCGTCGGTGGATGATGCAATGAAATTAGTCCTGAGGTGTGGGTTAAAAGCGGAAATGGCGAAATGCGATATACAGTCTGCTTTTAGGTTGTTACCAATTCACCCAGCAGATTTTGACCTCCTAGGCATGCAGTTAGACGGAGCCATATACGTAGACAGGGTTCTACCTATGAGTTGCGCGATATCATGCGCGCTATTCGAAACTTTTAGTACCTTTTTGCAGTGGGTTTTTGTGAAAACAAGTGGCCACAAAACGGTGACACACTATCTGGACGATTTTCTGTTTGTAGGGGAAGCGGCATCTGGGGCTTGTGGACGGGCCTTGGGAGCTTTTCAGAGACTTATGCAGCAGACAGGAGTGCCATTGGCACCGGAAAAGACAGAGGGCCCGATGTCAATCATGACCTTTTTGGGCATTGAACTAGACGCGGAACTAATGGTAGCAAGACTGCCAGCAGCAAAAGTGAAGGAAATCCTAGAATGCTTAGCATGTGTGCGAACACTGCACAAAATGGAGTTACGGACTGCACAGAAACTACTAGGCTATCTCAATTTTGCGTGTAGAGTGGTGAGGGGAGGACGTGCTTTTTGTAGAAGACTTGGGCTGTCCATGTCAGGGGCGGTGTTACCTCACCATAGGATAAGAGTGTCTTTGGCCCTGAGGGAGGACATAAGGGTATGGGAGATATTCCTGAGGGAGTTTAATGGAGTACCAATGTCTTTTGGGGATGTGGACACAGTATGGCAAGTTCAAATATTTTCAGACGCTGCAGGCGCGTCGGGTTTTGGCATATACTGGGATGGGAGGTGGTGCGCGGAGTCATGGCCTAGGCAGTGGTTGCAACAAGGAAGGAGTATCGCGTTCCTGGAGTTTTTTCCTTTACTGGTGGCGCTGGCGGTCTGGGGACGGGAACTGGCCAACCGGACGGTAGTCTTCCAAGTGGACAATATGACAGTAGTTGAGTTGGTGAATAGACAGAGAGCCAGGGATCTGAGAGTTTTGCGCTTGTTGCGTCAATTCATGCTGCAATGTTTATCTCTTAATGTTATTTTTAAAGCTGCACACATACCAGGGGTATACAACGAGATTGCAGACTCCCTATCTCGTTCACAGTGGCGGCGTTTTCGCGACCTGGCGCCAGGAGCGGAGCAGTCCAAGACTACGGTCCCGGCAGACATTTGGGAGTGGGGGGCATGATGATCTCGGGGCTGGTGGAAATGTCTTTGGCAGTCTCTACGCGGCGAAGTTACAGGCTGGCATGGTTGGACTTTCAATCTTTTGAAGAGTTTAAGGGCAATTTCTGGGCTCAGGGGTCTGAGTGTTTGGAAGCACGGGCTTTACGCTTTGTGCTGTACTTGATTAAAGAAGGGCTATCCCCGGCCACGATAGGTGGAAAATTAGCAGGAGTGTCATTTTATGGGAAGCTTTTCTTCGGTACAGATCCGGCACGGAATGATTTGTTGGGGAAAATGTTGAAAGGATGGGGCAGGTTTAGGGCCGGGGAGGGATCTAACGCAAGAGAGCCCATTACGTTTGGGATACTGAAAGAACTTTTGCATGTTTTGCCAGTATGTTGCACGGATGAACACGAGGTAGGACTTTTCAGGTTGTGTATGGTTTAGATGTTTTTTGGGGCTTTTAGGGTATCTGAATTGCTAGGCATAGGCAAGGACTGCGGTGTGAAGGAGAGGGAGATCTGCATGCATCAAGGGAGATTGGGCATATGGCTCAGGAAGTCCAAGACGGACCAACTAGGAAAAGGGAAGTGGGTGTGGTTGGAGAAAGGAGGTGATGAGCTAGCATGCCCAGTGAAGGAGTGGATGGATTTCAAAAAGAAGTGGGGGCAGGCGGGGGAAGCAGGGGTGTTTGTACATGCATCAGGAAAGAAACTTACCAGCTATCAGTTGCTACAGGTTTTGAGGATGGCTTTGGGCCGGACGGGGCGGCAGGCAGGGGATTTTGGCACACACTCCTTTAGGATTGGGGCAGCAACAGCTGCAGCCCATTTGGGATGGGATTGGGCTAAGATTAAAGCAATAGGTAGATGGAAATCCCGATGCTGCGAGCGCTATGTTAGGCCATAAGGAAACCCAGGTTGAGGGATGGGGTTTTTTAGGTTGTATTACATTTGTTACAGTGTTTTTTCCTTTTAGGGTGCGTGGCCGGACCGCGGAATGATAAAACAGTGACTTGGCTGGTCGGCCATTCATTCGTACACTGGGCGGCAAAATTTGCGGAACAACAGATCTACGGCAGATCAATGGGACTGCCCAGCAGACACCACGAAGTGCGTTGGTGGGGAAAGAGCGGAATGAGGTGGGGGAGTTTACTCCCATTTATCACAGGGATGTTGCCACAGTGGGGATGCCCGGACTTGTTGCTGATACACTTGGGAGAAAATGATTTGGTGAGGCAATCAGGGCTTACATTGATGCAATTCATGCAGAAAGATTTGGAGCTGTTGAAGCGGAACCTGTGCGGGACATGTTTGGTATGGACAGAGTTTGTACCCAGACGGGTATGGAGAGGGGCAATTAACCATGGAGCCATAGAACGGGCTCGGAAAAAGTTGAACAGGGCAATGAGGGTGTTTTGCTGGGCTCAAGGAATTAAGGTGCTGAGGCACGAGGATATTAAGGAACGAGAGGGGTCATTGTTCAGAGATGACGGAGTTCATTTATCGCAAATGGGAAATGCGTATTATTTAATGGGTTTGAGGCTGATGCTGGAGAAGTTGTGGGGAGAGGATCTGTGGATTAGGACATGAGAAGGAGCCAGGGGGCAAACGAGGGTTTGCCGGGTGGGGCAGAAAAACGCCACATGGGTTTTCCTGGGTGGCAGGAAATGGGGGAGGGGGGAGAGCCAGATGCGGGCTTGTTCCCCCCTTCCAAGGGGAAAAATGAGGTGAAGGATCAGAATGGGGGGGGAGGATTGTTTACAAACAAGGAGGGCATGGAAGGAATGGGGGAGTGTCTAGGGGAGGGGATTTGAGGAGAGCTATTAGAAGAGGAGGAAGGGCATAAGGAAGCTTCTAAGTTCAAAGATGGGTGAGAGGGATTTCATACAGTTCAAAGTTGTTGTTATTGATGTTAAAATCCTGTCCTAAATAAATGACCTTTTGCACTAGAAAATGAGTGTCAATGTATGTTTGTCCCGATGGGGGGGCCCGCGGAGAGAGAGACTCGCTCTAGTCTCTCCGCGGGTCTTTTCGGGACTACAGGAAGTGGCGCGGGTGCGCCATGATTGGGGGACAGGTGAGTAGGGGTGGGGTTTTAGGGAGGGGATAAAAGGGTTGGGTTGGGTGGGGTCGGCCTCTTTCCAGGCCGACCATTAGAGGGAGGAAGGTGTTGACCACCCACCCGCCCTGCACAGAAGGTAGGCAACAAGGATTTGGGGTTAAGGGTAGGGGGGGAGTCAGTTAGGTAGGTTGTTAGGTTTTCAATGTCAGCTAGGACAGGTGCAGTGCACAAGGGTTGGCAGGAAATGGGGGAGGGGGGAGAGCCAGATGCGGGCTTGTTCCCCCCTTCCAAGGGGAAAAATGAGGTGAAGGATCAGAATGGGGGGGGAGGATTGTTTACAAACAAGGAGGGCATGGAAGGAATGGGGGAGTGTCTAGGGGAGGGGATTTGAGGAGAGCTATTAGAAGAGGAGGAAGGGCATAAGGAAGCTTCTAAGTTCAAAGATGGGTGAGAGGGATTTCATACAGTTCAAAGTTGTTGTTATTGATGTTAAAATCCTGTCCTAAATAAATGACCTTTTGCACTAGAAAATGAGTGTCAATGTATGTTTGTCCCGAATGTTTGAAGCCGTTAAAAGCTACACAAAGGGGCTTTGCATGGCTTCAAAAATACGACTTGGTAGTTTGCCTCACACATGTACCACGTTATGAGGTGCAAGCCGCTCATAAATACGCCCTTCAGTTCCTCTTGAGCCTTTTGGCAAAAATATTTCATTGCTATCCCAAAGTCACACCTGTTGGCTTTGACAGTTCTGATCAATTTGACTTAGTGAACAAATATAAGCGCAAGGTTCCAAACCTCAGTTGCAGTTACTGTAAATTCTACAGGAAGAAAACCAGCATTACATTTTAGCTAACAAAGACCCCTGTTCAGCAATTCTTGTAATTCCGTCTCATTATCTATTCTGCAGAAATGCGTAGGCAAAAGAATGTTTTAACGCATACGCGCGCGACGCGTAGCTTCCGCCTACCCAACTCCCCCTTATTCCCTCGTCCTTGCAGCCTCACCTTTCAATTCCTTGAAGTGCATCAACCGTTTTTTTCTTTGAAATTACGAAGAATGAGAGCCAAAACCACTCAAGCATTTAATGAGCATGACACAAAAATAAGATCTTTCTTTGTATTTTATTGTTGTGGATTATATACCAACAGAACATTCCTTGCTTGAAAGGCCCGGCTAAGGCTTCACAATTCGACATTTTTTCATGCCCAGCAGAGCCAGCTCGTGTCCTTCTATTATCAGATGAGAGGCGCATTTCCACGAGCATAAAGTCTTTCTATATCATTCATTTCAACCTTGCTGGCTTCTAAGAAAACATCCCTCTGGCATCTACAGCTTTATTTACTCGTATAAATTACTTGAAAGCGTTTTACTTCCGGTTCATGGAGTTTCAAAATTAATAGTCTCGAATAGTCGGTCATTTTCTTCAGTGACTTCAGAATACTTGTGGCCTTAACCTCATTCACTATGTACATCGATATCTCCATATATTTTTGATACATATGCACTATATTGGAGCTCAAGCTATGCCATAACTTAGTTCCAAAAAGGTTACCTAAATGTGTCGGGTTTATACACTGTCGATAAAAAATATCTTCTTGTACATACTTTGAAATATATGGATTCATACTTGCAATACAGATTGCAAAGAATTCTAATTGTGCGAAATCGTTTACAGGTGAATAAGTAAACAAAACACAGACAATTGTTGAAATAAATAAGCATTTTTAGCATGGAACTGCAGTATATTTAGGCTACGAATACACGTCGATACTTTTGACTTGAGCTATTTTGCAGTCTGCTCTGGCACACAAAGAAACACTTTCAGCATTTTTTTCCGTTGTTTTGAAATTGTCCACTGTGCAAATGTTTTCGGAGACAACCCCTGACGCCAAGCGGCAGCTCAAAGAGAGATTGTTTGGTTAACAACTTTGAAATAGAGATGCAAACTGTCTTTTTATAACTGTGAAAGTTACAAACAATCTGTTATAGTTTCGAGATTTAACCATTAATAATTTGAATTCTAGTTTATTTGTTTTTAGGTTTCTTAAATAACTTACCAAGTATAGTTACCTATGATGAAAGAACGTGAATTATAAATGTAATACACATGCCATTTGTGCAGAGCTTCTGGAATTAGGCAAGAATGGAAAACCAAACTATGGGGCATATTTAAGAAAAGTGGTGCTGCACAGTGTGCAGCCCCACTTTTCTTGCGCCATTTACTGCCCCCATACCGCCCTCATTTGTGCGCTCTATTTAAAATACGGCACAGCATGGCACAGGGTAAGGGGCAATAGTGTCATTTTTCATGACGCTATTGATTTACTCTGCAGGGGTAGCACCAAAATATTGGCACTACTCCTGCAGAGTACATAGGGGCCCATTATAAATAATGAAGGTCCCCTTTCAAACGCCTGCTCTGAGTGGGCGTTAAAGGTGCCGTATAAAAAGTACGCAAGGAAATCTGTGAGATTTCCTTGCGCCATTTTTTTTGCACTCCTAATTGGGGAACGTCCCTTTTGCATACTTTATGCCTGGTGCAGGCATAATGTAGCACAAAGGGTTACAAAGTGGTGCAATGCATGCATTCCGCCACTTTGTAAATGTGGCTGGAGGATTTTGGCCTTGTTGGGCCACATTAGGTAGAAAATTACACTAATGTGGCGCAAGGTGGCGCTAGGGGCTTGTAAATATGCCCCT
Source organism: Pleurodeles waltl (assembly GCF_031143425.1). Taxonomy (NCBI): domain Eukaryota; kingdom Metazoa; phylum Chordata; class Amphibia; order Caudata; family Salamandridae; genus Pleurodeles; species Pleurodeles waltl. The sequence goes on along the minus strand of NC_090450.1, from coordinate 151,724,352 downwards.
ATGTGCCACAATGTGGCACATTCTGTGCAAGTATTATTTAGCCATTTTGTATTTTAACAGGCATCAATACTACCTGGGCAAATGTTTTACCAGTTCCCAACCTGAATAGTAATCAGAAACTGAAATTTGACCAATTAACTTTACAAGCCAGGGTCCTGCCACTCCACAGCATCATGTGTGGCACTTCTGTTTTTCAGTAACTTGTGATCTATTTGAGCTACAAACAATTTGTTTTGTTGAAATCTGCAAAGTATATAGCAGATGGGGGATTAAGCAGCAAGTACTGTAAATTCATACTTACTCAAAAAGTGCTGCAGCCACTGAATATGCATGTGTATTGCACACAAGTCACCAACGTTTAGTACAAAGGAGAATTTCAGAAAAAAATGAAATGCATATTTGATTATTGTGCAAAACGTTGCAACCTTTTCAACAGTCGCCAACATATGGATCCACACTTCCTATACTTAGAGGAACAACACACTTAGACTTGCATCAATCTAGCATATGTAGTGCTGAAAGTGGGGGAAGCTTCTGCTATTAGGCTAATTTCACATACATGCTTCCATAAGCGTGTGTTCTGTGTGTTAAAATGTGTTTGTATAACATCCATAAATGCAGTTAGGCAACTTGACAAAACAAGTATTGTCAATGCCCATTCAACGGGGAAACTTACAATTTCCCATCTGATACACAGACCAATTAGAAGTAATTGTGGATAAAGCATAGTTGAGTAACTTTTATGATGTTTTCATTTTTTCACTAACTTTATGTGAAGAGATTTGAGATATTTGTGAATATTAACCAAAGCATGATATTTTTCTCTATTTTTCTTCACGTGCACAATACATTTCCATGTGAAGGCTTCCCTACTCTACTATCAATGTTCTTGAATAATGTTGTTCTCTACAGTTTACCACACTTTCAGTGCTACTTCCGCCTGATAGATTGAAAACGTTTGCAAGACAGTCATTGTAAACGTCTGTGAATATTCTGAAAGTAAGGACTTTTTGGGTGCACACTTCTTTTGTTTTGCATTTTCTTGACCAAAATCTTGGATTTTCAAATCACCTTCAAGTTTTGTAGGCAGGCACTGACTTTTGCACAAGAAAATTGCACTGTGAACCCTGACACAATTTGCTAATACATGTAGAGTATATGTTATACAGGTATATGATCAGAAATATGATCACAAGTTATGTTTCCATGTGAGAACCATACGAGCATGGCAAACAATATTGTATGCATAATTTACACGTGTGGTAGAGATATGTAGTTAAATATCCATCAAGCCGTAAACTATGCAGATGGATAGACATAACTCACATTGTATAGCTCACACTCTCAATCTATGACTGTGACTCAGCCCAATAATATCTCAATAGGTTTTAATCCCTAATTGAAATCATCTTTGCTTCTACCTGAAATGAGAATAATGTGTTGAATGTTGTTTTACAGCAATGAATCGAGTGATATCACATACACATTTCTAAGCTTCAATAAGCAATACATTGCAAAAATAAAGTGAAGGCTTTGTAATCATGACAAATGAAACCAACATTTTATAAAATGATTTGAATTCTCACACATTGATGATTACTTCGCTTATCAGACGGTGGTACTATTTAGCAGAATTGCTCTATATCTGAAATAGTGGCCTGTAAAACATGGATTATTTTCTGGACGTTGGGCTCACTTGCCTATGTAATTTACACTCACTCTATTGATATCAGCCACAACAGAACCCAGATGCTGAACATATTGTCGTACACATGGGCGTTGAACTGTTAAAGAGAAAGCACAGTTTAAACTTCTTGGTGAGTTCTTAATTTGTCCTGGCATTTGTAGGTGGTGGTCAGAGGCCCTCATTTTTGAGGACCAGGATTTATTTTTCATTATTAGACTTTGGCCCGGGGCAAGAAAGAGAAATGCAAAGGGGGGATAAAAAAGATAGAGAAACGTAGGAAACAGTGACAAATGTAGAAGCAGAGTTGGAAAAAATCATTATTGGGCAGTGGTGTGAAGTGTGAACTGGTGCCAGAGGCAGTGGACAAGTCGTAAGGATTAGTTATTAAATACAGGTTTTGGAAGGGCCTAGTTTGGACAGTTCCTGAATATGCCTGATCTTGATGAATGAATGAGCCTATCATAATTCTGCAAAAGAAGAGCTGTTGATTGGCACTATGAATGATCATTCAGCAGAATTATGTGCATTGAAGCTCAGTCAGCGGGTACAACCCTCTGACATAACATATTCTTTCAGGAATTACTTCAGCAGAGAGACTCTTCTATATGGCTTGTACAGCACATACGGGGAGAGAATGAAGAATATGAACAACTGGAAAGAAAGGTGGCGGTGTTTCTTGATGTTTATTTGTCACATTACACATTAAGGTTTTAAGTAAGTTCCAGAGGGGAGACCACTCGTTAAGATCCAGTGAAGGTGGTAGGTTGTTTCCATTTCCTCAGCCACTACCCAGATAGGATTCATTGTTTTTGTTGTCCTTTTATCCCACTACTCTACATAGACCTGATTATGTATGCTGTAGTTAATTTAAATATAGATCATGGTAATTTGGGAATTGGATCCTGTTGCTACATTTAAAAAATGTGAGTTTTGCTGCAAACACAGCATGTACACAATTTTCCCACGTAAATTTAAGGTCAGATCTGCTGACATTTACGGGGTACAAATGTTAAGTATATACTGGAACAAGTGGGTTTTGGTGTCGAAAGCACCGAAATCTGCATGTTCTGCACCATATTTGAGTCAAGCTCCGATTAGGTTGTAATTACCTCACCTAATAAATTCCGAACACCAGGAAGGTGGATTTTATTGTGTGCAATAATTTTTGCATCCAACAATGGTAACTCAATTACTGCATAAGTATAGTCATGAAGTGGACGCTGATGTCAGTTGAGTCTCCTTTCTCCTTGCATGGTGAAATCGACTCCTCCCTGTAGCTATGGTGCCACCATGCACATAATCTTACATGCTTAAGGTAAAGTTTAAAATACCCTATTGCCAATCTTGTGCTCTTGATGGAGATGAAAAGAGACCAAACTCCCTCTGAAATCAGGGACAAGAAAACAGTCAGGCATAATATCCAGACATAACACCCAGTGGAAGTTCCATTTGCTAAAATCAGGGACAAAAATGGCATTCATTTGGCAACGAGGAAGACAAGTTTGACATCCTTCATACCATGTTGAATTCTGCAGTCCATCCACTGCTCTTTATGAAGAATGATCCAGGTGGCCTGTGGACACCTGTCTACGTGACTGACAGAATCACAGAACACTTCAGACAGAAAGGACGTCCATCCATGTACCTGGCATCCAAAACCATGCTGAGAGGCAGTGTGTGAAGTGCTTGGATTTCTCCTTCCTCCGATTAACACACAGCATGTATAGAAACTTCTTTCAGGACAGGCTGGGAGCCTGTGTCTGCTTGCAGCAGAAGAGCAGAGGAGCGGTGCGAGAACTGAGGTAAGTTTAAAAAAAAGTTTTAAATGTTATTAATTCCCCCCCGCACCGCCCTGCCCTCAGTAATCCCCAGGAGCCGCCACTGTCTGAAAATGTTGAACTTCGGTTTTCAGTTAGTAATTTGTATGGTGAATTACGACTACTTTTTACAAACTGAGCACAAGAAAATTGGTATTTTGGATTTAATAGGAGCAGAGAGTCCAGGTTCAGCAGATAGAAAAGAGGTTATCTTAAAGCAAGGTGCATCTATTGCAACAATTAATAATTACAAAGTTGGACTCTGATTAGAAAATAGCTTTTTTCCAGCTTGCATTTGTACAGGTGCACTAATAACAGTGCAAATTAGGTGCTATTCCAGTCGTGGCTCACAGGGGCTACAAGTGGTGGACGGGGGTTAGAAAATATTAATAATATAAAAAATAAAAATAGTTTTTAAAAAACGTACCTGCAATGTCACGTCGCTCTTCTGTCCCCTCAGCAGGCACAGGCTCCCAGCCTGCCCTGCAGCCAATTCTAACGCTGCATGGAAACAGATGTAATTAAGAGACTGCCCTGTGGTGTACAAGAAGGAGCTTATTGATGAGTGCAAACAGCATTTCTTGCGATATTAGTCAAGTTATGTTAAAATGCATTTTTTGAAGTTTGAATGGTAATATGTGAACACTGCTTGTAATAATCCAATCTGCCCATTATCTGAAGAACAAAAATAACCACTTGTTCCCAAACAATAACACGTTGGGGTCAAATTTGTATGGTGCGAACCATTGCATCCGGCAAAGTTGTTAACATGTATCCATGACATCATTTATCACATGATTAGTATGCATGGTGTGAGTCATGCTATACACGATATATATTACCTAAACTCTGGCTTGTCCATTAACGGGACCTGATGTGCTCAATTCTATGAACTGCTGGGAACAGTGTGCACAAATGCTGGGATTCTGTTCTTCAATCTGGGAAGTGCACCTTTACAAACACAGTAAAGTGGTGCCATTAGTCTTGTGCTTGATTCAAATGTAACAGGTGCACTCCTGACTAAAGTAAGTTAGAAGCTTAATATTTAACACTGTCTTTCTATAGCGTAAAAAGCACAGCTCTGCTGTTTCTAAGTGCTGCAAAACAAGATGTTTCCTGTATCTAAATTAATAGTAATCAGTTTACCCAGGTGGATCATCTAAGAAGTTTGCTGTTTTGACCCAACTTATTCAAAATCAAGGTATAAGAATTCGTGCGTTATGATTAAAAGTTAGAAATTCTGGCAATAAACCATAATTGTTGGAACGGAGGTCTTTTATAAGACATGTTTCATCAACAGTAATACAGTTGATATACTTGCACGTAAAAGCCCTAGTGAAAGCCTTATTACATCAATGGCTCTAAAAAGAAAATGCATATCTATACCTCTACAAATAGTAAATTTTTGAGTTTTGATGCATTTGTTCTATTTTATATCACATTTAGAAATCACATTGCTTCTTTCAGCTGGCCTGATCATCTTCTTCTCGTTTTCTATAAGCTTTATTTAACACTTGTATCTCTTCCTGGTACCCATCTCTGTCCTGATGCTGTCTTTTGCTGTTACGACGGTGAGCTTCAACAGTATCCGGGATTGATATGTTGATGTCACTTTCATGGTTATTGGTAGGGATAAAGAGAGAATAAGAGGCTGTTTCACCTAAGTCGCAGGAGACAAATCTATTTTCCTTGCGGGAGTAGCGCAGCGATGGTGATCTGGCTTGGGTGGAGGACTGACTGATATTGCTGATGATTGACACAGTGTCCATGGCCTCTTCATTGTCACAAATTTCAAGGACTTCCAGGTGGATTTTAACATTTGTGTCTAGAAATTTGTTTGGGGAGTCCTCAATATTTGGCTCATGGCCCACACTCTTTGATCGATAGACTTCAATCTTCTTGGAAGGGCTGACTTTCTGACCTTCTCTGCTTACTTCATACGTTGACAGAGAGAGGGTCTTCCCAGTGGGAGCGTGGAGTGAGACCGTCCCTTGGAATGCACAGATTGGTATGGCCAAGGCACCTCCAGAGCGCTGCAAATAAACAGAAAAGAAATATTGACTTTAGGAACACACTACCTTTAGAGCAAAACTGTTAATTTAGTCATTTTCCATGGGTAATGGTTGATTCAAGACATGCACTGCTCTCTAAGACCCTCATCATAGGTGCCATTGTAATTCTGATTGGGGCAGAAACAGGATTGGAGGGAAGATCATATATTCAGATTTTTCCCCATGCACATTTTGTCAGAAAAACTGTCAAATGTCAGTGGCGAAAAGCACCTGGAATGTGTGGGAAAAACCTTGCAGGGATTGGTGCTCAACATCTAATTTCAGCAGTAATTCCCCATTTCTCAGTAAAAAACGGAGAACACTGAGGTAATTCCTCATTCTGGAATTACTGTAGCAACTTAAGGTGAAGAATTATCAATGGGGTTTTCCCGCTACATTTATCAAGGGGATGTAAAAGTCCTACACTGGCTCAAAGGCAAAATAATGAAATAGACATCCAATAAAATATGTGTAGTGTACAAATACACTATCAGAGAGTGGGGTATCTCTGAAACAAAGTCAACAATCAAGGTGGATAAGGTGCCATAAAACAAACTCCAAAGGATACATACACCATTTTTGATTCATTCACACTTCGTAACTGAATGTCAGAGTTGAGTGATGATAGAAATGGGGTCTCTAGTTGGCAGTCAGTTTACACCCGGTCCAAGTAGGGACCCTCACTCTAGTCAGGGTAAGGGAATCACACTCCTAAGATAACCCCTGCTCACCTCCTTGATAGCTTTGGCGCGAGCAGTCAGGCTTATTTCAGAGGCAATGTGTTAAGTATTTGTTCCAACACACACAGTCACACAGTGGTAACACTATAAACGGACACCACACCAGTTTAGAACAATAGTCAATACTTATCCAAATAAAACAAGACCAAAATGACACAAATCCAACATACACAAGCAAAGATATGATTTTTCAAAGATTAAATCTCAATAAAGTGCTTAGAAATATCTCCAACTGGTGCTATCACGGCCTCATGATGGAGTCATTCCCAATAGTCCAATGCCACTTGCGAAGAAATGTGGCACTGGTCACGGAGTCACATAGACCCCAAGTTCAGAACCTTAGAAACATTGCAGAGTCAGAGTCATGGCACGGAGTTGGGGAGATAAGGCATCGCTGGATCCGGTGCAGCTTTGGTTCTGTAATGCTGCTCAGGAGGTGACGCGTCCGTTCCTTACTACTACATAGGGGAGGTAAGGCATTGGTTCCTTATAAAGGCAGTGGAGGTGAGGCAGTGGCGGTGGTGAAGCGCTGGTTCCTTACAATCTGGCAGGGTCAATGAGTCCAGCTGGTCAAGACACAATGGGGTGACTTTGCAGTGTTATGGTCACACCACAGGGTCACAGACACCGCGGCGCGGTTGGGTGTCACAGAGATCGGTGACAAGGCACTCCAGACTCACAATGTTGCGTTGTCAAGCCTGCAGTGTCTGTCGTGGTCATCACACTTCAGATAGGGACTACAGCTTCTGGTGCAGGCAGCGGCATGGAGCGAGGCAGCGGCACCAGTTTTGGAATCATTGGGAGTCAATGTGTCTGTTTCTTCTTGTTTTCTCCCAGATGTCGTTCCTAAGGGCTGAGGAACTGAAGTGGGTACCTCATGGCAAGTCAGGGTCCTCAGCAAGAGAACCCAGGGGCTGGCAGGTGAAGTCATTGATGTCCATGAGACTTCTTAATGGGAGACAGGCTCAGTCCAAGCCCTTAGAGAAACTTAACAAGCAGTATACACAGCAAAGTTCAGTCTTTGTCCTCTCCAAAGCAGAAACAGCAACTGCAGGCCAGCCCAGCAAAGCACACACAGGAAAGGGGCAGACATCCTGCTTACAGCTCTTCAGTTTTTTTCTTTGTCAGAGTCTCCTCTTGATCCAAAAGTGTTCCACAGACAACAGAAGCACAGAATGGTTGAGCAAGAAAATGGCCATATTCATATAAGTGGCATTTTCACATACCCAAGGTTAAAAACTACCTTCACTAAAAGATGTATTTTTAAATTGTGAGTTCAGAGACCCCAAACTCCATAGCTCCGTCTGCTCCAAATGGGAAATTGCACTTGAGAGATATTTCAAGGCAATCCCCATGTTAACCTATAAAAGAGATAGGCCTTGCAATAGTGAAAACCGACTTGGACAGTTTTTCACTATCAGGACATGTAAAACACACAATACATGTCTTATCTTTTAAATACATTGCACCCTACCCTTGGGGCTACCTGGGCCTACCTTGGGGGCGCCTTACATGTACTAAATGGGACGGTTTGGGCATGGCAGGTCGGTGCACTTGCCAGGTCAACATGGCAGTTTAAAACTGCACACACAGACATTGCAATGGCAGGTATGAGACATGTTTACAAGGCTACTCATGTGGGTGGCACAATCAATGCTGTAGGCCCACTAGTAGCATTTGATTTACAGGCGCTGGGCACACATGTTGCACTATACTAGGGGCTTACTAGTAAATCAAATATGCCAATCATGGATAACCAATCATGATCACAGTTTACACAAGGAGCACTTTGTACTTTAGCACTGATCAGCAGTGGTAAAGTGCCCAGAGTACCAAAACCAGCAAAAGTGAAATCCAGCACACAGTCAAAAATACAGCAGGCAGAGGCAAAAAGATAGGAGAAACCACACCAAGGATGCCAGGTCTAACAAGTGAACAACCGTGATTTTCTCTATTCAAATTGGAAAAAGATACATTCATCATTGCAAAGGACTTTGAGTGATAATAACATTGTTATGCAAAGAATGTATTTTCCACATGGACATATTTTTTGTTTGCTGATAGCTCATGTAAGAGAATTATTTATTTGACAATGTTAGGAATAAAAGAACCATAATTGTCAGTAACACTTATACAGAGTGTATTTAGTTTCTTTTTTGTGTAAGGGTTCTCAGTAGTAGAAATCGCCCATACAAACATTTACAATTATATGTAGTATAATCATAGTAAGATAAATCTGCTGGAGTGCAGGATTGGGTTTGGCCTGCTGAGAGTTCTACCTTATCTCCTTGATGTGAGGTCTGCACAGTGGTGCTTTGTGAGGTGCTGATGAAGCTGTCAGTTGTCTGGTGAGATTTGTGGACCTTTGCGTCATTCTGCATTGGTTCAGATGAAGTTCTTCGCTGGGCGATGAGGCTTTGCTGGGGATCAGTTTAGATGAAGCTCTCAGCTGTGCGGCAAGCTTTTTTTTGCTCTGCATCAGTTCCAATGAAGCTCTCAGCTGAGCAGCATGCCTTGCGGAGCTTCGCACCCTATTTGATGGAACCTTCAGTTAGACAAGGAAGAGTTCTCTCTAATGCCACCCAAAGTCCAGGAGCTGGAGTGCATTTCTCAGGGATCAGGACTCATTCCAGCAGAGGCCAGCAGCAGGGGTCAGGGAGATCCAGTTGCAGGTCCAGTTGTAGCAGATCAGCTGAGCAGATGCAGGAAGGCCTCTGAAGCTTGCTGTGTCCCTGTAGCTCACACAGTTGGTCAGCCAACTGACCCTAAGATTCACTCTGTGTAATCTGGGATAAAGGCAAGCTGGTCCACACTTCCTTCTCAGACAGCAAGGCAGTCCTTCAAGCAGCAGGGCAGTCCTATGGGAGCAGGGTGAGTCTTCTGTAACTTCCAAGGTCAGAAGTGGTCTGATACGATGCTCTGGAGGTCCAATATGTATAGCAACTGCCAGCATTTGGGTATGTCTCCCTGTTATATCTCCACATCTGCTTCTAAAATGTTCTTCCCTTCTCAAGGCTCCGAACTGTCTGGAGGTTACAAAAGGCAAGGAAGGTCTAGTATCATGTTCCTTTATGTGTGCAGTAGGCAAAGAACTTTGAAGTGTAAGTGGGGCTAGTAACACCCCCTTCCCAGTCATCCTGCCAGCATGGCCCATCCATTCCACACCTAAACCCTCTTTGTGTTTCTGTGTGAAAGCAATACACAACCTCCAACAGCAGAGCCATTCACAACAATGTGACCCAGGACACTGGCAGAATGCACAAATATCTGGAACAAAAAAGAAAAATCACACATTTCTAAAAGTGGCATTTTTTGAATTACCATTAAAGAGGAGTTTAAGTTACAATTCATTTGAGTGGAAACAGCATATCTCTCTCTACTCCCAATCTAAAGTTATCACTTAATAAATGGAATAATGAACCCAGTGTTAGTAAATTGGAGAGAAAGGCCTTACAACAGTGAAAAATAAGTTTAGGAGTTTTTCTCAGCCAGGGTATGTAAAATATAAGCACACATGTCTTGAAAATACACTGCACCCTGTCCTATCAGTCTTTAGGTCCTACCTCAAGGGGTGATCTATAGGTATTAAAAAGGAATGTTTAGGCCTGGCAAAGTATTTTGTTTTTGCCAGGTCATAATAGCATTTTAAAACTGCACTTAAGGCTGCAGTGGTAGTCCTGGGACATGCTTTGAAAGGCTACTTTAGTGGGTAGCACAATTAGTGCTGAAAGCCCACCAGTAGAATTTAATTTACAAGCCCTGGGTATGTGTAGGATCATTTACTAGGAACATAAATGCAGATTAAATGGTCCAAATAGGTGTAGGATAATTTTGCCTTGTTTGAAGTAGAGAGCAAAATCACTTTAGCACTGGTTATCATTGGTAAATTGCTCAGAGTCCTAATGACAACAGAAACAAATTAAAAAAAAAAGGAAAGGTGAAGGCCTGCTGTCACCGAAATCAGCACTTCAGTCACAACCCCGTGACCTCTTCAGTGCTTAGAAGGTGGTGGTCTTAGACCCATCTTACCTGTGTGTAAATTTCAGATGGGGGCGAATGTTGATGGACTGACAATGGACATTTTAGAATTCTGCACTTAATACTAGACTCTCACTCATCTTTACCTGATTTGTGGTTAGGTATGTGTAAAGTATTTCATACTGTTATTCATTCATCCCTGTGTTTGCCCTCTCCTGTTCACCATACAACCCCCGTCAATGTCTCAAACCATAACATACCGTCTTCCATTGCCTTTACTGCCACTATATCACACTGTTTCCAATAGTCTTCATTCATATTCTTCCTGCATGTTAATATGCCTATTAGTCACAACCATTCAACAAGTGTGCTTTGTGAGTCAAGGCCTATAGACTACAGCTGTCTGCAGCAATACATGTCACACAGTGCATTCACATTGACATGTATAGGTAGCACATGCACAAATGCACAAAAACAATTTCTAAAGACTTCTTACACCTGCATGCGTCAGTAGTACATGGTTACACAGTAAGGTAGCTAACATCTAATTGCTAAATACATTTTCATTCAAAAAGTGATGACTGTTTCTGGTCATGTGCCATGATTGGAGGCAAAATGGCGATACTACATGTTGTTCATTCTCAGCTGCAGGTGAACCTTCTAAAGGGCCTTAAACATGAACCAGAACTCAATATGTGCAGGTTCCTGGGAGTCAATGTTTTTTGACAGACAAGTACAAATCAGAACATGTTTAATAGCTAGATCATTCTATATTTTAACATAAGATATGTGTCCCAATAAGGTTAGTTCTAAGCTTAAGCAGATGATGTCTTGTATCACGTGGGAGAGGGTCATGTCTATAACCCAGAGAATAAAGTGCTGGAGGCTCAATGAAATAGTGAAGTGCATGTTTGCAAGGGTCATGCTTCTATTGCCAAGACACATCCAAAGTCTGCCAGTGAAACACAGAGATGTGTGTGTGAGTGTCCAAGGCACACATAGATAAAGAAACAGACAGTTTAAAGAGGGTGATATGGAGACATGGTCATGAAGACACAGATACGTGGTGGAAAGCCTGCGGTCACAAACTCAAAGAGAAAGTGTGACTAGAACACATGCGTAGAAGAGTCTTACTGGGGCTATGCATTTTTTCTGATTCTTCTGACCGCTTTAGTGGGTATGAGCCATTGATCACAACAAGTTGCCCAATTGCCTGGCCATGCTTGAAGTCTGTAGGGCCCTCTTCCTGGATTACAATCTTCACGTGCAATAACATCTAGCAAATGACGCCACTTTTCTACTTATCCAACCCCACAGAAATTGTCCACTAGGATCAGATTATTCACCAAACCTTTTTAACATCGATATATTCTGTCTGTCCCACATCTTTAAAACCCATCACTTAGGGTACCCCTAATATGCAGAGAACCCAGTCAGATCGTTTCACTACTTAGAGGAAGTATGTTGAGCCCTAGTTGGGTGGTAGAAATGCACAACAAGGGGGAAAGCATACAAGCACACAGAGAGATGGAGAAAGGGAAGTGGCCGGCCTGAAAGGCAGTGAAAAAGGAAGGTGGGGTTCGCAGGAACAGAGAATGCAGAGGAGTGGGTGACAGGAGCTTACCTTCAGTCATACAGATTGGAAAGAAAGAAAGACCTAGAAACAGAGCAATAGGGTGATAGTCAGTGACAGATGAAGAGGGAACAAAGAGAAATGAAAACCTGAGATCAAGGGGTCAGACACAGAGAATCACAGAGAGAGACATGAGGGGGAGGTTCACAAAGCCACAATGACATTTTATGGGAAATAGCAACACATCAACATTGAAACACGAAGAGGGTTGATGGGGGTGGTTAAAAAATGTGTAAACCAAGAAACGAAAAAACAGGAAGGGACATAGTAACAAAAAGCATGCAGTTAAGGATAGAAACCAGGGTACAGATGATGAACAGAAGCTACGAGAAATGTGGAAGGCATGGCACTGTCACTTTCAGACAAAGGGATGAAGGTAAACAGAGGGATGAAACAGAGACAGAAACAGAAATGCACTGAGGAAGACTCAAACAGAGAAATGGAGACATGGGGAGAGAGACAGTGAAATAGAAGGGAACCTCGGCCCTGATTTATTAACGCTTTGCACCAGGTTTGTCACAAAAGTGACGAAAATCCAATGCAAAGCATTGTGGTGGCATTTACTTTCCAACGAAAATCAAGATGGTGTTGGGAACTGGCCTAAAGTAATGCAAAGTAGCATACAAGTGTGTTTACATACAACCCCTTGGGTTTTGCTGCAAATCCCTATATATAAACATTTCTAGATAAGGATTTGTACTAGAAATGAATGCCTCTCTTTTTGTTGGCTTTAGGACTCTGTGCGCTTTAGCACCACTAATCAGTACTAAAGTGCATGTGCTCTCTCCTCTAAACATTTGTTTGACATATTTGATTTACTTTTATGCCCCTTGTAAAGTGGCATACCATGTACCCAGGGCCGGGAAATTAAATGCTACTAGTGGGCTTGCAGCACTGATTGTGCCACCCACAGGAGTAGCCTTTCAAAACTGTCTCAGGCCCCCCACTGCAGGGCCTGTATGCACAGTTTACTGCCACTTTGATCTGGCATTTTATTATACACAGTTCACAACTAAGGTAGGCACTGGGTAGCCCTGTAGGCAGGGTGTCATTAAATACAAGAGGCACTCATTATAATATAAAATATATAGTACTCATGAGTCAGTCTACATTAAACAATGATTTTCCATATATTTCTGAGAAAAATAAGATGACTTTCAACGTAATATTAATATCCTCAAATTAAATATCAATGTCCAAATCTAAAAGAAGAGAAGTTTCAGGTCTGTTACTCCAAACTTGTTACATGATCCAGAGTCAAGGTCCAGATTTCTCCAATCAAAGTTCAGTCATATTTTTTAAAAGCGTCATGTAAGCAATGCCGTTTCCAACCTCACATCCAAATTAACAGCCAACACGTGTTTCGTCTGGGAATTTCCCAATGACTTCGTCAGGGCTATACATGTATGTAAATCCGTATTATAACTTAAGTACTCCTTGTAGACGTATCCAGAGACACTTCTGTTATGATAATTATCTACTGATTTCAAGTATAGACTTTCAATTATGAGTGCTCCCGATACCGATTCTCAAACGCGAGTGCGCGTATAGCTTCAGAATATCAAAAAACCTTTAGGCAGGTTGCTTAGTATGTAAAAGATAGGACATATACTTTTATGTTTTGCATGTCCTAGTAGTAACAAAAAGCATATTTTGTTTTTCACTACTGTGAGGCTGGCTCCCCTCATAGGTTAGCATTGGGGATTCCCTTATACCCTTTTAGCTGGTAATTCCTAATCAGAAAGGAGTAGCTTTGTCATGTTTGATATTTCTGGAATGGTAATGAAAATACCTACTTACTGGCATACAGGATTATACATTATTATTTTAGAAATGCCTCTTTTAGAAAGTGTCCCGCTGATCTTTTTAAATCTGAAATTGACCTTTGGGGCCCACTAGTTACAAATGTACTAAATAGGGCGGTAAATAGTAATATACCCATCTCATGGAAATCGGCTATTATTGTTCCCATTTTCAAAAAAGGAAACAGACAAGATCCTTCCTGTTACAGACCAATTTCCCTTATTGATTCAACTGCAAAGATTTTAGGAACCGTGATCTTATCCCGTTTAGAAGATTGGGTGACTGAGGCCCAGATTTTATCCCCTATTCAATTTGGTTTTAGACCCGGTGCAGGTACAGTTGAGCAAGTTTTAAATCTGCATCTGATACTCAGTAAATATGTGATAGTCAAAAAAGAGTCCATTCATTTGGCATTTATTGATCTAACTAGTGCCTTTGATATGGTTAATAGGTCAAAGCTATGGCAAATCTCAGGCGCATTAGGCTGCGATACGTCCCTTTGGAGCTTATTAAACGGCTACACACAGATTTAACGGTTTCTGTTCAGACTGGATTTCATGGGCAGAGAACCTCTCCCATTCCGTCAACAAGGGGCTTAAGACAGGGATGAATCTTAGCGCCCTTTCTTTTTTTGATCTACATAAATGGGCTCTATGACTCGCTGGTAAAACATGCAAAGGATGTACCAAAGATGGGCCAGAGATCACTCCCAGTTTTATTATATGCTGATGATGCAGTTTTAATTGCTCGCACCGCAAATGGTTTACAGGGACTTCTGGACCTATTTTACAATTTTATGTTGAACCTTGATCTGAAAGTAAATTATTCCAAGACTTTTGTTATGACATGTGGCCCACGTAACACAAAGTCTAAACAATTTATTATGGGAGGTCATGTTTTAAATAAGGTGAATATTTTTTTTATTTAGGCTTGTATATGAGTTCCTCCCTGTCCTGGAAGACACATATTAACTTCAAGCTGCAACAGATGACAAGGAATAACGAAGCAATTTTTCGCTTTACTAGTAAACTAAGGCCACAGACCCCCTGCACAGATGAAAACACTCTATAACTCCATGTGCGCTGCAGCAGTCCTATACGGGGCAGGAGTTTGGGGCTATAACAAAATTCCCTCTCTCCAGAGCGTTGAAAATAAATTCCTGCGTAGATTATTGATGGTTCCAAAATGTACAGCAAATAACATCTGCCACGAAGAAATGGGTCAGCGTTTTTTGGAGGACAGGGTCTCTATTGCTCCCCTACTATTCTGGATTAGATGCTGGTTAAACACCGCGGCAAAACTTGTTCAAGACTGCATTTCTGATTGCCTACAATTAGACAATTCAAATAGGATTCCCTGGCTTAAGTTTCTGTGAAACTCCATTGAGAAGCTAGGGCTCAGGTATATGTTTGACGAACCCCATTTATTAACTACAAATTCTAGGACTGTCTTGAAGTCAACTTATTCTGAGCACGTTTCAGAACTGAGATTTTATAGTTCCCTGAAACTGAAATCCTTTGATCCCTATAATCGGATTGTGACTGCTCCATGCCTTAAACCCTATTTGACCTGGTTTTCAAGTTTTAGAAAAATTTCTCTTTTAACACTTTTTAGATTTAATCTAATTCATTTTAAGGTAGCCTTCCCCGAACCATGTCTCTCGAAAAAGGATTTACCATTCTGCCCTTGTGATTCCAAGTCAAATCAGAGTAACTCGCATTTTCTTCTGTTTTGCCCTCTATACGCTGCTCCCAGAAAGGCTTTTATCCTACCGATTTTATGTCACCTTAGACCTATCCACTACAAGGAAGCTTTATTATATTTCCAGAGACTGTCAGATATTCAAACCTGTCATCATGTATTAGATTTTGTTATAGCTTCTTTAAGTATTAGGAAAAGGTCTACTGTATTTTAAATTTGTATATCTTAGTGAAAGTCTACTATTTAAGATAATAGCTGTACTTTTGAGCTTTTGTTATTTCTTAATCATGTTTAGTATATTTATCTGCTATTTGTCTAGGGGTTTTAGATCGGATGTTTATATGGTGTTTTTAGAAACCGTTTTATAGTTTTAAACATGTTCTACATTATTTATAGATCGGTAATATGTATTCTGGTTTGCACTTTTATGGCAACTGCTGAATAAAGTATACTGACTCATTTACTGACTGAAAGTGTCTCACTTAAAAATGCTCCCAGAGGAATTATTTAGATATAGTATGCGTACATATGATCCAGTCTTCAATTAATGAATAAGACAA
Source organism: Pleurodeles waltl (assembly GCF_031143425.1). Classification (NCBI taxonomy): domain Eukaryota; kingdom Metazoa; phylum Chordata; class Amphibia; order Caudata; family Salamandridae; genus Pleurodeles; species Pleurodeles waltl. The sequence continues at coordinate 151,708,382 of NC_090450.1, read as the reverse complement.
CTCCGTACTGTTAAAATCCAATATATTACTCAATAGGATTCAGGAAGTTCCAAAAAATGTACAACAATTCCAACGAATGTCCATTTCATAAAGAACAACACTGTATATAACCCCTCTAGATCATAAGATTGAACCCCAACTGCTGATCCAAGAAGGGGTTATAACCCTCCTCATGACACAGTTTGCAAAATAATTGCCTGGTTTTCAGTGCCAGTTAAAGCAATATTATGGACTTTCAATTCAGCTTGTCAAATGAGAAGGTAATGTCGACGTTTCGGCCTGTAGTGGCAGTCAGAGGTCCGCCAGACCCTCATCAGGACTCAGTGTTGTTAAATAATGTGACAGGTTGCAAAAATAGGCTCTGTAGCAACACACCAGGGGACGCAGATGGAACCACCATTACTCCTGACTGCTTGGCTGTATTAGCCTGCTGCCTGCTGATTGTTGGGCTGCAGGAGGGAGTACCACTTTTGCACTTTGCCTTGATCAGGTGGCCTGAAATGCTTTGTTCCCCCACAAGTGTTCTCCAAGAGCTTGTTGGCTTACCCCTCCCGTTCATGGAATCTCAGGGCTAACAAAGATTACCCCACTCTGCCCCTGCCACGGGACTCAGCAACTGAGGAGCCCAGCACAGGCTTTCACAGAGTAAGCACATGGTTAATCGATGTGTGGCTGGAAGAGCAACTCAGCACTATGCGCTGCCTAGAGCCAAGTGCCCATTGTAGAGAGAAGCAAATGCTACCTCCGAAATAGATGTATCCCCTTTATTGTGCCTCTCAAACTCACCGCCAGAGCGTGCCAACCGCAGAACCCCATTCCTGTGATGCGCTATCCAGGGGAACAAGAGAGACTCCTGCCGGCATTTGTGCAGCACTGAGGAACGTCCTATGTGTGCATTGCCGTATGATCACTGCAACAACAGGAGCTTGGTTACTCCAGGGGCGGGCGTGCCTTTGGGCGGAGCCCCCTCTGCATGCCCAAAGCGGCAGCTTTCCTTTGTGCAAACGACGATCGCGTCTGCTGCGAGGGCAGACCGGTTTGGATCCTTATCTCCCTGCCTTCCCTCAGCAGAGCCACAGAGATGTGGGCCTTCGGTGTACCAAGGAAGGTACTCTGCTTGGGAGATGGTACCCACAAGGCCTCACCCATTGATCTGCGTGTTCATGGGCAGCTGGGAGTCTACCTTTACATTACGTTGCTTTCCCTTTCACATTACAGGGTGAACCCTCGTCGGAGGTCTCCAGTCACCAGGGATATAGCTGAGTTAGGAACTGGGCAGAATTACTGTAATAAGGCTATCAGGTGCGCAAGGACTCCTGCAACCTACGTATAATGCCTAAGTACCGTATAAAGTTTAGTAGGAGCGCAGGGGTTGCATCCTGTGTGTTTTATGGTAATATTGTGATTCATGTGCTCTGGTACCTAATTTAGCCTGCATTACATGCAAAATGTTTACAGATATATGGTGCTTTAACCTTACATTGTCCAGGATGAGTACTATTTCAGTATTTGCATAGTATGCACAATATTTATGTCACTTTGGTCTAACTTTATGTATGATATGCTATATATTTTTATAATTCTGTGTGGAGTCTCTTTTGTGGTGTTTACATTGTGTTGCTGTGTGAGTGTGTTGTGCAAAAGCTTTACACGTTGCCTCTGATGATAATCCTACCTGCTCTGCACCAATCTACCAGAGGGTGAGTACAGGTTGTCTTTGGTGTGTAACTTACTTGCTCTGACTAGATTGGTGGGTTTTGCCTGACTTAGGTGCATACCCGAGCCAACCAGAGACCCCTTTTCTCACAACCCCTAATAAGGTGATATTTTTGTAAACAATATTTACAACACAATATTTCTGTCAGGCTGTATTGTAGTTATGAAATTATAGCAGAATAACTTCTCCAAGTTTCATTTAGTTAAGCCGTCAAAGGACATTGGTAATATTTTGCTTGACAGGTAACTTTTCAGCAACTCAACTGTGCACAGCTACACCACCAGAGCAACATCAGTGAGCTGAATATAGTATTCAACAGCAATGACTAAAATATTTGTGTCATAATCTCTTAAATAGGTTCTTTATTTCACGGCCCTGACAGCTATTGGACACTATAATCTATTTCATGCTGTGATATAGAGGAAGATACCACTAGTATTAGTTAATTGCTATTTAAAACGGCGTGTTTTGTATTCCAAGTTGGGGAATTGAAACTTTATTTTGCCTAGGGCCATTCAAGCGATTCTTCTGGGTATCTTTAGGGTCTTGATCCATTCAATGTAGTATGTTGCTCCCTTGACTGCCCATTAATGCTGGCGACTACAAGTATAACCTGCCCTGGTTTATAACCGCATGCAGTCACATTCCTTAAGATAAACAAGACCCATATCTCTACAACATCACTTACTTCGACTGCTGAGTTCCACATGGTGCGTCACTTTCACTAAACCTTTTTACCTTCACATGGCCTCACTAGAAGCCCGTCACTTTGAGCAGCAGCTATTTGCACCACACTCAGATGTCGTCAATTACAGGAAGAAGGATCTTTGGGACCTTAACCCGACTGGAAACCGCTTGGCATGTGCAATTCCATCTAGGAATGGTCCTCAGAAAGGTACTGTTCCTCACAGACTCAGAATCTTGAAGCCCGACTCATTTACAACCCAAATCATATCACAGATGCCTTTTAAATGCGACATTCGATCCCTTTGAGTGAGAGGCATGAGTTTAAAAGACTGTGACTGTCAAGCAAGGAATTGCATATTCACATCCCAAACAATGCCTCTAAGGTCTTTCACAAAACGTGAAACTTCATAAGCCAGAGGTCAGGTTCCCGAAATGCTCTTGCAACTCGCTCAGTCAGTTAAAAAAATTGGCAAGACTGCTCTGCTCGCAAGGCTCCAAAATTAAGGTTAAGGAAGGACTTGCTGAAGTCTCAGAGAGGACTCTCATCCACCTCTTACATTTAGCATATGGGCAAATAACATAGCATAGTTCTTGTCTCTTTAGTAAGACACCTGGTGAGAGGTACAGGGCAAAGCATAACATAGTCAAAATTTCGAGAACAAGTATCAAAAAAGTACATGTAAATAAGTACAAGTTTGCTACCGTTAGTTCCACCTATATGTACCGTGATGGTATATATACCTTCCAGGTACTTAGATATGAAGTTAAGAAGATTAAATCTATAATTATGTATATGCTCTTACCTTCTCGAAATTATGGTCCTCAATATTTTGCCTGTGATATTATGGGTGACGGTATTTCCTGTTCAACATTACAGAGTAGAACTGACTCCTGGAACTGGATACTACATTGGTCAGTCAGTCTCTCATTCAGCTGTATAGTTTTAAACAAAATATGTCCTGATCTAAAAGGGCCATTAAGATCGAGAAGAGCATCCCTCCGGCCTTCCCGGCCGCCATTGCAGCAGATGTCCTCACCTCTGCCCCCACAGTGAAGGCCTAGCTGCCATAGTTAGAGATATTAGCTTTGATGACATTGGTTGTTTTGTGAACATTCTCCAGTCGACATGGAGGAAACACTTTAATCAAAAATGTAATGCTACCACATGCCTGGCGGGCTGACCACTGCCCCATTTCCCTGTGAAATATTGTTCATAGAATAGTAAGGCCCATATTTATACTTTTTGAGGCAAACCAGCGCCGGCGCTGGTTTGCGTCAAAAAATGTACCGCCGGCTAACGCCATTCCTACGTGCCAGGCGGGTGCCTTATTTAAGGATTGACGTTAGCCGATGCTGCGGGCTGGTCAGAGTAAAAAAAATGACTCAAACCAGGCTGCGCAGGTGTAGGGAAAAATGGGAGTTGTGCGGCAAAAAATGGTGCAAGTCAGGTTTGAGTCAAAAATAATGGCTCAAACCGGCCTTGCGCCATTTTTTGATGCACAACCCCCATTGAAATCACTCTTGTCTTAGCAAAGACAGGAATCATGCCCCCTTGCCCAATGGCCATGCCAAGGGGGCTTCTGTCCCCTGGGCATAGCCACTGGGCACAGTGGCATGTAGGGGGGCCCAAGTTAGGCCCCCATGCCACTTTAAAAAATACAAAAATTATACTTACCCCAACTTACCTGTACTTACCTGGGATGGGTCCCCCCATCCATGGGTGTCCTCCAGGGGTGGGTGAGGGTGGCAGGAGGTGTCCCTGGGGGCAGGGAAGGGCACCTCTGGACAGCTTCCATGGTCAGAGTCCATGGAAGTGGGCCCACATGTCCCTTAACGCCTGCCCTCACCCAGGCGTTAACAAAACGGCGCACAGCTGTTTTTGAAGGCCTGCCCCCTCCTGTGCACCAAAATGACGCAGGAGTATAAATAAGACGCACAGGCCTTAAAGTCATTTTTTGGATGGGAACGCCTACCTTGCATGTCATTAACGCAAGGCGGTTTCCTGCATCCAGAAAATGACGCACACAGAGGGATTTTGACATTCGCGGTGTCGGTGTCATTATATAAATATGGGGCAAGGTTTGCGCTTGACCCACATTCGGCGCAACCAGAGTATAAATATGGGCCTAAGTGTTTTTTTACTTCTGTATCACCTTGGCATTCTGTGGCGGCTTTCACCTGCAGGCATGATTAAAAAATTCATGTTAATTAAATAAATAAAATATATGTTCTTTTGGCGCTTTCACATACATGTGTGAAATACTTCCTATGTGTGCAAGATTTTCACTGGACATTTTCATCACAACTTGTTTTAAATCTGCTACGCTTTTTATGCAGGTTTTCCATGCTTCTATGTTGAGGCGAGGGCCAAATGCATGTGTTTTAAATTAATTAATATTAATTACTTGTATTTGGGGAGCATACACAGTAGTATAGGCACAGGTTCATACAATGCGTATGCTCTGATTCAAAATTTCTGTATGTGAAGCTGTGTTTATAGCTGCACTGTCCATTGGATAAGCATACATAAAACTTCCTAAGTTGTTCTCTGTAAGTGGAGCATTAATGTTCATCTCTGACCCTCACTATGAGCAGCCTCTTAATTTTGATGAGGCAGGTAACAGTAGTTACCGGCCCCATCGGAGTTTATGATATACACAGGAACCCTGCAGATCTCTTAAATTTCCCTCAGAGATCTCCTGCTGAAAGTCCAGCCCAACAAGAGAAATTCCAGGAGAAATCAGGCGCAGAATTACGATTCCCCTAGTAATTCCTCATTAGTTAGTGGACCCTCAGGTTCCAGCTTGTTATAGACTGGATTTTGCCCACCCACGGAGTTACTAGGACTCCCAGTATCAGTAACTCAGAGTGTGGGGAAAACTGGATCCATTTACCAGGCCACTTGTAATGAGTGCCTAGATGATTCTGTCCTGTAGGCACATCGTATAATTCCGATGACAGTGTATTCTGTCCTGTAGGCACATTGTGTAATTTCGATGGCTGGATGCAATACGCAGTTTTTAAAGCCAGTACAATAGCTTTTAAGTGCTCACTGGTGGGATCCTAGTGTCGCCTGTCGGTTACAGGATTGAACTCTAGCAAGGACGATGTCCCTGAAGTTTGGTACACGGAGTGCTGTTAAATTGGATAATAGCAACAGCTGCTATTTACCGTGTTACAAAATAGCACGAACTGCAGTAGCAAGAGCTGAAGAAACACAAGTTATTGTTATTTCCAGAGCTTCTCTATTGCAGTAGTTATTTTCCAGTCAGCAGGAGCGTGCTCATCTTCCATGTATGTGGTTTAATTCTGTAGAGTTCAGAACATTTCCATAGCTTCGTGTTCTGCTCTGTTGTGAAACCAACATTTCAACAGGTTTATCTTCTTTTTTCTTTTAGCATTTCTTTAGTTGCATTTTGTAATCAATAAATACACATTGGTGTCACTGTAGTTGTGATGTCTAGTTTGTAATCATATAACAGTATTTCCATGGCTGTAGTTTGCAATTTATAGATGCAATATTACATTTCTACAACAGTTTTGCTGTCATTTACCTCTTGCCCTGCCTTTCCCCAGCTTTGTTTACTACTCTGTATGAATTTGTGGACTGTGCTATAGCCATTCCTATTTCATTAAATTACATTACATGCTTTTGTTGGTGGTGTATTGTTAGAAATGGGGTCTTTGGTTGGCAGTCAGGTTACCCCCTGTCCAAGCAAGGACCCTCACTCTAGTCAGGGTAAAGGAGAATTACCCTCAGCTAACCCCCGCTCACCCCCTTGGTAGCTTAGAACGAGCAGGCAGGCTTAACTTCAGAGTGCTAGGTGTAAAGTATTTGTACCAACACACACAGTAACACAATGAAAACACCACAAAATGACATAACACAGGTTTAGAAAAATAGAAAATATTTATCTAAACAAAACACAACCAAAACGACAAGAATCCAACACACACAAGCCAAGTTATGAATTAAAAAGCAAAAAGAGTCTTAAATTCTTTAGTAAACAGTAAAAACTCTGTTAGCATTGAAAAGTACCTGGGTAGCGTCAAAATACCATGCAAAGGCGAGTGTGCGTCGAAAAAAGTAAGCGGTGCGTCGATTTCTCACCCGCAAGCGAGACCTTACGTTGTTTCTCCTTCTCCGGTTGGGTCAGTGTGCGTTGTTTTTCCTCCCCGCAGGGGAGCGATGCGTCGATATGGGCAGCACTTGGGTCTGGGCAGGCGTTGCGCTGTTTTTCCACGCCCAGCAAGGTTTGCGTCAAAAATCCTGCCGCACGGTATCAGCAAAACCGCGCAATGTGGGTTGCGACGTTAACAGCCTCCGACAGCGGGTGATGCACATGCCGGTGGAGCATCGATTTCCGCCGTGAAGCCGGCAGCGCATCGTTTTTCGCCGCACGTCGGTCTGTGTGTGGATGTCCAGTCTTGGTCTGCCAGCTTCACCTTCCAAGGCCCCAGGAACTGGATAGGGCACCACCTTACAGGGCAGGAGTCTCAGCAGAGAGTCCAGGTGCTGGCAGGAAAAGTTTTTGATGGCTCTTAGATTTCAAAAACAGGAGGCAAGCTCAGGACAAGCCCTTGGAGATTTCTTCACCAGCAGGAAGGCACACAAAGTCCAGTCTTTGTCCCCTTGCACAGACAGAAGCAGCAACTGCAGGATAGCTCCACAAAGCACAGTCTCAGGCAGGGCAGCACTTCTCCTCAGCTCTTCAGCTCTTCTCCAGGCAGAGGTTCCTCTTGATGTCCAGAAGTGATCTCTAGTCTGTGGTTTTGGGTGCTCTTCCTATACCCATTTTGGCCTTTGAAGTAGGCCTACTTCAAAAGAAAGTCTCTCTTGTTTATGAAATCCTGCTGTGCCCAGGCTAGGCCCCAGACACACACCAGGGGGTTGGAGACTGCACTGTGTGAGGGCAGGCACAGCCCTTTCAGGTGTAAGTGACCACTCCTGCCCTCCCTCGTAGCTCAGATGGCTCATCAGGATATGCATGATACACCCCAGCTCCCTTTGTGCCACGGTCTAGAGAGAGGGGCAAACAGCCCAACTGTCAAACGAACCCAAACAAGGAACCACAAACAGGCAGAGTCACAGAATAGTTTAAGCAAGAAAATGCCTACTTTCTAAAAGTGGCATTTTCAAACACACAATCTTAAAACATTTTTGTGAGCTCAGAGACCCCAAACTCCACATGTCTATCTGCCCCCAAAGCGAATCTACGCTTTAATAATTTTTAAAGGTAGCCCCCATGTTAACCTTTGAGAGAGATATGCCTTGCAACAGTGAAAACCAAATTTGGCAGCATTTCACTGTCAGGACATATAAAACACATTAGTATATGTCCTACCATAAATATACAATGCACCCTGCCCATGGGGCTACCTAGGGCCTGACTTAGGGGTGTTTTAAATGTAAGAAATGGGAATGTTTAGGCCTGGCAAGTGGGTACACTTGCCAAGTCGAATTGGCAGTTGAAATATGCACACACAGACACTGCAGTGGCAGGTCTAATCCATGTTTACAGGCAGACTAATGTGGGTGGCACAACTAGTGCTGCAGGCCCACTAGTAGCATTTGATTTACAGGCCCTGGGCACCTCTAGTGCACTGTACTAGGGACTTAGTAAATCAAATATGCCAATCATGGAAAGCCAATTGCATACACATTTTATACAGGAGCACTTGCACTTTAGCACTGGATAGCAGTGGTAAAGTGCCCAGAGTAACAAAAACAGCAAAAACAGAGTCCAGCGCACATCAACAACCTGGGAAACAGAGGCAAAAAGTTAGGGGAAACCACGCCAAGGATGAAAAGTCTAAGACGTATACATTGTCTACGGTATATGCAGATGGAATTGAAGGCTCTGTTACTACACAATTTATTTCCAGTGAGTGCAATGTGAGACCGCTATATAGATACTGCTGGGGATATTAAAGCGTAATTCTCCTCAGACAAACATTTTGTGTCTTGAATACAGTATACATTAAAACGTTGACCCACTGGAGTAAATATTAGAAAATCTACACCCAATGTACCTATATTTTTGTAAACGATATTTGGGCCACAATATTTAGGTCAGGTGTTATACTGCTTAATAATAATCTGACTAATAAGGGATCATTTTGGGCCCTGCTAAAAAGCGGATTCAATCATAGTACACCAATTTGCAATACTGCAGTAAGGGGTATTGTTGGGTTAATGCTCTTACCACATGATTCCAATTTGCATTCCTCAAAATGGGGGCAAGCATGCTAACTGTTGGAAACTGAGTTACTGGTTGAGAGGTACGAAATTGTACTCAAGCAGGAACCACAATCTCTGCCAGGGTGGAACACATCAAACCCCAAATTAACCCATGCTTAATCCTCTGGTAGTTTGGCACAAAGCAGTCAGGCTTAACTTAGAGGCAATGTGTAAAGTATTTATGCAGCACTTCATATAGTAATTGTTAGAAATGGGGTCTTTGGTTTGCAGTCAGGTTTCCCCCGTCCAAGCAAGGACACTCACTCTAGTCTGAGTAAAAGGAGAATCACACTCAGTTAATCCCCGCTCACCCACTTGGTAGCTTGGCACGAGCAGGCAGGCTTAACTTCAGAAGCAATGTGTAAAGTATTTGTACCAACACACAGAGTAATACAGTGAAAACACTACAAAATGGACACCACAGCAATTTAGCAAAATAGATAATGTTTATCTAAATCAAAGAAGACCAAAATGACAAGAATCCAACATACACAAGTCAAGATATGAATTTTCAAAAGAATAAGAGTCTTAATCCTTAGAAAACAGTGAGAATGCTGTTGTTACACAAAGTACCTGGTTAGCATCAATAATAAAGCCGCACGGCAAGCGTGTGTCGGAAAAGGGTAGCAATGCGTTGATTCCTTATTCACAAGTGAGGCCATGCATCGTTTCCTCGCACCTCAGATCTGCGCAGAGTCGGATTGACTTTGACACCCAGGTACGATGCGTGGAAAATCCGGTCGCACGGTATCAGAAAACTGTGCTGTGTGGGATTTGCGTCATTATCAGTCTCGGTAAGCGGGTGTTGCATGTCGTTTCTTAAGCCGCGATGCATCGATCTCCCATCCGCGATGCAGGTGGAGCGTAGATTTAAGCCGCGAAGCCGGCGGCGCATCATTAATTAGCCGCGTTGCAGAAGGTGGATCTAAAATTCGCCAGCACGGTGTTTTGTGCATAGATATTCTGTTTTTCTCTGCCAACTTTACATTTTCCAGGTACTGGATAGGGCGCCACTTGGGAGGGCAGGAGTCTCAGCAAAGAATCCAGGTGTGGGTAGGGGAAGTCTTTGATGGCTCTGAGACTTCAACAACAGGAAGCAAGCTCAGTTCAAGCCCTTGGAGATTCTTCTCAAGCAGGAATACACAACAAAGTCCAGTGTTTGTCCCCTTTCACAGGCAGAGGCAGCAACTGCAGGATACCCCACAAAAGCACAGTCACAGGCAGGGACAGCACTTCTCCTCAGCTCTTCAGCTCCTCTCCTTGGCAGGGGTCCCTCTTGATTCCAGAAGTGACCAAATTTTCTAGGGTTTTGGGTCCACTACTTATACACCTTCCTGCCTTTAAAGTAGGCTTACTTCAAAGGAAAGTCTCTCTTGTTTGTAAGATCCTGCCTTGCCCAGGCGAGGGCCCCAAACACACACCAGGGAGTTGGAGACTGCATTGTGTGAGGGCAGGCACAGCCTTCATAGGAGCACTTGCACTTTAGCTCTGGATAGCAGTGGTAAAGTGCCCAGAGTATCAAAAACAGCAAAAAAAAGAGTCTAGCACACATCAACAACCTAGGAAACAGAGGCAAAAAGTTATGGGAGACCACGCTAGGATGCAAAGTCTAATAGTAATAAAGTCACAACACACCAAAAGAAAAATACCACACTAATTTGGAAGAATATAGTAAAGGTTAATAAATTATTTGACACCAAAAAAACTAAAATCCACTCAGTAGAACCAGAGACATGCATTTTCAAAGTTTTAGGTAAAATTAGTACCTAGAAGCACAAAGCCCCAACTGTGGTTATCTGATTGTGAGTCACAAGTTGGGGCCGACTGAGATGGAATACAGGCCGGATAGAGGGACTAATTTGGGCCCGCCAAAAAAAGTGTACTTTAAATCCTGGTTGCACAGCGTTCGAGATGCTGTGTCTAGGATGTGTTGCACAGCAGTGGTTTCGAGGAGCTGCAAGTCTGCAATGTGAACCATGCATCATTGCTGAGGATGCCATTGATGAAGGGATTCCAATTCGAAGCCCTGCATTGAAGATGCATTGTGAGGAGCTTGTGATGCAGAGGACTGCTTTGTTGTCGAGGATGCCCTCAACAGGGGGCTTACGATGCAAAGACCTGGGTTGGAGATTTGTCGCATAGCAGAAGTTCTGAAATTCAGCTGCAAGGAAATGCGTTGCAAGGCATCCATTTTGCCCACGGGAACACAGCTGGGCTGCCAGAGTACCTTAAGGCCCATTTTCAAGGGACCACTACTTGAGTTGCACCACTTGGGGGCAAGACTCACAGCAGACAGAATCCAGATGCTAGGTTCAAGGTAGTTGGAGCCTTTTCTGTTCCTGAGGCTTCTGATCAGAAGGCGAGCCAGCTAACCCTTGGAGTCACTGTGATCAAGGTGCAGGTTCAGTCCTTCTTGCTCAGGCAGCAGGGAAGCAGGGTAGCAGGGCAACAGAGTAGATATCCTTCTTGCAAAGCAGCACAGCAGTCCTTCTGAGTCTTCCATAGGTCCAGAGAGGCACTGTAGAGTTGGATCTGAGAGTCCAATATGTATGCCTGGTGCCAGCTTTGGATTGGGAGAAGATTATGGAGGTTTCCACCCCAGAGGTGCTTTGAATTTCCTGCCACTCAGCCCTAGCCCCAGCTTGTCTCTGGTCACAAAAGATTAGTGTCAAATCCTTTGTGAGTATGCCCAGGCAGAGCCTTTGTGATGTGTAAGTGTGATAGGTGACAGCTCCTCGCCCTCATTAAGTCAGAGATGGCCCATACTGCCAACAGTATTGCCCTTTGTTTCACTGTCTGCAAGCAATACACAAGGACCAACTGCCAGCTACACCTAGTCAGGTGACCCAGGATACAGACTGCAGACACCAAATGGTTGGGACAAGAAAAGGCCTACTGTCTAAAAGTAGCAATTTCAGAATGGTGACTTAATATCCAAATTTACCATTAAAGATGGCTTTGAATTACTACTCTTTAGGCACCAAAGTTGTCATTCCTAACTGATCCCAATTGAGAGTTATCACTCATTACATGTAATAAGTTAGCCCACTGTTATCCTATAGGAGAGTTATGGCTTGCAGTAGTGAAAAACAAATTGAAGACTTTTTCACTACTAAAACATGAAAAAGTTAAAAGTACACATCCAATGATTTAAATACAGAGTACCTTGCCCTATGGGCTGTTCCGGTCCTACCCTAGGGGTGACATATGTAATAAAAAGAAAGGTTTGGGCCTGCAAAAGGTATATATTGCCAGGATGAAACTGCAGTTTTAAACTGCACACACAGGCTGCAATGGCAAAAAGGGTTTCACAAAATATGAGTCTGAAACCAAAATATTTCAGGATGACGCTGCAAAATGGGCCAAGTCCAACACTAACTGTGCATTTTTTACAATGCATTACCATAATATTGAGTACAAAAGTATCTTCCGCAGAATAGCAACTGCCACTATAATGTCAAGGCAAATAAAAATAGGTAAGTATAGATTTGCTATTCTTAACAACACATCTACCTACCTGGACGATACATATAGCTCAGTGTAGCATATATGCTAAAGTACCTAACATTCTATTTGAAAGGTTCATTTAAAATTATGTTTATTTAGCCAGGTGCATACACCAGCTCCAGAGGTTTAACCTTAATATACTAAAGGGCATATTTACAAGAAACTGGCAGATCAGTGCTGATGCGCCAGTTTACTTGCGTCACCCCTGCCACACCTAACAACACTATGGGTGCGCCGCACCTTGGCGCACGATAGGCCAATAGCATCAAAATGTTTTACGCTATTGTAGCTCTTTGCTGCACTTGAGTCAAAAGTTTTGCCACTAGTGCAGCAAAGTGCAGGGGGGCCCATTGATTAAAATGGGTACATCACTTTAACACCTGCTTTGAGCAGGCATTAAAAATGACACCAGAAATGGTGCAGTGAAATCTTGTAGATTTAACTGTGCCATTTTTGTAGGCCTCCCAATGCTGGAATGGTCCCCGCATATATTAACCCTGACACAGGCATAATGTGGCGCAAGAGGTTGCAAAGTGGCGTAATGCATGCATTGAGACATTTTTTTTTTCATATGGATTGGTGAAAATTGCCTCCTTGAGCCACATTAGCATAAAAAATTAGGCTAGTGTTGTGCAAGGAGGAGCTACGGCCTTGTAAATCTGGCCCAAAGTATGTTACTTGTTAATGACGAAGCGATCAATATTTTAGTTTTTTTATTAATCAATGATTAGAATGTTGGTATTACAACAGACCTCAAGCATCTGAAGCAATCGCCACACTGCAATCAGGGTCAAAGTCAAAAAAAATATCATGTAGTTTATCCAAACTAGGAATATGCTCCACACCCCAATTTAGATATTAATATTCTCACTGTGTGAGAATATTCACAGCTTCATCTGATTTTATATATTATAAGTCTAATATACATCATCTACATCTTTCTTTGAATGTATTCTCTTATTTTAACAACAATCATGAAGATTTTGGAGGAAGAAATTGGTCTATTAGACCCAATACTTCAAAGATAATAGGACTGGAGAACCCAGAAATTAGTTCAATAGGGAGTTATGCAGAATAAAGCTCTTCTGATGCTGATGAATATCTTCCCAAAGCTGCCTTGCTAAAGCTAAAAGGAACAATATGTGTTGGTCCTGGTATGAAAAGCAATAGCCAAGACTTTGTTTGAGAGTTTCTGGACTGCCCCAACCCCCAAACACAATAAAACATAATGTTTAGGATTATACAATCCAGTTTGGATAGCATGATAGAAATGTTTATAAATATGAGGTCACGTCAACAGAATATGTTTTCATGATGACCTGCTACATTCTAGTGTAGGCACATTGAGTAACAACAAGTTTGAGAAACAAATGTTAGAAAAGAAAGTGCTTAAATATTTTAAACAATAAACATAGGTTGCACATAGCACAAGGTTGTTCCATTTTTATCTCATAATTGATAAACCAAGCAAATCATTATTCAAAAGGTGAGTATTTCTTAGACCTGGAGCAACAAATTATCATCCTTGATTTTGAAGTCAGGCAAGAAAACAGTGTGTGCTCATATTAGAAATGTATTTAATAAACATATTTTTTCACCTTTTAGATGTTTGAGCCAAATGCAGCCACAGCTCATCCATACGAGCGAGCGAAGGGGCCTTGTGACATATCCTTTTTCAGAGAAGAAGAGTGTCTGTCAGGCTGAGCAAAGGTCAGTCTGACAGAGAGTCTTCTTGTTTAGGCCAGGCAGCCAAAAGCTAGACATGTACTAAATGCAGAGGCTCCTGGCTGCCTGAGCCAAATTTTCCCAAGCTTAGCCCTGTGGGCGTGACCTCCTCAGCCTAGCGAAAATGCCTCATGTCATTGACTGCCTCTGACCTGGGCACTTCAGTTTTAATCCCTGAAGTTCTTAGGGTTGAGTGCCAATCAGTGACACCTTGTCACAGAGTGTGGTGGGGCCAGCAGTCTCACTGACCTAATCCCACTTTGAGATAAGTTAGGGACTGCTGTCTTCCCTCATTGACTCACCTAAGATCAGCCAATGAGGGAAGGCAGCAGTCCCAACCCTCCTGGTACCTCCAAGGCATTCTGCTTTGGGAGCTGTAGGACAGTTAAGATTTATGTTTTTGAATGTTTATTGCATGCATGTATGTATGTGTTGTGAGTGTTGTGAATGGGTGTGTGTGAGCACATGTGTGTGAATTCATGGGAGTGAATGAGTGTATGCATATGTGTGCATGTGAGGCCCAACAGTCCCTCTCCCCTACCGGCCACCACTGACCAAACGCAAACTCACTCTAATAGAGATGCTAGTTTGTGAGGAGCGGAAACACAAACAAGTATAAAATGCAATACAGTAAAAAGAATACAAAAGTTGAAGAGGTCAAGCCAAGGACAAAAATGAATGATTATATTTACTAATAGCATCGAATAAAAATCTAATCAAAGAAACCAGTGACTTGAAAGTGGAGGAAACAATCTTTGCAAGAGTAAAAATCACTTGAATTGTCTGGATACAAACAGATGAAATGTAACCATCATCATCATCATCATTAGCTTTATTTCTGTAATAGACATACCATAAAAGCTCATCGTACAGTACACATGTACACATCGTACACATGTAAAAATAAGTAAGAGCCATACAAAACACTGTGATATAAAACACTCTGTCTATAAAATATTCGGAAAGAACAGTAAAATACAAAGGGGGTCATTACGACCCTGGCGGCCGGCGGTAAGCTGGCGGTAACACCGCCAACAGGCTGGCGGTGTTCCGCCAGATATTATGACCGTGGCGCAATAGCCACGGCCTTACCGCCGGCCCCTCCAACATACCGCCAGGCTTCCGCCTGGCGGTCATAATCCCCAGGGCAGCGGTGCAAGCACCGCTGCCCTGGGGATTATGAGTCCCCGACCGCCAGCCTGTCCGTGGCTGTAAACACTGCCATGGAAAGGCTGGCGGTAAGGGGACTTGGGGTGCCCCTGGGGGCCCCTGCACTGCCCATGCACTTGGCATGGGCAGTTCAGGGGCCCCCAGGCATAACCCCGTTGCGCATTTCACTGCCCGAATTTCAGGCAGTGAAATGCGCAACAGGTGCTACTGCACCCGCTGCACATCAGCATTGCCGCCGGCTCTATTACGAGCCGGCAGCAATGTTGATGTGACTTTTCCGCTGGGCCAGTGGACGGTAACACTGTTACCGTCCGCTGGCCCAGCGGAAAAGTCATAATAGGGAGCCAGGAATACCGCCGGCAATGGCGGTATTCTGGCTCCCGCAGCCTCTGCGGTCTTTTTGAAAGACCGCCGAGGTTGTAATGACCCCCAAAATTTTGTAAAACATGACCAAAAATTAAAATCCATCAATATAAGAGCAATAACATAAAAGCCTTCGCCCAATAGACTAAAAGAGCAACAAGAAATAAAAAACAATATAGCAGTATTAGGATTGATATCAATTATTCCCTATAGAAATAACATTTCCATTTTTGCCCACAGTTATACACTTATTCATGGGGTACCTCTAAGCGCTTTGCTCTTACATGCCAAATTGTATCTAAAAATCTAGCCAGCGCACATACAACAATACCATTGGTGTTGTTCTGCAGATCCTAAGAGCTGAAAGCCAGTTATTTATGCCCATGGATCTGCAGAGAGGTATAATCCATTGGATCCGCTGTTTCACATATGCAGGACAGTGAAATAGCACATGTGCAATTCATTCTGGTGACCCGCAGCCCATTGGGCATAGGTCCTGTTGGAGGTTTTGTAAGCCCCATCTACAGGTAAAAGTACGTAATGGTAACAATCCCAGCCTGAACCTGATGTAAAGTGCACATGCTCGAGGGGATAGGATCAAGTCCATATAATTTTCAAATTCATAGTGACATTTAACTAATGTGAACCTATCTGTCAAGCTGAGCGAAGGTGCCTCAACCAGTTTACCTATTTTTAGTTTTAGCCAATATGCATCCTTGACAGTTTGCGTCACATTTTTTGGAAGACCATGAGGAGCTGTCCAAAGGTGGGCCAGTCTTAGGTTAATCAAGCTATTTTCAACATAGTTACACCATGGGATTTTCCTTGTTGTATGTGTACTAAGCAGGGCATTCAGCCATGTTCTAAAAGGGCCGTTGGTATCCATGGACCAAATCTTAATCCAATACAATATTGGTCTTAAGGCCACTATTTGCGCAATAGAGTCCAAATTCAGGTCCATTCGAATTGCCAACGTAGGAGAACTAGTGGGTATTTTAAGCAGAGCCTTTATAAATGAGTTCTCAGTAAGCTCTAAATCCCTCAGATTGCCATGCCCCCATAGCTCTGCACCATACAAATCACTCCCTCTATCTTGTATTTTGTATATTTCCATTGCAGAGGAGATTGCAAATCTGGGAGATCTATTGGCAAATCGCAGGACACCACTGAGTTCTGTTTTAGTCTCATATGTGCCTTTAATAAATGGGCCTGCCATTTGTGCGTATTCTGTAATCTAACTACCAAATAATCAAAATCGGCAACTCTCTCTAGCACTTCCCCATCCATTAAAATCATTTACCTTATTTTACACCTTTTGTCACCAAAGATCATATATTTAGTTTTCGTGGAATTGACTTCAAGACCATGGTCTTTACAAAAGGATGAAAACTTCGCAAGTAAATTGGCAAGACCGGAAGCAGTTTGAGATAGTAACAAGGTATCATCGGCAAATAATAAGCATAGGATCTTTGTTGCCTTCTAATTTTGGTGCGTCATTTTCACAGGCAAGTAAGTAAGGGATGCATGCATTAATGAATATTAAAAACAAAGTGGGAGCCAACACACATCCCCGCCTCACCCCCCTTTTATTCAGAATTTCATTTGTTACTTCCCCATGTACTCCCCATCGGATTTTGCAAAGCTCACAGTATACAAACTTTTAATTAAATTCAATTAAAGGGCTTGGAAAACCAACTTCGTGTAGTACCTCCCATAATTTGCAGCGCGGGACCAGATCGAATGCAGATTTGAGATCCACAAAGGCCACAAAAAGATTCCCACCATCCAGATCTACAATCTTCCATTTGATCGTGAGGAACCTAAATATCTGGTCAATTGTTCTAATTTTCTATCTGAACCCTGCTTGGAGGTCGCTAAGCGCTTGAGACTCTTCTAGCCATTCCTTGATCCTTGACAGAACCTGGTGACAAAATATTTTTGAAATGTAACAAAATGAAGTGTGCCCATTATAGGGCCAAAGTGACTGAAGAATGTTCACATGGCTGGTGGTGTGAGTGGAAAGTTAGGCACCGTAGTAGAGACATTCACTTTTTTCTTTAGCGTTGCTCTTGTTCTCAACTTAGCATGCAGCTTTCAACTTATGTGTTGCAACTAGACTAGTCACCAGGGAAGTCACTGACCTGGAAAAAAAGTATTTCCCCTATTTTTAGAGGTTCTTCTGTAACCCAGTGAACATGGCTCAGGGGGACAGAAAAAGGGAAGTACTGGAGCTTAGGTAGGCAATGCAGATGTTTGCCTGGTAGTCAGTAGAGTTCAAGGAGGTTTGGTTTGTAGACAGAGGTACATAAAACACATTCAATGGCAGGAGAGTCCTGCAGCTAGCACTTTAAGGTTACTCATGTTTGTTGTCAAAAGACCAAATTAATACACACCACAGTTCTATTGTGAGCCACAATTCTGTGTCTCTCTTACTCTTCATTTGTAAAGCCATTCATAGGTCAGTGTGTATAGAATCACTCAGGCCTCTTTTGCTGTGCACTGCAATATTGGCTCCCATACCTTTCTTGGGCTCCTACTGTTAGCAGGCTTTCATATGCTTGGTGTTTCACTGAGGAATACAAAAAAGTGGTGGGTGGAATGGTTGAATGAATCTCTACTACTGGTAATTATTTGGGGCTGCATTCCAGTCCCCTGTTTTTCACCCACCACACCAACTCTGGCACAACCCTGCCATATGTAAATCAGCCTTGGTCATTTTCTGATAGGAACAGTGAAGCCTGAATTACTAGGTCAGGCCCTTTCTGAGCTGGACCACAATGCACTACAGACCTGTTTCAACCTATTTGGGCCACTTCAATAGGGTGCAGCTTAGCTCCAGTGGCACAGTGACAAATGGACTTGTCTGGATATCCCCATTGTACATACAGTGTTTCACTGAGTAGTACAAACAAGTCATGGGTGGAATGCTTGAATTATTTCCAGCCAGTAGTAGTTACTTGGGGCTTAATCCAGTCATTTGGGCTTCTAGAGTGGGCCAGCAATAAAGGCTTTACATTGGTTCCATGGGAAATGTAGGGAGTTACCTCCTCCAGTTCTAATATGAAAAAGTTCAGTTCTATGGAGATTTTGGCATGGAAGATAACATTTTATTTCTTTTACTTGCTTCTGCAATTAGGAACATCTTCAAAAATGGAATCTATTCATCGACAGTGGGCCTGAGTTAGGCATCTTATGTTTCTACAAGCACTACACAGTACTATTGGTGCAGTCTGCACATATAGTAATACACTTCTACCCTAACCTTAATCTGCCAATATTACATAATGACTACAATAAACTGTGCAAAATTAGGTGTCATGCAAGTAAAATTTAAAATGAGAATTCGAAGAGGGCAGAGTGTTTTAACAGCATATATAGCTTTGTTTATTCTTCTGTTACCCTTACTTTAAATTGAAGTTATGTGGTAGTTTGGAGCACAGTCCTTTTGATTGGAATAGAGCAATCAAGGCAACATATTTCCCAAATAAATAATATATAGTGTGGGAAATCAAAGACAATTGGTTATCCTGAATAGAGACCCTATGGGAAATTCCACTGTGGCCTTCCTAAGTAGGCCCCTTACCATATGGTTGACTATATACATTTCAGAGCCAAGCCATGCAATTTTTAGTAGTGCTGGCAGAATTAAAGTTATGTTTCATACCGATAAAACATATGATTTGGAGTCAAGCCCTTGCCAAACTAATGACATGTGTCATCAAAAACAACATTTCTGTTTACATTATCATAATAATTAGATATATAACAAGGACAATGTTAGAAAAATTATTTCTACTTATCCAGATATTTGATGGCACAGCCTCCCTGTTAAATCTCTCTACATAGGTAGACTCAAGTGCAGGACATATGTTAGAAATGGGGTTTCTGGTTGGCTAGGATATGCACCTAAGCCAGGCAGAACTCACCCACTCCAGTCAGGGCAAGGGAGTTACACAGCCAAGAAAACCCCTGCTTACCCCCTTGGTAACTTGGCACGAGCAGTAAGGCCTACCCCAGAGGCAATGTGCAAAGTGTTTGCACAACACACGTGACTCATTACCCCCACCACAAAGGAAACACAACACCCAGTTCTATAAAAATAAACTGTATTGTACCCAACATCATTAGACCAAACACGTCAGTAATACCCTGCAACCCATGCAGTTGTCAGAACATTACACAGTACTAATGCACAGTTGTGGTGGCCCAGTGGGGTGGGGGGGCCTCCGTCGAGGCTTTCACCCCGCTCATACGATCTCCCTTGTTGGAGCCTGGTGGGGGAGGGAGCCTCCGACGAGGCCTCCTCCCTGTCTGTCCTGTCTACGACTTCTCTTGTGCCCAAGGGAGCAGGGAGTGTCTGATGAGGTCTCCTCCACACCCGGACGGCACCCGCACCTGATGTGGTACATGAGCCTATTCACAGCCCGCCAGGGCCGCAGCAGTAAAGCCTTGCAACAATCGGATCTGCTTGGTGCCCTGGGGGTGCTCTCTGTAGTGTGCTTCACCCTGGGGGACCTGCTACGAGTGATCTCGCTCCAGATTCTACTCCACCGTGCCTGGGGAGCACAGGGTACAGCACGCTTCAGCCGCGCTCTCGGCTTAGTTCCTGACAAACTGCCTGGGTCGCAGTAGTGATTCACCCCTCAGGCCACACAGGGAGAAACACTCTTCATGTGCTTTAGGCCACAAAAACAGAATCCAAGCATTCCTCTTGCGCTGTAGTGTGCCAAAAGTAAAGCACTCTTCCTGTGCTGCCAATAATTTGAAGGAAGGAGAGCACAATGCTTCCCTTATGCCTGGAAAGCCGATAATAATGTGCTCTTCTAGCACTGCAGTGCAGGGAACAGGGGCATCAGCACCCAGCCCCTGGATACAGTGAATGGGAGCACACGGCGGTAGGGCCCAGCAACAGGCCAGCACAAAGAGTCTTTCTTACATGGGGAAAATCCCCTATACTTATAATCAGTTTTGCACAGGGTTGCACCAGTTACAACTGGTTCCAGCAGTGTCCCCTCTCTCCTCCACCACAGGCCCCAGACATCAGTTGGGGGTAAACAAGCCCTTGTGTGAGGCCACAACACAGCCTTTACAAATCCAGGTGTGCCCCATCTCCCCTTCTCTCATCCGAGGAAGACCATTCAATATGTAGATGCACCTCTGTGACACATCCACCCTCCATGTGTACAGGCTGTCTGAAAAGTATGCACAAAGCCCAGCTGCCAATCTTCCCAGATGTGGATTGGAGTCAAGCTACAAAGCACCAAAGTCACAAGCACAGAGAAATGCTCACTTTCTAGAAGTGGCATTTCTATAATGGTAATAAAATATCCACCTACACGAGTAAGCAGCATTTCTCACTCTCATTACAACCATACCAAACATGGCTACGCCACCCCCCATAAATCAGATAATATCCCCTTAGTCATAAGGCAGAGCATTGCTAATGCAATCCTAAGAGCAAGCCAACACTCAAAGCTGTGAGAAACCAAATAGGCTGTTTGTCACTACCAGGACAGACCACACAACCAGGCACATGTTCTGCCCTCTACATACATAGCACCCTGCCGATAGGGCTAGCTAGGCCCTACCTTAGGGGTGAATTACATATAGTAAAAGGGGAGTTCTGGGCCTGGCAAGTAAATTTAGATGCCCGGTCCCTGTGGCAGTAAGCTGCGCATGCAGGCCCTGCGCTAGCAGGCCTGAGAAAGGTTATAAAGGCTACTTCTGTGGGTGGCACAAGCAGCGCTGCAGGTCCACTACTAGCATTTAATTTACAGGCCCTGGGTATAGGGTTACCACTGTGCAAAGGACTTACAGCTAAACTAAATGTGCCAATTAGGTGTAAGCCAATCATACCAACTTTATTAGGGAGAGCACCTGCACTTTAGCACTGATCAGCAGTGATAAAGTGCTCAGAGTCCTACAGCAAGAGGTCAGAAAAAATAGGAAGAAGGAGGCAAAAAGTTTGGGGATGACCCTGCAAAAAGAGCCAGGTCCAACAACATAAAACTATGATTTCTCTTCCTGGGTGTTTTAATATAGAGAACATGACAGTCAGAGTTTCTGAGCCCACACACAAATGAGAGAATTAATTGATGCTCTCCTATTAAAAGTGAAATGGAAGTAAAGGAAGCACTTAGGGCCTGAATTAGATCTTGGTGGTGTTATCACCAAGCTCCATGTGTGACGGGCCCAAGAAGACCGCCATATTGACTGTGTTCTGCCCGCCATATTTAGATGCATTGGAGCTGAGCCGAAGACCATCAAGACGGAGTGCTCTTCCTAGCCATCAGACAGATGGGTTCCGGCTGGCCATATTTAGATGTCGCAGTTGGACAGGTGGTGTACTAGCGGTGGTTTGCTGACAACGTGAGGACACCGCAGGACCCAATGGACATCAGACAATGCCTGTGGCCGTGGAAGACAGGTAAGTCACACACACTCTGCCCTTCACATATGCATCCCCCTGCATCACACATGACACAACACACCACATACACACCATTATCGATTGCCATTACACCACAGATAACATAATCATACCGCAAACACACATACATGTACATCCATCTTACAACATGCACACACCAGTGACACGTCCCCCACACTCAACACAACCGCAAAAATCAACAGACTCATCTACGCAAAAACACGTGCAGACAAGCACAACTACACACATCACAACAGTGACCACCACAGAACAACATGCTCCTGAGTTCTGCACATAGCAACACAACACACAACACAACACATACTGGCACACCACATCACCCTGAACACCTCCCTTTACCTCCCCAAGCCAATCACCTCGCACACACATAAACACATATTGACTCATCCACACAACTCAAGCACAACATGACAGGTAGAGGTCCCCTTGCAATGTGCACACATTGGCACTGTTGACAAAGGTGAATGTACCATCATTCTGGTACCAGAATTCATTTGGCAATGAATAGTGATGCCATAATGACAGCTGTGCATGTGTTCAACATGTTTTATGTACCAGTGTGTCTCCATCCGTGTCTGAGCCAACTGTGTCCCTGACATATGCATGATAAAGTAATTTAAAAAAAAATACTGTAACATGTATATGTCTAAAGTGGTCCCGTACCCATGTGTAATGAGCCCCTCCAATGTACAAAGCCAATGTGGGTTGCCTACCTTCTTGTCCAGCAATTGTGGGGGGGTTATGTTTTCTCTGGGGTCCAGTGGCAGCAGCGGCAGAGGGACCTATCCAGTTGTGTCCAGCCAGAAAAGGAATTTAAATAGGGTGAAAAGGTGAGTTTTCACCCTCTTACCCCCTCAATCTGCCAAATCAAGAATGGAGGTCGGACCGCCACTTTTTGTTGGCGGTGTGGCACATCATATCTGCTCAGCTGTAAGTTTGACTGGAGTACCGCCGTCAGCCACTGTTTCCTTTGGTGGATGGGAATGCTTGGCGGAGTCGCAGGACTTGGGTAAGTTAAAGTCTATGGCAATGCCAAAATCTAAATATAGTGGATGGACCATTGGAAAACTGAAAGCGGGACTGTTACCGCCCACATGTAAGTCAGGCCCTTAGTCTGTCTGATGTTGAATTGCACTTATTGTACCAACGTTGCCTGCAAAGGAATAGCCAAAAGATTCAAATGCACCCTTAGAACTAGACAATTAATGACACAGAGAGATTAGTCCGACCCATTCTAGAATTGTTCCATTCACACTTACAGCCACCCCTCAATACATTCAACTTCCCATCCTATCATTCACTCTTCATTCTTGCAAGCTTTTCCACCTTTCGATCCCTTCACACTTTCCTTCATCCTTTCACCATTCCATTAATTCGCTAACTATTCTACCCATTCTTTCATCATCAATCCATTTTGTAATAGTGTTTCATTGTTCCTTCATCCATTCTTCTACATCTGCATTTATTCTTTCTTAACGCCTTCCTGTCTTTATTCTTTTTACCTTTCTTGCCCTTCTTTCACCTATCCTTTCACCTTTCCTTCTTTCCATGTTTCATTCATTCCTTTTACATTTTCTTACTTTCACCATTTGTTTCTACCTTTTCACCTGTATCATTCCGGTTTTCGACTTCCAATCTTTCTTTAAACATCCCAGCTTGTCTCTTCTTACTGTCTCCTCTTACTCTATTTGCAACTGTCTCCATTTGCCAACATTTCTTTCTCATTCTTCTTAAAATAACTTGACTCAGTTACCAGCTCTTTCGGCTCTCGTCATTTGCTTACAGAATCCAAGATTGAAGCTATTGAACTTTTTTTAGGGACAGTTTACCAGGCCAATGGGCCAGGAACAACTCCCACTTTGGCTGCTAATGCAAGGGGGGCTGAAAACGCCGCTGAAGGAAGCGTCTGTTAACACACACATGTTAAACCTGAGGCACGTATGCTCATTGGAGGATCAAGACCAAGGTGCAACAATTAAATTGCTTGGTTCTTTAGAGGAGGGAAAAGGGATTTACTCTGTACACGTACCAGAAAGGATTTGATACGGATACTATTTTACACATTTTGCAGAAATAATAATAATTTCATCAAACATGGCAGAGTTCTTCCAAGTCCCACTGTTCATTTTATTTCCTGATGCCAAAAAGGCATCTCAATGTGTGAACTGAAGGTACCTTTGGACTGCTGGAGACAAATCTGTCATAGGTAAAGGGGTGATTTTTGTGAGTTGTGTTCCATAAAAGAAGCAAATATATTCACCCTGGTCAAAAATGAATTAACAAAAAAGTTTAAAGTTTGGAGATTAATGTGCTAAGGTGTCTTCTATGACCAGCTCTATTAGAACATGGAGTTCACCTGTTTGGTGGGAATAGTAGCAGCATAAGGGAGTCATCGTTTTCATCGTTAGCAACAACCTGAGGTAGATACTTGTCTATGCAGATAATTGTTGCTATTTACATTGTAAGAATATTGTCAATATGAAAACAATTGCCATAGCTGACTTTGTAACCACACAAAATAAGAGACCCATGGGGATTTGGCTTGCAATCCAAACAAATGATCTAAGTAGAGTACATTTTATTGAATTAATAATGAAAATCAAGATTAAACTTAGAAAAAAAATGCAAGAATACAACTAAATCTTAATGAATAAATGAACAACAATAAATAGCTCCCTCTTCCCAGGCGCAAATGATTTATAAACAACATCATTTAGTAACTAAAACAGTTTTGTATGGACATAGAAATCGCTTACACTTTGTCTACTTAATCGGGGCAAGTGCATGAAAATGTTGGGTCCAGAGAGCTCTAAAGCTTTATTACTGGGTGTTTCACTCAAAGAAAATAAATTAAGCTCATGTTCGTTCAATGGAATTCCATGCCTAGACCCTGTCAATGACATATGTTGTTAGACGACCACACAGTTATCAATGTCAATGTATCAAGGGTTTCCAGAAATATTGTGGGGAAACCACTGGTCTCTAGATTGTCTCAAATAAGGTAGTGTCTACATGTAGAGACTATTGTAGGTTTTACCCAATAAAAGAGTCTACAAACACTTCTCATCAAATTTTAATTAAAATTCCTACAAGGTACACATACAAAAATCAGTGCGATGTGCACATTCAAATAATCTGGGCACAGAATATGGAAGGAAACAAATGCAGTTGTCAGGAAGTATTATTCTAGAAAAAGCTCATGTTATTTTCTGTTTTCAGTAGAGGAAACTGTGTGTCTTGTTGGAGACCTAACTCTGAATCTCAAGATCCAGACAAGAAACAGATTAAATCCTTGGCATTAGGTATTTAGTAGTCAATCAGGCAAACTGAACCATAGAATATTACATTTCACCACCCTTCCAAAATCCATTTCTTTCCCTACAGAGTCTGGAGTGGGAATGGTAAATTGTATCCCTCTGAAATCAAGTACTTTCTCTATTGTTGCCATGTTTGGAGTGATAAAGGTAAATTTAACTCCTCCACTTGCAGGGACTGGATTGTGAATAGTAAACTTGACCCCTCTGAAGTCTAACGCTTTCCCTACTGTTGCACAGGGAATAGTAAAATTAACCCCTCCGAAGTCCAGTACTTTCTCTACTATTGCGCTGTTTGGAGTGGTACAAGTGGATGATTAGGTGGAAAGAAGATGGCGGGTTGATGACACCACTGAGTGGGCCTGCTCCTGATGACCGCCGCCCTTGCCACTCTCATCACCGCCTGCCGCCCATCACCCACTGCTTAGGCCAATGCAGGAAGGCACTGAGGCTAATGCTGCTTTTTCTGAAAAGCATAGCCAAAAGCACAGCCCTCTGAAAAGGAGCAAACTAAAGTAGGCTTGGATGTGGCAGCTATTTATATTCTCAATAAGAATAACATTGTGGTTCCTTGGCCCTCACGGCTATACACTGCTTTCACTATGGCGCTGGCTCATTCAAGTGTACTTCGGGGGGGCATGGCTCTGCAGCGATGGCATGAACAGCAGGTACGGCAAGGCCGATCACGGGAAGAGTTGCAGGAGATGGATTGGTAAAGGAAAAAGGAGTGATTACTTGTGTAGGCCGTCCAATTATCAAACTACTGAAGTAAGGCCTGGCTGGAACTGTATTGTATGCAAGCAGGGAAGAACAGCAGGGGATGTGTGAGATATCACTGGTGTCAAAGGCATTAGTGGACGCCATTCATGCTATGGAAGACTTTGGTGATTCTATGGACTCTAGGGACTGGCAAGCGTTTACCCCTGTGCACTTTGCTTCTCAGATGACCAAAGGGGTTGGCAAGATTGTTACCATGGAGCAGCCTGGTATGCTGCAAGGTATCTCTGATGCTATAAGCCTTTACAATACTAACACTGAGTGCTCCAGTGCTTATGAAATCCGCAGGGTGTGTGCTGAGTAGATTGAACAGAATGTGGGGCTTCTACTAGGGCCCCTTATGGATAGGGCCATGGTTAATGCTGGTGCCATGGAGAAACCAAGTGAGTTTGATAAAGCTGGGGATTGCGGTGCGCCCCCGCAGACAGAATGGAACCTGTGGAGATGGGCATTGCTGCCGGCTCCTATTGACCATTCAGCTCAACATCCCTTGGACCCCTGGCAGCTCAGTGTGGGATCCAGGACATTAATACCTGAGAGGCAGCTCAATGAGGCTCAGGCAGTAAAGAGGTGCATCCTCGCCCCCGAAGCAATGGCACTCGCAAGACCAGGCGCCCCTGGCACCTTTGACATTGGCTGCACCACAAGTAAAAGACAGTAAGATGCCGGTTCAGAAGAAACATGGTCATCTAAAGCAGAACTTTACCACAAGTACAAAAACCGCCTTCAAGGACCTTCAGAGCTGGATTGTCTCCAAGATGGGTATGAATACTACAGGATCATCCACTAATGGTAGAACAAATGTGTCAGCACAGGTAGTAACAATTCAAGTTCCTTCCCCCTCTGATGCCCCACTGAATTCCACTGTTTCTAACACCAGCCCCATCTCTATCTGCGGTAGAAGCCCAAATCAATGACAAGCTCAAAATGCTCCTTTCATTGAAGCTACAGAGCTATTGGAGAGAGCACCCAGAGGTCCTGCACAGTTGTTGCAACCAGACCCGGATTCTGATCTGGATACTGAGCTGGAGCCCTCGCTGTCCACAATACCACACCTTCTGCAGGTCCAGCGCTCACAGGTGCTTCAGCACTATATGCAGCTTTGTTTAGATAACCAGGCTTTGAGACAATCATGGGGATGGTGGCTGGGAAGGTAACCAAACTTGCATCCGAAGTCACCGAACTTCAGCAGCGGGTGGTCAGGGCCATAGCAGTGGGAACTGCTACAGTCAGAAATGTGAGAAATCAGGAGAATCAATTGGTTGTGATACAAGCCAAGGACAAAGATTTAAAGAACCACCAGCACCACAACAATTTGAGGGTGTTTGGCGTGCCTGAGGAAAGAGAAGATGATGATCCTCTACTTTTTATTGTAAGCTTGTTTGAAAATATTTTTTCTGATCTATCTGACTGACATATGGTCTCCCAATATAGGGGGCTCACTGCCTGCCAATGATTTTGAATCGTGCCAGTGCAAGCTCTAAATTCCTCCACCCATTCCTTATATATGTGGGTAACTTCCTATTTAGACAGGCAATCTCTCCTAGAGCTCATCCCAGGGCACCGCTCAATGTGGATTCAATGGACCTGTTTGTGAAGTCTGAATTTGGTTAATTTACTATGGAACGTCGGTGGAAATTACAACAGATGATCAACCCTTTGAAGGCTGCCAGGGCATAAGTTTTCCTTCAGGAGCCAGCTAGATTGGAGGTCCGAACTCAGTTCAGTCTCTTTCAGGAAGAAGCAGATTAAGTTTTAGAATTTATGAAGGGGTCCTCCTCAGATACTTGACTTGAAAATGTGCAGGCATACATTATTGTTTAGCTGCTGATAATTTTAACTCATTTACTGGGTTCTGGGTCAGGTTTCACAAATGCTTATCTCCAGATAGTTTGGTTTAAAATAAAAAATACTTCTTAGATGCTGCACGGGTGCGCCCGGCCAGGGCAGGGTGGGTCCCCATGGGGTTGGTGGCACTGGAGTTGCGGCCTCTCGACACTGCCTCACCAGCTTAAGGGTGGAATGATTCCTTTCAGAGAATACGGGGGAGGGGGGCAAGGAGAGGGGAAGGTGACAGGGGAAGAGTTATAAGTTGCTCTACAAAGGGACTCTGGTGGTGGGGATAAGGATGGTTAGAGGGACAAAAAGAGTCAGAATGATCATACTTAGGTTTCTTTCTATGCAAGTATGTAGGTTGGTGTATGATGGTTTCTGTTCTGGAGCGTGTGACATAGGGCTATTGATGGGATAAAAATAATGTGCTAGAATGTCACCGGTTTGAACCAGGTCATTAAGCGTCAACTAGTGAGGGAGGAAGTCATGATATACAAACCTCAATTACTACCTCTAACTGAGACGCACTTAGCCTATAAGGACCACTCTATGCTGAAACAATAGGGCTACAATGCCATCATTTGTACTTCACAATTGGTGTCTATTCGATGGGTAGCTATAATGATAGCCAGATATGCAGAGGTTAGGATGCTTAGGGCCAGATGTAGGAAGCATTTTGCATGGTGCAAACTGCGAAAATCACAGTTTGAGCCATGGAACATGCTCATCACGCTGCTCATTCACATTTTGCGAGTCGGTAGCGACTCGCAAAATGTGAATGCGACTCACAAATAGGAAGGTGTGTCCCCTTCCTATTTGAGATTCGCATTGCGATGCTAAATTGCTTTGTGACCGCGAACGCGGTCGCAAAGCAATTTGCAGTTACCACCAGTGTCACACTAGTGGTAACCCATTCGCAAAAGGGAAGGGGTCCCTTGGGACCCCATCTCCTTTGTGAATGTTTACAAAAATGTTTTTTCAGAGCAGGCAGTGGTCCAATGGACCACTGCCTACTCTGAAAAAACGAAACCAAATGGTTTTGTTATTTTTTTTGTATTGCAAGGAAAACGGGCTGCAATACAAAAACAAAATGCTTTATTTAAAAAGCAGTCACAGACATGGAGGTCTGCTGTCTTCAGCAGGCAACCATCCCTGTGAGTGCAGGGAGTCGCTATGGGGTTGCAAAATGCGACCCACCTCATTAATATTAATGAGGTGGGTCCTTGCGACCCCATTGCGAATCGCAGACGGTGTCTGAGACACCGTTCTGCATCCGAATTTGCGATTCAGAAATTGCGAGTCGCACCGACTCGCAATTTCCGAATTGCAAATTCGGAAAATGCTACATCTGGCCCTTAAAGTGGTGGCGAATGCCAGGTGGAGGTTGACGGTCACTCAGGTCTTGGTTTATGTATATGGTCCAAATTCCAAAGATCCTGAGATGTATGACATGTGTGTTTTGAATTATTAAATTGGGTGGGGGTTCTTATCCTGATGGGTGATTTTAACTGTGCAATGAACTATGAGATAGACTCCACTAATCATCAGGCTCATAGACAAATGATTAAAGCATGGGCATCTATCCTGGAAGTAGCTCAGTTACATGGTCTCAAAGATGTGTGGAGGGTCTTACACCCTACAAACCCTGAGTACACTTCTTATTCCACTCCACATAACACTATGCTAGAATTTCATGGTGCTGAGCTGGATGTTTGTCCCAAGTTCACTTCATATCGTAATCCAGTCCTTGTCAAGCAGTAAGTACCAGCTGGTACATGGGAGAGCAGGCGCTTTACGTTCCCTCGCCATATTCTTGCCAATCCAGACGATTGAAACTATATGGGTGAATCACTCAGAGAGTAAAAATATAAACATGGTGTCACCATCCAGTCCGCTCTCTCTCAGAACAGGGCAATGCAAGACAGGGTAATCAGTTACATCAAAGGGTGTGGGATCTAGAGCAGTTACATGCCCAGGCAATTATAATTGGTGATCCTGAGGAGCTAGCAATATATTGCGAGCTAATAGGTAAGCCTTCGCTCCTAGATTGAGGAATTAAGGAAAAATTCATTGCAATTTACCAGAGAAACCATTATGAGTATGGTGAATTGGCAGCACAAGTGCTGACCCTTCAGATTGCAGATAATAAATCCAAGGGCACTATAAACAGTGTTAAAGGGGCAGATGGAGCTTTGCACACTAATTCTCAGACTCTTGCAGATCAGTTTACAATGTTTTATCAAGATCTCTATTCTCACCCAACCAATCTGATCTGGTAGAATACCTACAGGGCTGTAGACTGTAGACTGTCACAGGTAGATGATACCCAGGCCTTGGGTATGCAGGAGAATATTTCTGAGATGGAATTAGGAGAAGCTATTAAAGCTTTGCCCTCAGGCAATGCTACTAAAGCTTTGCCCTCAGGGAATGATAATTTTCAACTTGAATTTTATAAAGTATTCAGGGACACTATGATACCAGAATTCATGAAATTGGTTATGCATATTGACAGGAGTTGGGGATGTACCTGTAACCTGGAGTACTACTAATATTGCTGTCTTCTTGAAGAAGGATAAACTGCCAAAAGAACTGGGATATTATCACCCTATCTCCTTCATAAATTCAGATGCAAAGATATTTTCCAAGATATTGTCCACCCAGCTGGCTCCGCTAATATCATATTTGGCGTTCCCCACAACAAATCAGTTTCATTCCGGGAAAGCATACAGCAAGTCAAACTAATTCAGCTGTGGCAATATTCAATGCTGCAGAGAAGGAAGGGGTTAGGATGGGTATTATTGTACTGGATGCCGAGAAGGCCTTTGACCGGATGGTTTGGGAATGTCTATGGTGTACAGTGGAGGTCAGGGGCTTTAAGAGCCAATACCTTCGTTGGATACAATCATTGTACCAAAGTTGTAGGACTAGGATAACTTATGGGGGTAGCCACTGCCCAACATCTGAAATATTTCCCCAATATTGTTCGCCCTCTATAAAGAATCCTACTTGAAGTCCCTTCTTGCCAATGAAGGGATATTGCCAGTTAGTACTAGCAGTACATTTATTTAGCTCATTAAAACCATAAACCATTACATAATATACATTAACATACCGCTAACAAAATCAAATTACAAACATACCCTTCAACAATTTAAAACATGACAATTTATTAAGACCCACGCTCTTTATCCATAATCCATAATGCCTCCATTGTTACAGACTTGGGGGCATATTTATACACCATTTGCTCCAAATTTGTGACTTTGTTAATGCAAATTTGGCAGAAGACTAACTCCATATTTATATTTTTACGCTACACCCTTCTAGTGTCAAAATATTGGACTTTGCACCATTTTTTAGATGCGTGAACCTACCTAGCGTCACTGAAATGCAAGGTAGGCATTGCCATCTAAAAAATCCCAGGTAAGTAGGGTAAGTATAGGTAAGTATTGTTTTTATAAATTAAAGTACCATCAGGGGCCCAACTTGGGGCCCCCTGCATGGCACTGGGTGCAATGGCCATGCCCAGGGGACCATGGTGCCCTGTGCTGGCCATTGGGGTGGTGGGCATGACTCCTGTCTTTTCTAAGACAGGAGTCATATGATATGGATGGTTTTGCGTCAGAAAATGAGGCAAGGCTGGTTAGAGGGATTTTTTTGTTTTTGCCTCCAACCAGCCTAATGTCATTTTGTGGTGCAAAATACCCTTCTCCCATACCGCCACCCCACCCGGCTAACGTTTGTTTTTACGATAGCCCACCCTTTGCGCTGGCTTGTGCCATTCCATAAATATGGGGCCCGGCTTGCGCTCAGGAAAGGCAAAAGACATTGCTAAACCTTTTGATGCAAAACTGCATTAGTGCAGTTTTGCATCAAAAAGTATAAATATGCCCCCAAATCTTTTATGCTCCTACCAAGATTGAGAGGCTTAGATATTTCCCTATGATAGAGGAGTTGAGTTATAGGTATGCTTATTGCACCCTAGCGACTCAGCTAGTTAAACCAAGTTAAAAACTTGCTGTGTTAGATCAGTTTAATAACACTCTGACTCAAATCATATGATGCATAATCATAAGTGCTGTGTATATGGCTTGATGCTGTCATGGGTCTGCTAACTCATTGAATGGGTGCATAAAGTGCTGGAGTGCTAGTGCAATAAGTAAAGTGCAAGTGGTGCCTCTCGATTTTGAGTTTAACTAAGGGCCCTAAGGCAGGCAGACAGGAAAGCATAAGGTTCTAGTGTGCTATAGCAAAAAATAAGTGCAAGTGGTCCCTCTCAAATTACATTTTTTACTAGGGGCCAGGGGCAGCAAGAGGATAGGGACTAGTAGACTCATGGTCCCAAGCAACCCATCGTGTCTGTGGGCCCTTCAGGGGATAAGTCTTGTCTAGCTGTCCCTGATGAGGAGAGGGGGGTTCAGGGTTAAATGAATTTTACTAAGGTCCACAAGGCTGAAAGACGGGATAGGGGCTAAATGGCGCTCATAGCCCTTAACAATCTGTCACATCAGTGGTCCCTTCAGGTACTGAGTCTTATATACCCTGATATAGAGAGGAAGGGCACAGGGTTGAATAGGCCTGCTACTCCCTAGTGACCCAACACTTTCACAAGCCCTTCCAGTACCCACACTCATCAAACAATCTTGGGCTGAATAACAGGGTTTTCTTTAACCAGATCCTTAAAGATGTCCAGAAACTGCACTAATTGTATGTTAAGCATTAAGTTCTGAGGACTGAACACTTCTTTTAATGCCAATCTGCATGACATAATTCCCAGTGACTTGAACTCTTTCCTTAGCAGGGTCCTCCACTGCTGGCGTAATCGGAGACAAATATATAAGATATGCAGCAACGTTTCATTTGCCTGATGGCACAAGCAACATAACTTGTCACCTTGCTGATCTTTTTCTTGCCACTTTGGTAGGAAATCCAATGTAGGGACCATTCCTAGCCTTAACAGTTGAATTTTCTGTTTTATTTTCAGAGAGTAGGGAGCTTCCAAGAGACAAGAAGCCTTTTGTTCACTGGAGGAGTTCTGCACTAGTCATCCATGGGAACATTTATCAACTACTCTTTTGTCCTTTATCCAACTTTGCAGTCTTACAGTTTTATTTACGACCATTTTATATTCTTGGACGGTTGTATCCAAAGCCCATAATTCACTCAACTGTAGCATGTTTGTACTGTCATCAAAGTATTTCTTATAAGCATCCCCTCCTCTTGAGGGGTTGATTTCAGACCAGTCTAGGATGGCTAGCGTGTCCTCCTGAACCGATCTCAGCTTATGGCAGCATTTCATGAATGCTCCTACCTCAGCCAGATCCTGCCTGGTCAGTGAGAACTCCAACCTGACTTGGGCAAGTGATGCTGATCTCAGGAACTGAAACACAGTTTTATAGATTTTTAATATAATTTTTTCCAAAAGATTAGTGTCTGAGCCCATCATCATCTCACCACTGTAAGAAAGAGGTGGTATCAGTCTCACTTTCATGACTGCTGCCAGCGGTTGTGAAATTTTTTACCCCAGAGCTAATCTGCCCAAGTTAAAAAGGCAAACTGTAAAGCCAAGGCTTTACGCCTGATTGCTTCCCTTTTTAGGGGCAAACAAATTCCTTGAATCTAGTTTGACTCCTAGGGATGTATACAACAAAGTTTCATCAACGCATCACCATTGAGTTGCTTTTCACATTTATTCAAAATGCAGCTATTCAATGTGATCATTTTCAAATTTATTTAGATTAATCACAAGGCCATTATAGGCAGCATAAGTTGCCAGATGGTTGATCGATCTCTGCAAACTTACCCTAGTGTTGCTGGGTAAAAGCAAATCATCTGCAAACAAGATGTTAGAAAGCAGGGTACCACCAAGGCTTGGGCCATGTGATGCCAGCACCTCGAATGCGCGTGAAAGGTCAGAGATGTATATGTTAAAGTGAAGAGTTGCAAGGACGCACCCCTGCTTTAACCCAGTGGATGTTCTAACTGCCCGTGAAAGATGAGTGCCATCGCCAACTTTAACTTTTATCCAATAATCTGTATAAAGCAGCTAGACTGCCCTTAAAAGGTTGTTCTGGAATCCCCACTGCTGGAGCTTTATCCACAGGTTGTCAAGTAGGATGCTATCAAAAGCTGCCTTGAAGTCCAAAAAGCACATATATAATGGTGTACCAATGGACTTTGCTCTATTGAGAATTAAACCTGCAGCCGTGAGTTTAGTTAATGTGCCTTGCTTCCTCACGAACCCAGTTTGATTCAGTGGTAGCCTACCTGTCTTTGATGCCCATGATTCTAAACCTTGCACCAATGAATTTGAGAAGTACTTGAAGTTTGCATCCAATAGTGCTATTAAACAGTAATTATTTGGGGATGTTGCAGCTCCACCTTTAAAAATGAGCATAATGATTGAGGCCTTCCAGATTCCTGTGGTTGACCCTCCTATTAGAATGTTGTTGAACAAACCAGACAGAAAATTAGCCCACCACGTTGGATGTTCTTTGTAGATTCCGAGAAATGCCTTCCTCTGACTGGGAGAATCTTGATGGAGATGCTGTTGCCTGATTCTACATGGTTCAGGCCCGGTAGTGCCCATATCAATTTTAAAACGTTTGCACAGTTTAAAACGTCCTCTGTACCTCTAGATTTATAGTATGGAATCCATTCAAAAGCCGAGTCCCCTGCTCATCAGAAGTGTCTAGGGTGCTGTAGCACCTTCAGCAGTGAGTGTCCCTGAGAACCAAAAGCCCAGTGTCAGTCTTATCTGCTCCAGCATTGTGACAGTGTTCAGCAGTGTAGAGAGCGTCCTCTCCTTATGTGCTTCCAAATTCAGATCCTGTACGGTAAAGTCAGGCCGCTTGCAATGGACGTGGCAGCTCCCTGCAGCGCAGGCTGTTCCTGTCCAGCAGCCTGCTGATCAGTTTCCAGTGATCAGAGCTGCTCCCACTCGGCGGACACAAAAGGTAAGTTGCCGTTCCCTAAGAAAAGAGAAGGGGAGTTCCCCGGATCCTGGATAAAGTTACGTCAAGGGCTCGATGTCCTCAGTGGCTTCCTCAGGGAAACATTCAGGTGCAGTTGGTGGGCTAGACCAGCCAGTCATGGCAATAATATTGTTGCGTCGGCCATGACCAAACAGTTGGCCACAGTGAGCCCCTTCTGGCATACGGGGTAGCTGTGTTGCTCACTGTCGGGTTCAAAATCTTTGTTGCAATTGCTATAAACATGAGAAACAATAGTCTGATGCTCCAGCCCAGTTAAATTCACTGGTGCCCCATTATGAAACATGGAGTCACTAAAGTGTGGCAGTGTGGGTCTGGTGCTTCCTGCATGGGACACTTACCATGGCTGATAACATGGTGTTATGCCATTAATTGTGTTTGCCCAATGACTTTGTGTTTCACCACTGCGCATATTAGTTGTTCAATGTTCATCAGTAGCACATTACATGTTGTATTCAGTTTAGCTGCCTATTGGCTTTAACATGGTATTAGACATTATGGGGGTCATTACAACATTGGGGGTAAAAGCCGCTTACCGCCGTGCAGAAGACCGCCAACACACCGCCGCGGCCGCAGAATTCCGCCACAGCTATTATGACCCACATCTCGGAATCCGACAAAATTCAGACACCCACACAAGTCCGCCACACCAAAGGTCAGTGATAAACTGGCGAAAACAAATCCACCACCGTCACGCCAACAGAAACACGCCCATGCTATCACGACCCACGAATCCACGCGGCGGTCTTTCAAATGCGGTATTCCATTGGCGGTACACACCACCGCGCTCAAAATACACACACATCTCCAAAACACCGCCACATTGGACAATTCGAAATACACACACCTGATACACATACACACACCACTCCCAC
The DNA here is from genome assembly GCF_031143425.1 of Pleurodeles waltl. NCBI lineage: Eukaryota > Metazoa > Chordata > Amphibia > Caudata > Salamandridae > Pleurodeles > Pleurodeles waltl. Next base: position 151,672,730 of record NC_090450.1, on the reverse strand, counting down.
ACAATCAATACTATATAAAACACACACCCACATCACCCACAAACCCCTACGACCAAAAATGTAGACAAAGGCCAGAGAGACAGCACAGCAGAGACAACCCCACCATACAGAGGCACACAACACCATCACCCACACAACTTCCACGCACAAAACACCACACACCACTACATATCACCACACTCATCACCATATACACCACCCCACACATCACCTACACCACCCCATGGCACGGCAAAGACACCCTAGGTTCTCGGTGGAGGAGCTCAGGGTCATGGTGGAGGAAATCGTACGGGTAGAGCCACAGCTATTTGGATCACAGGTGCAGCACACCTCCATAGCTAGGAAGATGGAGCTATGGCGAAGAATAGTCGACAGGGTCAACGCAGTGGGACAGCACCCAAGAAATAGGGACGACATCAGGAAGAGGTGGAACGACCTACGGGGAAGGTGCGTTCCGTGGTCTCCAGGCACAACATCGCGGTACAACGGACTGGCGGCGGACCCCCACCTCCTCCCCCACAACTAACAACATGGGAGGAGCAGGTCTTGACTATTATGAATCCTGAGGGCCTCGGAGGAGTCGGTGGAGGAATGGACTCTGGGAAGTCACATCTTAACTATCATATCCCCCACCCTACCTGCATGCTATCACAGACCCCCACCCTCACCCCCTCCCATTTCACTCCAACTCCTCCCTAATTTACTACTAACACAAACCACCCATTCCAACACCAAGCCCTGCATGACACAACAAAGCATCGACACCCATCACTAAAGCATGCCCACTGCACATACCCATAACACCCCCCTCAACCATCATCACACAAGGTCCCACACAGGAATGCTAGCACTGGGGTACACGCTCACCCACCCATTGCACACCATGACACACACAGATGCAATAATCATGCTTTTATACCCCTGTAGGACCACTACCCAACGTCACCAGACAGGAGGGTCCAGACATCTCTACCCCACCCACAGAAGAGGCCCACAGTGATGACAGCAGCTCTGTCCAACTAGATCAAGATGACCAGCCCGGACCATCGTGGGCCTCGGGACAGTCAGTTCCCCACACCCAGTCACAGGCCACCACAGACCTTCCACCCTCTGGTAACACCAGCACAGCACCCACCCAGCGGGCCCATACCTTCCTACCCAGGACACGTCAATCAGCTGTGTGTCCACCACTACAGGGAACCCAGGATAACCTACCACCCCAACAACAACAGGGACCTGGGGGCAGTGGTAGTGGGCACACGGTCCAGGGGACGGAGGCACAGGAACACAGGGGAACTGGGAGGGCTTCTGTGCGACAGGGGGCGGACAGGCCTAAGGAACCCACTCTCCACGAGGCCCTCTCCTCCATCATGGGAGCATATCACCACTCCCAGGAGACGATGGCAATGGTCCTGGCCAAGTTTCAGGAGACCCAGCGCATGCAGAGGAACAGTATATGGGCTTCAGGGAGGAACTCAGAACCATCAGCACCGCCCTGGGCACCATCGTAGGGGTGCTAAAGGAGATACTTAACACCAGGAGGGACACTGTGGCACTCCAAGGGGCCCCTGACACTAGCATGGACGAAGAACTGCCCACCACCTCCGCCGGCGCTAGTGGACAGGAGGCACCGCCACAGGACAACCACACAAACACCACACCCCCTGCAGACAGAGAACCACCCCACAAGCGGTCACTGAAATCCAGGAACAGGACAGAGCACGATGCCAAGACCCCCACCAAGAAATGAGACCACCCTGATTGTCATCCCACTGTCCCACTTTGTAACCCTGTCCATATTGGAACTGCCCCAGCTCCACTTCCTATGCCCATATGGGCAGTGCACCTGTGAGACTAATAGACTGGACTCTGCCATAGACATTCCTCTGCCATCACCCATCTCCATTTTACCACCCCCCTCCAATATTTAGCACTTCAATAAACACCCTTGAGGCACAAAACAATCTGGAGTCAGTCTGTGATTATGAAAATGTGTATTAGCAATGACAATGAAAAAATCTGTTCTCAAATGTAATGTCAACATACCTGTGTCACACATCTCAAGTCCATGAGGAATCTAAGCAGATGACACACGTTGGTAACCACAACTGTGAAACCGTAATGGAAATGTACAACTCAGTTACCATATAGTGGTTGAAATCGACAGACAGGATAGAGGTAGAAGTGTGAAAGTACTTGTAGTAGGCATGAATGTGTTCTCACCTGTGTGTCACTGGAAATATTGCTGGATAACTGAGTCCCTGTTGTCAATGTCTTCTTCCTCTGCTTCCTCCTCATCACTGTCCACAGGCTCCACAGCTGCCACAACACCGTCATCTGGACCATCCTCCTGCAGAAAAGGCACCTGTCGTAGCAAAGCCAGATTGTGAAGCATACAGCAAGCCACGATGATCTGGCACACCTTCCTTGGTGAGTAGAATAGGGAACCACCTGTTATATGGAGGCACCTGAACCTGGCCTTCAGGAGGCCGAAGGTGCGTTCGATCACCCTCCTAGTCCGCCCATGGGCCTCATTGTAGCGTTCCTCTGCCCTGATCCTGGGATTCCTCACAGGGGTCAGTAGCCATGACAGGTTGGGGTAACCAGAGTCCCCTAATAGGCACACCCGGTGCCTCTGGAGTTGACCCATCACATAAGGGATGCTGCTATTCCGCAGGATGTAGGCGTCATGCACTGAGCCAGGGAACATAGCATTTACCTGGGAGATGTACTGGTCTGCCAAACATACCACCTGTACATTCATCGAATGATAACTCTTCCGGTTCCTGTACACCTGTTCACTCCTGTGGGGGGGACCAGAGCTACATGGGTCCCATCAATTGCACCTATGATGTTAGGGATATGTCCAAGGGCATAGAAGTCACCTTTAACTGTAGCCAAATCCTCCACCTGAGGGAAAACGATGTAGCTCCGCATGTGTTTCAGAAGGGCAGACAACACTCTGGACAACATGTTGGAAAACATAGGCTGGGACATCCCTGATGCCATGGCCACTGTTGTTTGAAATGACCCACTTGCAAGGAAATGGAGCACTGATAGCACCTGCACTTGAGGGGGGATCCCTGTGGGATGGCGGATTGCTGACATCAGGTCAGGCTCCAACTGGGTACACAGTTCCTGGATTGTGGCACGGTCAAACCTGTAGGTGATGATTAAATGTCGCTCCACCATTGTCAACAGGTCCACCAGCGGTCGGTACACCGGAGGATTCCGCCATCTCCTCACATGTCCCAGCGGACGCTGCCTAGGAAGGACAACAGCGACCACAGAGTCAAACAACTCAGAGGTATGTACCCACAGTCTACACACAACACGAAACATAATCCAAAAAGTTGCATGTCTGTGTGTTGAGTCTAGGCCTAGGTATGTGTGACGCAGTTGAAAATGAAGCCATGTGGGCCCCTGAAATGGCGGCTGCCTGACCTCTAAACTGGGACAATGGGATGTGAGGTAACTGCGCTGGCGTTGTACACCGTCGCGGTAGGCGGACGAAGACCGCGGCGCAATGCTGCATTGGTTAACATTGGACCCTATGGGTCCCAGTAGCCAATGACGAAGTGCGCCGGCGGTGATGATACGCACCGCCGCGGACGTCACCGCCGCGGACGTGACCGCTATTTTCTATCTGTTGAATCACTCGATACCTGATCTTCGACAGGAGAGGACCTACACTGCAAGTGCTGCTGTGACCTCGGTCTGGAACAATGGAGACAATGGATCGTGCATCTGGGGAAAGGGCCCCTGCCTTCACTGCACAGGAGTTGGAGAAGCTCGTGGACGGGGTCCTCCCCCAGTACACGCTACTCTACGGTCCTCCAGACCAACAGGTAAGTACACAGGGAGCACGTTGTATGGGCTAGGCCTGGGTGGAGAGGGCTGGTTGTAAGAAGGAAGGGGCCACAGTTCTGCGTGCATGAAGGACTGTGAATGCATGTGCCACATGGCAAGACTAGGGATGTGGGCCACTCACTTTGACGGTGCAGTTGCTAATGACTTCTCTTTTTCCCCTGTACATTTCATGTAGGTCAGCGCCCACCAGAAGAAGGATATTTGGCCTGCCATCGCCAAGGACGTCCGGACCCTGGGGGTCCACAACAGACGGAGCACCCACTGCAGTAAAAGATGGGAGGACATTCGCCGCTGGAGCAAGAAGACGGCGGAGGCTCAGCTGGGGATGGCCTCCCAACGTGGGAGGGGTGCCCGTCGCACCATGACCCCCCTGATGTTCCCGATCCTGGCGGTGGCCTACCCTGATTTGGATGGGTGCTTGAGGGCATCACAGCAGACACAAGGAGGTGAGTACAACATCATTCTGTGGACTTTGCATGCACTGAAGGTGTCTGGGTGGGGGAGGAGGGCTGTGGGTTCCCCTAGGCCAGGGCGAGTTCTGTAGGCTAGGCTCCTCCATAATGCAGGCCATGTGACACTCCACCCCACCTCTGTAGAGTGCCAAGTACAGGTATACATGCCCCTGTGTCATCTATGTGTGCAGATGTCCACCATAGCCATGTAGGCCATTTCCCAGGTACTGCATCTGTAGAGCCCAACAGCGCGGCGTAGTGCAGGGGTCTTCTGTGTCTGTATTGTCCGCCAACGGTAGCGGTAATCCATGCACTCAACCTGTCTTTCTTCTCTCGTCCCCCCCCCTTTTTGTGGTCTCCCTGTTCTTGTGTGCATTAGCATCATCAGGCGGAGGTACAGTGGCACCGGAGCACGAGGGAGCTGCATCCCACATGGCCATGGAGGGCCACACCATGGACTCGGAATACACCAGTGGGACGGAGGTCGAGGGGAGCTTCACGGCGGACACAGGATCTGCAACCAGCAACACGGAGTCGTCCTCCGATGGAAGCTCCCTTGTGGTGGCGGCAAAATCTGTGCCCCCCACTTCTATAGGTACAGCCGCCACCCCCCCACCAGCACCGCCCACCCAGCAGCCCCTCAGCATTCACCCCGTGCCCGCTCACCCAGGAGGGTGGGCATCACCTTCCCCCAGGCACCTCAGCCCCTGCCCCTGTACCTCTGCTGCCCTCCGTGAGGAGGCCATTGACCTCCTCAGGTCACTCACTGTTGGGCAGTCTACCATTTTGAATGCCATCCAGGGTGTAGAAAGAGAGTTGCAGCACACAAATGCATTCCTGGAGGGCATTCATTCTGGTCAGGCTGCCCTTCATCGAACCCTGCAAACTCTGGCCTCAGCACTGATGGCAGCCATTGTCCCTGTCTCTAGCCTCCCCCCTCCAACTTCCTCCACCCAGACCCAACCCCCTGTACCCCAGCCTATCCCAAGCACACCATCAGACCAGCATGCACACACGTCAACACACAAGGGAAGCTCAGGCAAACATAAGCACCACACATTCCACAGGAACTCACGCAAGCATCACACACATACAGACACAGCAACATCCACTGCCTCCACTGTGTCCCCCTCCTCGTCGTCTTCCTCCTCCCTCCCAGTCTCGTCTACAGTCTCACCTGCATGCACTACCACTACAGCCACTAGGTCCCGCACCAGCACACCCACCACCACACCCCGCTCACCTGCACTCACCACCCCCACTACCATTTACACGTCCCTGTGTCCTCTCCCAGTGTGTCTGTGACGCCCCCTCCCAAAGTACACAAACGCAGGCACACACCCACCCAACAGCCATCCACCTCACGAAAGCCTCCAGCGCATGCACCTGCACCCAAAGCCACAAAAGTTACACCTCCTACAACCACCTCCTCTTCCTCCACTCCCAGACCCCCTCCAGCTATCCGTTCCAGTGTTCCTAAGAAACTTTTCCTGACCAAGCTTGACCTCTTTCCCACCCCCCCTCGAATTCATAGGTCCCGTACTAGCACCTTAGCCAAAAAATCTCCGGGACCAGTGGTGCCTGTTGTTAGAGGTATGTGGAGTGCACCAGGACAGCCAGTGTGACACGGAGCCACAGCACAGCCAGTCCCCCCCCTGTGAAGCACCAGAAGTTGGACAGTGCCCGACAGGAGTGGGGGAAAACTCCAGCCAGCAAAGCCGCTCACAAGGGTCCCGGGGGGAGTGTCCACTCAGCTGTGACTCCTCCCAAGGTGGGGAAGGGGCAGAAGAAATCGCCAAAGTCTGGGAGGAGCAGCATGGCGGAGAAGACCGCAATCATCCCCGCTGCCCAGGAGGCCACCGCCAGCCCCATCGTCACTGGCCAGGAGGCCACCGCCAGAGTCAGTGCCCAGGAGGGCAGCCCCATCGTCACTGGCCAGGAGGCCACCGCCAGAGTCAGTGCCCAGGAGGGCAGCACGATCATCAGTGGCCAGGAGGCCACCGCCAGCCACAGCCCAGCTGCCCAGGAGGGCCCCGGCAGCCACAGCCCAGCTGCACAATGAAGGACCGCCAGCCCCAGCCCAGCTGGGCAATGAAGGACCGCCATGGCAAGCAACGCTGAACAGGTCAGAAACTGCCAACTCAGGCACTGCTGAACAGGGCAAAGACCGCCATGGCAAGCACCGCTGAACAGGGCAAGCACCGCTGAACAGGGCAAAGACCGCTGAACAGGTCAGAAACTGCAAACTCAAGCACCGCTGAACAGGGCAAAGACCGCCATGGCAAGCACCGATGAACAGGGCAAGCACCGCTGAACAGGGCAAAGACCGCTGAACAGGGCAAGGACCGCCAACTCAAGCACCGCTGAACAGGGCAAAGACCGCCATGGCAAGCACTGCTGAACAGGGCAAAGACCGCTGAACAGGTCAGAAACTGCCAACTAAAGCACCGCTGAACAGGGCAAGCACCGCTGAACAGGGCAAAGACCGCTGAACATGGCAAGGACCGCCAACTCAAGCACCGCTAGCCCATGAGCGGCAGGGGCAGTGACGCAACTGGGACCGTCACGGGGAGAGTGATACACTCTGGGCACCAGTCCCCCTCCAGAACCAGTGGAGACATGCATCCACTCCGTCCGTCCTTAACAGGATGAAGCACTCTGGGCACCAGTCCCCCTCCAGAACCAGTGGAGACATGCATCCACTCCGTCTGTCCTTAACAGGATGAAGCACTCTGGGCACCAGTCCCCCTCCAGAACCAGTGGAGACATGCATCCACTCCGTCTGTCCTTAACAGGATGAAGCACTCTGGGCACCAGTCCCCCTCCAGAACCAGTGGAGACTGTTATCCACTTGAGAGACTGTGGCTTTGCACTCCCCAGGATATTACAGTGGGCAAACCACCCACTGTAGAGACTTGAGAGACTGTGGCTTTGCACTCCCCAGGATGGTACAGTGGGCAACCCACCCACTGTAGAGACTTGAGAGACTGTGGCTTTGCAATCCCCAGGATACATAAATGGGCATGGAGCCCCGTCGTGGATCTGGTGTGGTGCACTCATCCGGCTGAGGTGCCCCCCCTTCCCTTCCCCCTGAGGTGCCTGTTGTATTTCTATCTGATGCGCCGGCAGTGTTCTCTCCGTTTTGATCAGGTATCTGATGTGGGCCTCACCCATGCATTTTGGGCCCAGTGGTCCACGGACAATGAATGGTGCATTACCTGCACTACTAATCGTGATGTATATTTTGTTGAATGTGTAATTATATCTGTATATATTTGCTTCCTGTATTTTGATATATTACAATGGTTGAACTCATTTCCTTTTGTGTTTGCATTCTTCCGGGGGGGTTGGGGGTTGTTACTGTAATATTTGGATATGCATTGGTGTGTGTGTTGTAGTGGGTAAGGGTCGGAGTGGGGGTGTTGCGTGTGTGTGTCCCTGACTTTTGCCTCCCCCTCCCCTATGTCGTAGGTGCAGTACTCACTGTTGTCTTCGCCGCCGGCGTTGATGATGGTCGTATAGGAGCAGGAAGACTATCGCAGGAAGAATTTGGAGTTCCGGTTCCATGGTGTCCTCGTTCCTCGTGGAGTGTGTAGAGGTGAGCGTTTTCCCTTTGAAATGGCTGTTTCCGCCGTGTTTTTATCTGCAGTGAATCCTCCCCGGAAAAGGTGGCGGATTGGTAGGTTGTGATACTGTGGGCGGTACATTGTCTCCCGCCTGTCTGTTGGCGGTGACCGCCAAGCTGTTTGTCTGTACTGCCGTGGCGGTCGGAGTGTTAAAGTGGCTGTCTTTGTTGGCGGTTTCCGCCACGGTTGTAATTCCCATTTTTTTACCGCCGGCCTGTTGGCGGTCTTACCGCCGCTTTAACACCGTCCGCCAGGGTTGTAATGACAACCTATATTCTGTATTCAGTTTAGCTGCCTATTGGCTTAAACATGGCATTAGACATTACATTTTGCATTCAGTTTAGCTGCCTATTGGCTTTAACGTGGAGTTCAACATTGCAGTTGAGACATTGCAGATGAGCTGTGTTTTTCCACATGATAGACCAAGCTGTGTTTTTCGTATTGTGTTCACATCGAACCCTAGCGTGATAAGAGAGCGTACATTTTGTGTTTTCCTCTCTATCTAGCCAGGGAACGAGTGAGGTTTGGAGACTTGGCCACTCTCCAACTCTTGTTCTGTTCCCACTCTGAGCCAGCATGTTTTGACTAAGGGGCCTGTTAGCAGGCTTTTTACGGTGTCCCTGGACAGCAGCAAGGGTTTTTTTTCCAGGACTTCAGTCAGGAGCGGACGTCAGCTGCCTGACCTCTCGTTTGGGTGGAAAATCTCTTTCTCGCAGTTGAACAGGAGTCATCAACTTGCAGGCATGAGAAAGATGACGAGCAGTGATAGGCCCTATGGTGATGAATTTTGACTTTTATTCTTTGCTTTGAAGTTATTCTATAATATAATCACATGTATTTGCTGTGTACATTGCAATTGAGAAGTGCTTTGATATATTTTGCTTTCATTGCTGTGACTACTTTTAAACGTGTGCTTCCAACCTACTAATCTCGTCTCTCAGGAACCTCGTGGTGAAGTAATATTAATAAATGTCTTCTTTAAACTAAGAAGTGCATTCCAGAGAAGTTTTGTCAGCTCGGTCATAAGATAAAGAAAGCAAAACACATGGTGGCTCTCTTCTGGCATACAAGGGTTGTCGGACTGTTCATCCACACAGGTAACGACCGGATTGGTGCACAGCAACTCTCCCCACACCTCGCTCAGGGATTCCTCTCAGCAGGGCTCCCCACTGGACCTCGCTCCTTTCAACGCTCTCCACTTCCTCACAGGTCACACTGATCTTGGCTAGCAGGCAGGCAATGGTGCTCCAGGGAAGGTGGTCTTACTTTTCTGCTGTGATATCACCTCACCCAGCAGGGAGGCTAGCAGGCCATGGCCAGAGTCCTGTCACAGACAGAAGTCTTGCAGAGATTCCCCTCCTCATAGAGCCCAACTGGCTGCTTGGGAGATGGCAAATTGTTGGGGGCTCAACCTTCACTTCTTCTTGTCTTTTTTCAGACACAAAATGTGATTTGGGTCTGGGACTTTGTAATTTTATGGTGGGGTTTTGCTTCTTTTGAAGTGGACACTTCTACTTTTCATCTTCCTTCATGAAAGATGTCTTTCACAGCAGGCACAACTCCAAAGCTGATTGTCCACAGCATAATTCATGGGAGGGACCAGGGTTCACACCTGGATGACATCCACAGTGGTATGCACATCAAATGGTTAATCCCGGACCCCCAGCCCTACTCTTTTTGATTCTCTTATCTATCCCATCTCCCTTCCTAAAATGGGTTCAGATCCAGTCCTTGTGATCTATCACTGAATCAAAGAGCAGCCTTTTGAAATGTAAAAGAAGTCTGTCTGTTTCCCTCCAGTGTGTCCCCATCCAGCTCAGAGATTTGCAGCAATCCACAAATTTGTCTGGGGGGATTTCTCTCCTCCTCTTGTCTTCATCAGGCAGGCTTGGGCTTCCCAAAATGAAACCCAGAGCCCTCTGTACAATGTACTATTGCAGGCACATTCACTCAGTGTACATTCTAAGCTTACTGTCCAGCACTAATATCTCTGTGTCTTGTACATGTAACTGTACACATGCATTTAGTATACACACTCAATCTGTGCACACTTTTCAGTACTGAAACTTTCCTATATTCACCAGGGTGTGCTTTTTTTTAGAACATATGAACTTCTGGAACATGCACACTCACTATGTGCCCATTTGCACAAATCTTCACCCTTCTTGTATTGTTATTCACGCAGGCACACATACACCCAGCATATGAGGGCCCTGGGCACACACTGTACAGCATTAACTTTCTCATTTAATGCATTCCTCTCAGGCATACATACACCACGCACATGTACTAACCACACATGTATTGCAGAGTAGTGCATCATATGCGTACTGTACCTTTCCCAGGAACGCAAACAACCAATGCAGGGTCACCACTCCTCATCACTATGCTGCACTTCACAGCTATGTGATTTAGGCCAAGGGTAAGCTAAACAAATGGCATTGGAGCTTTTAAAAAGGGAGTCTGTAGGACCCCCTCCTTTGACACAAGGAAAAAAGGTCTTCTTTAGTACTACTGATTACTATATGTATTGCTGCCACCATTTTGCTTGTGCTGTTTAACTCCTGGTGAAGACGGTAGCCTTCCACCACTATGACTGTAACGCTTTGCACACCCCTCCTGGTCCAACAAGACCTCAATCTGTTAAATAGGCCTATGTCATTGTGACGCATAGGTATGATCTGTGTTCAGCTATGACAAAAAATCTGTCTTAGGGATCCAGACAACAGTCCAGTGGGGCACTCAGGACAGGGGTACACATCTTGACTATGCAGAGAACATTTCCAATACCAACACCTACATAATTCGGTTATACAGTATATTTCTAAGTACGGTGTTGCTTGACTTTATTGGTACTCAGTGGTTTCTGCTGTCTAAGAAGTTAATACTTAAGTGTTTTGTAATTCTAGAAAGTAATGGTTATGCGTGGCTGCTACTCCATAAACATATGTCAACCGCACATTTGCAAATGTTTTTAAATTATTTTTACAATGCTGATAGGGGTAAAATGTAAATTACTTTACTGATTGTGTTCCTTTTTCTAAGGTCAGAAAAAAGAACTGTGAAATACTGATGGAGTTCCACTGTTTCGAAGGGGTGGATAATGTTGTTTGAAGAGAGATAGGTATTAAGTTGGTTGATAACTAAGTGTTACAACATATTAGAGAATAAAGGTACTTGTGATACTGTATGGGTGTTGGTGGAATAGTCTGTCATGTTTTTTCAGTAAGAGCAGATTTCAATCACTGCACTGTGGCAAAACCTCAGTAGAAAATTAGTGACTGAATGGGAGGTTAGTCAGATAAGTGCTTTGGAAGAAAAAAACAAAAGGCAGATGTATACTCTGCGCTGAATCTGCGTCATTTATTTTTAACGCAAATTCAGAGCAAACCTAACTCCATATTTATATTTTGACGTTAAACACATCTAATGTCAAAATATAGGAGTTTGCACCATTTTTTTGATGCATGCACCTAACTTGCATCAATGAGATGCAAGGTAGGCATTCCCATCTAAAAATTGGTGCTATCCTCATAGCCCATTTTTATCCCTCCATGCTAAAATGATGCACGGGTGGGAGGAGGAGCCAAATAATGGTGCAAAGCTTGGGTTAGACCAGGCGTTAGGGGACCTGTGGACCCACTTCCATGTTTAAACACCATGGAATGGGTCCACAGGTGCCCTCCCCAAGCCCTAGGAATACCCCCACCCCCACCAGAGGGACACTGGGGGATGGGGGACCCCATCTCAGGTAAGTCTGGGTAAGTATCTACCTAATTTGGGGGCCCCTGCATGGCACAGGGTGCAATGGCCATGGCCAGGAGATACTTGTTCCCTGTGCTGGCCATTGGGGTGGTTGGCATGACTCCTGTCTTTCCTAAGACCTGGTGGTTGTGCGCCAGGAAATGGCGTTAGTCTGGTTAGAGACATTTTTCTGCCTCTAACCAGGGTAGTGTCATTTTGTGACACACAACCCCCTCTTTCCCTTCCGCCACCCCCACCCGGCTAGTGTCTTCTTTTAAGACGCTAGCCCAACCAAGCTTAGCGCCAGCTTGCACCTTTTCCTTTAATATGGTGCCCGGCTGGCGCAAGCCGTCGCTATACTTTTTGCCACAAAACTGCATTTGCTCAGTTTTGCAACAAAACGTATAAATCAGGCCCCAAGTCTTTAACACTTTGGACTGAAAGGGACAAATGGGGCACATAAAATGTTGGTGGATCTGAGTATACAGTAGAGATGCACTAAATAGATGAAGTTGTAGAGAAGTAAGAGTGACTAGCAGAATCTGCTTTGGGCGGTAAGAGTGAAAGAATCGGTAGGAGGGAGAGTAAAAAAAAGTAGAGATGGTGTCTTCAATAGTAGTTTTCTCGGAAGATGGTGTAGAGTCCTTGCTGGGGAATGGAGTGGGGTAAGTGATGAGTTTTAGTGATGGGCATAATTTTTTGATGCTTGTCCAGCAATGTGTGAGGTTATCCACAGATGTGTCCGAATTTCTGGTGCATCTGTGAAAACGTGTGCCATGGAGCTCAGTATTGTAAATACAGCGTTTCTATGGTGTCTTTAGCGGGTCATAGGGCAGCACAAGAAATCTGGTGCATAGGAGCTGATGAGTAAGATTCTTGTAAATGAGGCCAGTGGAGTCAAGAGAGAATGAAGGTTGTTGTTGAACTAGTCAAAATATGTAGTGTGCTGAAGATGTGACTTTGGAAAGCAGGGAAAGAGTGAGAAGTATGTTTTCTGTATAAGTTAGTGAAGGAGAAGTAAGCTTAGGGCTAGTCGCAATACTGATCTTAGTACAAGATGTTTGAAGACTTGCTTCGAAGGGGAGTGATAAGAGGTGGGTGGGAAGAAATGTAGTGTGATAGTAATGATTTGTGAGGTCTAAAGGCTCAGCCTGTCTGTTCATGAGAAGAGTATGTGCAAAGAAGCGAGGGATAAGAACTAATTGGATGGTCTGAATTTGAAAGCTTAAGTAAAAAAATGTAAGTTCCCAAATAGGATGAGGAGAAAGGTGAAATGTTCAGAAAGGTCAGTGACAGTTTTGCGGTCCAGAAAGAAAGAAACAATGCCACCTAATTAATGAGAGAGTATTAGAATGTTGGTTTTTAAAGAAGAAAAGGATATATGTGAAATGTTAGTTTTTAAAGAGGGAAATGACGTATATGAAATTATTTATAGGGTGTACTTGGTATTATGGGAGGTGTGATAGGGTGACCACCTTGCTTCACACCATCAAGGACAATGCTTACAGCCATGGGCTTCAAACCCCGAAAATGAATGGTGTTAGGTATATGACTATAATTAACTAGGAGTACTACATCTAAAGTACACTGGATCATCACATTAAAGCTCAGGATGACAAACAATGCCTGTGGCTACATAGAGGTAGTTGATTAGCTGTGTGACAGTAAGTGTTCTGTTCATCATAATGCCAATCTCTAATGGCTCAGTAGGTGGTATTTGGTGTTTGGGCAAACTGTGGAATAGTTTGAGTGAAGATTTTATGGTATGACTGAGTGCTTTGGGTTAATCTATGCTTAGTATTGGCCATCAAGTTTAATGTGGGACTGAGTGTCAAAAAGATCACTGATGAAGGCTGTGTCCTTAGGATCCCATCCTATGTGGAGGGGTGTCATCGTGAAGCCTAAAAAGCTGAGATTAGGAAATAGAATTCAGTAACATGGCAATATTTTATTAAATGAAGCTAGGGACATATTTGCACCAGAAGCATATTAAGCTACAGCTGTCACATAAGATCATTGACAAACAGCTTCATTTTTGAGTCATATTAAGTATTCTACTCGATCATCATCTATAGGGGCAGTGTGGGTTCTTCAAAAACCATTCTATTAATCATTACTCTCCCTCACTTGCTTCTAATGTTTTGCCTTTATTTACACGAAGTACTATAATATACTGAGGGGAGCACTCCCAAAAGTGTCTGAAAGAAAGTTACAATTCTGTCTGTATGTTTACTGTGACATTTGGATTACCTTTACAAATTTTTACTAATTGAAAGAGTTATAGGGAACCCTAAGCAGCGGCCACCACAAATCGAAGGGGAGGGGTGAGGGGATGGAGACAGAGTGGGGGGGAGGTAAAAATAATAAAAAATAAATAAACTTACCTCTGCCATGATGCACGCGTCTCCTTCCACCTCCCGCTCCTCTTGCCTGTATGTGGTTTCCCACCATTCACTGGGACACCAGCACAGGTTCGCCATCAATCCTTGTGCTGCTTTCATGCTACCCCACTTCTCCCTGCTAGCTGAGCCAGCAGCAGAAAAATAAAAGAATTGTAATTTATTGTTTTATTTTTCTGCTGCTGGCTCAACCAGGGGTGTCGCCCCTTCGGCATAGCAAAGTAGCAGCACCAGAAACCCTCCCTAGAATCGGCAATTCCCACAAGTTCTGACATTGCTTTTCTCCATTATGAAAATATTGTGTTCCTGTGGATTAACCACTTCTCCTTAGACTATAATCACTTTTAGAAGTGTCTCTCCCCATATACACAAAGAAAGTGCATGCATTCATGTTCTTTGACAGAAGTCAATCCAGTAGAACGTTCCATGTGGGAACCTACTTGCAAAATGCATTTGAGTATCTTCAGCCTTGCAAGTTTGTAGATATTCGACCTCTGTTGTTGGTGGACCAAGCCCCAGGAAAAAAACAACTTGCCTTCCCCTCGTTGTACCTTTGCCTCCCTGAAAATTCCACCATTCTTGTGGAATGTCTGTCTAGTCAAATCCAATTTTCAAGGAGAAATCCTATCAACCCAGCTTCTTTATTCAGGTATGGAATGTAAAATTAAAAATGAGAAAGCTTTGAGCATTAAGAGTGTTTGTGTTCTTAATCTTCCTAAAGGTGTGCATCTTGTGCTTTGTTTCACTGTTTTAATCTGCTGTAGGCCAATTAACATATTCACATCACTGGTATTCCCAGAGCTATATGTCAGTTAAGAGTAAATAATCTTAGGACGTATCTGAGAAGTGTGCTTGAAATTATTTGTAGTTTTGCACATTTACTTTTCTAAACCTGAATTGCTAATTATTTTCAGCTTGATTAGCTCATTCTGCCCTCCCAGTATTTTCTAGGAACCCTCTGCCTCAGAGATTAATCAGTCCAAGGGCCAGATGTAGCAAATTCCGGCATTGCGACTCGCAAAGCCGGATGCAGCATGGTGTCCCTGACACCATCTGCGAGATGCAAGGGGGTTGCAAAGGCCCACATCATTAATATTAATGAGGTGGGTCACAATTTGCGACCCCCTTGCGAGTCGCAGCACTCACAGGGACGGTGGCCTGCTGGAGACAGCAGACCACCATGTCTGTGACTGCCTCTAAATAAAGCAGTTTTTTTTTTTTTTTAATGCAGCCTGTTTTCTTTAAAGGAAAACGAGTTGCATTACACAGGAAAAAATGAAACATGTCAGTTTCATTTTTTCCGGACCACTGCCTGCTCTGAAAAAATGTTTTCAGGGCCATTCACAAAGGGGAAGGGGTCCATTGGGGACCCCTTCCCTTTTGCGAATGGGTTACCACCAGTGTGACACTGGTGGTAACTCTGAATTGCTTTGCGACTGCGTTCGCAGTCACAAAGCAATTCTGCATCGCGATGCGACTCGCAAATAGGAAGGGGAACACCCCTTCCTATTTGCGAGTCGGTAACCAGGTTACCGACTCGCAAAATGGGAATGGGCATCGCTATGTGGCTTTTGCGCCTCACAAACAGCGATTTTCGCTGTTTACAAGGCGCAAAAGACTTGCTACATCTAGCCCTAAATCCCTATCTTAAAAGAAAGTGCAAATATATCTAACATGGCAAACATGCGGCCATGTTTAGTATTCTCTAGAAAAAATTGAGGCTTTGTGATGTTTTTTTTACATTTCAGTCATGGCATCATGAAGGCAATGCCAAACACACCAGGGCCACGGATAGATAAAGAGTTTTTATAAATTTTGTTAAGGTGGAATAGTCTATTCTGGTTATATCCTACATGGTGTTGAACAAAAACAGGCTGGTGGAATAGCATATTGGCGCTTTCGCACTGAAAAGGTTTGGGTTATCTTTCTCTGAAAAATGCAATAAACAAGAAACACGCAAAAGAACATTTTCAATACTAGCTGAACTGTATTGAGTCTGCAAGAGCTGATGAAAATTATTTAAGGATTTCACATCCACTGTGTGCTAGAAAGTCCTAAACCACCAATGCTTTCACAGTAATGCACTGAGGGTAATGAAAACTGCATACATCAGAATGCTCGGAGAGGTTTGCTATGGCTCTTAGTATGGGTCTAATGCTCATTTAGCGAGATTGTCTTCTGCCAACATATACAGGTTGGATATCACACTGATTTCGGTTTCCAGTGATCAGAGACTCAACACTTGGTTCTGCAAAATACACTGAGAAATTAACAACACGTTTCTGACTTCAACATTCAGAAAGCATTAAACAAAACCTATGTGATACTAAACGAACCATCATTATTTACCCATCTTAATTATGTATTTTAAAAATAGCCAAACTTAAACGAATCAAAATGCTTTTTCAGGAAAACCAGCATCTAATATATTATAACTTTGGAGGTACCTGGAAATACCACATCTACAGAGTGAAACAAACAATTGCCTCTCAAGAATGCGTCTGTTTAGTTATTTCCCACGAAAAATGTATATTATAGAATAAACCCTATTACATGAAGTGCTTCCTCGAAAAGTAACAGGCCTGTTTCATTATCTTGCTGTACTTCCTGCAATAGCTACACTTTGAGCTTTTTCGTGTGCCATAAATCACGAGGTAATACTGCACTTAGCAACCTTGTGTGACCCAGCTGCGATACCTCTTACGCATACAGTAGCTGCTTTCTAATTGTAGTAGGTGTAAGTGACCTTCGACCAGTGCTGACCATTCTAGCTAACCATGCTTTTAATTGAAGCAATTTAATAGCCAGGAATTCAATCTGAGCTTCTTCTAACAGGTTCACATAAAAATAGGTTCTTATTGCAAGTCCACTGCAGGGCAAAAACGAGTGCAGCAGACTGCAGCAGTGAGATGACTTTTGTGTTTCCTCGCTTAATTTATGTGTGCGCCAAGCTCTTGTGCCATCTTTTTTTAGCCACAGGCGCTGGTGTTTTACTCCTTTGTGAGTGTTCAGAGGAGATGGATGTGATTAACTTGTGATCTCTTGCCATTGGGACACAATATCCATCTACAAGCATTGAAGGTCCAATGTACAGTAGCATAGTAAGGGTATCATGGGCCCTACCTAATGCAAGCAAAGAACAAGTATTGCCAAAGCCAATAGCTCTAGCATTATCTACCAACATTTTGGTTTTGACACCATCTTTTTCTGTTATATGATTTTGCATACGTTTATTACAATTAGAACCCTATGCCAGTGGAAGCATTACTTAACAGAGTGCTAAAAATGGACACAATATGTGAATATTCACATCCATTAAATGTGTTTACATTTGGCCCACTATGTTATGCCTTAATCATATTTACACCACTCAGTCATTTTTATTAATTGATCAACAGAATACCTCATTGTAAAGCATTCAAATTGGCAATCATACAAATTTGGTGAGTCCACAGTCCTACTGTATTAAAGAAGATTTAGGGCCTTATTTAGAGACTGGCAGACGGGTTACTCTGTCACAAACATGATGGATATCCTGTCCTCTGTATTAGGATGTCCATAGGATACAATGGAATAGTAATACGGTGGACTGGATCTGTGTCATGTTTGTGTTTGAGGAAACAGTAAATACTGGGAAAAGAATAGCATTCTGGGAAAGAGACAATATGGCCCCAATGTCCATGGGAAAGGACAGCCCAAGAACCCAAGAACAGGGAAGCAATTATGTGTGTGTCACAGGGAACACCCGCAACACAAAAGCAGGCCATGAATTATCCACCGCGGGATCTGCTGCCTGATTCTGGGCCACCCGACCTCACATCTGGAAAAGAGAGAGATGCTGTAGCCATGCCCGTGGCCCGTTGAAGATCCGACGGGCAGAAAAACAGACCGTGGACCTCGTCCTCGACCGAGAATGCAATGCCGTGGGTTGTAAACTTGCCTGCAGCGTAACAGTAGAATCCCCCCAAAACCCCAGGTTTATCTGGAAAAAGTTGGAAAAAATGGTGGACAAGAAGAGGAGCATGAACAGAAGAAGCATCTTCCCAGGAATTTTCGCTAGGAGGATATCCCTTCCAATGAATAAGAAATTGGAGACGATTCCGAAAGAACCGAGAATCACATATTTCTTTTACCTCGTACTCAGGCACATTATCCACCAAAAGAGGTGGTGGACAAGCATAATGTCCTTGAAAAGGATCAGAAATGTATGGGTTTAACGTGATACATGAAATACTGGATGTATCTCGCATGTCCAAGGCAACAGTAAACTGAAGGATACTGGATTCACCATTTGCATAATCTTAAAAGGACCATAAAATCGAAGCTTGAATTTGTTTGTGAATAAACAAAAGGGGCAAAAATTCTGATGAAATCCAGACCTCATCTTGTACCTGGTATAATGGGGAAGAACATAGTTTTACATCAGGGGCATTCTACATGTGTTGTTTTGCAGCCAATAGATTAGAATGTCTAATCTTCCTCATGTTATGAAGTCAACGCGACAAAGAGGTTACTGCTGGAATAGTGGGTGAATTTGAAATCTCTATAGGAAAGGCCCTAGGATGTCAACCATACGTGCCGAAAAAAGGGGTAGCCTTCGATGTGCTGTGTACTGTGCTGTTGTATGTAAGCTCTGCAAGTGTTAGATATTTGGAACAGTCACTTTGGGTTGCTTTACAAAAGCAACAGAGGTACTAGTCGAGTCCCTGATTTAGGTGCTCTGTTTGTCCATTAGTTTGAGGATGGAAACCAGAGGATAAAGCTACATCAATACGTAAGGATTTACAAAAATGCTTCCAAAAATGTGAAACATACTGGGGGCCTCAATCAGAAATGATGACTTGAGAGAGACAATGAAGGCGAATAAATCCTTGTAAAAAGATGTGGCTCAGCTCCTGAGCAGTGGTTAGTTTCTTTAGCCATTTTTGAAAAAGAATCTACAGTTACCATGATCACACTTCCCTGCAGAGTGTGATAATGAACACAATAAATTGGTAGACACAGTATTCAAGGGGGCTGGTGGAACAGGTAAAGGTTATAGTAGTCTGGCTGGTTTGGAATGTGGTACCTTGGCTTGTGCACACACAGGGCAAGAAGACACATACATCTTAGTGTCTTCTATGATGGTAGGCCACCAAAAAAGCTAAAGGGATAATTCTTGAGTTGCCTTGACTCCAAGATGACCAGTAATAGGCGAGTCGTGACACATCTGCAATGCTTCTATTTGCAACTTTTTAGTGGGAAGGAATAACGCCTTGCCATGGTGATAATATCCCTTGGTCTTCTCTAGCTGGGGATTTACTGTGTCTCATTCTTCCTTAGGAAGTGAAGCACATTCTGTTAGTACTCTATCAAGGAAGGATTGCACCATACCAATAATCCAATGGGGCTCTATGATATGCTGTGTAGGAATATTCACACTCTATGGATAACGATCGATTAAAGCATCAGCTACGATATTCTGTGATCCAGGTATATAAGTAATAAAAAAGTCAAATTGACTGAAGCAGAAGGCCAATCATGCTTGTTGGCTGTTCCGACACTGGAAATTCCGGAGACATTGTAGATTCCGATGATCAGTCCTGACTTCAAAAGGTTCTTTGATCCACATAAGAAATGCCTCCATTCAGTACAGGCTACTTTTAGGGCAAGCAATTCTCGTTCCAATACTGAATAGTTGGTTTGGAATCTGTCAGGACATGAGATAAATAAAAGACTGGGTTTTCCAATCGATCTTCATCTTGTCTTTGTAGAAGAACAGCTCCCATTGCTCTGTCAGAAGCATCAATCTCTACTATTCGTTGTTCATAGTACCGGGATGCCGTAAAATTGGAGCCTGAGTAAAAGCTTGTTTCAGATCTTAGAAGGCTGTCTCAGCGGTTTCTGTCCAGCAGAATCCACCTGAAGCCTTTCATTCCTCAAGGTTTGCGTAATGAAACTTGTTTGCTGAGCAAAATTCTCTATAAACTGCTGATAAAATTGTCTAAACCTAGGAAACACTGCATCTCTTTTATAGTGAAAGTGGACGGCCAGTCCAGAATAGCTTGAACCTTTTCCTGATCCATAGCAATACAGATCTTGTTAATACGGTAGCCAATAAACTCCACTTGGGCCTTATCAAACTCACATTTTTTCTGTCTTGCAAAACAATCTATGTTGTCGGAGACTTTCTAGGACTTGAGTAACATGTGACGTATGTTGTTCTGGACGAGCAGAATACATTATGATGTCATTCACGTATATGACAACTATTTTATTTAGGAGATCCGACCAACGTAGTCCATGATCCTATGGAAAATAGAAGGAGTGTTGGTTAGGCCAAAGGCATCTCCCGATATTCAAAGTGACCTAAGGGAGTCTAAAGAGTAGGCTTCAAATCATCTCTCCTCTTGATTCTGAGAAGGTAATATGCTCCACTCAGATCCAACTTAGTGAACATCTGTGCCCCTCTAACTGATTCGAAGATATCCTTTATGAGGGGTAAAGGATACCTGTCCTTTTTTATAATCTTGTTCAGACTGCGAAGGTCTATGCAAGGACATAAGTCCTTCCTCTTCTTTAGCACAAAGAAAAGAGGAGCCCCAGCAGGTGGGGAAGAGTGTGTGATTAGACTACTTCATAGATTCTTTTCCAGGTATTCTTTAAGTGTTTCTTTTTCAGGTTCAGAAAAGGATTACATTTCCCAAAAGGAACCACCGCTCCAGGCTCCAAAGGAATGGCACAGTCGTATTCTCTGTGTGGTGGCGAGACAGGTTTTAATGGCTTTTGTTAAAATATCCAGGTATTTTCCATAACGATTCGGTACCCCTCAAATAGCTTTAATGGAATAACCTGCCTCTTTGTTCTTGAAAGGTATAATTCTAGTGGTCCTATACATATCTGCAGAGTGGCAGTTATGTTCACAAACTGTGAAGATAAAGAAATGGCTCTGGTCTCCCAATTAATGGGATTATGTCAGGTCAGCCAGGGTATGCCTAGTATGATCATATGGTTAGGTGAGGCAATCAGATCAAAAGTGATATATTCCTCATGTTTCTGAAACTTCAGATACAAAGATAGAGTTGTGTCCGTAACTGGTCCTGAAGAAATAGGAGTACCATCTACAGTGTGGACTTGTTCAGGTGTTTCCTTGGGTACACTAGGTATTTCCTTTTCATTTGCCCATTCCTTGTCAAGATATATTCAAGTAGCACCACAATCCAATAAGGCGAGGACTCTTTCTTCTCTTTTGTCCGTTAATTGTAACAACGTGTGCAACAGAAAAAGGGATGATGAATTCATCTTGGATGAACATATAGAAGGGATTTATGATCTTTCCATCCCTTCCGTTCTTGTAGAGGATGGGAGTTGGGGTTTCCCATCGCCTTTGCAGGATGAGTCGGGCAGGCCCGAATCATATGGCCTGAATTGCCACATTAAAGACGCAGTCCCTTCTTTCGTCTGTGTTCACATTCAGTTTCAGATAATAGTCAATGGGTCATATCTATTCGGATAGGTTTATCTCCAGAGACAGTGGGAGTATCAGTTTGAGTATCTTCTTGATGGTGGGCCACTGTACGTGAGGTTCCCATGTGCGAATGAACATGATCTTTCTGTTTCTCCAAATGGTGCTCATGATGACAGCATTCAATGGGCAGTGCAAAGTCCTAAGGTCTTTCATGTCGTTTACTAAAGGAGAATGTACTAGTTCATCTTTTATTTCTTTATGTAACCCTCTACAAACAAGGGTGACGAGGGTGCGCTTCACCCAAGTGGACTCTGCCTCCAATTGTTGAAACTGTGTAATGTATTGTAAGACATCCTGATTACCCTGCTGGATGTCACACAAGGCCTCTTCAGCAGAAGAGTCAACCCAGGTCGATAGAACATATGTTTAAAGGCCTCAACAAAAGCAGTATAATTGGACAACTTAGGATCATCCATGGCCACCAAAGGAGTTGCCCGAGCTAAAGCTGGACCACACAAGGTACTAATCAGGTAACCTACCTTGGTCTTCTCCTGAGTGAATTGAGATGGGCGAAATACAAAAAAGACTGTCAAGGAATCAAGGAATTCTTTCAACTTATTTGAGTCGCCAGAAAAACATGGTGTAGTAGCGGAGACTGATGAAACATCCATGGTTCTAGAAGGCAAGGCTTATCGTGAAGCAGCATTTTCGGAATGTAGCTGTTGTAGAACTTGGGCCTGTTGTTTTACTGTATGCACTAGCGACTGAGCTGTCTCCACTTCCTTGCCAGATAGAACTTTCATTGTCTTTTGGCCAAAATTGAGTTTTGTGTATTGCGATCTGTCATGTTCCGCCCCTCTCTTACCACCTTTGCTTGATAAAAAAGGGGTACGACTTCAGATCTTGCATGTTCTTATTTGGTCTAAATAGGGAACCCCATTCCACTAGCCACAGTGCTGCTGACAAGGTAGGCGCCAAAGCAGTCTGTGTCCTCCAGAAGGAGTCTCAGAGGAAAAACCACAGGGAAAAAAACCTCCATGCCAGGAATCCAAGAAGCAGGGGAGAGAGCGGCAGGCTACGAGGACTTCAAGGACTAGAACTACAGGAAGCTGAAGGCAATACAAGCAAGAGCAATTTCACAGGAGCAACAAGCAGGAGCGAGAACCACCACCAACTAGAAGTATTGCAACGCAAAAAAGAAAAGAACCCAAGCTCCTTATATACCGATAGACAGGAAGTGACAAACAGGAAAAAGGAAAAATGCCATAATGGATTGGGAAAATGCCATAGAAAAGACTGGACGGAACGCCATCTTGAAAAGGGAAAAAGAAAAAGGAATCAGTGCATGCTGGGAAAAGAACAGGATTCTGGGAAAGAGAAATGTCCAGGGGAAAGAACAGCCCAAGAACCCAAGAACATGTAAGCAATTATGTGTGCATTGTAGGGAACATCCATGATGCAAAAGCAGGCTATGAATTATCCACAGCGAGATCCGCGGCCCGATTCCTACGCTGCCCGCCCTCACAGCAAGAAAAGAGAGAAAGGGTGCAGCCTTGCACGTGGCCTGTGGGAGGTCTGATGGGCCGAAAAATGTATCACGAACTTCGTCGGGGGTCGAGAATGTAACGCTGTGGGTGGAAATTTGCTTGCGGCGTATCATCAAGACATGAAACAACCTCCCTCAACACATCAAAGCCTCCTCCTCCTTCTTTAATGCCGCAAGAAGCTGTGCACCTTGGGGACCATAGACCTACACATCTGCCTAAGTGCCTGGATACCTTGTCAGGTGATAAGTGTGCTACACAAATCAATATAACTTAACATAACCTAAGTCAGGGGTCTCTCATCACTTTCTGCATGGTGGGGCCCACCATTGTGTGTTATGTCACTGGACTGATTGGGGCATAATGGATGACTTATCTTGCAAAATCCCCTCTGAAAAACATGTGATAGAGTGCTCTGGGGAAGCAGCACTGACCTAAGAGCTTGTACTGAGTGAAGCCACAGCTCACAACACAGCATGCCTTGAATTATGAGCAGCACAGAAATGTCTTCTATGAGTGCACTATAATGTGGCACGGGCCATCCTGTTTAAATGTCAAGAGATGTGAATCCTGCTCACAGTATGAAAGTCTGATTGCATCCCATGCATTTCACAAACAAAATTGAAACACATTGTAATAATGCATTCCAAAGTCACATCTTGCATGTTGCTAATACAAAAATAAAAAATGTATACCATTTTGAAAAGGCAAAATGTTCAATTAATTAAACAAAGAAGTCTGTATGTAGAACATGCTGTCACCCTTCTCTGCATTTTTTATGAGGTAAGATTGTTTACCCATCTCCGGTACTGAAGAGGACTAATTTTTAAGCCAATTTGCACATGTGCAAGAGAAAAATGTAGTGACTCATAGTGAAGATAGCCAATGGATGAAGTGGGCTGGCTAGGAGACACCCTTTACAATGAAGTCTTTACCAAGCAATACCTTTATCACACATCCATTACCACACAATGGTGGTCATTACAACCCTGGCGGACGGTGTTAAAGCTGCGGAAATACCGCAAACAGGCCGGCGGACAAAAAAAGGGAATTATGACCCTGGCGGAATCCGCCAACAAAGACAGCCACTTTAACACTTCGCCCGCCACAGCGGTACAGATAAGCAGCTCGGCGGTCACCGCCAACAGACAGGCGGGAGACAATGTACCGCCCACAGTATTACAACCCACCAATCCGCCACCTTTTCCTGGGCGGATTCACCGTGGATAAAAACACGGCGGAAAAAGCTTTTGCAATGGGAAAACGCTCACCTGAACATATCCCACGAGGAACGAGGACTCCATGGAGCCGGAACTCCAAATACTCCCTGCCCTTGTGTTTCTGCTCCTCTATGACCAACAGCTACGTAGGCGCCGAAGACAACGGTGAGTACTGCACCTACGACATGGGGGAGGGTGGAGGCAAAAGTTAGGGGGACACCCACCAAACACCCCCACCCCCACCCTCGCATATTACAACATACACACCAATGCATTCACAAAACAACCCACAATCCCCCCGGAAGAATGAAAACACAAAGCGAAAATCGGTCAAACAATGTAATGTGCCAATATACATGTCATACAAAAATATACAGATATATATTTGAAAATCAGTCATAATTATATAGAATACGAGAAGTAGTGCAGATATGTACATAACAACGTCCGTGCACCATTAGTCCAAAAATGCATGGGCGAGGCCCACAAACGATACCTGACCACAATCGGAGAGAACACTGCTGGGGCATCAGATAGAAATACTACAGGCACCTCAGGGGGAAGGGAAAGGGGGGCACCTCAGCCGGATGACTACGAAGCCAGATCCACTACGGGGCTCCATGCCCATTTATGCCATCCTGGGGAGTGCAAAGCCACAGTCTCTCAAGTCTCTACAGTGGGTGGGTTGCCCACTGTGCCATCCTGGGGAGTGCAAAGCCACAGTCTCTCAAGTCTCTACAGTGGGTGGTTTGCCCACTGTGCCATCCTGGGGAGTGCAAAGCCACAGTCTCTCAAGTTGATGCAGGTCTCTACTGGTACTGAGGGGGACTGGTGCCCAGACTGGATGAGTCTCCCCGTGAAAGGTCGTGTCCTGTCACTGTCCCAGCTGCACATGGGATAAGGATGCCTGATGTGGCGGTCCATTCATTCCTACCCGGTGCTTGCCCTGTTCAGCGGTGCTTTACCATGGCGGTCTTTGCCCTGTTCAGCGGTGCTTTGCTATGGCGGTCTTTGCCCTGTTCAGCGGTGCTTTGACATGGCGGTTCAGGACTGTTCAGCGGTGCTTTGACATGGCGGTCTTTGCCCTGTTCAGCGATGCTTTGCCATGGCGGTCTTTGCCCTGTTCAGCAGTGCTTTGACATGGCGGTTCAGGACTGTTCAGCGGTGCTTTGCCATGGCGGTCTTTGCCCTGTTCAGCAGTGCTTTGCCATGGCGGTCCTTGCCCTGTTCAGCGGTGCTTTGACATGGCGGTTCAGGACTGTTCAGCGGTGCTTTGCCATGGCGGTCTTTGCCCTGTTCAGCGGTGCTTTGCCATGGCGGTCTTTGCCCTGTTCAGAGGTACTTTGCCATGGCGGTCTTTGCCCTGTTCAGCAGTGCTTTGACATGGCGGTTCTGATAAGGACATTGGTGTGTGGCATGACGTTCTCTACACTGGACATTGGTGTGTGGCATGACATTTCATCATTGCCCAGCGGGGCTGTGGCAGCCGGGGCCCTCCAGGGCACTGACTCCGGCGGTGGCGGTGGCGGTGGTCACCTGACCAATGACGATACTTGGGCCCTCCTGGGCTGTGACTCTGGCGGTGGTCTCTGGACCAGTGACGATACTTGGGCCCTCCTGGGCTGTGACTCGGGCGGTGGTCTCTGAACCAGTGACGATACTTGTGCCCTCCTGGGCAATGACTCCGGCGGTGGCGGTGGTCTCCTGACCAGTGACGATAATTGGGCCCTCCTGGGCAATGACTCCGGCGGTGGCGGTGGTCTCCTGACCAGTGACGACACTTGTGCCCTCCTGGGCAATGACTCAGGTGGTGGCGGTGGTCTCCTGACCAGTGACGGTACTTGGGCCCTCCTGGGCTGTGACTCTGGCGGTGGTCTCTGGACCAGTGACGACGGTGCTGGCGGTTGTGTCTGGACTGCCGGAAATGATGGCGCACTTCTCCGCCGTGACACTCACAACAGGCTGGGCAGACTTCCTCTGGCCCTTCCCCACCTTTGGTGGAGTCACAGCTGACTCTCCAATCCCCTTGGAACCCATGTCAGTTCTTTTCCCACCAGGAGTCTTAACACGGTCCCGTCGTCCACTCTCCAATTTTGGAGCCTTTACAGGGGGTGGGCTTCCAGTGCCTTGGCTCCAGGTCCTACTGCCTGCCCTGGTTGCCGGTGCACTCCACAAACATTGAACAGGCACCACTGGTATTGGAGGCTTTTTGGCTGAGGCGCTACGACGGGACTGATGAATTGGAGGGGGGGGGGTGGGGGCAAAAAGGTCAACTTTACAGAGGGACAGTTTCTGACGAACACTGGGATGGGTAGCTGGAGGGGGTCTGGGAGTGGAGGAAAAGGAGGTGGTTGTCGCAGGTGTCACTTTAGCTGTTTTAGGTGCAGGTGCAGGTACTGGAGGCTGTCGTGAGGTGGATGGATGTTGGGTGAGTGATTGCCGGCGTTTGTGTACTTTGGGAGGGGGCGTCACAGACACACTGGGAGAGGACACAGGGGACGTGTAAATGGCAGTGGAGGGGGTGAGTGCAGGTGAGCGGCTTGTGGTGCTGGGTGTCCTCGTGCGATTCATGGTGCCTGTAGATGTGGTGCATGCAGTTGTGTGTGTAGACGAGACTGGGAGGGAGGAGGGAGAAGAGGAGGAGGGGGACACAGTGGAGGCAGTGGATGTTGCTGTGTCTGTATGTGGGTGAGGCTTGCGTGAGTGCCTGTGGTGTGTGTGGTGACTATGTTTGCTTGAGCTACTTGTGTGTGTTGACTTGTGTGCATTCTGGTCTGTAGGTGTGCTTGGGATGGGCTGGGGTACAGGAGATTGGGTCTGGGTGGAGGAAGTTGGAGGGGGAGGCTAGACAAGGGACAATGGCTGCCATCAGTGCTGAGGCCAGAGATTGCAGGGTTCGCTGAAGGACAGCCTGACCAGAATGAATGCCCTCCAGGAATGCATTACCGTGTTGCAACTCTCGTTCTACACCCTGGATGGCATTCACAATGGTAGACTGCCCAACAGTGAGTGACCTGAGGAGGTCAATGGCCTCCTCACTGAGGGCAGCAGGGGTGACTGGGGCAGGGCCTGAGGTGCCTGGGGCGAAGGTGATGCCCACCCTCCTGGGTGAGCGGGCACGGGGCGAACGCTGAGGGGCTGCTGCGAGGGCGGTGCTGGTAGGGGAGGTGGCGGCTGTACCTGTAGAGGTGGGGGGCACAGATGGTGCCGCCACCACAAGGGAGCCCACATCGTTGAACGAGTCCGTGTCGCTGCTGGGTGATCCGGTGGCCGACGTGAAGCTCCCCTCGCCCTCCGTCCCACTGGTGCATTCAGAGTCCGTGGTGTGGCCCTCCATGGCCATGTGGGATGCAGCTCCCTCGTGCTCCGGTGCCACTGTACCTCCGCCTGTTGATGCTGATGTACAAAAGGACAGGGAGAGCAGAAAAAGGGGGGGAGACAGAAGAAAGAGAGTTTTAGTGCATGGCATACCGCTACCGTTGGCGGACAAGACAAACGCAGCAGCCCCTGCATTACGCCGTGCTCCTGCCCTCTGCACATGCAATTTCTGGGATATGGCCTATATGGCAATGGTGGACATCTGCGCACATGGATGCCACAGGGGCAACTATACCAACGACTTGGCACTCTGCTGAGGTGGGGTAGAGTGCCACATGGCCTACATTACAGAGGGGCCTTGCCAACCTAACTCGCCCTGGCCTAGGGACACCCACAGCCCACCTCCCCCACCCAGACACCTCCACTGCACGCAAAGTCAGCAGAATGAGAGTGTACTCACCCCCTTGTGTCTGCTGTGATGCCCTCAAGCGCCCATCCAACTCCGGGTAGGCCACCGCCAGGATCCAGAACATCAGGGGGTTCATGGTGCGACAGTCACCCCTCCCACGTTGGGAGGCCATCCCCAGCTGAGCCTCCGCCGTCTTCTTGCTGCAGCGGCGAATGTCCTCCCATCTCTTACGGCAGTGGGTGCCCCGTCTCTAGTGGGCCCCCAGGGTCCGGACCTCCTCGGCGATGGCACGCCAGATGTCCCTCTTCTGGTGGGCGCTGACCTACATGACATGCACACGGGAAGAGGAACAGTCATTACCAACTGCACCGTCGTTGTGAGTGGCCCCCTCCCTACTCTGGCCATTTGGCCCATTCATTCACATGCATTAATGTTCTATGAACTCTGCCCCCTTCCCTCTTCCAACCAGCCCTCTCCACCCAGGCCTAGCCCATACAACGTGCTCCCTGTGTACTAACCTGTTGGTCTGGAGGACCGTAGAGTAGCGTGTACTGGGGGAGGACCCCGTCTACCAGTTTCTCCAACTCCTGTGCAGTGAAGGCAGGGGCCCTTTCCCCAGACGCAGGAGCCATCATCGCTTCCAGACCGAGGTCACAGCAGCACTTGCAGTGTAGGTCCTCTCCGGTCGAAGGTCAGGTATCTAGTAATTGAACAGATAGAAAATGGCGGTGACGTCCGCGGAGGTGCGCATCATCACCGCCAGCGCACCTGTTCATTGGCTCCTGGGACCCATAGGGTCCAATGTTAACCAATGCAGCATTGCGCCGCGGTCTACGACCGCCTACCGCAACGGTGTGCAATGCCAGCGCAGTTACCCCACAATCCCATAGTCCCAGTTTAGAGGTCAGGCAGCCGCCATTTCAGGGGCCCACATGGCTTCATTTACTACTGCGTCACACATAGCTAGGCCTACACTCAACACACATTCAGGAAGGGTTTTGTGAGTGGTGTAGTCTTGTGTGTAACTGTGGGTACATACCTGGAGGAATAATGACTGGTTCTTAGCTGTTGTCCTTCGTAGGCACCGTCAGCTTGGAACATATGAGAAGATGGCGGAATCCTCCGGTGTACCGACCGCTGGTGGACCTGTTGACAATGGAAGAGAGACATGTCATCGTAACCTACCGGTTTGGCCGTGCCACAATCCAGGAACTATGTACCCAGTTGGAGCCAGACCTGATGTTACCAATCTGCCATCCGACTGGAATCCCCCCCTGACGTGCAGGTGCTGTCAGTGCTCCATTTCCTTGCAAGTGGCTCTTTTCAGACAACTGTGGCTATGGCATCAGGGATGTCCCAGCCTATGTTTTCCAACGTGTTGTCTGCCCTGCTGAAACACGTAAGGAGATGCATCATTTTCCCTTAGGTGGAGGATTTGCCTACAGTGAAAGGTGACTTCTATGCCCTTGGACATATCCCCAACGTCATAGGTGCCATTGATGGGACCCATGTAGCTCTGGTCCCCCCCACAGGAGTGAACAGGTGTACAGGAACCGGAAGAGTTACCATTCCATGAATGTACAGATGGTCTGTTTGGCAGACCAGTACATCTCGCAGGTAAATGCTATGTTCCCTGGCTCAGTGCATGACGCCTACATCCTGCGGAATAGCAGCATCCCTGATATGATGGGTCAACTTCAGAGGCACCGTGTATGGCTATTGGGGGACTCTGGTTACCCCAACCTGTCCTGGCTATTGACCCCAGTGAGGAATCCCAGGACCAGGGCAGAGGAACGCTATAATGAGGCCCATGGGCGGACTAGGAGGGTGATCGAATGCACCTTCGGCCTCCTGAAGGCCAGGTTCAGGTGCCTCCATATGACAGGTGGATCCCTATTCTACTCACCGAAGAAGGTGTGCGACATCATCATCGCCTGCTCCATGCTCCATAATTTGGCGTTGCAACGCCAGGTGCCTTTTCTGCAGGAGGATGATCCCGATGACGGTGTTGTAGCAGCTGTGGAGTCTGTGGAGCCTGTGGACAGTGATGAGGAGGAAGCTGAGGAAGAAAACAACGACAACAGGGAGTCAGTCATACAGCAATATTTCCAGTGAGACACAGGTGAGAACATTTTCATTTTTAGCATTACATTAACTTTCACACGTCTACCTCTATCCTGTTTCTCGATTTAAATCACTATTTGGTAACTGAGTTGTACCCTTCCATTACGGTTTCACAGGTGTGGTTACCTACGTGTCAACTGCTTGCATCCTTCAAGGGCTTGTGATGTGTGACATAGGTATGTTAGCTTTACAATGGTAAACCCATTTTGACACTGTCATTGATAATACATTTTTACTATATCACAGACTGACTCCAGATTGTTTTGTGTTTCAAGGGTGTTTATTGAAGTGCTCAGAAATGGGAGGGGGTTGTAAAATGAGGATGGGTGATGGTGGAGGAATGTCCGTGGCAGAGTCTAGTCTATTAGTCTCACAGGTGCACTGCCCATCTGGGCATAGGAAGTGGAGCTGGGGCAGTTTAAGTATGGACAGGGTAACAAAGTGGGACAGTGGGAGGACAATCAGGGTGGTCTCATTTCCTGGCGGGGGTCTTGCCATCTTGACCTGTTCTGTTCCTGGATTTCAGGGACCGCTTGCGTGGTGGTTGTCCGTCTGCAGGGGGTGGGGTGGTCCTGTGGCGGGGCGTCCTGTCCACTAGCGCCAGCGGAGGTGGTGGGCAGTTCATCGTCCTGGCTAGTCTCAGGGGCCCCTTGGAGTGGCACGGTGTCCCTCAAGGTCTGCTGTATGTCCTTCAGCACCCCTACGATGGTGCCCAGGGCGGAGCTGATGGTCCCGAGCTCCTCCCTGAACCCCAAATACAGTTCATCCTGCAGGCGCAGGGTCTCCTGCAACTTGTCCAGGACCGTCTCCATTGTCTCCTGGGAGTGGTGGTAGGCTCCCATGATGGAGGATAGGGCCTCGTGGAGAGTGGGTTCCCTTGGCCTGTCCGCCCCCTGTCGCACAGCAGCCCTCCCAGTTCCCCTGTGTTCCTGTGCCTCCGTCCCCTGGACCGTGTGCCCAGTACCACTGCCCCCAGGTCCCTGTTGTTGTTGGGGTGGTGGGTTATCCTGGGTGCCCTGTAGTGGTGGACACACCGCTGATTGACCTGTCCTGGGTAGGGAGGTTTGGGCCCGCTGGATGGGTGTTGTGCTGGTGTTACCAGAGGGTGGAAGGTCGGTGTTGGGCTGTGCCTGTGCAAGGGGAACCGACTGTCCTGAGGCCCACGATGGTCCGGGCTGGTCATCAGAATCCAGTAGGGCAGAGCTGCTCTCGTCACTGTGGGCCTCTTCTGGGGGTGGAGTGGTGTTGTCTGGACCCTCTGGTGTGGTGACGGTCCTTCGGGTTACTGCAGGGGCATAAGAGCTAGATTATTGCATGTGTGTGTGTAATGGTGTGCAATGGGTGAGTGTTTCTGTACCCTAGTGCAAGCATTCCTGTGTGTGGGGTTGTGTGGTGATGGGTGGGGGGACTGTACTGGGTATGTGCAGTGGGCATGCTTTAGTGAGGGGTGTCCATGCTTAGTTGTGTCATGCAGGGCTTGGTGTTGGGATGGGTGGTTTGTGTCATGGGTACATTAGTGAGGAGTTGTAGTGATAGGGGAGGGGGTGAGGGAGTGGGTGTGTGATAGCATGCAGGTAGGGTGGGGGATATGATAGTTAAGAATTGACTTACCAGTGTCCCATCCTCCACCGACTCCTGCGAGGCCCTCAGGATGCAAGATGGTCAAGACTTGCTCCTCCCATGTTGTTAGTTGTGGGGGAGGAGGTGGGGGTCCGCCGCCAGTCCGCTGTACCGCGATGTTGTGCCTGGAGACCATTGAACGCACCTTCCCCGTAGGTCGTTCCACCTCTTCCTGATGTCCTCCCTATTTCTTGGGTGCTGTCCCACTGCGTTGACCCTGTCCACTATTCTGCACCATAACTCCATCTTCCTGGCTATTGATGTGTGCTGTACCTGTGAGCCAAATAGCTGTGGCTCTACCAGGACGATTTCCTCCACCATGACCCTGAGCTCCTCCTCGGAGAAGTGGGGGTGTCTTTGGCGTGACATGGGGTGGTGTGGGTGATGTGTGGGGTGGTGTATGTGGTGATGGTTGCGGTGAGTGTAGTGGTGTGTGGTGTTTTGTGCGTGGATGTTGTGTGGGTGATGGTGTTGTGTGCCTCTGTGTAGTGGGGTTGTCTATTCTGTGCTCTCTCTCTCTGTCGCCTTCGTCTCAAATTTTTGGTCATAGGGGTTTGTGGATGATGTGGGTGTGTGTTTTATATTGTATTGGGTGTGTGGGTGTGTTGTTTATATGTGTGTCAGGTGTGTGTATTTGGAATTGTCCAATGTGGCGGTGTTTTGGAGCTGTGTGTGTATTTTGAGCGCGGCGGTGTGTACCGCCAATGGAATACCGCGGTTGAAAGACCGCCACATGGATTCGTGGGTCGTAATAGCATGGGCGTGTTTCTGTTGGCGTGGAGGTGGAGGATTTGTTTCCGCCAGTTTATCACTGACCTTTGGTGTGGCGGTGTTGTGTGGGTGTCTGAATTTCGGCAGATTCCAAGATGTGTGTCATAATAGCTGTGGCGGAATGCCGCTGCCGCAGCGGTGTATTGGCGGTCTTCTGCACGGCGGTAAGCGCCTTTTACCGCCAATGTTGTAATGACCCCCAATGTCTTTATCATCCATTGCCTTTACCATGTAAGTCTTTAAGTCTTTACCATGCAGATGTCTTTGCCTTGCATGCCTTTACAAAACTCATTTTGGAAAAGGATAGTAGAGAATCCAATGGTTTAAATATGGATGAAGCATGACATGTTTTTCTATGAAGAAAGAAGTTTGTGTAATAGCTTTGTTCCCTTAAAACTCTGATTTAGTTCAAGTTTCTGGTGATGTTTTTAATGAAATTCTTTTCTGTTATTTTAAGATCTGGTAAGGGTAAGGACAAGGCAAAGTACCTACAGGAGTGCTGATCTCTTCTTTATCAAGTAACAGCCTTGGGAATATATTTATACATATGATTACCTATTGCCAGTCACCAGTAGGTAGTTATAGTTAGGACGTAGTTCCCATAGGAAAAATCAGGAAAAGGGTTTTTTGTTTTGCCAATAACTTTGGTGGCGTTTGACGAATCTGCACGAAATTTTCAAAAATAATGCAACATTAAGTTCAGCTGCTGTCTTGAAATTTCTGAGGTGATTCATCAAGTGAGGACTAGGAAAAAAGGAGGGTACCTAAATGCATTTTCCCCATGCATTTTTCCATACGGTCTTTAGACACAACTACAGCCCGAACCACTGAACTGAATTACACTGAATTTGGCAGGAAGCTAGATCGTGGTATACACATCATGGTTTGTGTGATTTGGTGTAAATCTATTCAGTAGGTTTAGAGAAATTAAAGGAACATTTTATATATATATATATATATACATATATACATATATATATATAGATGGAGAGAGCGGCTCTGCGGATCCTGGACATCTCATGGTGAGATCTGATTAGCTGCCAGCACTTCAGCTAGGCACTGTTGGCAGCAATTTTGGGACTTGACTTCAGCCGAGTCCCAAAAATAAAAGAAAAAGGGGCAGGGTAGGAGTATCCTGACCCTCTAGTCTTGGTGGTGGGGTTCCCCTGGGACCACGGCAGGGCAAAAAAAATGTTTAAAAAAAATTCTGGTGGAACTTGCGGAGGACCTCCAAATCTCCTGCACTTGTTCAAAATGTAGTGTCCAGGCGTGCCATGGCCTGGGGGCAATGAGGGATAGAAAATAAAAAGGAGGTGGGTGTACGGGCCCCCCTCTTATGGCTCTTTCAAACCCTGGGGACCACAACCTCTCCAAGGATTTATTGTAATATTAGAGGGGGGCCATATGGACCCCCCACCATTAGATTTGTTTGAGCCCCAGGGACTACCACCTTCCTGAGGCTTTACATTATTAGTGGAGCACGGACTGCCCTCCTGGGGTTTTTCAATGCGCCAGTGACCACCACCTCCCAGGGCCAAAGATAAAGAAATGCAGAGGGGCACATGGAGTCCCGGGCCCTGGGGACCACCACATCCCCGTTGCCAGCCCGTGCATTAAGGCACTATAGTTACATTAGAGATAACCATATACAGTATATACCTGCTGAAATTCTATGGTTTTGAGCAAGTAAAATCTGAAACTCACTATATAGTCCCTCTAAACCTTTTTTAAAAAAAATTCTATGTTTTTTAAAAATTCTGTTTCCTTACTATAATGTCCCTGTAACCTTTAGTTTTTTCAGTATATATATATATATATATATATATATATATATATATATATATATATACATATATATATACTTGCCTCTATGTTTGACACCGCTTGACGAATCTTGACAAAACTTTCCAAAAACATTTGCCAGTCATGTCAGCTGCTGTCTGGAAAGTTTCAGTGTGATCTGTCCAGGGGAGCAGAGACAAAGGGGGGTCCCAAAACATGTTTTCCCAATTCATTTTTCCATAGGGATTTTGAACAGCAACAGTGCAGAAACTACTAGACAGAATTACACTAAATTTGGCACAAAGGTAAGCCCTAGTCTAGAAAGCAACCTTTTTTTGTTTTGGTGTATTTCCTTTTAGTAGTTTTAGGAAAATGTAAGAAAATCCTAATGTGTTTATATAGGGACACAAAGGATTTGCGACCCCTCTCGATCTCGTGCTTAGATCTGATTGGCTGATAGCACTTCAACAAACAGAAACCAGTGAAGTGTTGTCAGCCACCTTGGGACTCAGCTGAAGCTGAGTCTGAGAGGGAAAAAAAAAACTACAAAAGGGGCAGGGTACGAACACCCTGACCCCTTAACTCTGGTGCTGGGGTCCCAAAGGGACCCCCACATGGCTAAAAGGCATTTTTTGTAAAAACATTACCCCAAATAACAAAGGGGTCACGAATCTGCGGTAAAAATATTTTTTTTAAACAAGCACAGGCTCCCAACCTTGTTTTTAACTAAGTCCTAGGGTGGGCCAGGTCCCAGGGAAACGTTTAAAATTTTTAATTGGGTGGCCTCCTGACTCCTCCACAGCCCCAGGGGCCACCATCTCCCCGGGGTGAATTGTAAAATATGAGCGGGGTTGAGCGTCCAAGCCCCATGGACCACCACCCTCAGGGCAAAAATGTTTTTCATATGTGGCTGACGCCCGATGGCCTCCCCCACAGCCCATGGACCACCACCCCGGAGCACATATTCAATATGAAGGGGGTCCGTTTCAGAGCCTCTATTAGCCCCAAGGACCACCACCTCCTTTGGGCTATGCATGAGTAGGAGCCAATGATGGCCCTGGGGACTGCCACCCCCCAGGGCCGGGTCCTGCTATGTCCTGGGGCGTCCTATCTATGTCTGGAAAGTGCATCGCAAAGAGTCACCTGTGGCCTAGTGGTTAACGTCTCAAGCTCTCACCCTGCAGGTTGGGGGTTCCAGCCTAGGTGTGTCCGTAGTCACTCTCCTACTTTAATTACTTTTCATATTAACATATTTAAGGTATGTACCGACATGTGATTGCACTCTTTTTACTTGATAAATGCATTTTACTTTTCAATTTGTCCTAAAATATCTAATTCTAAGTATATAATTCATCAAAGTCTAGAAAAACTCTCTGAGTGGTATTAGGGCATTGGCAGCAGAGTTGGGTGGTGCCAAATTGGGTGATTATATGGGCCTGCGGCCAGGCCCTGTAGTCAACCCCCACTGCCCAAAGCCAAAGGCCTGAGTGGCATAGGGTTGGGTGGTTACAGGGAGTTGGCCAGCCATTGTCGTAGTGGAACTCTTACTCCTTGGCGAGACTGCTGGTTTAGGGATGACAGCACTTTTGTTTGTAGGCGATTGAGTCACTCCTACAACAAGTCGAACTGTCGACCCACCCCTCCCGGCTCACAAGCAGTACCACAAGCAGTACCTCACCAAAACACATAAAGCAAAGGTGAGTTCTGGCACCCTTATGCATGGACTCTAGATGAGACATCTCAGGGAAGTCGTGGTGGAACGGAAGTTTCTCATGAGCAATAAGTTTTATACACACATAGGCAATAAAGGAGATGCAGGATAGTTTTCAATAAATGTATTGAAAAGTCTGCAATCTATGATAAAATGAATGTGCTGCAATGATTAGGAGAATGAACAGTAATAGAAGCAGAATTGTGAAAATGAGAGTTGTGAATATTAAACCCCCCACCATCTTACAATAAACGTGAAATATAAAATTCCTAACCAAGAAAGCCTAGTTCTCTACCTTAGTGAGAGCTTGGTATTATAAACCTAGGGGGATATTTATACTCCCTGTGTGCCGAATTTGTGTCATTTGTTTGATGCAAATTCAGCACAAAACTAACTCCATATTTATGTTTATTAAATTTATTATATGGACACGACTAACTTCAATATATTGGCGTTTGCACCATTTTTTAGATGCATGAACCTACCTTGCGTTATTGAGATGCAAGGTAGGGGTTCTCATCTAAAAAAAGAGTGCTAGCCCCATAGTTATCCCGTCATGCTAAAATGATGCATGGGTGGGAGGAGAGGCTAAATAATGATACAAAGCTTGCTTTGCGCGATTATTGAACGCCTGGGTCAGACCAGGCACTAGGGGAACTGTGGACCCATTTCCATTGTTAAACACCATAGAATGGGTCCACAGATGCCCTCCTCAAGCCCCAGGAACACCCCCACCCGGACCAGAGGGACACTGGAGGATGGGGGACCCCATCCCAGGTAGGTAGGGTAAGTATAGGTATTATTTTCTTTTAAATTAAAGTGCCATCAGGGGCCAACTTGGCCCCCCTGCATGGCAGCAGGTGCAATGGCCATGCCCAGGGGACACTGGTCCTCTGTGCTGGCCATTGGGGTGGCAGGCATGACTCCTGTCTTTTCTAAGACAGGAGTCATGTGGTATGGGTGGTCTTGCATCAGAAAATGTCGCTAGGCTGGTTAGAGGCATTTTTTTGCCTCTAACCAACCTAACGTAATTTTTTGGTGTAAAACCCCTTGTTCCCATACCGTCACCCCCACCCGGCTACCACCATTTTTTTTTTACGCTAGCCCACCCTCCGCACCGGCTTGCACTATTCCATAAATATGACACCTGGCTGGTGCTCGGGAATGGCGCAAGCCAGTGCTAAACTTTTTAATGCAAAACTGCGTTAGTGCAGTTTTGCATCAAAAAGTATAAATATGCCCCTTTGTTTGCCAGTGCCATGTCCTTGAGAAGCGCCCCCCCCCAACCCTTGTTACCTTGGAATGAGGTCTCTAGGACTGACTCTGTGGTGACACAAAGGCTGAATTCTGCAGCAAGGTGACGTGCAGCATAGATGGCATATGAATGGAATCCCTATAATGACCTTGTCCGTGTGAGATGTATTGAAAAAAATCATGTAGAATACCTGACTCAGGTACGTTCCTAAACAACGGATAATGTCAGAAAACTTGTGTTGGCAATTGCATAAACAATCCCTAACAAGTGTGCATGATGTTCCCATCACACGAAAGTGGGAAAGGGACATGATGACAATACCTACGTGTATCACTGATAGTGATGCCGATAATGACGCCTTCTCAAAATGGCACTGATAATGAAAATCAAAACATTTCTTATAAAATGCAAGCACATGGCAAAAGCTAAAACAAATGAAATAAAACAGAGCATGCTAAGTAAGTAAAGGTCACTAGGTAATGGAGGCACAGGCCTGCAAGCCAAAGTCTAAGCTGACTCCTGTGTCCCAAAGGGAAACTAAAATGGATTCACCACACCATGCGTGGATGAAGGCTATGCACGCCATAGATTTAATTAGCATATAGTAATTAAAATTACATTTTAAAATTAAAATTACTTTACGTAAAAAAACAATAGAAATTCACAGAAAAAAACAAAAGGTTACAGGGACGTTATAGCTAGGAAATAGAATTACAAAAAACATGGACATTTACTTAAAAAACAAGAGGTTACAGGGACGTTAGAGTTTGTAACTATAACTCATGCTCTAAGGTAACTGGAACTCGCACCCCCACCATGTTATCTCATCAATACTTTTAACTGCAGATGTTAAGGTGACATTATCAATAATGTTATCAAATATGTCATGAGTGCTGTAATTTGTGGGGTAATTAGCAGTGCATGGCAAGGGTGTGAGTTACAGTTACCTTATGGTATGAGATATAGCTACTTGAGATAACTCTAGCAGTTGAATTTCTATGGTTTTGTACATTTAAAATGTGAGCCTAACTATAACAAACCTGCAACCTTTGTTTTTTTAAGTGAATTTCTGTTTTTCTTAATTTTATTTCTTAGCTATAACATCCCTGTAACCTTTGTTTTTTGACAGTGAATATATATATATACATATATATCTACTAGAAGATTAGAAGATGAAAAATCACAAGAAAACAAAAGCCAGCCAGGGCAAAAATCTGGATCCCAAAGGATGCAATCAGTCTCAAGAAAATGTAGTATCCAATAAAGAAGTGACTCAAACAGATGATCTTACTAAAGAACAAAAATATATTTCCACTATAACGTTTCAGCTTCTGCCTTCCTCAGGTAGTACACAATGGTTTACTCAGTGGCTGCGCAGCTCAAACTGCTGGATTTACAAAAAGTATCATGAGTGAAGATTCCAATTGGACTGTGAAATCAGTGCAGTCCTGAGAACTCCTCAGATATGCAGAAATCAAGTGGTATTATCAGAGATGTTCAGTCCATCTGGATGCAGTGATTTTAAGTGGTGCACCCAGAAGTTTTCTCTGATGTCCAGTAGTTCTTCCTTTAAGATGTTCCACAGGGAAAAT
Organism: Pleurodeles waltl; assembly: GCF_031143425.1. Classification (NCBI taxonomy): domain Eukaryota; kingdom Metazoa; phylum Chordata; class Amphibia; order Caudata; family Salamandridae; genus Pleurodeles; species Pleurodeles waltl. The sequence continues at coordinate 151,633,846 of NC_090450.1, read as the reverse complement.
CTTTCTTGTTAATTATTGATGAGTTGTGGTTCCTGAATCTTGTACGGAGGTCATTCACTGTTTGGCCTACATACTGTTTTTCACAGCTTTGGCACTGAATCACATAAATAATGCATGTTGAGCGACATGTAAGATGCTGTCTTATTCCATAGGTCTTTCTTGTAACAGAGCTAGTTACTGATGATGTTTGTAAAAGGTATTCACATGTGATGCACCTTTTTAGAATCACAGCATTGAACTCTTGCATTTGTTAAAGCTTGCTTAAGTTCAGAGGGCGTATTCGACTTAGTACAGCTTTTATTTAAAGGTGTGATGGATGATCGAGTAACCTTTTGTGTTACCGGGTGATAGTTGGCCATAAAATGAAGTCGCATTTGGCATTTACGCCTTTATATCAAATGGCAAAGGAGACCCCATGTTTCATTGACTATTGAATGCCCTGAGGAAGGTGGAGTCAATCAATTTGAATATATTGTTGTTGTATGTCCACCGAAACACGCGTTGGCGATTTTGAAGTGGCGAACTGGATGGGACAATTTTGAATTGGAAAAGACACCTGACGATTTTGTTTTTTTTTTAAATTAATTTAACAGGACATTTGATACAAGGAACAATGGGCCAGATGTAGTAAAGAAGCATTTTGCGAGTTGCAAATAGCGAGTCTTAGCGACTCGCTATTTGCAACTCGCAAAATGTAATGCAGAACGGTGTCTCAGACACCGTCTGCGAGTCGGTATGGGGTCGCAATGACCCACCTCATTAATATTAATGAGGTGGGTCGCAAATTGCGGCCCCATACCGACTATGGGCACTCGCAAACATGGAGGCCTGCTGTAGTCAGCAGACCTCCGTGTTCGTGACTGCTTTAAATAAAGCAGTTTTTTTTTTTTTAAGTGTAGCCCGTTTTCCTTAAAGGAAAACGAGCTGCACTTAAAATGAAACCGAAACCTTTAGTATCGGTATTTTTTCAGGGCAGGGAGTGGTCCCTTGGACCACTCCCTGCCCTGAAAAAATGTTTTTGGGTCCAGTCACAAACTGGAAGGGGTCTCATGGGGACCCCTTCCAATTTGCGAGTGGGTTACCATCCACTTGAAGTGGATGGTAACTGCAACACCATTTGCGACCGCATATGCGGTCGCAAATGGTATTGCATACCACTAGGAATCGCAAATAGGAAGGGAACACCCCTTCCTATTTGCGATTCTGAAATGCATTTTGCGAGTCGGTCCGACTCGCAGTATGCATTTCTACATAGGAAAATGCGATTTGCAACTCGCAAACGGCAGTTTTTGCCGTTTGCGAGTTGCAAATCCTTTACTACATCTGGCCCAATATCTTGGAACCCATTGGTAAATGTATTATATTAAGTGAGAGGGAGAGTGGAAAGGTCTCTCACATATGGAATATTTTCAATTTAATTTAATTTTTGAATTATTGTTTGATTATTATATGTAAATTCAGTTATCAAATTTGTGTAACATCTTTATGAATTTATATACAATTTTGAGTGTTGATTGTGTTATAATGTTTGAAATGTCAGTTTTGTGTTAAATGGCAAAAATGTCTGGTGGGGTTTATTTGTGATCTGGATTTTTCTGTTTTGTCTCGAGATTTGTTTTTTGATATTGTTTGTGTTTATTTATGTGGTTTATGTTGTCTTTGTCCATGGTGTGGTATATTTTGTGTCTTGGTCCTATGTTGGCTTGTTTCTTGTATAGAGGGGGTGATTGTATATAGTAATGATTTCTATATTAATACAAAGTATGATATTATTGTGTTTACTATGAATAAAATCATTGATGTGTGACAATATTATTCTCTATGACAAAAAATTATTTGCATATGACATGATGCAAGAGAGGGATGTTTTTGTACCTTTGGTAGATTACCCTTGATCTCTCTCTTTATTGATTTAGGGACCCTGTTTTCTACTTGGTTTAAGTTCAGCTCTCACAATAAGAGATCGTAAATTGGGAGCTCTGCGGTAAGCAATGACTGGAGGTTTTGGAAAAAGCTTTTGCAATTTTTCACAATTGGATAGTAAGGGAAAAGTTGTTTGTATTATATTTATGTAGTTGGAAGTTGATGGATTCTGTCACTTTTGTTTCTTCTGTTGGTATTCCAAATAAGTGCTTCCCGGGGTAACTGCAAAGACTTGAACATTTGATGCAGAATGATATGCAGAGGATAGCCTTGCTTTTTAAATAATGCAACAAGCTCATGTAGATGGTCTTTACAAGTGTCTTCATTGCAGCAGATGCATTCTTATTCTGAGTGCTTGGCTTTAGATGATGCTGAGTTTAGTGTGGCGTGGGTGACATGAAGTCCAGTTTAGATACAAATGAGTATCAGTAGGCTTGTGATAGAGATCAGTTATAACTTTTTGTTCATAAATGGTGAGTAACACATCCAGAAAAGGGAGATGACTCTTCTTTTTAGTATTGCTGCTGGTGAATTTGATAGTAGGATGGATACTGTTAAAAAGCTGTAAATTGCTCCAGTGTTATGCTTCCTGCATTCAATATTATGAATATGTCATCAATGTATCATAGCCATACCAGTAGTTTGATGCTAGAACTCGCAAGTTTATAGTCCTCCAGTTACCCATGAAGATATCTGCATAGGAAGGAGCCATCTGAGTGCCCATGGATGTTCCTTGAATCTGCAGATAGTGTTTACCATTGAAGGTAAAATTGTTGGATTTAAGGATAGCTCTTGCAAAGTTGGTAAGCACATTTGTTGATGTTTTTTTCACAGTTCTTTAATTAAGAGCTTCAGATAATGGCATATGCCCATCATCATGTGGTATATTGGTGAATAATGATTAACATCAAATGTAGGCAGACAAGTGTCATCATCAAATATGTTGGATTGGTTTATTTTTTTCAATAATCTGAAGAAAGTGACTGGTGTCCTTAACAAATGATGGAAGTTCTTGGACAACAGGTTGGAGGTGAAGGTCGACAAATAAAGATAGTGGCTCAGTGGCTGTATCATTGCCAGAGATGATGGGGTGGCCTGGATTGTTCATTTTGTGAATTTTGTGGAAAGCATATAAAATCTTCCAGGTCTTGGTTTGGGATTAACAAGTATACCTGCTGTTGTTTCATCAATGAGGTTTAGGCTCCTATACTTTGTAACCATGTTCTTAATTTCTTTGTTCAAGTCTTCTGTGGAATCAGTTTCTAAACGTTTGCGAGTGTTGGTATCCATCAGTTGTCTCATTCACTCCTCAATATAATCACATACTTTCATGGCAACCTCTTCACCACCTTTGTCTGCTGGTTTTATAATGGCTTCTGTTCTCTGTTGAAGGTGGTGAAGAGCTTTTCTTTCATCTCTGGTAATGTTATCAAAAATCCCTTTAGGTGTTGATTTCTTGATGAGTTTGTTAATGGATAAAATGTATCTATCAAAAACAGGATTTCTACCACATTGAGGAGTCCATGATTTGGGATGACAGAACTTCTTAAATGGATCTGGAAGGTAGCTTGGCAGATAAACATTAGAATTATTGTTAAAGTATTCTGCAAGTCTGCATCTTCTCTCGAAGTTTTTGAGGTCACTCACCATGTTGGCTGTATTATGGTCCTTAGGTACAGGACAGAAATATAGGCCTTTACTAAAAAGGTTTAATTCACCTGATGATAGCAGCCCTCCAGTTAAGTCAATAACTGTATCTAATGTCTGGAAGGGTTGTAGCTGGCTGGTGCTATGCAGTCTTTTTTGTCTTAGAAACCTGTTTTTTTATGCTGTTTACTCACGGGACATTCACTGACAAGTGAATCTCAAAAAACAGAATGATTTATAAAATGGTGATTTGAGAGAGGAGGTATATGAAATCTTAACATGTCTCTCTTCAATTTTGCAGATTTAATTTTAAAAGTATTCCTTGCTGTGATCTTTTTTACTTCTGCAATCCTCTGTAGTATGTGTGCCACTTCAGAGTCACTTTTTGTGTTATTTAAAGGTTCCAGATCTTTTTGTAACTTGGTTTTCAGCATCTGCATTTATTGAATGGTTACTTTAACATATACTAGTAGTAGGGCCATTGATGAGTTATATTCCATGAAGCAGACCATTCAAAATTGCTTAATTTAAAAGGTGGTGTAGATTTATTCTCCAACCCCATGGGATAGATGTTGAGTTTCTTATAGATTTGTAAATGTGCTATTGTAAATTGACACTTACAGATGTTCTCCTGGATGAACAGTGCATAGGTAGGATGTAGATGTGTTCATGAAATGATGGTTGCTTCTGGCTTGAGCGTCAAATCCAAGAAGGATACAGGTTAGTAATCCCAAAAACAGTACACTAGAAGATAAAGGAACACAAGAAAACAACAGCCAGCCAGGATCCTAAAGGATGCAATGAGTTACAAGAAAATGTAATATCCAAGAAAGAAGTGAATGAAACAGATGATCTTTCCAAAGAACAAAAATATATTTCCACTACAACGTTTCAGCTTTGGCCTTCCTCAGGTATTACAAGATGGTTTGCTCAGTGGCTGCACAGCTGACACTGCTGGATTTTCAAAAAGCATCATGAGTGAAGATTCCAATTGGAATGCAGTCCTGAGAACTCTTCAGATATGCAGAAATCAAGCAGTATTGTAAGTGATGTTTTGTCCATCTGGATGCAGTGATTTCAAAAGATACATCCAGAGGTTTTCTCTAATGTCCAGTAGTTCTTCCTTTAAGATATGTTCCACAGGGAAAATCTTCAAATCTACTAGTAAATGATCCACAAGGTTAAAATGATTGGCTACAGGCTGGTCACGTTTCTTGTTAATTATTGCTGATTTGTGGTTCCTGAATCTTGTATGGAGGTCATTCACTGTTTGGCCTACATATTGTTTTTTACAACATTGGCGTTGGCACTGATTCACATAAATAATGCATTTTGAGCAACATGTAAGATGCAGCCTTATTCCATAGGTCCTTCTTGTAACAGAGTATGTTACTGATGATGTTTGTAAAAGGTATTCACATGTGGTGCACCTTTTAGAATCACAGCAATGAACTCCTGCATTCGTTACAGCTTGCATATGTTCAGCTATCACAATAAGCAATCGTACATTGGGAGCTCTGCGGTAAGCAATGACTGGCAGTATTTGAAAAAGCGTTTGCAAATTTAGGGTTGGGGTGGGTGGGTTTATTGGGTATTTAAGGTACTTTTAAGGCATACAGGAGATAAGTGTGTTTTAGGGTGGGTAAGAGTATTTGGGTGGCAAAGGTATTTTTAGGGTTTAAGGTGGGTGAGGACATTCAGGTGGTGAGGGTATTTTTAGGGTTTAGGGGTGGGTGAGTTCAGGGGTTAAGCATTGATAAGCGAACATATATCTATATATATATATATATATAGATACACACATATATACATACATATAATATATATGTATATAAGAAGTTAGAGTTAGGACCAACTTTTCCCATAGACAAAGCATTTTTTGTTTTGTTAAAAAGTATGGCGCCGTTTGACGATCTTGACATTTTCAAAGGTACTGACCTAGTTACTTTAGCTGCTGTCTGGAAATTTTAGTGGGGATTTGCCGAACAGGCGATGAGAAAAAGGGGGGGATCCCAAAACACTTTTCCCCCATGCAATGTCTATGGGGATTTTGCTATTTTTAGACATGGCTACAGCCTGAATCGCTGAACGCAGTTACACCAAATTTGGCAGAATGCTTAGAAAGAGCTCTTTTTGTAATTTGGTGTAAATGTTTCAGTAGTTTTAGAATAATGAAAGGAAATAAAATATAGATATTTATGGACACTGATCCTTCACAGATCCACCCGCGGAGGATTCACGAATCTGAGGGAAAAGCAAAGCCCTGACTGGCTGACCGCAACCTGGAAGGAAAGCTGCAGCCGCTATTCTGTTTGGCATTTGGGCAGGGGGAGATAAAAATAAAGTGTGAAAACGATTAAGGGGTCAGGATACAGGTATCCTGACCTGTAGAACAGATGGAGGAGCCTCTGACGGACTCTTGTACAAATTTGTTTTTGCCCATTTCGCAGCTATGCTGCAGGAGTCAGCACGTCTCCCTAGTGTAAACTTGCGAGAAATCCTCAGAACCAAAGCACAATTTAAAAACAATCTATCCACTCACACAACAACCTTCTGGCATGGCGTCAGGTGCAAGCGGAGTGGGGGGGGGTTTGGCTGCATAGCCTGGCTGCCAACCCCCACCATGCACAGCCAGAGGCTGTGTGTAGTGGTGGTTGTATTAACGTATAGTAAATATATTACTTTTCATTAAAAAAACTATACAAATGCACTGAAAAGAACAATGGTTACAGAGATGTTATAGTTAGGTCGACGATATACCCACACAAAACCAGAGAAATTCCGCAGTTATAGTAATACTTAGAGTTATACTTATTGGAAGAAACTATTCCCCGTTGTGTAACCTTACTTTAGACTACAAGTTATAATATTTGAACATAAGTATAACTATAAATATATTTAATTGTAAAGACATATGTGTAGTAAAGACGTGCGTGGTAAAGGCAAAACGTGGTAAAGGCATGCATGATAATGACATTCGTTGTAATGTCAAACATCCAGACTTACTCATCGTCCCATGCTGTATGCTTCATTGGGCAGAAGAAAAATGTGAATGGCACAGCTCACTGATGGATGAAGAAGGCCTGCTGAAAGTCCTTTTCAGAAAGTATATTAAATATAATATTTTAGTAAAATCAAAAGGTCTTGGCTAATGCCAGCCCTAAAATTGGTTTGTTGGCCCTTGGCTTCGTATTAAAAGAATGGTGTTTAAGCAGGACTGTGCCACTGCACCTGCAGCACGAAATGAAGCTTTGGTACCTCAAACGGGCTCTTGAACTCCTCATTTAACTTGTCTTACCTGTCACTTTCCTATCCCCTTTCCTCTCTCTGCTAATCTTTTCCTATCTTTAAGTGTCTCTCCCTTCTATATGCTTCATTCATTTTTCTCCTTCTCATTGACATGTCCTTGTCTACTTTTCCTCTTGCTACCTTTCTCTTCTTTTCTCCCTTTTACCTTTCATTTTTCTTTCCCCTTTCCTCTTCTCCTTTCTGTTTCATCAAGTCTCTTTACTACTATGTCCTACCATATTTTTCCACAAATTATTTTTATCTCACAGCCTTCTCTACCCCTTCCCTCCACTCATCTATAGATTGTCACTCTCCCATGTTAGTCCAACTAGTCTTCCAGGCGCCATTATTTTTTGTCCACTTTGCTCTTCTCCCTTCTCTCGTGCCCATATCTCCCTGAGCCCCTCTCTCAATTTCACCTCTCGTTACATCCCTTCACCTCTCCTTTTCTTCCCTCCCTGTCCTCTCCCTTCCATTTCTCCTGCAATATTTCCTGCTTTTTTCTTTCTGCCCCTCCCCCATCAACCTCACCTTTGGCAGAGTTCCACAAGCCTCCCAAACTGGTAGTTAGACACTAGGTTGAGGTGAGCAGTTTGTAATTAGATGGCAGTTGTTATAGTCATCCAATACCAAACCATCTCAGTTGAAGAGCAGCGCCATGTATAAAGTAACTGAAATGCTATGAGTCTCGCTGTGTAAGCCAGTGTCTGCCAGAGGCCTGTCTTGCTGTCTTCGTGAGTGACTTTTCTCCAAACCCGTCCTCAGAAGCAAAGTAATACTACAGGGAGGCACTCACAAAATAAATTCTGAGGAGAGAGCTTGCTAAATACACCTATTATGCTCAAAGGCAGGCTGTTGCTCTTGCCTCTGTGGGCCCCGGCAGCGCCTCACCTGCCCCACCACTGATAGTGCTAGAGCAGGTGTTTTAACTAGAAATTATTGATGAGTGTTTATGTAATTTGAATAATTAATTATGTAGAAAAAGAATAATGTAGAGAAAAATAATGCACACATTTGAAAATGTGACCTCAAAGAATGGCCACCAGTGTTCACGAAATGTACTAATTGATGATTAATACTTATGAAATATTGAAAATGTATCAGATTAATATAGTAGTATGTCATATTAAGGGTTATGAAGTATGCTCTAGTGTTATTAATTGTAGGCCTTAACTATGCAAGTGTCTTGGCCTATTTTGCCAGGCGTCATACGTCTATTTCTTAGCGGTTAATAAAATTGCTGACAGAGTGAACTAAACTGTGAAATGTCCATTGTCTTGTTAAAAGTGCTTAACAGAAGCTTTTCGTGAGAACCGACTAACAGGAGATGATGTTCCCACTAGAGTTACAACTTGTGTGTAATGTGTGTGAGATCCACTTTCCCAGGATGAGAACAATGAAGACACTGACTGGAGCTGAAGATGCATCAATATTGTTACCTGACAAGCCGGATGATGAGGACATCGTAAAGTGAACCAATCAACTTCATGAGAAGAGAGATATATTAGAATTCATAGTTTTGGTATAGAAATATTATTGGGTAGAGTATAAATGTACGAATAACTGACCAATAGGAAATTAGGGGATAGTTTAGTTGACTTTGATATAACAATGCGGCAGAGGAGAATTATTCAGATTTTCTCAGATTTTGAGAAAAGAAGAGACTTTAGGAGACTTTCGAGATTCATTTTTTCATTGGGCTCATACTCTCTGACTGAAAGCCTGATGCTTTACTGATCATTTGATGACCTGAGGATGAAGACTGATTCTGCTTGCTGATCCATACCGTGGAAAGGTAGATATGACGAAATGTGACTATTATGCATTTTTAATGCCTTTTCTTTCTAGGTGCCAAATGTGCTGTCTTGATAGATCCATAGATAGATGAGTTTCTAAATTTGTGTGCTAAATTGTTTTGCATGAAGCCCAACATATTGATGCTAATCTGACATTAGTTAAGGCACTCAAATTGACAGACGATTTACAGAGACTAATGATTGATGAGTTATCTTGCTGAATTCTATGTATGTTATAATTTTGTCGCAACTGACTCTGCTATTGATATGAACTGTAGCTCTAGAATGTGTCGTGATTCAAGCTTTGATTAGACTGCGTGTCTTTCGCGCCTTGGACAACCTGTATTGCTGTTACATGTGTTTCATTTGATATTGAGATTAATCTACATGACTTTAGTACTGTTATTATAAGGGAAATAAACTTACTAAACTTTACTAAAGGTGTGGTTATTCATAGCTGAAAGGGCATGGTGCGTGACATTTACTGACTCCATTGATTATTGATTTTATTGATTACTAATGATTATTGATTATAGTGCATTGATTATTGGTTCATGTACTGGAGCTATGGTAAGAACTTCTTAATATGGTATTATCTAATCAAAAGTAACATGCATGGGTAATAATCATCATGTACCGCACCTCACCAAAGATTGACTAATACATGTCACCTACCTACTGACAATTTTATTATTAATTATAAATTCAGTCAAAATGGCGGCTAGCAATAACACTACAATGCAGACAAACCACTCAAAGTAAATTATCAACCTGAGGAATACATAATTATCTAACACAAAGCAAATTACAAATGGTATACCTTTATTTTGCATCAAATAAGCACAGTTAAAATAGAACATTACTCCATAGTGTCCTTAATATAGCTAAAAACGCACCTGAATATTGAGGAAATTAATAACCAAGGCAAATAAAAATGTGTCAGACAAAATAACACATGCAAGCCAGGCCAGTGGATAAAATTGCTTACGCCCGTCCTAGTCATTTAGGTCATAAACTACACCTCATCAGAGTCGAGTTGTACAAGAATGTAGGCAAAACGTACTCATGAATTAACTACGAAATACTCTCACCCTTACTCATGCACAAATATATTGACTTAAAACACTAAAATGAACGTCAAAATGCAAATATAACAGCTTTAACACTTAGAAAAGAGTACAAGACCAACGACAAAACAATAATAATATGACCTGAGAAAATCTGGGAAAGGATTGAAAAAACATCTAATTAATATTTTTTTAAAAGCTTGGTTCCTGGAAACATTAACTGCAAATCGTCTTTACAGGGCATTCCTTCAATGCAAGGATATTGATGGGCACTGTCAAATTAATGATTGCGATCACTAGTAAACATAAACCACTATAATGTCATGGGCAGGCAGAGTTTGCATACCTGGGGTCAGATGTATGAAGCTCTTTTACTGATCGCAACCTGCCAGTTGGGAAGTTTGCGACAGGGAAAAGAAGGCTTTTTGTCAAGTACTACCCCATTTTGTGAGTCTGTAACCTATTAGCAACTCTAAAAATAGGGTTTGCGACTCGCTATTAGGAAGGGGCATGCCAAGGGTGCCCTTTCTTAATAGTGGCAGGGGGATGTAAGAATGTTGTGCGACCGGGAATGTGGTTGAAAAACATTCGCAGTTACCACCAACTTCAAGTTGGTGGTAAGCCATTTGCAAAGAGGAAGGGGTCCCCAAGGGACTCCTTCCCCTTTGCAAGTGGGGGTGCAAACATATTTTAAGAGCAAGCAATGGTCCCACAGTGTTGTGCTCCAGTAGCTAAGGGTCTCATTTCATGAGTCCCATAAAGCAATGCAATCATGCCATCTAGGGAAATACAAACATCATTGGGTTCTATTTTTACCAGGTGCAGTATTGCTATATCATTCCGAGGGCCACAGGTTATCAGGATAACGTGTTAATTCCTGATTTTCTCCCCTATTCCAAGTTGAAAAATTCAGAATCTTGTGTTTTTTTCTAGACAACTTTGGTGCATTGGGGAAAATATATACCAGATCTGTTTGGTTATTTTGTGCAAATTGTATCCCAATTTGGATGTAATACCCATTGGCACTCGTATCAGGAACATCATGGTATTCAGAATATAGGGTCTAGAGGCCATATGTACAAAAGGATTTAGCATTTCTTAATGGACTGGATCACAATTTTGGTCCATTACGAAATGCTAAATTGCCTTTCAAAATGTACAAAGGCAGGTATGGAATCATAAAGTGTGATTTTTAACTAGTAGAAATTGCAATTCCCTAAATAGGAAATTGTAAATAGGGATTTCCCATGTGCAATTTCTTGTGCACATGTACAAGTAATTTCCTGAAGACAAAATGTGCATTTAGAAAACACTATTACCATAGCCTCCAAGTTGATGGTAACCATGTGCAATTTTCATGAATGTACCCAAAATGCATTTTTTAAAGTGCTATGTAGCCCGCACATGCCCCTAGGGCATATGTGCCTGTGGTTGGCCACGTTAAAGGACGACACGGAGCTTTGGATGTCTTTGTTACTGTGCTTTATTGAAGATTATATTAGAGTGGTGAATAAGTCTTTCTTTGTTGTCTTTATTTTGTTTCATGATTAGCTTCTGTTGCTTTTCTTTGGTTCTTCAACGCTTCTTTGTTTTTTTTCTTCTCTTCCAGGGCTCGTCCGGGAAGCGCATGTGTGTGAAAAGAACAAGAGAGGAACTGGTAAGTAAGTTTTATTTTTTTCTGTATCTTTCCTTCTCTACCTCTCCTTCTCTTTTCGTCCTCTGCTTTCCGTCTCTCCTTCTTTCTTTCTCTCCTCTTGGTTTCTATTTCGCTGTTACTAGGTCTTCTAATTATGTCTCTTTCTTTCCTAAATCACTGTATCGCTACTCTTCTGCTATACCAATTCTTCCTACTTTCGCGTAGACTTTGCTATCCTCTTAGGTTCTCCTCTATCTTTTCAAGTATTCTTTCTTTCTATGGCTCCTTCTTCACCCTGTGCTGTTCTTCCTGTCCTTATCTCACTGATACTCTTATTCTCGGTCTTATCCTGCTATGGGCTCTTGGTCGGTAGCAATTCACTACCTGGATGCCTCCTTTTTCTATGGAATGTCCTAGAGTCGAGTGAACTGTTTCCCCAATTTATTGCACCCACCACCCACTCCCTCAAACCTAATCCTCTCCCCTCCCGTCCTCCTGCCACCCTGGTTCCCTTAGTTCTGTTATTTACACACACCTGGTCTTGCCACGCTTCTCCAGAAGCGTGGCAGGGTGTCTCGCTCTGCTTCCCTGCGCCACTGCAAACTCCGATTCTCCGTCGCTCCTCTCGTCCTCTTTCTAGATGGAATTCACCTGGATTCTCACGACGCCACTCTCCTCCGTCTCCTTGTTGCACGCCTCCCTTCCCCGAGACGCCGCCTTTTCATTCTTCTCAGGTCCCTCGTTGTGGCTTCCGGGACTGAGGGTCACGGCCGGCCGAGGCTTTGGATTGGTCCCCGCCTCGTGAGGTTCCTGGGTATCCGGAGCAGCGGCACCACAAGTCGGCGTTGTGTGCGGGCTGACTCCGATTGACCCGTCACATACACTCCCCCTAGCGAGCAGCTGATAGAGACGCTCCGACGATGGATAGCATGATAAAAAGTCAGCATTGGTCATGAGGGAGCCAGGGGAATGACGTATCTGAAAGGAGAAAGACTGAAGTGAGAGAAACCATCGCAATACACGGGAGTTGGTATCTTTGTTCTGGGCGAGCCAGGTAAGGGGACCATGATCAGTCACTAGGGTAAAAGTTCTGCCCTCCAAATAGTACCGCAGGGATTCCACCACCCATTTGATGGCTAAACATTCCTTCTCTAAGGTGGGATAATGTTGTTCCCGTGGAAGGAGTTTCCGACTTATGTAGACAATGGGGTGGAGCTCCCCATCGTCTTGTTCCTGTGAGAGGATGGCTCCAAGGCCTACATCTGAGGCATCCGTTTGAACAAAAAAAGGTTTCTGGAAATCCGGACAACATAATACCGGTCTGAATGTCAAGGCAGACTTCAGTGCTTCAAAGGCCTGACGCTCTTTCTCTGAGAGAGGGGGTAAGGCATTTGGACATGATTTCTTTAAGAGGTCTGTAAGTGGTCCTGCTAAGTGGGAGAATTGTGGTATGAATCATCTCTAGTATCGTACGAGACCAAGGAAGGCTCGTACATCCTTCTCCGTGCGTGGGAGGGAGATGTTAGTGATGGCTTGTATTTTCTCAAACTGAGGTCTAACCTGCCCTTCTCCTAATACATAGCCCAGATATTTAATACTTGTATGTCCAACCTACATTTTTCGGGATTTGCTGTCAGATTGGCCTTCCTCAGGGCCTGTAAGATGTTGTCTAGGTGTTTCAGGTGGTCTTCCCAGGTCCTACTATAGACTACAATATCATCGAGATATGCTGCGGCATATTGATGGTAAGGTCGCAGTATTCTGTCGATGAGTCTTTGAAAGGTAGCTGGGGCTCCGTGAAGACCAAACGGAAGGACAGTAAATTGATAGAGACCAGATGGGGTCGCGAAGGCATTTTTTTCCTTATCCTCTGGCCGCAATGGTAATTGACAGTACCCTTTTGTCAGATCTAATGTGGACATATTTCGTGCTTGACCTAATTGATCTAAAAGTTCATCGATGCGGGGCATGGGATATGCGTCAAACTGGGTTAAGGCATTGACGCGTCTATAGTCAACACAAAAGCGAGTGCTGCCATCTGGCTTTGGTACTAGGACCACCGGGGAGCACCATGGGCTTCTGGAGGGTTCAATGATACCGGCTTCTAAAATGGAGTGCACTTCTTGTTCTATGAGTTTCCTTTTTGCTTCGGGGATACAATAGGGTTGGTGACGGGCTATATTGTCAGACATAATACGAATCGCATGTTGTACTAAGGATGTTCGTCCCGGTGATTTAGAGAACACGTCTTTATTGTTATCGATCAGATGGTGGAGTTGCCTAAGATAAGGGTCTGGGAGTCTGAGTGAGGTGAAATGGCAGGAAGGGAAGGGAATCTCATCATGGGTTTCCTGTGTAATATACATGATAGAGTGATTATCCGAGGGTTCCTGCCATTTTTTAAGCAGATTGGTATGGAATATTTGCTCCCTTCCTGAGCCTTGGGGTATGGCTAGTCTATATGTGGTGGGATTAATCTGCTCTACGACGTCATATGGACCCTGCCACCGTGCTAACAGCTTATTTTCACTACTGGGTAGGAGTACTAAGGCCTTATCTCCAACCTTCAGGCTTCTAACAACACTTTTAGCATCATACCACTCTTTCTGTTTGGTTTGGGCCTCTCTTAGAGTGGTATGGGCCTCTTCCCATACCGTGTGGAGGTTTTCTCGTAGTTCTCGAGTATAGGTCAACAGATCTTTAACTTCTTCCTCGGTTTCTTCCCATTGCTCAGCCAACATCTCTAAAAGGGTTGAGGTTGTCTCCTGAATAACAACTTGAAGGGACTATGTCCTGTGGAGGTCTGAACGTGGGTGCGTGTGGCATAGAGCAAAAGGGGTAGTTTCTTTTCCCAATCTTTCCCAGCTTCAGTAATGCTTTTTCGAAGTAGGGATTTAATGGTCTTATTATATCTCTCTACTAGACCGTCTGTTTGGGGATGGTAAACAGATGTTCTGGTTTGTTTAACCCCTAGGGAACGGTACACCTCTGCCATCATTCTCGACATAAATGGAGTCCCTTGATCTGTGAGTATCTCTTTCGGAAACCCGACTCGTGAAAAAAAGAATTCTATCATTGCCTGAGCTATGGTTTTAGTGTGCATACTGGGGATTTGGATGGCTTCAGGGTACCGGGTTGCATAATCAACTAATACCAGAATATACTGTCATCCTCTCACTGAAGGAGTTAGGGGACCTACAATGTCCATCCCAACTCTAGAAAAAGGGGTTTCTATAATGGTAAGTGGTTGAAGGGGGGCAGGACGGTGTGGAGAGGGATTCAGGAGTTGACGTTTCGGGCATTCTATACAATGTTTCCGAATATCTCCGCACACTCCAGGCCAATAGAACCGCTGTAATACTGCCTCCTCCGTTTTTTCTCTCCCCATATGTCCTTCCCCATTATCCCCATGGGCCAATTGTAGGACCTGCTGTCTATGACCCCGGGGTACCACTAGCTGCAGTTCTCTTTCCCTTATGCCGGAGGGATTCCTATACAGTAAATTGTTTTTTTCCAGGAACTTGGGACCTACCACCTAGTCGTCCGGGTACAAGGCTTTGTGCCATGCATGTTTCAGCGTAGGATCTTCGTGTTGGCACTGTCGGAAATCACCCGCGATGGTGCAGATGACATCTGGGGTGGTTCTGTAGCTCGGGGATCCTTAATGGACTGCTACTATCGCCATTGCTCTCTCTTTTGCTTCCTACTCAGGGTAGTCCGGGGTTTTCTGTTCTCTTCCATACCGATCTCAAAAGGTATCTCTTCCCACCATTTCTTAAAGGTTTGCTCCTGTCCTGGTTTATTTAGGAGGGCGGCAAAATCTGTGTAGTCTGTTCCGAGGATGAGATCTTCTCCCAAATGGGGAATTACTCCCACCCTTATGGTCTCATCTTCTCCCTTCCAATTGAGGCGTACAGTAGCCACGGGATAGGGTCATTGGTCTCCATGTACGCAAGCTATTAATACCTGGCTGTGAGGATTCCCTTGTCCCGGCAGCACCAAGTTCTGTCTGATCACGCTTTGACTGCACCCTGAATCCACTAAAGCTGTTCTTTCAACATCGTTGAGTAGGACTGTGAGAGTATAAGTCGGTCTTTTCCCTCCGGACCATAATACTCTCCCTTTCATCAGCCCTATTTCCATTGGTTCTTCCGGATCCTTTTTTTTAACGGACAGTGCCTAGCAATATGACCCCACTCTGAACAATGATAACATTGGGGTCCTGTGGTTGGATAACTTGCAGTTGCCAAGGCTGTGGGGAGAGCACGATCCGGACCATGCATGGCTGTAGGTCTCCGGGATGTATTCTTGGCTGCGCTTGGCCGGACAGAAGGAGGGGGGGATGTCTACTGGACGCGGTACGAAAGTCTGGTGCTCGATGATAAGCACAGGCTAGGTCAACGGCAGCCTGGTTTGTCAGCCCTGGATGTTGTCTCACCCAGTTCCTTGTACTGGGGGGTAGGGCGTCCAGATATTGTTCCAAGACTATGGTGGCGAACATCTCCTCCCTAGTGGTTTCTGTAGGGTGTAACCATTTACCTGCAGCATGAAGCACCCGGTAATTTAAAGTGCGTGGATTTTCTTGTTGTTGCCTTTTTGTCTGTCTGAACTTGGTTCTGTAGCTCTCACTGTCTAGGCCTATGCGTTCCAGGATAGCTTTCTTTACCTCTTTATACGGAAGGGTGCCACCAGGGTTGATTGACTGATAGGCAGCTTGCAATTGTCCACGAAGTAACGGGGCTATATATTGACCCCACTTATCTTCTGGCCAATTGGCTGTGCTGGCTACTTTTTAAAAATTAGTGAAGAATGAATCAGGATCCTCCTGTTCCTGTTATCTTTGTAGCACACTACTCGGAACGTTCGGATGGACTTTTGCATGAGCAATAGTTTCAGTCAATTTTATCAGGGCTGTTTCGTGGACCAACTGATTGTTCGCTATTATTGTTGCTTGACTTTTCAGAGACGTTTGTAAGGCTTCTCTTTCCTCCTTCACTTCTTTCAATTGTTGTTCCCAAACGATTTGTAGATGTCGTTGCCCCTCAGCCAATTGGGCAATCATGTCTGCCAGAGCTGGTTTCTCCTCCCTGGCAGTGATGGTCCCTTTTCCGATCCCACTTCTGACACCACTTGTGGTTGGCCGGGTTGAAGGACGACACGGAGTTTTGGATGTCTTTGTTACTGTGCTTTATTGAAGATTATATTAGAGTGGTGAATAAGTCTTTCTTTGTTGTCTTTATTTTGTTTCCTGATTAGCTTCTGTTGCTTTTCTTTGGTTCTTCAACTCTTCTTTGTTTTTTTCCTTTTCTTCCAGGGCTCGTCCGGTAAGCGCATGCATGTGAAATGAACAAGAGAGGAACTGGTAAGTAAGTTTTATTTTTTTCTGTCTCTTTCCTTCTCTACCTCTCCTTCTCTTTTCGTCCTCTGCTTTCCGTCTCTCCTTCTTTCTTTCTCTCCTCTTGGTTTCTATTTCGCTGTTACTAGGTCTTCAAATTATTTCTCATCTTTGTCTCTTTCTTTCCTAAATCTCTGTATCGCTACTCTTCTGCTATACCAATTCTTCCTACTGTTGCCTAGACTTTGCTAACCTCTTAGGTTCTCCTCTATCTTTTCAAGTGTTTTTTCTTTCTATGGCTCCTTCTTCACCCTCTACTGTTCTTCCTGTCCTTATCTCACTGATACTCTTATTCTCAGTCTTATCCTGCTATGGGCTCTTGGTCGGTAGCAATTCACTACCTGGACGCCTCTTTTTTCTCTGGAATATCCTAGAGTCGAGTGAATTGTTTCCCCTATTTATTGCACCTGCCACCCACTCCCTCGTACCTAATCCTCTTCCCTCCTTTCCCCCCGCCACCCTGGTTCCCTTAGTTCTGTTATTTACACACACCTGGTCTTGCCACGCTTCTCCAGAAGCATGGCAGGGTGTCTCGCTCTGCTTCCCGGGGGCACTGCAAACTCCGATTCTCCATCGCTCTTCTCGTCCTGTTTCTCGATGGATTTCTCCTGGATTCCCATGACACACTCTCTCCTCCATCTCCTTGTTGCGCGCCTCCCTTCCCAGAGACGCCGCCTTTTCATTCTTCTCAGGTCCCGCGTTGTGGCTTCCGGGACTGAGGGTCACGGCCGGCCCAGGCTTTGGATTGGTCCCCGCCTCATGAGGTTCCCAGGTATCCGGAGCAGCAGCAGCACAAGTCGGGGTTGTGTGCGGGCTGACTCCGATCGGCCCGCCACAGTGCCCTTTACATGTGCAACATATTTTGTGGGGTGCATCAAGGGGGTGTCGTAGCACCCTTGGTTTTGCATTTCCTAATTTGTGATTTCCAATTACGAAATCACAAATTTAGAAATTTAAAACCATTCATACCCATGGGCCTTTAGGTCCATAGGAACCAATGGTGTAGTATTCCCTAAATAGTGAATTCCTAATAGCGATTTCTACTCAGTAGGAATCACTATTAAGAAATCTTTATTTTTGTTCATTCCATTTTGCATTTCCTAAATAGGGATTACTTAGGATTCACTAATTGGGAAATGCAAAAATGGAATTTTGTACATATGGCCCGAAGTGTCAAAAAACATGAAAAAAATTGCTGTGAATGATTCAGTCCACAGATGCAGCCAATATAAATCTGCAATCATCATTTGAATATATTTAGAATAGGAAGAGTTAAGTATTCAAGATTTATTAACATCACAAATAGATATACTAAGCATTAGAATATATTAGACTTTGCAAAAGGTAGTACCTGAGATACATTTTTGACATTGCTTGCATTTAGTTTTATTTCGGAAAAAGGTCTAACCGGTTGCTTCTTGAATGTTATGCTTCCTTCATTTAATAACATTTTGGGGCATATTTATACTCTGTTTGCACCGAATTAGTGTCATTTTTTTTAACTCTAATTCGGTGCAAAACTAACTCCATATTTATACTTTGGTGCTAGACCCCTCCAGCACCAAATTTATGGAGTTAAAGTCATTTTTTGAAAGTGGAGACCTACTTTGCCTTAATGAGATGCAAGGTAGGCGTTCCCGTGCAAAAAATGACTCTATGGCCTTAACGCCATATTTAGGGGCATATTTATACTCTGCGGCATATTTATACTCTGTTTGCACCGAATTAGCGTCATTTTTTTTTTACTCTAATTCGGTGCAAATCTAACTCCATATTTATACTTTGGTGCTAGACCCATCTAGCACCAAGGCCCTGATTTAAACTTTTTTTGCACTGCATTAATGTAATTTTATGAAGCAAAAGTGGCGCGAATTTACAAAATATTGGCCCTTATTTATACTTTTTGCTGCAAAACTGAACTAACTCAGTTTTGCACCAAAAAGTTTGGCACCGGCTTGCACCATTTCTGTGCACCAGCCGGGCACCATATTTATGGAATGGTGCAAGCCGGTGCAAAGGGTAGGCTAGAGTTTTAAAAAATGACTTTAGTCGGGTGGGGCTGGCAGTATAGAAGAAGAGGGTTTAGCACCAAAAAATGGCTTTAGGCAGGTTAGAGTAAACAAAAATGACTCTAACCAGATTAGCGTCATTTTATGGTGCTAAACCTACCATGCCACATGACTCCTGCCTTAAAAAAGGCAGGAGTCATGCCCACCACCCCAATGGCCAGCACAGAGGACAGGGGTCCCCTGGGCATGGCCATTGCACCCTGTGCCATGTATGGGGGCCCATTTCAGGGCCCCCTATGGCACTTTCAAAAATAAAATGCACTTACCTGTACTTACATGGGATGGGGTCCCCCATCCTCGCAGTCCCTCTAGTGTGGGTGGGGGTGCCCCTAGGGCCTAGGGAGGGCACCTCTGGGCTTATTCCATGGTGTTCCACCATGGAAATAGGGCCACAGGTCCCCTAAGACCTGCCCTGACCCAGGTCTTAAAAAATGGGGCAAAGCAAGCTTTGCCCCATTTTTTGACCCCTCCTCCCTCCCTTGCACCATTTTTACATGGGAGTATAAATATGGTGTTAAGGCAATAGAGTCATTTTTTTGCACAGGAACGCCTACCTTGCATCTCATTAAGGCAAGGTAGGTTTCCACTTCCAAAAAATGACTTTAACTCCATAAATTTGGCGCTAGACGGGTCTAGCACCAAAGTATAAATATGGAGTTAGTTTTGCACTGAATTAGAGTAAAAAAAATGATGCTAAATCAGTGCAAACAGAGTATAAATATGCCCCTTAGCATCAAAAAATGATGCTAATCTGTTCAGAATCATTTATTTTGACTCAAAACTGCCTAACGTCGTTTTTTTTTAAGCTAGCCTACCCTTTGCACCGGCTTGCACCATTCCATAAATATGGTGCCCAGCTGGTGCTAAAAAATGGCGCAAGCCGGTGCAAAACTTTTTGGGGCAAAACTGCCTTAGTGCAGTTTTGCACCAAAAAGTATAAATAAGGCCCTTTATGTATGTATCTTACATATTTGCAGGAGGAGCTTGACTTAATCTTCACCCAAACATAGCTCTCCTTTATCATCTGTTTTCTATTCACTGGGGAGGTTCATCTCTATATAAAATGGAGCCCAGTATTTTCCTGTCAGAGGCGCATTATGTCTATAAACCACACCTCTACTAGGATAATGGTAGTGTCTTGTAAGAACGTATTACAAGTAAGTAGTTGTATCTGTGCATGTGTCAGTTTGGATGTCAGTGACCCAGACTGTGGTTGTGAGGAGAGGCTGCACATGCTCATGCCACAAGAGAAGTTGCATAATCACAGACAGAGCCACCTACTGAAGCCTTTCACATAAGAAGGGCCTTGCACACCAGTTTGGCCGCAGGCTCGCACAGGGATTGAAAGATGGGCCCCTCAGCTTATTCTGGATAGCCTGCTTCTATGAGCTTCAAGTTCCATGCCATTATAAAGACACTCTTTTAGGGAACGGTGCTGGCAAATACTACTTTTAGAAACAGGGTGCTGAAACCCTATATCTTGGTGTTTGTGCACTATACAAATGTAAAAGTATCAACAGCAGCCTAATGGGTCAGTTTTGCAGTGGAAGATGAAGTTTTGGGATAAAAAGTGCAGTGGACTGGTAACCTGTAGACAGCACTTTTTAGAGTGTGTGCCGTACCCCTCAAGAAATGTTTGGGAAAACAATGCTGAGTGATGTATTTGAGATAGTTTTTGCCACAATACCAAAGAAAAGGTGATCTGCTTGAAAAAACTGTTTACATAGGTTGTGGTGTTCTACCACAAGAAATGATCGTAAATATTAAATCATATTGGGTAAGCTACATTGTAAAAAGTGAGATAACATTAAAAGTTTAAAGGGCTGACTTACTCCACGTTCCCTGGACAAAATTAATGCCAGTTTCCACATGCCTTTCAATAGGTAATGTTTGTCTTTCCCATGCCCAGCAACCACCACCTGACGTAAATATTGCTCCTAAATGTCATTTACACAAATATTGCCTCATTGATGTTAATAATAGAAAATCTACACCCAATGGGATTATATTTTTAAGAACCATATTTGGGATGTAACTTTTATGTCAGACATGTTTTCTGTAGACAATACACACAACTGCTGCAAGTAATGTTAGTGGCATCAGAAACAAGTAATCCCAGTCTCCGCGTCCTCATAAACAATTTTGTCCTACCACTGTAGAATCAACAGGGAATGCTTACTAGTTCCAGGGATCTGCCAGGGACCCAAACAAGGAACATCCCCTTGGACGTTTGGCCTCTCCAAGTGGGTGACCAACTAAAGACAGCAGATATGTGTTTTGCTGTAAAAAGATCTTTTGATGAAATCTCCAATTGTTGAACCTTTCTTTATGAGTATGGTACAATCTTCTAAGTGTGCCAGCTAGGATATTGTTTTCTTTTCTAGCTAAAAAGCATGATAATAAGATGGAGTGAAGCACCAGTCCTGTAGCAGTTGAACAGCTATACGGGCCAGCCCCTGGGTTCATACAGAACTTTGTAACTATTGCGGGGTACCAATAATGGAATAAACATGCAGAGTCTTCTTAGCAATGCACAGACAGTATTTACTAACTGTTGTGACAGGATGAAAAACACTAAGGACTGCACCTAAGCCCTGCTCAAATTATTTGTGGGTTTTTTCTCTAATGCATGTTCACAGACAGGCCTTTTTATACAAATCAATACCATACTGTATTACACATAGTAAATAATAGTTGAGTTACAAGTTAAGGATTTCAGATGGAAAAACACACAAAGACATGTGACCTCATAACCCTGAATTCCTGAATTAAACCATTACACATTCTTCATTATACTTCTGATAAGGCTTAACACAGAGCATTCTTTAGCCTATGAACGTGTGTGTGTTTCATGGTAGATGCAAGTTACTTAAAGTGTGTGTTGACAGTATTGTGTGCCTGAGACCTTTGTGTGCTCAGAACTTACTTTCTTTCCTGCACCCATTGTTTAATCAAGCCCCTGTGTGCTCTGGGTTAATTTGATTATGAACCCATTGTCTAATCTGGTCACAATCTGTTTGAAGGCAGGGAGTGTGTGCTGGGGACTTGTGTGCTGATGTTGTAAATGTCTTTACCTCGGTTAGACATGAGTTGGCCTTTAACTGAAAACCCTTTCAAGTTTCCTATTGCACTATATTCTTAGGTGAACTTTTCACATTCCCTGTGTCAGTGTGGGAGTTGAGATTTAATGTTTCATATTTTCTACAGAGTGTTTATTTTTTACATTTCCTACAGTTTTTTTTTGAGGATGTGGAAGGGGATAAAATGACTTCTGTCCAAACAAAATCGTTTTGAACTCCAAATGATTTATGTGGAGATTAATTTGCTGGAAAGAAAATAATTCAAAAGTTTGCAGAGTTTGGATGTGTGCTCCCTAGACCTAAGGAAAGACGTTGGTTGTTATTGTAATCTGTGGGACTAGAGGCTGGAAGGTTGGTCTTTGAAAAGTTTTGCTTCCTGCAGATAAGAGTACAAATTCTTGATTCTTATTACAATGAAGTTGACTGTGATTTTCGAGGATGGTCCAAATAAAGTGCAAGGCACGGCAAAGCTTTCCTTTATAGATGCGTCAAAGTAAGTACATGGGTACAGGAGACTAGGATGCCTAGGGACATTTCTTCCTTCCATTCTAATGTCTGATGGCTTGATACTGAGTGTGCAATTTCAATGTCTTCAGTCTCTCTGGTGGAAAAAAGGCCACTCCAGAAAAGTGATGATCAGAGCTCATATAAACTAAAGAGGTTGGCCAGGAATTAGCTGATGATTCCTTGGGCCACATTCGCAAAGGTAAACTTAGAACAAAGTCCAAGTATAGACCTAAAGTCTAACTTTACTAATAGTGAAGTTAGACGTTTGGTCTAAGTTTAGACCAAAAGTCTAAACTTACAACAAAAGTCTAACTTTACTACTCGTAAAGTTGGACTTTAGGTCTAAGTTTAGATCAGAAGTCTAAACTTACAACAAACGTCTAACTTTACTAGTAGTAAAGTTAGAGTTTTGGTCTAAGTTTAGACTTTTGATCTAAACTTAGACTATTGGTCAAAGTTTACCTTTGTGAATGGGGCTCCTGATATTTATGAAAAATATCTTAGTTCTGACTAATGTTGTACGTCAACTGTAGAGGACTGGCAGTTGTCCCTGGTCATTAAGGTAAAGCTAGAGATAAGCCTAGTTTTCATGATATTTAACCACATAGAACACATCCATGAACAATGTCTACACTGATAACAATAGAATGCCTGAATTATTATACAAAATATATTTCCTAGAAGAAATTGTTCCGATCCAATTATTTCAAGTAGGTTTTAGGATTTGTTGGTGCCTAAGAGGACACAGGAGTAATATCCCTGGTCTTTCATTTTATATGGATCAAGCTGGATAGCTTCTGAAATCATACACTTTTCAATCACCTGTAGAAGCCCTGACGATAATCTTTCTTGGATGGGAGATAATGTTCAAAACACAGGGGTCATCAGCGTTGAAAGTCCACTTTGCATGAAAGATGATAAGTCATCCTTGCAGAGGGGGAGTAATGCAAAATATTTAGAAGTTCCTCAAGAAGATCAGGCAACACACCTCTGTTTGAGGTGTTCTCTGTAGGAGATTGTTTCTCATTTTTAAGTGTATTAGGCCTTAAGGGTTTTGAATGCTGAAGGAGGAAATTAAGTAAACTTTGTTGTCTTGAACTCTGGTACTTAGTTGTGACTACTTTTGTCTTGCACTTCTTCATCGAATATTGTCATCACAGTGAAAATCTAGTACTTGTTCATAAAATTCCACATAAGGTGAGAATGTTATAAACCATGTATCCACATACACATTCCACCAATTTTGACCTTAGTTCCAGGGCTCACTAGGTTTTTATTTATGTGTAGCTCCTGGTGTTCAAATTCTTTGGTTTCTGAATTTAGGAAGATACATTATTTGCGCTGGTATAGGAGGGAGAACATCTATAAATTTCTTGATGCTGTCACAATTTTGTACATTTTAACAGCACATGACAGTGGCAGAATTTAATTGCATCATTGATAAAGATTTATTTTGATAATTTCTCTTTCCCAGTTTCCTATAGCTGAAGGTTTTCCACTTGACACAAAAACCTCATAATTTTTTGTACGATATTTAGTATACAAGTGTTTGGACTCTGAGATTAAAAATGTAGTTGCGTCCATACTGAATTGCTCCATAGACAAGATGGGTTTTGATGAGACTGATGGGGCATGTCATGAGAACAGTCATGAGGAGGCAGGCTTAGAGTGTTCTAGGTAAACAGACTGTTAGGCTATTAGGGAGAGGCGTCTTGATGTGAGCTGGAGCTGTGCTTCCACAATGGCCAAACAGTTTGACCTACAAAGATAAACTGGTTTCAGAGAAGAATCAATGGCTTAAACTTAGTAGCTTGAATCAAGCAGGAAGGTTACACTGAATAAAACTACTTGTAGCATTATGGGAAAAAACGAGTCCAGCAAGAATACATAACCCGCATAAAGAAATTAGAAGCCCAAAGTAAAGTTATTCGAAAAATAAATAGGAAATAAGCACAATACACCAGAAAAACCTAAGAAATGTTGGAGAAATGTTATAAAGAAAAACATTTGTCCAGCACGAGAGGTGTTCAGTATCATGCCATGGGAAAAGAAAACAAGTGAAATGATGCCAGTGTCTTCTTTTTGAAAGAACAGGGCCTAAGCACCCCTGGATATCCCATGAGCCTGGCATGGTAGTTAGTTCTGATAAATTGTTTTACATTTTGATTTACACATCGTTCTAGAGGTAAATGATTTTCAGCAGAACTGGACAGAAGCTAGAGCCAGGAAGGGCTCCACAAGCATAGAGACACTGCCTGCCCAGTCTCCTAACAGTGCCTAACATGCCTATAAGGATGTCAGAGTGGCAAATTACATTGATGCGAAGATGAGATTGATTGTTATTTGCACATTTCTAGTGCCCTGATCTGATACCATGAAGAAAAGTCCTCAAATTGTCAGGTCCGGCAGATCAGCATCATCTAGTTCACTTTTTCCTGTTCCTTGAGTGCTACCACAAGCCTTTTTCAGACCCACAAAAAATGTCAGTTACAAGTTGGTTCACTGTAATTCCCTCAGGCAGGCAACAGTGTGTTCTGGTCTGATGATCATCTAGGTCTCATGATCGTCCACAATATTAGGCATCAGGATGTGCGTTCTGGAGGGGCAAGTAGAAGAACTGTCAACGTCCGACTGTTCCCTGGAATTAGATTGGGCAGGTAAATGATCCTTCTGTTTTTCTGACTTCTGTGTCCTTCAGTCTTATAAGACTCTCTTGAGAGTTGGAGGCAACTCTCCCCACCCCTCTGGCAGGCAACAGTAGTTCTTTAATGTTGCCAAGGCTTTCCTATCCTTTAGATACTGGCAGAGTTTCACATTGGAATGGGTCAAGTAGAATATTTTAAAGGGTACACGGGAGAGTTTTTGGTGATAAAGTCTCATCTAATATAAAAACAAATTCCAGGCTTCCCAAGCCCTACCTGTCTCCAGAGTAATAAACTTCCTTTTCTGTGGACGTGCTTTGTGGTAACAAAACAGTACTGGAGTTCTATGCACCTAAAATCCGATATTGTGCACCGGTGACTGTTAAATCTAGTACGTTTGACTTCAAAGGAAAGCACCTACCTCCTGATCCAACATGTGGGCAAGGGTCTAATGGGACTTATTTTAGGAATGGAAAAGATAGGAATAGAAAAGATAGAAAATAGTCCTACTCAAAGACATAGGTCCGACTTGGAAGCCCAAAGCCCCCCCCCCCCACTTATCCCAGGCATTCTGTGACACATTTTTTAGTGTATCAGTTAGCAAGCAGAGACCAGATTTGAATGAATGCCATGTGATCACAAACAGAAATGTATATGCCTATTTAAATGCACTTAATGTGAGCTCAGGTACAATAAATGTCATAATCCATAAAGGACCTAAGCATGTTGAATGACAGCAATTCACCACTTTTTCTGCTTATGTCACATAAATGTTGGTAAATTTATTTTCATAACACTTTGCAAATGTTACAGATTTAAAGTTGAAACACAGTTTATACAATAGAAATATGGTAAATACATTTCTTCTAGGAAAGTATATAATCTAAAAAGGCGTGGGTGTGCCTAATTTATCACCCTGCCCATATTAGCCCAAGGTGTAATTGACAGACGCCTTACCGAAGTGGCAGATTAGGCACCTTGGAAAATAAAAGAAAGGAGTACAAGTGAATGAAAAGTTTAGCAGGTAAAATCCACAGCAGAGGGTAAAGTAACAGAGGCCTGGACTAATAAATCGAAAGGAACATGGATTTCCTGACAAGACTTTATCCAGTTTAAGAGCTTGCATTGAACCTTGCAAGATCACATTGAACTACTTTGTCGGGGGGTTGATACAGATCTTCATTAAACCAAAATGTCATTTTCTGTTTTTATCTCAAACATTTAAGGACGTAGGTTTGTTTCACAAGCCAGGCTAGTGGTTTTAAACTATTCATAATGCCATAAGTTGTTTGACTCAGAAAACCAAAATTAGTGAGATATGATAGAAAGTAGTAGGTAATATATTCTTATCATTATCCCTTGACATCCTGTGTTGATTGATTGTGGAACAATCTGTTTTGCAGACCTGAGAGACCTGTACACTGATCAAAAACATTAGCTAAGGAGGCCAAGGAAGAGGAGAAAGAAGTGTGAATGGCAATGCTAAGGAATGCAGTAATTTAGAGATTAGCGAAGAGATTACCTGATGATTCCTTGAAGGAACTGAAAATAACCTCTCTGCCAGGACAGAATGAAAAGGCTTAGGGCCAGATGTAGGAAAGGATTTGCGATTCGCAAACGGCAAAAACTGACGTTTGCGAGTCGCAAATGGCATTTTCCTATGCAGAAATGCATTCTTCGAGTCGGGACCGACTCGCAAAATGCATTTCAGAATCGCAAATAGGAAGGGGTGTTCCCTTCCTATTTGCGATTCCTAGTGGTATGCAATACCATTTGCGACCGCATATGCGGTCGCAAATGGTGTCGCAGTTACCATCCACTTCAAGTGGATGGTAACCCACTCGCAAATTGGAAGGGGTCCCCATGGGACCCCTTCCTCTTTGTGAATGGACCCCAAATTATTTTTTCAGGGCAGGTAGTGATCCAAGGGACCACTACCTACCCTGAAAAAATACCGAAACTAAAGGTTTCGGATTTTTTTTAAGTGCAGCTCGTTTTCCTTTAAGGAAACCGGGCTACACTTAAAAAAAAAAAACTGCTTTATTTAAAAGCAGTCACGAACATGGAGGTCTGCTGACTACAGCAGGCCTCCATGTTTGCGAGTGCCCATAGTCGGTATGGGGCCACAATTTGCGACCCACCTCATTAATATTAATGAGGTGGGTCATTGCGACCCCATACCGACTCGCAGACGGTGTCTGAGACACCGTTCTGCATAACATTTTGCGAGTTGCAAATAGCGAGTCGCTATGACTCGCTATTTGCAAGTCGCAAAATGTTTCTTTGCTACATCTGGCCCTATATCTACTAATATGCATGCAAAAGAGACTAAAATTATTTCATTTTTCTGAGAAAGCTGAAATTGATCCATTGGCACTAGAATCAGTGCAGAAATTATCCTTGTATTAGTCCTTGGTCTAGCATATTTAGCAATGTAAAACAAAGAACGTCTTAAAAAGTTTTTGGGGCAGCCACAATGCACCATGATAACAGTAGGGGGTGTACATGATGACCTGGAAGGCAATAAAACACAACTTGCTATTGAAGAAATAGTGTTCTGGTTATATGGAAATTACTTGGGGCTTTGGCATCAGCAAAATCTACCCTGCTACTGTTCTACCATGTTCTGAGGCAGCAACTCTGCACTGCAATACCATAATAAACAAATCTGGACTTTATAGGTCACACTGTATTACAGTGTGTGAAATGTTGCAACTGGGGCATCCACATAAAGAGCTAGCAACTCCCTGTTGCAGTCACACAGAACGTTTTTCATCTGAGAGGAAGTTGAGGGCATTAGTATGAGGAATATGGGTTTCACATTGTACCTTGAGGCAATGCTTCAAAAAAGTGCCCCGTTGAGTCCTGAATCCCTCATATTAAGGTGTGACTAGATGTATTCTGTCACACAGTGAATGATCTCCTGTGATATCTGTTCAAATTGTAACATCAACAACATTTCCTTCCTCACTGATTACAGGTTGATTCTCACACAGAATTGTTAGGAACTGAGGGCCAGATGTATGTAGAGACAGTTTTGCATTTGTACATAGCAACTTCATAGAAATCGCTATTTAGGAAATGCAAAATGCTATGTACCAAGATACAGATTTCCTTATAGTGATTCCTACTAAGTAGGATTCACTATTAGGAAATGGCAAATAACAATTACCATGCCATTTGTGACAATGAGTGAGTTTTGCATTTCACAAATAGCAATTTCCTATTAGGAAATTAGGAAATTGCTATTTGGGAAATGCAAAACAAAGGATGGCTATTGGCAAAAAGGCCACTAGAAGTGCACCCCAAAAATAGTGATGCACATGTAGAACACACATGCCCAGAAGCGTGTGTGTGCTCGATTGGACAAAAAGTTTGGGGTGTTTTTTTTAAATTGCACATGGTTACCATTGATGAAGTCAATGGCAATTGCATTTCCTAAATTGCCAATTCGCATTTAGATAACGCTTTATACATGTGAATAGGAATGGCAAATAGGTAATCCCTATTTGCGATTTCCAATTCAGAGGATCGCAAATTGCAATTTCTACTGGGTAGAAATCCCAATTTGTGATTCCCTAAAGGGCTTTGTACATCAAAAAAGCCCATTTTGCATTTCTTAATGGTCTGAAATAGCGATTTGAACCATTAAGAAATGCAAAGTGGCATTGTACATCTGGCCCTTAGAGGGATAAGTTAACAAAAATAAACCACTGAACTGTATGCACTGCTTCTAAATCAGTCTACAATGTATGTGTGGAAAAGATCAGACCATTCCTAGAGTGCAGACTTCAGGAAATCCATACTGTGTTGCCAGTGCTGCCTGGACTGAAGGATTTGTCTTCAGAAACATCATGATGCAGTAATACTCCATTTGTGCTCCTATAACCCATCTATCTCTTCAATCTTTTGTTCACTCTTTAGCTGTGCCCCTTTACAGTTAACTGCTCCATGTTGGCTAAGTTCACAATATACCAATATCATGTCCACCATGTCAGACCCAGTTCGGGGGGGTTACTGGGCCGGCAGGGACCACATATGCTGGGATTGGGTTCTTTTGCCCATGGTGCCCTGGGGTCTATCCTACTTTAGAGCTGCAAACTGGATTAAGTAGACAATTACGACACTTGACTTTCATCAGGGTAATATGGCAAGCAATCCACCGGCTTCTAAGAGTTATAGTAATGGGGTGTAGATACTCAGAACTCAATATGTTAAGCAAAAGGGACATTAAGTGAATGTCCATTCGAGTGCTTCACTTCACATCACAAATCAATACTATACAGAAGAAATATGCAGCACTACAACAAAGGTATTCAATGGAGGCTATGGAGTTACTACACAGACAAATAATAGCTATATAATTAACCGTAGATGCAGGCTCACTTTTGTGAAATGGAGCAGCTTTCCTAAGGTCTGTAACCTGTAGGTCAGGCCATATGCTTTGGTTACACATTTTTCTTAAGGCGGTGGAAAACATATAAATAAAGTCCCACCAAAATCTCTTAGTTAGGCTCTCATTCAATGTGCTCTTCTGGCATTACATGAAGTGAAGCTCACTTTGGATCCCAAAGTGCGGGTGTGCAGTTTTCAGTCCTGCAGTGTGAGCTGTCATGGTAGCATGGTAGACTGATTCAGGTGGTCTCCCCTTCTTGTTACCACATCAGGCTTTATAGAAAATGCATCAGCATTGGCAAAAGCACCGGCAGCTGGGAGATTCCTTTACTTCAGTTATGGTGCAGGGGCACAGCCCTCTGGGTACAGAAAAGGTAGTCAGCATAGGTCCTCTGGCCTTTATCTGTGGTGGTCACTGGAACTGACACCCCGGAGAGTTGCAGGCTGATGTTGACTTGTCTTTGGCATACATGGAGGCTGTGGGACCCCCAGGGACACACTTAGGTACACTCCAACAACAGTCAACCTCTCCTGTGCTTCTCCTCCATCTGGACTCAGTGTAGGAGGCTGGCTCTCTATGTAATGTGCAAAGATAGGCACACTGTGAGGGGAGTCGAAGCAACCACACGACGGTTAACAAGGGTAAAAACTATACCACCTAATACTCTAATTTTTATGGTAGGTTGGTCGAGCAGTCAGGCCAATCATGGGCAAGTATTTGTTTTATCCACAGAATTCATCTTGCAACTCGCACTCAAAGGAATAAATGAGACCAATATATAAAAAATACTTCATATTTGTATATACATTTTAAGACCAAGATCATCAGACAAATCCTTTTCAAGATATGAATTTTTGAATTTTAATAAAAATAGTCTTTAGTTTTTACGTAATTACACAAGATAGGAATCAATGGAGGCTCACCTTTAAAAATATATATAAAATCATACAGTTGGTTTACCAATTTCTTCATTTGCACCTTGGTCAAGGTCATCGGTGGGCACACTGTGCCAGCTGGAGAAGTTCAGGCATCTCCCGGTTCTGGCATAGCAGCGGGAGAAGATCTCTAGAGCTGGTGCAGAGCCACTGCGGGGGACCACTTGGAAAATCACTTCACAGGTAAGTTTAACTGTGAATCCTGGGGGTCCCCTTGGAGTGTTGATGTTGCAATGGGTGGGGGACCCTTAGAGCACAGTCAGTTCTTTAGTGCAGGGCACAGGGCAGCCAGGTGCACAGCAAATCGGTGAGCCAGTAGATGTGCGCATGGATGCCCTCAGGAGCAGGAGGTAAGTTGGGTCAAGGGTTGTTAACAGGGCAACAGGGGCACTCTGGTGGGCGGTCCAGATTCTTTCTTAAGTCCCTAGACTGGGGCTTCCACCTGGTCCTTTTGGAGCCCTAGGTGGTTTGTTTTTCTTGATGTCTGATGTTGGCTGACTAATACCCAGGGTATTGGCATGGATTGGCCACTGGAGGGTGCAGTGCCACCAAACTTAGAGCATTGGTAGGGTTTGTCCTCATGGTTGTTGGGGTGTAGTTTGGTCCAGCTGTAGTGTCTGGTTAGGAGTTAGCAGCTGGTCAGTGAAGTGAACCTCACTGGCTTGCTGGTTCCCTGAAGTTTTAGATTGGTAGCTCCACTCTGGAGGGAGTTGTCTGGCAATTGACAAAGCCTGGGGGTCCTCTGGGGTTTTTGTAGAGTTGTCCAGTTGTCCAGTAGCTCTTCATCGGCGATTGTTGGGTCCTGGGTACAGCAGACAGGGTTTGGAGCCTTTTCTGTGGTGCACCAGGTCCCCAGTTCTCGTGCTTTGGATCTTCTTGGTGCTGGTCTTCTTGTGTCCATCAAATTTTATTTCCTTGTCTAGGGATGCCCACTAAATACCAAAGTAGGTGTTTCAGGGGGAACCTGTAGTGACCAATCAATCATCTATATTTATGGTGGCTACACCCACTAATTGACCACTTCCAGGGGGCAGAGGTCACTTCCCTACACCTGAGTGGCTATTTTCCTTTGATCCTAAATGGATGAAAATGAAATGGAGGGTCCACCTCGCATGCAACACCTTAAGGTTGGTGCACGTCAGATGGGGCTACTTCTCCTGTCCTTTGTGTGGTTTCCCACTGTTTCTCCCACCAAAAGTAGGGGTGTGCAATGGGTGTGTCAATCTGCTTCTAGCAGCAGGCCTGTGGGTCAAGTTTCAAAGGCGGTAGGTGGGAGAGAAGAATCTCTCACCCCAAGGTTGTAGATTGGCTATCTGGAGATGGCAGGCTGTTAGAACCAGTCAGCAACCATGCCAGGGTAGTTAGCTTTTGTGGGGGAACCTCTAAGGTGACCCCTGGGTACATTTAGTAATAAATACAGTACTGGTACCAGTTTGGGTTTACTATTCCGATTTATTTGATATCAAACAATCCAGGGTTCAGAGTTGCCATCATGTAGCTATGAAACTCATGTTGACCAGTGTCCAGAACATGCATTAAAATGGCTACTCTGTCCACTCACTATGCCCATGGTTTGGCACGGACATAGTGGGGGCATATTGCTCATGTACCTATTCCCTCACATACAGCATGGTGTACCCTGCCTAAGGCCTGGAAGGCCAGCCAGAGGGTCACTTACCCATATTGTATGCAGTGTGCAGTTGGAGGTGACACAGGCAGTGAGCAGTTGGAGGGGACACAGGCAGTGCAATGTTGAGTATACGTTTTAGGCTTGCATCAGGGCACTAAGCTTGTAATGGCAGTGCTGGGAGTACTGGAATGCCTGGCCCTAGAGGGTGGCACAATCAGTTCTGCTGCCCTCAGGAGCCTACCCTTAGTGCCCAATGCCCTGGGTACCTAAGTACCATTTACTAGGGACTGATAGTGGTAGCAGAAGGGGTCTCCAATTGTGGCAGGACATCGCAACAGTTTTAGGGAAAGAACTCTGGCCCAAAGAACCTGATTAGCAGGGGCCCTGGGTACTACAATTTTTAGGCTACATCATTCATCAGGCAAAAAAGAAGGGGGCTAACCATGTCAAAAAGAGGCCTCTCCTCACACTCTGTCACTGTGCTTGATCTCCTTTCGCGGACAGCTCCTGTTGGACAAGCCAATTATTACACTCACAGACAAGGCAGGCAAGACCCCAGGTATTAGGCAGACCCACAGCACTTAGGTATGATGTGCAGACTTGAAGTTATCTTGTGCCCACTAGAGAATATGCTGTTGGTGCCCCTCACAACCTCATAGCAAGTTCCTGGATCTTGTGGTTCATTTCTGGCCTAGGCATCTGCTCATGCAGTGTTTTTGTATGCAGGAGCCAAAAGGACATCTAAATACCAGTTTCACATGCCTACTTGCAGCAGTGGTGCACATCAGTTTCCCTTGCAGCAGACATTCCCTTTCCAACACATAAATACATACTGTGTGGTAGCACTGCAAGCAGTATTACCACATCCTTCCTCATATTGATCCAGGAGAAAACTCATGTAGCCGCCCTAATGAACATTGAGATATTTCTTGCTATATGCATAGAAGGTGGGTGTACAGATACAACAGCGTAAATATACTTAAGACAATGATAATTAATTATTGCAATTGAGATGATTGACGGAACCAGAATGCATATTCACAGTGTCTGGTCTCTAGATATTTCATGCAAAAATGAGCAAATAAAAAAACAAAGGGAACTTCTGAAAGAAATTGTACCTGCTAACCATCTATTCAAATACATATTCCCAGAATTCTCTGCACAAATTAAAACGTTTTTTAAGTCTTGTAACTGATAATGGGCTTGTTACAAAGTTATTTCTTTCATTTAGAAAGTTCATTACTGTGGAGGGTATTTTAATGGTGTGAACTACTATCTTTTACAAGAGGATTCTCGTTTAGAAAAAGGCAAGTTTAAGATCTAATGGTGGAAGCATTGTTGAAGGAGTCTTTCTTTTTTTGTTTTAGAAGCGGCTCCAGCACTAATGCCATATAATTGTGCACACCCCTTTATTATCTCGTTGAGCAGTATTTATGTAGTCTTCATCAGGGATCTGATTAAATGGTCTGTCAAACTGCAAGTGACTCAAAAACCATTTAATGAGTATCTCCTATAACTAAAGCTGAGACATAATGTGAAAACTGTGTTTATTCAGTTACCTTTTCCTTCTCTCTACTAGATGAGACACCATATTTCCATATTTATACACTTTTTGACTGGTGAGCTATCCCACGATCTCACCTATTTTAATTTTTATATATATATATATAAATATATATATATGTATATATATATATATACTTATAAATAGATACATACATTCACTTAAAAAACAAAGGTTACAGAAACGTTATAGTTAAACTCACATGTTAAATGTACAAAACGAAAGAAATTCACCTGTTATGTCGTAGTTTCTACTCATGCCCTAAGGTAAGTATAACTCATGCCCTGCCATGCACAGTTTTTCTGAATAATTTTACAGCAAATATTACAGTGATATTATTAATTATGTTATAAAAGATGTCATGAGTGCTGTAATATATGGGGTGATTAGTAGTTCATGGTGAGAGTATGAGTTATAGCTGCCTTAGGCCATGAGTTACAGTTACTTGAAATACCAGGTGAATTTCTATTCTTTCATACATTTAAAATGTGAACCTATCTATAACATCCCTGTAACCTTTGTTTTTTTTTCAGTGAATTTCTATTTTTTTAACATAAATTAATTACTATATGTTAATCCAACCAACCTCCCAACCCCGCACCACGCACAACATTTGGCCATGTGCAACAGGGATTGGCTGCAAGGCCTGGCATGTGGTTAGGCCCTGTGACCAACCCCACCATAATCCCCTAAACCAACTCCACATATAGCCTTTGGCCTTGCACAGCAGAGTTTGTCTGCACGGTCTGGCCTGCTGCCAGGCCCTGCGGCCAACCCCTATAACCACATCAATCTTTTGCTACGCCGGACCGTGGGCCATGGGCAGCAAGGGTTGGCCAGTTGGCCTCAGAGCCTGGCCTGTGGCCAGGCACTGTGGTCAACCCCATTTAAGCTCCAAACACTGCACCACGCATGGCGAAAGGGGTTTGAAGGTTAAAGGGGATACCATTAAATATATATATTTAGGTGGGTGCACGGGCCCCCCAGGGAACCACCACCTCCCTGGGCCTACCCATAAAAAAACTTAGGGGGCCATACAGACCACCCCCAGGGACCACCACCTACCTGGGACAACATTAAAAAAATATATGAGGGGACCACATGGACCTACAGGGCCTCAGGGACCACCACCTCTATGGGGCTACATAATAAAAAACTTAGGGTGGCCACGCATACCACCCCAGGTCAAGGGGACCACCACCTCCATGGGACAACATTTAAGATATGTATAGCCGGTCGCAAGGACCCCTCCAGGCCCCAGGGACCACCACCTCCCCGAGGCTAAATTTTAAAACTATGTGGGGGGGGCATGAGGACACCCCCAAGCACAGGGGACCACCACCTCCCTGAAGCTATATAAAAAATGTTTATGGGGGGCACAAGGACCCCCTTGGCCCTAGGGAGCAAAATATTTTTTTTCAAAATGGATGGGGGCCACATGGCCCCCCTCCCTGGGTTCTTATTTCCTTGAGCCCCCATCCCACAGGGCCCCGCCATCTATTCAACGGTGCTCAGGTCATCGATTTAAACCTATGGGGACCATAGGGGAGAGCCTCAAAGCCCCCGCAGTTCCACTGCCTACCTTCTCCTGCGGGAGCCACCATTGCTCCCAAATGCAAGGAGCAGCTTTAAATAGCATCTCCTGTGTGCAGGAGCAATGTTTTAATCTCTTTTCCTGCCCGCATGTTAGCGTGCAGGGAAAGAGATGAAAACTCCGCTTTTGACAGCTTCCATGTGCTGAAAGCGAAGTGTTTGCTTTTACATGGCCAGGAGCTGTCACCTCCCACCAGGCAAAAGCTAGCAGCTACCTCCTGAGGGTGGGCACCTCGGGAATAAAATAAATGGCACCGGGGGGCCTTGGCCACATTCCTCACAATGTATTTGCTCTGGGGAGGTGGTGGTCCAGAGGGTATGAGGAGGGGTCCGCAAGGCCCCTGAATACATTACAGTTCATTACCCAGGAGAGATAGTGGTCCCCGAGGCACGGGGATGCAGCATGCAGCATGGGCCCTCCAGAATACATTACAATTGATTGCCCCAAGGAGGTGCTGGTGCTTGGAGTGCAGGGGTGCCACACGGGCCCACTTTGCAGACATTACAATTGATTGCCCTTGGAAGGTGATTGTCTTCTGGATGCGGGGTGCAGAGCAGGCCCTCTGCATAGATCTCAATTTATTGAGTGCCCGGGAAGGTGGAGGTCCCTGGGATGCTGTTGTATGACTCTTGTCATGGGGACAAGACTGCTGGTTTCAGGGTGCAGCACCACCTCATGTAGGGGACTGAGTCAATACTACATCTTTTGGGAGTTGTCGACCTGATCCTTTTGGCTAGCTAGTAGCACCTCACCCAAACCTAAAGTAAGGGTGATTTGTGGCAGCCTGACAAATGACACTCTTTGACTCCTCACAGAAGTCGCTGTGTTCACATACTGCTCCTTTCTCTCATTAGCACAAGTCTCACATGCACATAGGCAGGCAAAGAGATGCAGGACAGTTTTCAATGCATTTATTGAAAGGTCTGTAATCTATGATAAAATGTATGAGCTGCGACTATTAAGAAGATGAAACATAGCACAATCAGGATTGCTACCATAAGTGAAAAGAAAATAACCAACCCCAGCATATTGGAATAAAAATGTGCTTAAGAATTCCTATCCACACTTCCTAGCATCTGTATGAGATCCTGGCAGTGATAGCCCAATCATCTGCCCCTACTTAGTTCATTGAAAGAACATCCGCCCCCCAGACCTAAAACAAGTGGTCTGCTCACCCTCTCCTTGGCTGGCTTTAGAGACCGGTCTGATGTCAGCAACGTGGAAATGAAATGGCATATGTCACAGGTAGGATCCTCTGAGGGACACCCTGCATACATTACAATTGATTGCCCGAGGAGGTGGCAGTCCCTAGGCTGCGGGGGGGCCACCTGGTCCCCAAGCATACATTACAATTGATTGCCCCTCGGAGGTAGCGATCCCCAAGGTGTGGTGGTGCTGTGTGGGCCCCCTGCACACATTACAATGAATTGCCCTGGGCAGGTGGCAGACACCCATGTGTGGGGGTGCTGCATGCCCCCCCACATACGTTGCAATTGATTGATTGCCCAGGGCAGTCAGAAGTCCAAGGGATGCAGGGGTGACGCACTGGCCACCCCCACATACATTAAAATTGATTTCCATGTGAAGGTGGAATCCCTAGGTCACGGGGATGCTATGCGGGCCCCCACATACATTACAGTTGATTGACTGCCTTAAAGAGGTGGCAGTGCCTGGGGCATGAGACTTTTGATAAGCCAAGCCCCGGGAGATGTGTTCCCCAGGGCTTCTGAAAGACCTAAGAAGGGGGCCGTGCACTCCCTCCTGTTTTGCCCAAAATGCCTCCCAGACCTGGCCCACCTGGGAGCAAAATCAGTTAGAAGTGCAGGAGCCCGCATTTTGTTTCTTTAAAATCACGGTGAGATCCACGGATCCAGACACAGATTTCTCTGTGATTTAAAAAAATACTTTTAAGCCATGGGTAGGTCCCAGGGGGACCCCTGGACAAAGGCTACTGGCTTAGGGTATACATAAACTGCCCCTTTTTCTTTTTTTCACTTTTTTGGAGATCTTGGCTGAAGCTGAGTCCCAAAATGTCTGCCCACAGTTCTTGTTTGAAGTGTTGCCAGTCAATCAGATCTCAGCAGGTGATCTCCCTGGATCCGGGGCCCTAAATATACATATTTCTTTTCCCCTCTAATATCACAAAAACTACTGAATGGATTTACACACATTTTTCAAAAAAGGGTGATCTGAGTACCGAAAGCTACCTTTTTACCAAATGTGGTGTAATTCTGTCTAGTGGTTTGAGTTGCAGACATATCTGAAGAGTCTTTGGGAATTAACATGGAAGACACACTTTTTTGACCCCCCCATTTCCTCTGCCCCTGCTTGAAGGATCATCCTAGAACGTTCCATGCATTGCAAGACTCTTGGGCACACTTTATTGGAAAAACTTTGTGTAGATGCATTTAACTGTGCGAAAGATATAGGCACGTCAAAAAATGCTTTCCAATGGAAGCTAGGTCCTAACTATAACTGGCAATAGGTAATATATATATTACCTACTGACAGTCAGTTGTTATATTTGTTTTTTTTTCCTAATAACTAATTAAAGAAAAAAGATTTATGCATATCTAAAGAAGAAGAGGGTCCGCAGATCCAACAGAACTAACAGAGAGATTTGATTGGCTTCCACCACTCCAGCCAGAAAGTGGTGGCAGCCATCATAGGACTCAGGGCTCAGTCCTGAGTCCTTAGAAACAAGGGAAAATAGCAAGATATGGGAGCAGGTTAGGGATACACTGTCCCAAAGGCCTGCACACGGCAACCCCATCTGGGGCCAAAAACATATTTAAAAAAATGTTGCTGTGAATTTACTGTGGCTCCATGGCAAAATAAAAAAAAACATGTGTGGTCTTCCGCACTTTTTTTTTTTAAGCCCCCTGGGTTGGACAGGTCCCTGGGGTGGGACAATGATGTAAGGGGGGAGGAGGACATGTGTAGCACACCCTCCACAGGCCTACTTCTGATCAGGGGAGCCAATCCCCTCAAGGCCAGGATGATTTTGAAAAGGGGGGTCATGCAACCCCTCTCCCAAAGCCGATTTCTAGCCCGGTGACCCCATCCGAGGGGGACTGACCTTATGGTAAAAGTGGGAGGGGGCATGCAGTCTCCCTCTTGGGTCAATTTTGGACTCAGGGACCCCATTCCTCGGGGCCCAGCCACACTTAAAAAGACATAGATGTCTTGCAGCCCCTCTCACTGAGCCATTAATGGCCCTGGAGTCCCCATCTCCCCGGGCTGGCTCATGCTATGTCCCGTGGTGCCCACTCCCAGGACATATTGGTTTCCCTGCCCGCACTGGCATTGGCAAGCAAATCTGTGCTTGCTCTCAGTTAGTAGGAGCAATTTAAAAACTCATGCAAGTGGAAGCGGGCCACTCCCAGCAAATGGGAGCATGGAAAATGCTGCCGCCCTCCGGGAGTGTCTTTCCATCTATTTCCCTGCCTACACTGAAACAGACAGGGAAACAGATGAAGAGATTGCACCCGCTCACAGGGAGTAGCATTTTTAGCGCTGCCATGCAGCTGGGAGCAATGCCAGCTCCTGCTGGAGGCAGGGAGCCGACTGGGGCTGCAGTGGACCAGGGCACCCACCTTTTTGTTGTCCAGGACCTAGGGGATGAAGTCCCCAGGGCCAAAATCAGTCTCGGGAGGGCGGGCAGCATGACCCCTCCCCATGAAATATGGTGTTGGGCCGAAGGGGATGGGGTCCCTGGGACAAAAATCGGCCTGGGGAGGAGTCCCACCGTGCCTCCTCCCCTGAAATATGTTGCCAGGCTCTATGGGTGCCTGGGGCCAAAAGCAATCCATAGTAGAGGGCTCTGTGCCCCTCCCCCAAAATATCCTCCAGACCCTGGGGGATGGGGTTCCCAGAACCAAAAGCGGCCCAGGGATGGTGCCCTCGAGTTGGCTGCCTTTGGGAGTTTGGCCACTGGGCCTGCCCACAGGTCAGGCCTTGTGGCCAACCCTCCAATGCACATGGCCAAAGGCTGCATGTAGGGGGTGGCCTGACCATGCACTGCTAATTATCCCACATACTATATCAGTAATGACATCTTCTATGATTTCATTGATAATATCACTGCAACATTTGCAGCAAAATTATTGATGAGAAATCAGCTGTTATAGTTAACTGAAGTAATTATAATTTGCACCATGAATTAACAATAACTCACGCTCCTGTCATGTGCAGTGTTATTACAAATTATGTCATTTCAGATGTCATTAATGTCAGTCAGTCAGTCAGTCAAAAAACTTTATTCAGCATATTGCCATAAAAGTGCACATGCATACATAAATATCACCATAAAAAATACAATACTTATTACTTAATTCAGAAAGCGAGTTTCTTCGATCTGCTAGTTTACAAAACAAAAAATCTAAGCATGTCCCTCAGCCCTTCTAAGTCAATATATAATGATTAATACTTATAAAATCATATACAACAATAAAACAGTATTTAAAATTACATAAACAAATAGTCACATCAACTAGTTCATATCGATTTCTGATGGTAATAGCTGATTTGATAAAACTTAAAATAGAGCTGCACATTTGTCTGGATGAAATGCTTTGAATACCAATCAGTCCTTCCTTATAAGAAAGAGTGTGTAGATTGTGCAAAATTGGCAATATAAAAGTTTTCCTAGGAACTAAATAAAGTGAACAAAATAAAATGAATGACAAGTACTTTGTTTCGAGAAATTGTCGCAAGGGCATGGCAGTAATATTTTTTCCCACACGCATTTTGTTGGAAACGCCACTCTAAAATGAATCATATTAAATCTAAAAAGTACAAGTAGGGAATATAGGGAGGGGAACGGAAACCAGACAAAATAAGGTTCTATCGAGTTTGAAGATGAAATTTGTACATATAACTCAAAAGAACTCAATATCTCTGCCACTTGATATCTAAGATTCGTAACGTACTCCTTATAACGGAATTTAACAATTTCCTTCGCATTGGCAGGCATAAGCTCTGGTTTAAGATACATAAACTCCAAGTCCAAATTTCGAAAACAATTTTGAATAAAATTTAACCATGGAATTTTGTTGTGGTTTGCTAACGAAATACAGTCTTTTACACAATCCTGTGTTAAAATAGCCGCCCGGTATGACCATACTTTTATCTATAACAAAAGGGTAGCAATGTCTATCAAATCAGTAATGAAGCCGATTCCCAACTCCTCATGGCATGTAATATTCGCTACATTCTTGGGTACCATGATTAGCCGATCGAGAGATGTCATTAATGATTTTATCAATGATTTTATCAGTTCTGTCATTGAACATGTCATGAGGGATGCAATATTGCAGGGTATAAGCAGTGTGTGGCAATAGTGTGCGCTATAGTTACTTCATGGCGCAAGTTATTACTTCAGTTAACTATAACTGGTCCATTTTGGACTTTTATAACTTAAAATATTAAGTTGAAAGTAACATTCACATCTAACTATAACATCACTTTAACCTTTCTTTTTTCAGTAAATTTGTAAGATTTTTTTTCAATACAAAACAAACATACCAAACCTAATTATAACGTCATACCATAACTTTCTATACCTTACTTACTAAGTTTCTGTTTACTTTTAGCAGATGTTTGACAAATACAGCTTTTTGTAGAAGGGACAACACTGGCGATCAATTGAAGCCTAGATGTATAGCCCTATTTAAGGTAAGATTCATATTTTCACAAGCACACTCGTTCCACCTAGAATCTGCAACACTTTTTCTTTTAGCTCAAACATGTTCAGATAATACGGTAATATGTCCTTTATATATATAAAAATAAAGCCACATGAGACCAATAATTGCCAGGGTATTTTTTATAGTTTCAGCCCTGTCGATATAGATATTTCTGCACACATTAATCTTAAGGGGAAATATTATGTAACTCCGTGAATATGAGAACCTCTTTGGGACCAATTATGTGAATTCATATTAATTCCACACCACAATTTTAGCCTTAACAATATAA
The DNA here is from genome assembly GCF_031143425.1 of Pleurodeles waltl. Classification (NCBI taxonomy): domain Eukaryota; kingdom Metazoa; phylum Chordata; class Amphibia; order Caudata; family Salamandridae; genus Pleurodeles; species Pleurodeles waltl. Next base: position 151,592,698 of record NC_090450.1, on the reverse strand, counting down.
AACCACGATTTCTTGAGTGTCAGAGTGTCCCAGGTGCAATTAATTTTCTATCTGGAACATCATGTGGTCTTGTTTGAGCCCATGGAAATAAATAGTTACTATAAAGCAAGTAACATTTAACTTTAAAGAAGCTGGGAAACAAGACATAATAAGTTTTAGAAATGTCAATAGGTCTGGCATTGGCCACTAGCCTTTTCGCTAAGTAAATCTGTATTTTGATTTGTCATGGTTTTTTGCAAAACTTTATTGAAGGGAAAGTTACTGAGCCAAAAAAACATTGGCTAACAGCAAAAAAAAAAGTTTTGGTCCAAAAAAAGCACACATTGTCATAGTAATCCCAGGCAATTAATGGACTAGATTGGGCATGGATGTGTGCCTTGTGGAAGGGTAGAAGGACATCACTTACACTAAGGTTAGCCAAAGGCTGAAGTGGCAGATGCATTGCCCCATACTTTATGATGTGGGCATAAAAAACTGTGACAGACGTAATGACAGACCAGTGGATGAAGACTGCTGTCTGAAAGGCTCCACAAGTAAGTATACTATACTTTTAATTTTAATAAGTCCGGAATTACTTGGCTAACTTGCCTCAAATTGAACATTGACCAAAATAAAAATCCGTACTTTGCCATAGCAGTGCCTGGTACTGTTCTCTTTTTGGAAGAGGAGAATGCCATCACTCACAGTAAAGTTAGCCAATAGGTGAAGTGTCCTGATTCACCGTCCAGTAGTGGCCAGAAAGCTTGCGTACCAGAAGGAATTAGCCCTTTACATATCCACCATGATTAATAATAGTCAAAATCAAACATTCATAAGGTGCACCTAACCAGAGGGTATTTGACTACCGAGAGGTTTAAGCCCGTAGATAAAGATTAAAAAAATCTGGTCATCTCATACTTCAAAGTGGGCACCAGGTATAAATGTAGGACTCTCAGACCCACTCTGTTTTGTTGTGAACCCAGCTGGTTCATGACAGGACTCCAAGAACCAAAACGCACCTGCAGACGACTGAAATGAAAATGGAGAAACATCAAAACAACAGCAGAACACACAGCCTACAAAGACGCAGTCAACACACATCATCAGCGCAGCAAAGCCTACAAGAAGGCTACCATTCAAGAGCGTATCAGCACCAATGCACACAACAGGAAGGATTTTTTTTACCATAGACAAGGAATTCACGAACCCCAGAATGGACAACTCAGACATCTCCCCCTCTCATGAGCTTTGTGACAAACTCAGCACCTTTTTCCACTGGAAAATACAGGACATATATCAAGGATCTGAGAACGAAAGCCCACCCCCACCACCTACCAGCACCACCATAGACCCCACGTCACAGCCTGCTCTGAGCCACTGTATCCCTATCTTCACAGAATACAACCTGAAACTCATGAGCTCCATCCTTTCAGGGACACCCTCGGACCCGTGCCCACATCACATCTTCAACCTGGCCAATGGCACCGTCACCCCGAGGTATGCCGGACTATCAACCGCTCCATCGAAACTTCCATCTTACCATCTGACTGGAAGTACGCAGATATCAATCATCTCCTAAAGAAACCCTACTCCAACCCAAGAGAGATGAAGAATTACAGACCCATCTCTCTGCTCTCCTTACCAGCCAAGGTAACGGAAAAGGTCATTAACATGCAATTAACAGACTTACTTGAGGCAAACATCATCTAGAGCCCTCCCAGTCCAGATTCAGGAGCAACCACAGCACCGAAATGGCCCTCCTCGCAGCCACGCCTCCATCCCCAGAATCAGGAAGAGCACAGTTGGAGGCAGATCCTTCTCTTACCTCGCAGCTCAGACCTAGAACATGCTCTAACTCAACCTCAGACAGGCCACCTCACTGAAGCAGTTCAGGAAGGACCTCAAGAACTGGCTCTTTGAATGATCAGCACGCCATCAACAGTGCCTTAAGACCCCATGGGTAATGAGCTATGCAATACAAGTACCTGATTGATTGACTCCTCAGTACACTCCTGGACCTGTGGACACAACAGAAGAAGGACTTCCCTACTGGTTGAATAATGCCCTTCTCCTGGACCTTTCCTGCTGTCTAAGGAGAAAGGTCAGATGTGCTCCCTTCATCCCAAGCTACCTGAGTGACTCCATGAGCTAGTTAGCTAGCCTCCTGTTCTGATCTACAGGATATATGGGGCATCCCTGCATGAGCACGGGTGCCCCTGTAAACTCCAGTTCTATTGCACTGGACTTCGTAAGTGTGGGGAAGCTCTTTTACCCGTGTAATGGACACCTGTGTCCAGCTACATAATTGTCACTCCCAACCTGGACATGTTTGGTATCAAACATGTCAGAATCATACCCCAATACTGTTTCAAAGATTGGTTGTATGATTCCATGCACCCTGGGGACTCCTTAGAGGACCGCCCAGTATTGCTCCTACCAGTCTTCTAGAGTTTTCCAGGCAGCCCACGCTGCTGTCACCCCTCAGACAGGTTTCTGCCCTCCAGCTCAAGTAGGGTAAGGCAGAACAAATGATTTCCAGGGTGAGAGGGAGGTAACACCCACTCCCTTGGAAATAGGTGTTATAAGGTTTTGGAGGGAATAGCCTCCCCAAGCCACTGGTTTGCTTTGAAGGGCACATTTGGTGCCCTCCTTGCATAAACTGTTTTTTACCAGCCCCAGGACCCCTCCTCCCTGCTTTGGTGCAAAACTGAACAAAGTAAAGGAGGTGACCACTCCTATGTCCATCACCACCCCAGGGGTGGTGCCCAAAGCTCCTCCAGGTGGCGACGTGATTCTGCAATTCCTGAAACCAAGACCAGAGGCCCCTGGGAGCATCTGAGTGGCCAGGTTAGACAGGTGACGTCACAGCCCCCTCCTGATAGGTGGTCACTTTGCTAAGTGACCAATCCCCCTTTTAGGGCTACTTAGGGACTCTCTTCTGGGTGGGTCCTCAGATTTGACCTGCAAGACTCCACCTGGACTCCTCTGCCTCATCTACTTTGACTTCCGCAACTTGACTCTTCAGGAACCGACAAGACTGCAACTCGAGCAACAACTTTGCTTTGCAACATTGTTTCTCTGGCTCCTTTCAGCAACTGCTACATTTCCCCAGCTGTGCATCATCTGGGGTTGACACGACTTCAGCCTGCACCAAGAAACAAGAAGGAATCTCCCTTGGAGTGAAGGTGTCACTCCCCTGATTCTGCAGGCACCTACATGCTATGACATTCTGCTGCGTTGATCTGCTCTCCACTGGAACTGTGTGGATCCTGCATCACAGCTGGTGGTCTAGAATAGCCCCCTTGGTCCTCTCTGTCAGCTGTCCAACTTGGGAGATGGTGAACCCTTGCCTTTTCTTGCAGGACAATACCGCTTTGCACTGTGACTCTTGAAGCAGCCAAGGCTTGTTTTCTCCTGCTCCAAGGGATCTTCATGCACCAAGAAGCCCCGGCCCCAAGCACTTCTTCCTGCCAAGCACAGTCTCCTGCAACGTAGGTCTCCTCTTCAGATGTGCTGACTGACCCTCACTGTGACTTACTGTGCCTGCAGCCAGTGGGTTGCCTTTGGGGGCTGCAACTGCTTTTGTTGGCTCTCTTGACTGCTGATGGTCACTCTGGATTCCCTTCCAAGGGTCAAGTCCCCTGTGCGTTGCTGGTCCTCTTCAGCCTTGCAACTATTATTTTGTATTTTGCCTTCTTGCATTTGCCAATGTCTGGTGGTTCTCCAGCATCACTGATCAACTGCAACCTGACAACTGATGTGGGACACCATCTGCACCATTCCAAGGACTCCTCTTGAGCTCCTGGGCTCTGCAGCTGATCTTTTTCTTCCCCTGTCAATCTGGTTCTTCATCTCCAGGTCGCTGGGGGTCACTCAGGTAGTCACCTCTTGGGGTTCCTAGTTCTTCCAGCTCCTCTCTTACAACTCCAAATCCTTTGGTGGGGGGCTGCATTTGGGATTCCACTTTCCACCACACACCAGGCTAGCTTCCTACATGGAAAACTCCAAAAAACCTAGGACTGGGAATATCTCATGGGAGCCAATCAAGTGGAACCAAAAATACATTTACCAGACTCCCAGACATATCATTGGTGCTTTTATGTTGCCGCCTTATATTGGTTCCTCTACGTATTTTTGTTCTAAGTAAAGTGAGGTGCAACAAAGAGTCCTAGATTCAATTCCATAAACTGTCAGTAAGTCAGGAAACTGAGGTGCAACTAAGATTCATAGATTAAATTGCTTGAACTGTCAGAAAGTGCCAGGCAATCACTAACATACTATTATTAGGAGTCATCAGCAAATTGTAAAACCAGTAATAAGACATGCTATCCAACTGTCCTCATGTTTCACTGCTTCCAAAAGTTTAGCATATTCTACAGGGCTCATGAAATGAAGATTCAACTGTTATATCACTCTCTAGCCATGCTTAATTTGAGCCGGTGGTTGTTGGTGGGGGCCATACACTTATTTTTGTGGACTGGCACTTATTTTTCAACATAAGATATTTACCGAGCCTATGGGAGGGAAAAACACACATATTGGAAAGATGAAGAAAGTGAAAGATAGAAAAAACGCTATAAAGGGAGGAAAGCAGAACCTGCAAGAGAGAGATAAAGGGTCAGGGAGTGTGTGGTAGTGGATTAAAGGGGCATGAAGCATATTTAAGAATACCAAGCTTGGTAATGGCATGCTGGCATTTAATTGCACTGGCTACAGGCTTCTGAGCAGAGCTTCAGGCACCAGCACACTTTCTTTTACAAACTAAATACTGCACATTAGTACCATTCTGCACTGCTATTGTAAGAAAGTTGCTACCCTCATTTGCATGGGTGTGCGTCCTCATGCTCCACTGTGGGATGCAAAACCACATATCTGTTTGTTTGCAAATGAGAGTTCCTTTTTATAATTCTAGTGAGACAGGCACTTATGAAGAATTGATCTTGCTGTGTTTGCATCCCTTTGTTTGTCCTGCGAAAGTTACTGTTCACGGGCTCTATTGTAGAAAGTGTCCCGGGGGTGCAAAAGGCATGTGTACCCACTTTGGGTCCCCGCTGGGAAGTTTGGTATTACAGAAGGGGCTGCAGATGCTTTTGTGACTCCTACAGATGGCGCTGGCACTCATCTGGCACAAATTCTATCTCAAGAGGGCGTTCTCACATTTGCATAGGAGAGTAGCCCTATGCAAATGAGGGAATCTCTTTTTCTCTGTGCCCTTGTCACAATATGGACACAGACTCAAAAACAAAGAGACTGTCAGGAAGTGCCCTGAAAGTGTGCCACAAAAGGTGGTGCACTGTCAGTGCATTCTCTGATGGCAGCCCTCTTGAGGGGGTTAAGGGGATCCTAAGGACCTCGCAGACATCTCCATGCAGGCTGGTCATTCACTGCACCCGCCATGCAAGGGGATCACTAATCCCTCTTAAAAGTGCAGGTGGGTTGCCGCCAGCACAGTGAATTAAAGAGCAGCTTTGAAGCAGCACTTGGTATTTAATTTGCACGAGGTAGCAGCTGCTGAGTATGGTACAGTACTGTAAGTGAAACTACCTGCTGCAACCTGGGTGTTAAAAAGTGACATTCCAACAGGTGTGAATAGGTTTAATTTATAAAACTGTTTTAGCAAACTGGAGCAGGTATTAAAGTTAAGTTATTATCCATGATGGAAATGGCATCTACCTCGATCTCTATGTAAAGGTCATCAAGTGATTGCAGTCATCAAGAATTCAATGTTTGCAGAATTCTGCTGAAACAGAGAAAATTGCACCACTTCTCTCTGGTCCATTAATCTCTTCACTTGCTTAAAGTGCAAAAATAGTGGTGTAAAAATCACTTTGCAAGGACCACCAGTCTCTTATGAGTTTGGACTTTTTGTTTCTAGATGTAACTTCCAGAAATACTACACTACAGAATCTGTGGTGCTCTGCTAGTTGTCCTATGAAAAGCCTGGCTTAATACATGTGCATCTGAGCAAAAGGCTTTTCAGTCTAGGTCGCCTGGCTTTAGATTACCATGCCAATAAACATGTGGAATATCTGCGACAATCTGAAATTGTGCAGGCCACCTGAGACATGTTATGGCGTGGTACCACTTCTCTCTTCTGAAGAAATTGAAATAATTCCTTCCAGAAAGTGACTTTTAAACTGCTGTCAAAGCACCGACATACTTGCATCCCAATAATGGCAATGCCGTGCCCCCATGGCCTATAAAATATGACCACAAATTCTAATCCTGATAGACCTGCAGTAGCTTTCCATACCAAATCCCATCACCTTCAAAACCAGCTGCATCATCTAAAAAGCCATCATTACTGGCACATTTGCCTCTCTGGCTGACAAGCTCACTATCTCCGGTGGCTCATGGCACAACCGTAGCAAGACACCAGCACACTGGACACAAGGAAGAGCAAAACATTTAAAAAACAAGGTAGCAGAACCTTCTTCATTTAGGCACCCAGAGTCTGGAATGACATCCATGTATCAATGAGGACTACCACGCCAAATCAGCTACAATTTGAAAAGAGCTGAGGACGCACCTCTTTGTTGGGAGACATTTATGTTAGGTTATCCACAAACCAATCTATGCTAGTACTGATGGCAGGGCTTGGAGCTAGAGGGGGGCCTAAAAGAATTAAGCAAAATGTAGATAGCATTTTTGCAGTATGTCCTTTTAATGTATTCAATTTCATAATTTAATCTTCCCACGTCTTTGTTCTTTGTCAGCACCTATTACTTTACACTGGGACGCATGGGTAGTGTTGAAACTGCAGTATTCACACTAATGCTGAGGACTGGATAAATTGTGTAAGCCATCTCAACATCAGGCGCACATGCACACACACACACACACACACACACACAAGCACACACACACACTCTATAGCTCTGTCTCTCAGAGTCTATATGCAGATGTGCTGATTATAATATGCTATATATTACTATTGCTGAGTGTAAGATTGAACCATGATGCACTCAAGGCGAAGTCCTGAGTTGGTAAAGATGCCCCTCCCCTTGCACAGCAATGATCATAAATGCCATGTTGCCACCTGTGGAGCTACATGTATGGCTTATATCCTGATTTGTTGGCAAGTGTATTAGTATAAACAAAGTTAAGAACTGGAACTGTGATGCAGGGGATAAAATTTGTGTAGTGAGATGAAGTCTCATTGAATCTGATGCTGCAATAAAAAATAATAGAGGGTTATCCAGGGGCACTGAGTGGGCTGTTTTGACCTCCTGGAGGATATGGAGAACAGTTGAAGACTCACAGTAAGAGAGATGTTGCCAAAATGTGTTATAACATTATGGGTTATGAATCCAAGAATTGATTAAGTTCACTTGCACCCAGGGTGTGTGTAAAAGACGCATGCAACTTACAAAAGATTAAATTACACTTTAGCTCTGTCAGGTAGTGTGCACTTTATTTTATATGTTGGTGTAGCATCCTTGCAGTCAGGAGTCTGCAAGCCCCAATTTTATGATCACAAGGCCCTGTGGGTATTGGTCGAAACATCTCACAAAATTATAGGTTTTAAATGCCAGTTATAAAAATATCATTCTATTAGAGTTAATAGAGATGCTACAACTTGAATTTTAGGAGGAAAAGATACCCCATTAACTGTTATATTAGTAGTAATTTTTGAATTCTCAGCAGGTATGCTCTAGAAAGGGCAGTACTGTCTAGCTCGCAGTACTGGAACTTATCATTTACTCGTCTTGAGTTTGGTTTGCTGTGGTTACCAGAGGAGTGTACTGGTACTCATGGTGGAGTAGAAGGTGCAAAGATGCAACTTAAAATTGATCTGTTCTGGAATCTGTTCCAGGAGCCAGATAAACAGGAACTCCAACAATAAGCTAACCTCCCAAAGCCTAAAATGTGTGTTTGTCTGAGCTAAATTCAGTGAACCACCCTTCCCTTATTGGTCATAACTAGATAACTCCAACATGGTGGCGGTGGAGAGGGACATTTCTGGTGACTGGTAATCAATTATTGGAGAGAATAGGTTAAATGTTGAGGTGAAACAGTTGCTCACTATCTCTCCAGAGGAAGATTCAATTTATGTTTTTCATCTGCTAGTTGGAGTCTTTCCCTCTCTCTCTTTGGTATATTTTTCCCTAACCTAGTTTGTAAGTGGGTTCGGGGATTATCCCCGATTTTAATGATCGACATCAGGAAAGTGCCAAGACCCCTTCTTGTACCTGTTTATATTTCTGAGCTGCATCTCTTTAAAAAGTCCTGGAACAACAGACTATTCTACCTATGCTGTCTGAGTTCTAACTCCAGTTTTAAGAATCAGCTGCTCATTAACTGCTTGTGGGCTTGGATTAGGTGATCTCGTCCAAGGAACCAGTTCCCCGGTGCCTTGGATGAGATCACCTCGTCCTGCACCTGGCCAACGGGGGGAGCGCTAGTGCTCCCCTGTGGGCCCCCAACCCACACGCCCCCGGTCGTGGATGGAAGGGGAATACCTTCCCCTTCCACCCCCGATCCCTCCCTCGGCAATCTGATGACATCAGCGCGCTCACAGCGCGCCAACGTCATCAAGTATTGCAGAGGACGCGATGGAAGCCATTTGCTTCCAGCTCGTCGAGGTAGAGGACCCAAAACAGGTGAGTCCTTCCCTTTTTGGGGATTTTGGGGGGGAAAACAGTGGTTTTTCCTTTCCCCCTGTGCCTGTTTTCAGTGGATTCCTGCTTCACGATCGCTGGTGGGGCCCGCGATCATGGAGCAGGAATCCCCACTAGGCACCAGGGATTCTTTTTTAATGTAATTTAGGGGAGCGACCCCTTGGGCAAGGGTCGCTCCCATTGGGGGCTATTTATTTTCCTATTTCGCCCCCCCCCCCCGGGGGCAGATCGGACGATTTTTCGGACGATCTGCCCCAGGGGGGGCCGAAAACCACTAGAGACCAGGGAATTTATTTTGGTTATGGTTTTTGGGGAGCGACCCCTTGGGCAAGGGTCGCTCCCCTTGGGGGGCATAATTAATCCCATTTCAGCCCCCCCCCCCCCCCCCCCTAGGGGCGGATCGGCCGATTTTTAGGCCGATCTGCCCCCAAGGGGGGTTCCGAAAACCACTAGACACCAGGTAATTTATTTTAGTTATGATTTTTGGGAGCGACCCCTTGGGCAAGGGTCGCTCCCATTGGGGGCTATTTTTGATCCTATTTTGGCCCACCTGGGGGCAGATCGGCCGATTTTTCGGCTGATCTGCCCCCAGGGGGGTCCGTAAACCACTAGACACTAGGAAATTAATTTTCTTTATGTTTTTGGGCAGCGACCCCTAAGGCAAGGGTCGCTGCCCCGGGGGCAATAATTTCATTATGTTTCGGCCCCCCCTGGGGCTAGATCGGCCATGTTTTTGGCCAATCTGGACCCGGGGGGGTCGAAACCCACTAGGCGCCAGGGATTGTGTGGTGTGTGTGTGTTTTGTGTATTTGGGGGCACCCCTTGGGCAAGGGTCACCCCCCAAAGGGGGGATATTTCGTATTGGCCATCTCTGCCCCCCTTGGGGGCAGATGGGCCTATTTTTGTAGGCCCATCTGCCCCCAAGGAGGGCAGAAACCACCAATACGCCAGGGATTTTTTTTGTTCCCCTTTTTTTGTTTTGTGCTGGGGTGCCCCCTTTTGCCCCCTTTGCCAAGGGTCGCCCCCTAAAGGGGGCACAGAGCTGTTGCCCATTTCTACCCCCCTTGGGGGCAGATCAGCCAAATTGTTTTACGCCCATGAATCCACTTAGGCACCAGGGATCCTGTGTGTGTTTAATGTGGGGGGGCACCTTTGGCAAGGGTCGCCCCCCCAAAGGGGGCACGTTAGTGATGGCCATTTGTGTCCACCTTGGAGGCAGATCAGCCTATTCTTTTAGGCCCATCTGCCCCCAAGGGGGGCAGAAGGCTCCAAGATGTCAGAGATTTTTTTTTTTGTTCCCTTTGTTTTTTTTGTGCTGGGGGCACCCCTATTCGCCCCCTTTGTCAAGGACCGCCCCCCCCCAAACAGGGTACTGAGCTGTTGGCCATTTCTGCCCCACTTGGGGGCAGATCAGCCTATTTTTCTTTAGGCCCATCTGCCTCCTAGTGAGGCAGAAGCCACTTAGGCACCAGGGACAATTTCTAAGTTCTTGGTGGCGGGGTGTTTGTCAACTGACGAAGTATTTGTATTTGTGATTATAACAGTTTATTTCTTTTTTTTGTTCTAGTTCAAAGCTTTTGCTTCCTTTGCTGTGAATCCTTGCGGTTTTGGCAGTAGTTGTCCTGTGGTTTGCATAGTTGCATGTTTTAGGTAAGTGAAAGCAATTTACTCCAAAGGAGTATTGTTGACATGCATGAATGACATGTTGGTAGGTGGTGTACTAAATGAAGTATTGTGTGTGGAATTGTCCTTAGATTTGAGCACAATGATATTTGTGTTGTCATATGTCTAATTTTCTTTTTTCTTTTTTCTTTTTAGTGGGATATCATTGGTGACTGCTGTTTCTGTGCAGAGTAGTTGCTGGTGAGTAGCTTTTTCAGGCAAGTGAGTGGTATAGTTTTTTAGTACATAACTCTTTGTGATAAAGCTACACTTTGTTTATTACTTATTTTAGTGCTAGTTGTTATTGGCAATTAATTTGTTGTTAGTGAGGATGATGGCTAGCCACAGAGTGACCGCTCAGCAGGTTGTTGGCATGCTCTTTGAGTGTCTTCAGACCATGATTACGAGACTGACTCTGCATCTGAGGCAGAGGAGGAAGTGAGAGATTTTGGCAGTGAGTTTTCTGTCCGAGAGTGTTCTTCTGATGAGGAAGCTACTCTCAGTGCAGATGAAGGGTCTGTTTTAGAGGAGGACATTGATGTGCCAAGAGTGCAGCAGACTGGGGCTGAAGGGTTTCCCTTTAGAAGACCTGACACCTGGATTGCCCCAAACATGGAGCAGCCACAGTTACCTGAATTTACTGGTCTCCCAGGGTGTAGAGTCAGTACGGAAAACTTTTTGTCTGTCCATTTCTTTCACTTGTTTATGGACAATGTATTTTTGGAAGAGATTGTAGAGCAGACTAATTTGTATGCAGAGCAATATTTGAGGGACAACCCTGCCAGACTTAGGCCTCAGTCTAGACCTACTCAGTGTGTTCCCACATATCTGGAAGAGATGAAAACGTTTTTAGGTTTGACTTTTTTGATGGGGTTGATCAGGAAGCCGTCACTGGCTTCTTATTGGTCTACTAGTCCCTTGATGGCAACGGCTATATTTCCTGCAACTATGACACGTAATCGCTATTTGCATCTTCTTCGTATGCTGCATTTTGTAGACAATGCTTTAGCCTTGCCACGAGATCACCCTGATTGTGACCGTCTTTTTAAGATTAGGCCTGTCCTTGATCATTTTGTAGATCGGTTTTCAGAGGTCTATGTTCCAGGCAAAGAGATAAGTTTGGACAAGTCTTTAGTCCTTTTAAGGGGCGTTTAACTTTTAAGCAGTACATTCCTAGTAAGAGGGCACGGTATGAGATTAAATTGTATATGCTGTCAGAAAGCAGTACAGGATATGTGTATAATTTACGGGTCTACACTGGTAGGGATTCCAGTATTGACCCTCCTGGTTGTCTGGCCACTTTTGGAGTTAGCGAAAAAAATGTGTGGGAACTTGGTAGACGACTGTTTAACAAAGGTCACCATTTGTACGTAGATAATTTCTACACTGGAGTGCAGTTGTTCAAGGAGTTGTTTAGAGTGGACACTGTTGCTTGTGGCACAATCCGTTCTAACGGGAAAGGCTATCCAAGGGAGCTTGTCTGTAAAAAACTTGAGAGGGGACAGTGCAGTGCCTTGCGGAATAATAAGCTGCTACCTCTGAAATTGTCAGACAGGATAGATGTGTACATGCTATCTACCATCCATGATGAGAGTGCTTCCCCTGTGATTGTTTGGGGTCAGGTTGCGGAAGTGCGCAAACCTGCGTGAATTTTGGACTACAATAGGCACATGGGTAGTGTTGATAGAGTAGATCAGAGGATAGAACCTTACACTGCTCTTCATAAGTCTTATGTGTGGTATAAAAAGTTGGCCCTACATTTATTTCATTTGGCAACTTTTAATGCTTTTATTGTGTTCAAGGATTGTCACCTGAGTCAAGGATGACATTTGTTAAATTTCAGGAGTCAGTGATAGAAAGCCTTATTGTGGTGGAACAGGCAAGAGTTCCTAGAGTAGAAGTGGTGGAGGATGTGGCTAGATTGAAAGATCGGCACTTTCCAGATCACATTCCTCCCACTCCCAAAAATGACTTTCCCACAAAGAAATGTAGAGTATGTGCCCGGAGAGCAATCCGGAGGGTTAGCCGGATGTACTGCCCAGATTGCCCTTCAAAGCCTGGGCTGTGTGTGCCCGGCTGTTTTAGAGGTTACCACACCAGGAAAAACTTTTGGGAAATACCGTGAGCGTAAACTGACTATTTTATATTTTCATATGTTCAGTTTCACGGTTGGCATTACTGTCATGTATTTAGTCAGAGCTTTTGTGTTTGTAGTTTTGTACTTATTTTATAATTAGTTAGTGGTTTCTTTGTTGTTTATAAATAAAAAAGAATGTGATGGTGTTGTGCGTGGGGTGGCGCTTGGCTTGCGGTGTGCTTGGGGTGGCACTTGGCTGGCGGTGTGTGTGGGGTGGCGATTGGCTGGCGGTGAGCGTGGGGTGGTGCTTGGCTGGTGGTGTGCATGGGGTGGAGCTTGGTTGGCGGTGTGTGTGGGGTGGCGCTTGGCTGGTGGTGTGCTTGGGGTGGTGCTTGGCTGACGGTGTGCGTGGGGTGGTGCTTGGCTGGCGGCATGGGTGGGGTGCACTTCGCTAGCAGTGTGCGTGGGGTGGCGCTTCGCTGGCGGTGTGCATGGGGTGGCGCCTGGCTGGCGGTGTGCGTAGGGTGGCGCTTGGCTGGTGGTGTGCGTGGGGTGGTGCTTGGCTAGTGGTGACAGCCAAACGCCAGTCCACACACTCATCAGCTGGTGTGAGTGCTGTATCAGGCATGTGAGCATATGAAAGTGATGGGCCTTTGACTGGCGCTGTCTGTCGATGCGAGTGTTGTAATGTGCTGGGCCTGTGGCTGGCGGCGTGAATGGTCTTGTGCATGTCATGTATGAAAGGTGTGTGAATGGACTGTAAAGCGGTTGCTGCCTTGCCGTGGCTTTACAGCTCACGAGCTGTGAGTCATTGGTTCAGTTTTTTGGCCTTTCAGTTATTAACAGTGCATTTCACTTTTGTGAAATCTCTTCTTAATAAAATTTGATCTACTGAACCATCACTCACCCTCGTGCCAAATCCAACCAGTATGTGTGGTAAAAATTCAAAAACCTGCTCCGCTGTAATCAGGCGTCACAGCACACTTGTGACACGCTAGGTGTCTCAGGTGGGACCCCGATGAAGACGCATGCCACCAACTTAGTTGGTGGGTGAGGGGTCTTTTTCACATAACCTAAGTGCGTTTCTTTTCACAGTTTTAGTGTTTGGCACATCACAGACGTATGTGGACACATCAAAACGATATATTACAAAACAACCTGTGTTTTGGGGTGTGGGGGCACCTATGTTTTTGGTCCTGGGTGCGGCCTTCATCTAGGGAAACCTACCAAACCCAGACATTTATTAAAACTAGACACCCCAAGGAGTCCAGGGAGGTGTGGCTTGCGTGGATCCACCAACATTTTCTTACCCAGACTCCTCTGCAAACCTCAAAATTTGCTTAAAAAATCATATTTTCCTGACTTTTCTTTGTACGATCACCGCTCCAGCACAAAATTCCTACTCCCCAGCATTCCCCTTAGTCTCCCAAGTAAAATGACACCTCACTTGTGTGGGTCCCCAAAGCAGAGTCAGCCTATAGATGTATAAAAGAAGAATATGTGCTTATCAACTCGCTGTGCTATCGCCATAATCTCTACAAGTTTGTGGCCTTTTTCTGTTGCAGGCACCTGGCCGACCCACACAAGTGAGGTATAATTTTTATCGGGAGACTTGGGGGAACGCTGGGTGAAAGGAAATTTGTGGCTCCTCTCAGATATACCAGAACTTTCTGTCACCGAAATGTGAGGAAAAAGGTTTTTTTTGTGCCAAATTTTGAGGTTTGCAATGGATTCTGGGTAACAGAACCTGGTGAGAGCCCCACAAGTCACCCCATCTTGGATCCCCCTAGGTCACTAGTTTTCAAAAATGCACAGGTTAGGTAGGTTTCCCTAGGTGCCGGCTGAGCTAGAGGCCAAAATCTACAGGTAGGCACTTTGCAAAAAACACCTCTGGTTTCTGTAGAAAAATGTGATGTGTCCACGTTGTGTTTTGGGGCATTTCCTGTCGCGGGCGCTAGGCCTACCCACACAAGTGAGGTATCATTTTTATTGGGAGACTTGGGGGAACGCTGGGTGGAAGGAAATTTGTGGCTCCTCTCAGATTCCCGAACTTTCTGTCACCGAAATGTGAGGAAAAAGTATTTTTTTAGCCAAATTTTGAGGTTTGCAAAGGATTCTGGGTAACAGAACCTGGTGAGAGGCCCACAAGTCTCCCCATTTTGGATTCCCCTAGGTCTCTTTTTTTTAAAAATGCACAAGATTGGTAGGTTTCCCTAGGTGCCGGCTGAGCTAGAGGCCAAAATCTACAGGTAGGCACTTTGCAAAAAACACCTCTGTTTTCTGTAGAAAAATGTGATGTGTCCACGTTGTGTTTTGGGGTATTTCCTGTTGCGGGCGCGAGGCCTACCCACACAAGTGAGGTACCATTTTTATCGGGAGACTTGGGGGAACATAGAATAGCAAAACAAGTGTTATTGCCCCTTGTCTTTCTCTACATTCTTTCCTTCCAAATATAAGAGAGTGTGTAAAAAGGACATCTATTTGAGAAATGCCCTGTAATTCACATGCCAGTAGGCGCACCCCGGAATTCAGAGATGTTCAAATAACCACTGCTCCACAACACCTTATCTTGTGCCCATTTTGGAAATACAACGGTTTTCTTGATAGCTATTTTTCACTCTTTATATTTCAGCAAATGAATTGCTGTATACCCGATATAGAATGAAAACCCACTGCAGGGTGCAGCTCATTTATTGACTCTGGGTACCTAGGGTTCTTGATACCCTATATAGCTCTATATATCCCCGCAACCAGAAGAGTCCAGCAGACGTAACGGTATATGGCTTTCAAAAATCTGACATTGCAGGAAAAAGTTACAGAGTAAAACATAGAGAAAAATTGCTGTTTTGTTCACCTCAATTTCAATATTTATTTATTTCATTTGTTATTTTCTATAGGAAACCCTTGTAGGATCTACACAAATTACCCCTTGCTGAATTCAGAATTTTATCTACTTTTCAGAAATGCTTAGGTTTCTGGGATCCAGCATTGGTTTCATGCCCATTTCTGTCACTGACTGGAAGGAAGCTGAAAGCACAAACAAATCGGGGTATGTCCCAGTAAAATGCCAAAATTGTGTTGAAAAATTGGGTTTTCTGATTCAAGTCTGAGTGTTCCTGCAAGCTGGGAAGCTGGTGATTTCTGCAACCCCTTTTTCCCATTTAAAAAAAAAAAATGAAATTTTCACTGTATTTTGGCTGATTTCTTGGGCTCCTTTAGGGGAACCCACAAAGGGGGTCATTCCGCCAGAAGACCGCACCGCGGTCAAATGACCGCGGCGGTCATTCTGACTTTCCCGCTGGGCCGGCGGGCGACCGCCAAAAGGCCGCCCGCCGGCCTAGCGGGAAAGACCCAGCAACAATGAAGCCGGCTCCGAATGGAGCCGGCGGAGTTGCTGGGGTGCGACGGGTGCAGTGGCACCGGTCGTGATTTTCAGTGTCTGCCAAGCAGACACTGAAAATCTTGCTGGGGCCCTGTTAGGGGGCCCCTGCACTGCCCATGCCATTGGCATGGGCAGTGCAGGGGCCCCCAGGGGCCCCACGACACCCGTTCCCGCCAGCCTCTTCCTGGCAGTTAGGCTGTCGGGAAGGGGGTCGGAATCCCCATGGCGGCGCTGCTTGCAGCGCCGCCATGGAGGATTCCTTTGGCCAGGGGAAAACCGGCGGGAAACCGCAGGTTTCCCTTTTCTGACCGCGGCTTTACCGCCGCGGTCAGAATTGGCCAGGAAGCACCGCCAGCATGTTGGCGGTGCTTCCGTGGTCGTTGGCTGACCCCCAAAGTCTGGACCATGAGTAATTACCAGTGGCTGACATTATTTCATGTGTTCCACCCATGAGTTTGTCTTTTCCTCAGTGTGATGACCTAAGAGTGATATGGGTGAGATGGATTAAGTAATCACTGAACCATAAAGCACCAGCTGCACCCCACTGATGAGATCTAAATAGGCAAAACACGTAAGGAGTTGCTGTGCTTCTATTGAGCAGGACCTTATCTGGCAGTTTAGGCTGGGCTATTCCTAATAAGACAGGAACATGGCTGAATATGCACATTGCAAGTTCCTGTCTGAGGTAGTATGGTGGTTACAAAAAGATGAACTGTAGGATGTATGACCAAATTGTTGGAAATGGGGTCTCTGGTTGGTAGTCAGTTTGCACTCTGTCCAAGCAGGGACCCTCACTCTAGTCAGGGTAAGGGAGTTACACTCCTAAGACAACCCCTGCTCACCACCTTGGTAGCTTGGCACAAGCAGTCAGGCTTATCTCAGAGGCAATGTGTAAAATATTTGTACAATCATACAGAGTTACACAGTGAAAACACCACAAAAGGACTCAACACTAGTTTAGAGAAATAGCCAATATTTATCAGAGGAAAACAAGACAAAAACAACACAAATCCAACATACATAAGCAGAGTTATGAATTTTTTAAAAGAATATAGATCTAAGAAACACAAATACTTCAATTTGGTGATATTACAGTGTTGTGACAGTGGTTCCCAGCAAAAATGGCACCTGTCACGGAGTTGCACGGACCCCCAGGTACAGTATCTTGTGAAAATGAGGAAACAAGCCGGGGCACGGAGTCGGTAATCAAGGTATCACTGGATCTGGTGCGACGTTGGTTCCAGGGCTGTGGAGCAGAGGAGTAGAGGCATTGGTGTGAGGCATTCGTCCTTGCTGTGGAGGTGAGGCGGTGTCGTTGTGAAGCGTTGGATCCTTGCACTTCCGGCGGGGTTGATATCGGAAAACCCAGCGTGGTGTGGCAATCTCACAGGGTCGCTGTCACGCCACAAGGCTGCAGGCACCGTGGAGGAGTCTGCAGCGGGGACCACAACTTCAGTTGCAGGTGGCATCATGGGATCCGGCAGCGGTGTCAGTCTGGACGTCATCCGAAGTGGATGCACTTGGTTTTTCTTGGTTTTTCACCCACTTCTCCTTTCAAGGGCCCAGACACTAGATTAGGCACTACTTGGCAGGGATTCTCAGCAAGAGAGTCCAGGTGCTGGTAGGGGAAGTTTTTGATAGCCCTGAGACTTCAGAACAAGGGGCAAGCTCAGTCCAAGCCCTTGGAGAATCTCCTCAAGCAGGATACACAGTATAGTCCAGACTTTGCCCTCTCTAAGGCAGAAGCAGCAACTGCAGGCCAACCTAGCAAAGCACACACAGCAAAGAGGCAGTACTCCTCCTCCTCCAGTTCTTCTTTGGCAGAGGTTCCTCTTGATCCAGAAGTGTTCTAAAAGTCTGAGGTTTTGGGTCCACTGCTTATACCCCTTTCTGCCTTTCAAGTAGGCAAATTTCAAAGGAAAGTCTCTGTTGTTGACAAGATCCTGCCATGCCCAGGCCTGGCCCTAGATACACACCAGGGGGTTGGAGTCTACATTATGTGAAGACAGGCACAGCCCATCCAGGTATGTCAGCTCCTCCCTCACCACTCTAGCACAAGAGACTCATCAGGATATGCAGGCTATATCCCCAGCTCCCTTTTTGTCACTCCTAGAGGGAATTCACAACAGCCCAACTGTCAGTCTGACCCAGACATAGAATATACAAGCAGGCACAGGCACAGAAAGGTTTAAGTAAGAAAATGCCCCAGTAGCATTTTCAAACTGACAATCTAAAAAAAAAAAAACTCCATATCTCTATCAGCCCCCAATGGGAAACTGCACATGAAAGATATTTAAAGGCAGTTCCCATGTTAACCTATAATAGAAATAGGCCTTGCAACAGTGTAAAACGAATTTGGCAGTATTTCACTGTCAGGACATGTAAAACACATCAGTACATGTCCTACCTTTAACATACACTGCACCATGCCCATGGGGTTACCTAGGGTCTAACTTAGGAGTGCCTTACATATACAAAAAGGGAAGGATTGGGCCTGGTAAATGGGTACACCTGCCTGGTCAAATTGGCAGTTTAGAACTGTACACACAGACACTGCAGAGGTGGGTCTGAGCCATGTTTACAGGGCTACTCAGGTGGGTGGCACAATCAGTGCTGGAGTCCCAATAGTAGCATTTGATTTACAGGGCCTGGGCACCTCTAGTCTAGTGCACTTTACTAGGGATTTACTAGTAAACAAAATATGCCAATCATGGAAAAGCTAATTTCACATACAGTTTACACAGAGTGCAGTTACACTTTAGCACTGGTCAGCAGTGGTAAAGTGCCCAGAGTACCAACAACAGCAAAAACAGAGTCCAGCACACAGTCAAAAACACAGGAAGCAGAAGCAAACGACAGGGTAGACTACGCCAAGGATGCCAGGTTTAACACTCATAATTATCAGTGACTGAAATTAAATGAACCATTCTACCCATCACCTTTTTGTTTTCCTCAATGACACAAACCTATAACCTTCATCTCAGCCTAAAATGTGTGCAACAAGCAAAGTCTCTGAGCATCTATTTGTGCACACACTCACACAGACACCCACACCCACATGAACACATACACACATACACACACACCCACAAGCACACCAATGCACAATCACCCACCCCCCCTCACTGCCACAGACCAATCCTGGCACTGCTTTCATGGAGGACTTTGCATGAAAGCTGTGCCAGGATTGCTGGGGAGCCTGTGCTGGTGTCCCAGGAGTGAAGGTCGGGACACCAGAAGATGAGGACTGCGAGGAGGCAGGGACGGAGGCAAGGTAAGTGTTTTTTTATTTTTACTTTGTACCCATCTCAACCACCACCTACCCCCACACCCCCCCTTGAGTTATGAGGCAGCCGCCGCTTCTCAAAAGAGAACATCTACTCTATGTAGGCAAACAAATACATCACTGAAAGTCTTTCCACTAACCGAAATAGCAAAATAAATCTCACAATCATAGCAACTGTGTAACAGCCTTCCCTTAGTGGAAGTCCTTCATGGATGAAATAATATGTTTGAAAAACAATGGGCACACAATTTCTCTGTGTTTCCACACATCTATTATGTATTTGGTTCAATAAACAATTATTAGAAACAATCAACTCTGGTTTAGTATGTTCTTATGGCAAAGGAATAAACCTCGAGTGGATTTTCTTGACAACCATAAGGGCTAATGAAGCAAGTCGCTCTATTATGTTGTGCCTTTTCTGCCTTGCCTTAAATGTGAGCATTATTTTAAATGAGTATTGTTAGAACTCTATTTTTTTGGTAAACAGGGCAATTATGTCATATAATTGGCACATTTAATAATATGCTCATGAAAGCATTCTTCACTGTGTGAAGAGAGTGTGTTTCGGTTCAAAACCCCATCTTATACTAACTAATTATAATCGGGCTGTTTGTGACTGCAAAAAGGCTATTCCCAATTTATTTAGCCCCAATTGTGATTTAGTAGCACGTTAGCAAATTGGTATTTGGATGTAGGGCCAAATACCAATATTTTGAAGTGACGTGTTTAGGGCGTCCCTTTGGTATGCCGAATTGTACCAATAAATATCAATATTTGGCACCGAAATGCAGTCAAAAACATGAATATTTTACTGACACCTGAAAGGAGGTGATAACCCATTCACAAACCCTTTCTACATTGTGAATGTTGAAAGAATATTTTTTTAAACTAGACAGTCGTCTAGTCGACTACAGCCTGCTCCTAAAATATAAAAAGTACACTTTTTATTGTTTTTGTTTAAATGCATCGTTGTATTTAAAAGCAATCACAGACATGGTGGTCTGCTGACTTCCGCTGGCCACCATGCCTGTGATGGCTGTGAATAATTATGTGTCACGATTTGACACCTCCTTCATTAACTAGAATATTGTGCCCAACTATGAACTGGTAATTCGAAATGACCTATTGGTACAAAGGGCACTTCTCAAATTACCACTCTGGTCGTGAAAATAGTGGTCGCAAATTTCAACCAGTATTTTGTGACCATCTGGCCCTATGACCAAAACCACCCCTTCTCTTCAAATGCTTTCTTTCATCTCCTTAGATTCATACAGATATACTTCAGGCCTGCCTACATACCTCTGTCTTTTTCAACAAAAAGTTCGTTTTTGTCTATATCACTTCTCCACATGCTTTTGCAGCTTTTGATTAAGCTCTCTCCCTGCAAGCTGCATTTCATATCTGTACAGAAAAAACAAAGTAATAGTTGTTCTACTGTCAGGACCCCTAAACCTCAAAGGGTGAACACAAATTGAATGCGTTTTATCTCAAACTTCTTCATTATCGCATGTGTAACATTCTAAAAAAAAGGCTGCAGACAGGGCAGGCCTTGAAGCCAAAAGCGTCTCTGGCATATTTGATAATGATGCCAAGCTGGCCCCCAAAAAACACACCCTTACAAAAATATGGCAAAGAAGGCAGCATTTGCCAGTACATTTTTCATCATACGCGGCCAGATTTTGTTTTTGCCATTTTCGTGGAGATTAAGTCACCATTAATTTATTTGCTTACCACAACAGGCTCACTCATAAGCACAAGTGAAATCCTGACACAGTGCTCTCTGGGGATGGCATTTGTCACTGTTGTTGGGACCATGTGCAGAATCGGAGTCAGTCTTTGCACAACAAGGCTTTGCTAGTAGGACATGTGTCATGTAGTTCTGTCCTGCATGTGTCTGGCATGCACAGTGGTGTGGGTAATGAGTGATGGTGTGGAAAAATCCCTGGAAAAGATATGTCATTTTGGTGACATGCATTGTTATTGAAGACCAGCATATTTGCAGAAGCCCATCTTACAGGTTAAAGTTGAGTTCAGGATGTGCAGGGTACAAGGACCTCGTATATTTGATTTAATAGACTGTTATGTTGCTCCATCTATATTAGGAATCTACTCCATGTTTAGCATTAATATGACCACTGACATGACTCTTAGGCTCAGATTTAAAAAGCTCTAGCGCCACATTACCGTCATTTGTTTTACGCTAATGTGGTGTTAGGCTTCAAAAACGCCTGGGTGCAGCACCACTTTTCTTAAATCGGCCCCTTAGTTCAGTAATTGCATTGTAGTTGATGAAGAGACAGGAATGATTCTAACTGCTATCACTTTTAATAAATGTCGGTCTATGCAGAGATAAAAATTGTTGTATCATGGTGAAACACTTCTCCATGTTAAAGGAATACACTTTTCTGAATTTTAAAATGAGAGTTTCATATTTTTAAATTATGTCTAGAGAACAATATACAATACAAACATTTTCACTGCTTAGCTCGTGCACAGACTGTTAGAGCCAAATCAGACCCATGGCTCTGTCTGGCTCAGCTTGCCCTGTTAATTTGCCTGTACAACCCTCCTGTGAGAAAGTTATCCTTTTAGCATGTTCACGCTAATGTTTCTGACTGATACTGGTGATAACTGACCCTGACTGTGTCCTGGGTTCTGCTAAACAGGCACATTGCTAGAGCTCTGAAAAAAAGGTATATGGTAAAGTGGTACAGTTACAGTCGACAATGACAGACTCCTGTAAGTCCCTAGTAGATAGTAGGGCAAGGGGGATTAAAACTACATATACGTCCCTAGTATGTAATGGGCAGGGAAGGTTAGAGGCCCAGTCGATTTCCTGCACTGAAGTGTGCACTGCTGTGTTGTCTACTGTCATTTTTAAAAGTCAACCCTGCCTTGCAGACTGTCTTTAAAAACTAAAATGTGAGAAAATTCGACTTTGAAATAAAAGGTACTTCCAAAGTGATAATTGACCTTATTTTGTAAGTATAAGTCAGCCCTGGGGTCTCCCCTAAGTGCCACAGGGGTGGGGTGCCATGTAACTATAAGCACGGACAATATAAAAGATATTTAATATGTCCTAGTAAGGGAAAAACTGCACCTATCATGTTTCCTCATTGTAGATACTTAGGCCCAGATTTACGAGGGACTAGCACCATTCCAACGCCACATTAGCGCCATTTTTTTAGGCTAATGTGGCGTTGGAAGGCCAAAAACGCTGCACCATATTTAAAAAAGTGGTGCAATGCTTCCATTGCGCCACTTTGTAACCCCTTGCGGCACATTATGCGTGTGTCTGGCATAATGAATGCAATGGGGGCGTTCCAGCGCTGGGGTGAAAAAATGGTGCAAAAAATCAAAGAGATTTCTCTGCATCATTTTTTCTGCATTTTTTACACCTGCTAAGAGGAGGCGTTAAAGGGAGGCTCCCATTATTTTCAATGGGTCTCTTGGTGCTTTGCAGGATTAGCATGAACATTTTTTATGCTAATCCTGCACTGCACCATGACTAGCATAACAAATTATGATACTAATGCCCCTGACTAATGCCTTGGTGCGCCGTATTTTAAATACGGACACACATGGTGGAATTAGGGAGCGCTAAGGGGCACACGAAAAGTGGCACTGCACAAGGTGCAGTGCTACTTTTCATAAATCTGCCACAAAGCTCGATAGCCTATCATGGGAGCATTTTCCATAAGCATAAGTATTGCTAAGAAGGAGCTAAATGTCTCATGAAAGGACTTAATAGAATGGTAATGATAAATCCAACAGCTTGTCACTGTTGAATCTATCATACATAATACAGAAAATAAGTTATAAGATGTTCCTTTCCTGATAAGTCAGCCTTAACAGGATTAGCAAGGCTGCTTTGATGAGTGAAAAGTATCCTGCACTGAACAGAGGTTAGCTGATGGGGGAGGTTGACAGATGCTAAGGCAAAGCCAGGAAGTGGGCTGGGTAAATCAAAGTGGATTTCCAAGAAAGCAGGACAGAAAGGAATGCCAGACAGGCCTGTCCTCTCACCCTGCACCCCACAGATAGATAGCAGGCCCATGAAAGTAATTTGCAGATGTTCAGAGGGGGAGTGTAAATTGAAATGAGACACACCAGCAGGTTGGTTTAACCAGGTCTTGATCCTCTGGAGGAAAATCATCCATTTTGGAATTTTAAAGTTCTTGTGCTTTATAGGACAAGAAAATACCACACTTTGGAGGAAGCTGTCTTGCTTTTGGGTGGCACCTTACAACTCATTGGACAAGGGTGTCCCCGCTTGTTGCTCCAAGATGACTGAAAAAATTATAACTCAGATCTGCTGCCTGAAATCACCAGAAGGAGAAGCCTGATCTGCAACCCATAGGACTGCACACTGAAGTACTGTTCCTGTTGCACACTGAAACAACAGCCCTAAAGTCTTTGACTTGCTTCAAAAAGGACTCAGGAGTGGACTCCCTGAAAGCAACAGGTTAACAGAGCTTGCCTGCACCAACTATCACAAAAGTCCCCAGCTTGGAGTGCGTCCTGTGGACATTTGAGGATTTGGCCAGGTGCATTGTGGAAATTGGGGTTCTAACCTTCTAAGGGCCAGCTTAGAGCTTCTAGTCCCTTGGATCTATGTTTTGGACACCTTGAACTCTCAAGAGGAACTTTTGGGAAGAAGTTTCAGAAGTTTGGAGAAACAATTCCATAAGTGGACCGACTCGCCGTCGTGAGTCAAGCCAAAAACCTTCAACTGCGACCTGGCCTGGATTCCAGGTTAATCCCACTGAAATATACGGAGGTCCAGACTTCCAGGATTTGACTGGGGATCCACGGAAAAGCTCCTGAAAAGTTTCTAAGTGTGACGGTAAATTTTTTACTGAGGGCTCCCGCTCAGTTTATCCGAGCAGGGCTCCATCTCGTTCGGCCTCAAACTTTGATTTTGTCCCAGTTAAGCATGACCATATGTCCCTGCTTGGCGCTATTGATTTCTAAGCTCTAGAAAGCACATTTTTGAATTTAATCTTAAAAAATTCATAACTCGGAATCCCTATGTTGGATGTTTGTTGTTTAGGTGTCATTTAAAATATAAAAATATTTACTATTTTTATAAATTGGTGTGGGATTTGTATTGTGTACTGTGCCATACTTATTTACTGTATTGGTGAATTTAAATGCTTTACGTAACTATTTCATAAGTTAAGCCTGCCTGCTGTTTGCCAAGCTACCAGGGAATAAGCCTGGGGCTGATGTTTTATACTAATAACTAGCCTTCAACACCTCCTTTACTTGAATCTCAAGCTTAGTACATGGGGCCGTCGGTCATTTGATAAAAAGATTTGCAAAAGGCGATGAATAAAAACATAGAGCCATGCCCACCAGCACTAAACTGACAACTCTACCATCAAGGCGTCTTTTAACAGAGATTAAGAAGAGTGTGTGCAGTGTAAATACATTTATAAAATAGTTTGTTATGCTGTACTACGCACTACCAGGTCCAGGTGGGGCTGGCAGGAGTGTAACTTCAGCTGGGGTGTTTGGGGTGTGACACTCCTTAACTGTATTTTGGTTTTAGTGGTTTGGCCTGGGGGCCCAGAGTGGGATCTGCTATGTCTGCGTCGTTTATTATCATCTTTCTCATTTCATTACCAGGTTTTAACTTGTTTATTTTTTGGATTGGGATCTTAACTATGTGTTCTGACTGGTTTATCAAAAAAAGTAGAAAATCTGCTCCCACAGAAGTATTCCTTGAATAGGTGCAAATGTACTACCTTTTGTAATTCACAAATATTGGCAGTAATGGGCCTGGAAAACTACAGCAGGCTCAAGTTTCCAAGCATACTACTGGCAATCAAATGGTGATGGTTGAATGCTTGGAAATAGTCCAACCAGCTGTAATTGTAAGGGACAGCATTCCAAACCAACCCATTGTTTTGTTTCCACTTTGCCATCCTAGACAGAGTCACCAAATGCAAATCAGTACTGATCCTGTTCCTCATTAAAACAGTCCATTCCAACCCTTGGTTATTTCACCCCTCCACCCTGCAGCCCACTGCTTTTTAGTTGGGAATTTGAGATTCACCCCCCATAAATCTCTTTAACTGAGATATGCCCCAGGTAGCCCAACTGCATTGGACATAGGAACCATGGGGACAGGAGTATTTTTGGGGCAGGGGAAATTCAAAAGACAATATCCCCTCCAGATTTTGAAGTATAAATGGAAGGATAAATAGTAGCAGGCAGAGCATGTCTCTCTGAAGTCAAACAGAACATCTCCTAAGTCTCTTTGAACTACCTTAACCTGAGAAATAAACTCTGTGGGGTACAATGCCCTCTTTATTTTGATACTATTTAATTGCAGCCCTTGAGATGTTGAGTCATTCCTAAAATCACTGCTTGTCCAGTCAGGGGAAGCAGCAAAGTAAGGAAGGCAAGAGATGCAATTTCATGTTAATGTTACTTCTGATTTGAGAAAAAGAAGGATCTTAGGATATGAAAGGCTCAAAAGCTCTATGATCACAACTAAATAATTAGTAAAATCAAAGAGGTTGCAGATCCCCCACAGAGAAAAACTGTAGGTTACACCTCTTCAAGGGGATGCTGGTGAAATGCATAATGAAATTAAACCGGTATTTTCTGTCAGAGGAGTCTCCAGTAGGTCAATCACAAGATGCAATTAGCTCATAGCCTATATTATAGTAGCTCTTAGCTTCACAGCTGCGTCTGGGACTATTCAGCCGTCTCCCTGAGATGCTGCATTTTTAAACTATGTGCACAGGTACTGTAATGCAGGGAAAGGATCAGTAGGCACCACAGCCTCTTGTAAATCATATAGCTTTTCTGCTTGAGAAAGAAGCCTGACCATAAATAAAAGTCTCAGAACAGAGTATGCTTTTTTGTTGCAGAGGATAAACAAGGGCCCAGGAGAAAGACTACAAGGCCCACAATTCCCTGCTGAAGAAACCAACCCCTCCCTCATCCTAGAGCTATTTATGGCTCCTAAATTCCCACTGCGCAGGATGATTTTTTTTGGTACAGCGGAGGAATGTATTTCAAATAGGGCCACTGTGGAAGAGCTACAAGATCAATAATCACCTGCTGAAGAGGTCAACCCCACCTTCTTCGTTACGCTATTTAGCACCAGCACTCCCACTGTGTGAAGCACGTTGCTGTTGCAGCTGAGGATTGTATTTGGAACAATGGCCCAGGAAGGGGACTACAAGGTATACAATCCCCTGCTGAAGAGACCAGTCACGTTTTATTCTTAGCACTTTTTAGGGTGGCAACATTCTCACTGTGATACCCAGAAAAAGGAGAGCCCATCTGCATGCTGACGCCTCTTACCTCTGAGTCTGATGTTGTTTTGTTTTCATTCTTTAGCCATTGTTGAACCTTATGTGAAATTGTCTACCTGAGTTTGAGCGGTTAAGATTTTAATGGATATTGATGCAGATTTAACATTCTTAAATAATTGCCTTGGACCTAAGCAAGGATAATAACTGGCATTCTGAGTGGAAGAAAAGCTTAGGAATTCACAAGCGTTTTTCAAGGTGGAGATTTGCAAGCTTCTAGTTGTATACAATTGCAAGCCGGTTTAGTGAATTCAGGTCCAAGCCATTTTCAATGGGCAAAGGAAAAGCAGCAGAGGGCCTGCAGTGGGCTGAAAAAAGTAAGAAGAAAGTGCCATAAATGGCACAATGGATTTGATTGATGTACTCATAGAGGAGGCGTCTTCCTTAGGAGCAAAGAGACCACTTAAAGGTCACAACCCCACATTTAACCCTATCACAAAAAAGAAAGATTAAAGTACCCATGTTTTCAGCACCACTTAACACCTCACAGATTACCTCGTGTTTCCAGCAGATGAGCACAAGTTAATCTAGTGCCACAACTTGGGACCAAGTACCTTTGGTAAGCAAACAACTAGGTATCACGCCCTCATCCACACTTGAGCCGTAGGTGAATTTTGAGCCCACAATATTTTGCCATAATAGGTTTGCACCATTAGCAGTTTCTAAGGTGTATCATAATGCTAGCTCCATGGATTATAAAGAAAGTATGAAATGGTTAGAGAAGGAGATGAATCCAAGGGGGGGTCAGACTGGTCAATGAAATTTACTGTAGTCCCTTAGGGACGACATTATGGAATTAAAAACATAGTTCTAAGATTAACTAAGAAACTTGAGAATCTCATGGGTGTGAGACAAGAGGGATTGGAGAATGCACATGGTTAAGGAGAACAGGGATCCTTTGAAAGACAGATAGCTGGAAGTAGCTCAACAACTGGTAAACAAGTTCAAACAACAAATATAGGTATTATAAGGAAGACAGGCGTAGTTGGTGTGTGGAGACCCGAGTTTAAATCTGAAAGAAATAGTTTCCCCAAAAAAGATCTATCTGAATTATGCTCTCCCAGTGTCTCACGTAAGGGAGGCCGAAAAAAACATAATCCAAGAGAAAGGCTGTACCCTTGGAATAAAAGATAGCTTGTCAAAGTAGCACCAGCCAAGTATCTGGCAAGACAATATGCGGGAAGAGGGATCTTTATGCTGTTGGAATCCATAAATTGTCCCCCCAGCCTAGAGAAGATCGTTACTTCCTCAAGAATAATATTATTTATTCAAGTAGTCATACATGCCAATGCCACTCAGTGATATGTTCAGACACTAGGCATGATACATGTTACTTTACATTTGTTGGATAGAGGTAATATCCCAAGTATGATAGCAGGTGATTTTAATGGAACTTTCTAACTTCTGGATAATTAAAACTCTTCTGATGACAGAGGATGAAGAATGGGCATCCCTACTTTGCTGGACACCTTAATAAAAAACTCAACGTCCCTCGCACTCAAAATATCAACCTTTACTTTGTCAAATGGGCTTCAGGCCTGCAGTGGCTCACATCTTTCAGATAAGGAAGCTGCACACATATTTAAGAGAGGGAATGCCACCAACCTGTTTACTGTGGTTTCTTATTAAACCTGTAACTGTGGTTTCTTATCCACGATATGGAAGTCATCCAAAGATGTGACAGCGATCATAATACATTATCTCTGATGCTCAAAGTCACCCACTTATTGAGTTGGCCTCATCTTGACCTGCCTAGCTTCCATATCAATAATGGAAGATGACTTAAGTCTTTTTTTTATGGCGAGACATGATTTACTTGCCCATACACATACCATTGTTGCTGACAATTATACAAATGTTTTGTTTCATTTCTATATATGTCTCTTATTCCTCTATTATAACATGAACATTATTCTTTTCTTATTCAGACATAAACAGTATTTGGTATATACATAAAAGGATTAAAAAAACATTATTATTTTGCTCACAGTGTCATCACCCATAAGAATGTGTGGCTTGAAAAGAACACTGGGCACCACTAGATCAAGTTTCTTGTACATAATATGTGGCTGGATTAAGTGTCTTTTCTCCCCTGCTTCATAACATATACATAACTCTAACAATCTTTGGCTTCTGAACACTGCAACAAATCTAAGCAGCACATTAATATTATCTGTGTGTCAGTACAATGACTCAATTGGAACCATTTCGAACAGCCCACCCAACATGTGGCACAGCACGATGGTCAGCTTCCTCCAATTTGCTGTAAAATTCTTGAACAATGTGGCCCATACCTTTTGAATAATCTCTGCAGCCACCAACTCCGTATAAGACAATCGTTACATATGCGATAATTGGAAATTCAGTGTTCACTGAAGCATCGGCAAAGTTTTGGCGAGTTAACATTTCCAAGTTCATCTTGTTTGATGTTGACGACCACAATTTATCAAGTTGCACAGGTATAGGTGTTGAATTTTTGATGCAGGCAAGGTTAATTGTTTCACTTGTAGACATTTCTCTCATTCTCTCACATTCCTTGACAGATAGTTCAGGATAACTGTCAAAGACAATATGCAGTTCTTTCGAGGTGAACACTGACTTTGATATACAGTCTGAACAATCTCGCCAAAGTTTTGCATGGATGGAACCTTGACCATTCGCAATTGTGACATATAGTCCACAACAACAGGAGTTTTCAATGAGGACACCTTTTTGAATTGAAATTCTTCAGGTGAAAGGTTTTTTTCAAGCTTGTGTATCACTGGTTTGGTTGCACCATCTCCATCAAATAATACGTTTGTTGGAAGAAAATCATGCAACTGAATTTCCTTGATAAATTAATCCCTTTATTTTGCTGCATCCATTTCTCTTTGTGCTTGCAAAAGTTGTTTTTTTGTAACCTGTTTGGTAGTGGCTGATTGGACAAAACTCATACTATGACAATTAAAGCTTGGAAGTTCAGCTTTAGTGATTATCTCAAACAGCCTTTTCTTTTTCAATACAAATCTCTCCTGCTTCAGTTCTGTGTATAGTTTAGATTCATGTTCCAGGACATCTAACAGACGGATCTTTACATTGTTATCCACATATTGTTTGGTCACAAAGTTGTGTAGTCACACAGGCTCAGTCATTTCAAAGTTGTTTCCTTGCTTCTGAATGAAATGAAGAAGGCTGTCAACATGTTTATTAAAACGTTCCCCTCTCTTTCCCACAAGTTTGTGGTGAGGAACAGTTTCACAATGGTCCATTAATTTTGAATTCATGATTTCTCTGAAAACATTGCAAATAGAAACGACTTCATGGTAATCTAGCTGCCATTGAGCAACATATTCTCTTTTACATGCTTGACCAATAATTCCCTTGGAGCTTCTCTGTGATCTCTAGATCATCTGTTCTAGTTTCATATCTGGAGCCACATCACTGAACCTTCTTTCTCTGTCTTTCACCAGAAAATGTCTTTAGATGAATTTTCTGTAGAGATATGTTTTTTCCACTTCCAGCTTCTTCATTCTTTCCAAATACCAGGACCCATATCTCAGTCGAATTTGCAAACATAGTAATCAGTGACTCAACAGTCTTCAGGGCATCTCCCAATCACCTTCCCAATCGATCAGGATGTACTATGTTTTACACTAGAGCTATCATACATAAAACATTTCCCCAGTACTTGCATAGTTCTGATTTTTCTTCACATTCTTTGACAAACTCTATGAACTTGGTTTTGAGGTTTTCTGATTATGAACTGAGTGTACTGAAAATTGCCTGGCTTTGCATTATCTTTTTTGAACAAAGGGCACCCTGTGCCTTGTTCAGTTCTGAGATAAGAAATGCAAAACCTAGTTTGTCGTTCTTGTTACAGAAAGCATTCCAATGCAATGTTTCTATATCCTCCGATATGATGACTATACCTTGTAACAAATTAACATAATGAGTTCTGCTCAATACTGACTGGAAAGTTTTGTTTCCAAAGATTTCAGCCTCAATAAGTGCAACATCGATGCCACATCCACTGAGATAACTTCTTGCACACCGCAATACAACTTTTTTCAAGTGGAAAATGCCCAACATTGAACAAAGATCATCAAATTCTGCTAGATTGCTCATAAAAATGTCAGCTACAATACAGAAAACACATTCATTGCAGACAATTGGCAGGATAGGCTGGTTTTCAAGCTGAGCATACACATTTTGGAAATATTTTAGAGTTGTGTATACTGTTTCATAGTTTGTGACTGGCGATGGTATTACTGGTAAACACCCAACCTTCTTCAGTTGGACAGTATTCTGGAAGTCCAGACCATGAATTCCAGCTCACGAAGGAACTGCCTTTTCTGCATCTTTCAGTCTGCGCTGAATAAGCAGCATGATAAATTCAGTTAAGGCAGCTTTGTGGCCCTAGCATCAGGTAGAAGATCCATGTCTTCAGCCACTTTGAAATATTCTGGTAGACTGGGACATGTTGATGGGCTTTAGTAATTTTGCACATGTTGGCAAGGCAGCTGGGTTATAATTTTGCAGCTTTGTTTGTTTATGCCTACAGATGACACAGCTTGTTTTCCAGCGGCTAATTCATTGACACAGTCCTTAAAAAGCATCACAGCAGGGTCATGTGTGCTGGATGTTCCAGACAAAGAAGAGATGTCTTCAAAATCAAAATTATCAAGAGCAACACTTGTAATCCTTTCCTTGTAAAGTGACTTGGAAGTGGTGTGCTGTCGGATTCACATGATTTTATGGCATGAGCTGCTATCCTGCTCTGTATTGTCATTGTAAATTGTTGATATAGTAATCCTATTCATTGAAGTGATTAGCTCTCTACTTTTGCACTTGTCATAGATTATGGGGGCAGTCATCATGTGCAGCAGAATTTTCTTTTTGCCGTGATGTAATTCATAAAACATGATTTGGAAAAGAGTACATTTGCACAGAATACACCTGTTGGTTCATTGGATTGCCTGCCACGTCTTTGCTTATATCTTGAAAGCCATCATCAATGTTGTCAGCTTCGGTTCCAAACTCAAGAACTTTAGTTTGTAACAGTTTTGCTGATAATAAACAATGATGTGAAAAATGTTAAGACAACATCAGACATTCTTGTTGACTCCCATGATTTGAAGAGCTCTAGGGCATCAAAACATTTTTCATTAAGTCCAAAATTGAAATCTTTCAGGACTTTTCCTAAAATGGGTTCCTGATTATTGTAATGCATCCTGTGATCTTATTTTGACAGCAAGAACTTCAGGAGTCAAATCAGCTGAGAAAACCATTAGTGGCTAGTTTTTTTTTTTAAACCGACAAAAACGAATTTCATCATTGTACATTCTCAACAGAAAAATCTTAATTTCATGAGTATGGATTAAGACAGTATCATCAATGCTGACCATTATTAATCTGATCTCACTGAGTGTGAACCTGCAGACAGCACTCGAGAGTGGCTTTAAAACCTTGTTTTCTTTTCCAAAAAGTGCAAACATAGCTGACTGGCAGTTACGCTGCAGCTGAGAGCTCATTGTACATCAATATTTTAACATTAATGCATACATGTAGTTTGGTTGGGCATAAAAATCAACTGAAAATAGACTCACCTCACAGTTTAGATCAGCTACTCAGCTGAAAACTTCATCGTGGAAGAAACTAGCGGCAGATAAAAACATTTGCCCTTTGAGACGCACATACTTTGTGCAGATTTAATAACTGTAGGAAGGCGGTTCTGACCATCTGATCCTCGCAGATTTTTTTTGTTGCTGTTGGATCACTTGGGTATTGACCTTTTACCGTGAGAAGCCTCATCGCCTGGGACTCACCCACAGTAAAGTCATGGTAAAATGGACTGCACATGTTTACCACCAGTGCCGCCTTTTAAGACAAGGCTGCTGTGACGCAGCGAGGGTAAGAGACAAATGGCAGGTTACACATGGAGACTCTTGTCACGTGCAGCCCAAGAACTACGCACAGGTAGCCTGGTGCATAAGAGACCTATGCAGAGTGGGTGGCTACCTGGAATAGGCCTTATGATGTTGGTATACAGATGCAAAGGAAAGCCAGTGTGCTTTACTCTCTTGACTGAGGTGATCATTCATTATATTCCAATGGGAAAGGCTGCCCTAGGGTGCAACTCCAATTCCCTAGAGTCCACAAACTCCAGAGTCACACAAATGTAAACTGTAACCTGTATGAAAATAACAGTGCTGTTGAGTACAAAAGCATATCTGTGTAGCTTATGCGTCATCCAGGAATGTCATCTTTCTTTGACTCAGCTCAAGATCAGGGCACAGGCCTTTTTGACCTTGCTGGGCTAGATTAATTACTGTTCTCTCCATCTGCAGGAGCATGGCTCTGCATCAATCAGCTAGCTGTCATCCTGTGCAAGGAACTGGGCCTGCTCCAGGCTACTCAACAAAGGAGGGACACCTGGAACCAAACCAGAGGGGGAGGCTCCTTTGAATATTTGCTAGGGTACGCCCTGCAGCAATGTCAGCAGGAGTGGAGCTGAGATCCCCAGAGCACATGTGGCAACAGACTCCTGAGTGACACCATTTTGAGCTATCCCAGATGACTGTGAAGGGAGTTTGGGACAGGGGCAGAGAGGTGATGTGGCACATCAGGATAGTCCAGAGGCACAGCCCTGTTGGACACTTCTGCCCCCACTTAAAAGACCATGCACAAGGGAGAAAGCACTCTCTTGGCTGTGCTTTTCTACCAACTGCTGGGACTGGAGGCTGGTGCCATGGCCAATTAGAAGGGAGAACCCCCTGACTGCCCACTGGATGAAGTATACTGCTTCTAATTGGCCACAGGAACAGTTGAGGAGGAAGACTGGGCACTGCACAGAGAGGAGAGGCCCAGAGGAGAACAGAGAGAAGTGCTGGCACCGGAAACCAGTGAAACCTGCTCCCTTGAAAGTTTGGCATCTTTGAGGCCAGGAGGCCTTTGGAAAGTGCCCCAGGTGGCAAGGGCTCACCAGCAGGAGCCAAGGGAGACCAACAGCATTAGAATCGGCCATAAGGCGCCTGAGATATCCTGGTTGAAGTGCTGCACCAATGAAAAAGCACATGGGGCACCACCACTTTTCGCAGCCTTGCCTACGGGGTGCGCCAGAGACCGGAGGCTGGCCCAGAACAAGAAGAATGCTGGAAAGCACTGTTGTGCTTTCCCCTTGAGGAGAAGGAATGTGGGGGAGTGCTGTCTCACTCACTGTAATATGGTGTAGGGGCACAGGATTCCATCCCTGGGCCCTGAGAAGAAGAGTCTAACCCGGGGGCACTGTCGTGCTTCCCTGCCTAAGCAGTGAAGGGGCTCTGGACACCATCCCAGGGGCCTGTGAGGTGATGACGGCAAGGGAGCACCTTGGCACTCCCCTGCGACCGCAGGAAGGGGCCAGGACCCCATCCTTGGGCCCAGAACCTTGAAGGACCATGCAATCCACTTTCCTCACTCCCAGTGCCTGTGTCTGGTGGCAG
The DNA here is from genome assembly GCF_031143425.1 of Pleurodeles waltl. Taxonomy (NCBI): domain Eukaryota; kingdom Metazoa; phylum Chordata; class Amphibia; order Caudata; family Salamandridae; genus Pleurodeles; species Pleurodeles waltl. The sequence goes on along the minus strand of NC_090450.1, from coordinate 151,558,900 downwards.
TGGGAAGGCCAGGTCACGAGTTTGTGTCTGCCCGCAGGAGTGGGCAGATCAGAACGCTGTTGCCTTCTCCTGCGGCAACCTGTGAAGAGTGCTGCTCATGCAGGGTGCTGGCGAGGGCAGCTGGTGTTGGGCTCCCCGAGCTGCCCTCCGATTAATGGATGTGCACACAAGATGCCCGGGTGGAACCGGCCACCCTAAGGGAAATGAAGCTGAGGTGAAGCCAAAATGAAAGATAAACAAAAAGGGAAATGCACATCAGCTCTCTCTGGCACAGCAGGAGAGTCACTGATCACATATTTATGGAATTGCGCAAGGAGTGCCCCATAATGCCCTGCAGGACCTGGTCCATATTTTTCCAAAGAAACTGCTCGTTTGTGGCATGTGGTGGCCCCAGGAGGATGGGATCACCACCAAAATGATACTAAAGTCCGGGGGAGCTGCAGTGCTGCAGGAGGAGTGCAGCGTTCCCCTAAAAGTAATTCAAACATCCCCACCCTAAGTCTGGTGCAACTTGTAAACGATAACCCCTAAGAGTTTTGTGATACTTTTAAGCATTTCCTCGGCTGGAGGTTTTGCTCTACAGCTGGGAGTGATGGTCCCTTTTGTGAGTAAAGCGTATGGCTACAGGTTTGTGGCCTAGAAAACTGCCATTTGGCTTTTTATATGGAGAGGCCCCCTCTAGGGGTGAGAGATGAGTATTACACCTTTGGTATTACCCAAGTGATGTCTTGTAGAGACTATGTTAAAATTTGATATTGTACTTGAACAGTGACTCTGACAAATGTTGCATGCACACACTAGGGGTGAAAGTCAAAAAATACAAAGTACAGTAATTATAAATGTGAATAAACTGCATTATTTATGTTGACAGTCTTGATGAGTATACCACAATCCCAGTCATGCTTAGCGATTGCTCTTGCTAATGCTTTATTTACAGAATGAGTCTGATAGCCACTCATGATTAAAGTGTATCTGCTTTATTGCCAGCATTAGATGCCCTCAGTCTAGGTTAGGTGTAATTATTGCATTTATTCCTATAGTGAAATGCTTGTTGAAAAGATGAGGTGGGCCGACACTTTCTTTGGTGCCATCTCTCTGTCCAAGTTATGTGCATTTAGGGACAAGATAATATTTAAACATGTGAGCTGTGGTCCTGCCCCACCTTAGGGAGGGGTAAGAATGATTATGCAATGTTATCCAAAAGTAATCCAAAAGTAATAGCATCAGCTTGTATATATTTGTAAATTGTTGCATAACATTGAGTAGTTTGTGTAAGAAATGTACTTTTTCCCCTTTTCAAAAGAAAAAGCACACATTGGATAATCATTCATTGAGTGTTATTATTGTGTATCTGTGAATGATGATTACTAGCTACATCACTTCCCTTGCGTAGGCCTTGGACTGCTTTGCTTCGCTACCCTGTGAGAGTCAAGCGCTACAATAGGGTGTATGGTTTCCAGGGGAGGACACATGTGGACCCATTACTTGCGCATGTCACACAACTAATGACCCATTGTCCAACTATAACAATGAATTGATTGCTTTCTTTGATTAATTATTGTTATATTCATCATGGGGTGTAGGGCTCAGGCTGAAAGGAAATAAAAAGGGGCATAGCAATGCCTTTTAACTTTTTTCTGTTTATTTTATATATTATGTTTCTGTTTTTATATGACATTTTATTTCAGCAGTGAATTCGATTTGTATGCATGCTTGATGAGAAATCCCCCACAAAGTCAACTAAATAAACTATACTATTTGAAAACATTTGAATCTAAAGCATATCACTCCCGTAGGCTTTTATTTTATTAAATTCAATCCAAAAACTTTGGAGGGTTAATGACTACATCCAAAAACACATTGTTCACAGTTGCACTATACTTCCTTTCCTTTTTCTTCTTTATTTCTTCATTGTTTTTTCCTTTCTTTCTTTTCATTTGCTTCGTTTGTCTTTTTTTCTTTTTTCTTTCTTTCCTTCTTTCTTTTTTCTCTCCTTTCTGTCTCTTCCTCCCCTTTCTTGCCAATTTTTTACTGTTCACCCGTTTCTTCTGTCTTCCTTGTTGCTTCTTTCTGTTTCTCTTCCCTTGTTTTCTGTTTTGTCTCCTCTTTTCTTGCTCTTCTTTCTGGCATTTTGTTAGTTGCCTCTCATTTCATTTTGTTTATTTGTTTCTCCCCTCTGTATCTTCTCTCCTTTCTCGTCTCATTGATTTGTATCTTTCTTTTTCCTTTTCTCCTGCATTTAGGGCCAGATGTATCAAGCGTTTTTGCATTCGCAAATGGTGCAAATGTCAGTTTTTTGCGATTATTCGCAGAATGGCCATTTGCACATGCAAAATACCACAAACCGAAACCAGGTGGTAACCAGGTGCAACCTATATAAAGAGGACCAGAATGCCTCAGCCCCTCTTCCACAATGGCTGCACTCTACGTCATGGTGAGGAGAATGAGGATCTTGGCAGGTTTGAGGAGAGAGAGGAGGAGACAGGAACACATTTTCAGAGTGCGCATAACCCTTTTTGACCAGACTGAGGAGGACATTTTTGATAAGTAAAGGTTAAGCTCTGCCATAATACTTGACCTGATAGCTGAGCTACAACCCATGCTGCAGCGCACAACACACATGACCAATAGCGTACCCATACATGTGCAGGTATTATGCTCCCTGCACCTACTAGCCTCAGGGAGCTATCAAGGGGTCATAGTAGCAGCTGGAGGGGTATCACAGAGTGCCCTCTCTAGATTGTTCAATGCATTTCTCAATGCCAAGCAGTGCAGAATACAACTGTACATCAGATTCCCCAACACCCCAGGCAGTACAACAAACCAATGTTAATTTTTACCAGATAGCACAGTTCCCACATGTGGTAGGTGCCATTGATTGGACACATGTAGCAATCTGTCCACCATCGGCCACCGAGTATGTGTATCACAACCGTAAAAACCATCATTCCATGAGAATACAGGTGATATGCAATGCCTCCTGGTATGCATTACCAATCTCGTGGCCAGATACCCAGGGAGCACACATGACTCCTACATCTTTCGCACAGCGGGATACACACAAGACTGCTAGCTGGGGAGTTTGGGGAAGGATATCTACTAGGTAATTTAATAGTTCACAATAATGCATTGATGTAAGCATAACGTCAGACAGCAAATGTACTCATTGTATTCTCTGTGCATTCAGGAGACAGTGCCTACCTATATGCTAACACCCTACCTGAGCCCGGCAACCCCAGCAGAGAGGAGGTACAATGCTGCAAATAGGGCTACCCGCAATGTGGTGGAGAGCACTTTTGGGCTGCTGAAGAGCCGTTTCAGGTGCATCCATAGGAGTGGAGGTGCACTACAGTACAGCCCTGAGATGACATGCAAAACTGTGGCCACATGTGCTATCCTGCATTACATAGCAACCACCAGGGGCATACCAGTGGAACTCATGGAGCCAGACTCAGAGGAGGATGATGATCTCTTACCACCCCTTCTACCAGCCGACAGGACCAGTGCAGCAGAAGGCAGGCAAAGACGTGCTGAAATCACACGCAACCATTTTTGATGTAAGTAATGACAAATCCACTTCAAGAATATGTTTTTCAGTAGTTAGCACCTTTATTACCTTGACTTCAGGTAAACATTGTGTCAGTAGGACATAGCTATTCACAATGGGCAGACATGATCTATTAACAGTGTCACACTATTAGCATCATAGCATGACTTTATTACACATGTTGAGGTGGTCCCCTGAGAGCCCTCAACATCACTTCTTTTGTCCACGTACTCCAATTGAGTGCTCAGTGCCCTCGCTGGCACCTCTAGGAGCAGGTTCACCTGCAGTACTGTGTCTGGCACTGCGATGCTGCTGATCAATCACAGGGACTGTCAGACTGCAGAGGCTATCCGATTCCTCACTGTCACCAACACCCAGTTCGCTGGTTGTGGCACTGCGTGCTGTTTGCATGGCATCCACTACGTTGGTAATTTGCACCAGTCCCTGTGCAATGTCCCCACTGCAATGTGTCATCTCCACCTGTGTGGCAACGGCATGCCGTGATATCTGGGCTGTTGAACTTGCAAGCCGATTGACTGATCTACAGAAGCTGTCAAACTTAGGCAAATATTGGTGAAGGCGCCTGCGCTGGCTGACACGCTTCTGCTGTATCTCTGTGCATAGTTCCCCAATGGCCTGTGGCAACTCCTTGGTGTTCTCAGCAACTCTTTGCTGTCCCTCAATCAGAGGTTTGCTTTCTCTTTACCTTCGTGCGAGTAGCTTTCATGACATCTCTGCACTCTAACGACGCCTTAATTCACGGCGGTTGGTATTCATGTGACAGCGCTGTTCGAGCCCCAACCTGAGGAGTGGTAATCTCCTGGGTTTATGAATTTGACTATTGTTTTGTGCCTTAGATAAACGTGCATTGGCTCTGATAATAATAACATTAGATGTAAACACTCTTAGCCAGTTCTACTTAATCAAACAGTTCTGCTTGGTCCACAATCATAATTTTTTTAGCCTTCACGAGTAGGACTATTCACCTCTCTTTACATCTATTATACCATCAATGTCACACTTGCTAAGACTATAGGTGTACACAGAGAGCCAAACATTAGTATATGTTTTCGAATTTTATATGTCAATATGAATGCTTTTTGACGAGACATTTTTGCTATTATGCTTCTACACAGTGCATTCTCCGTTTGTCTGAGGGCTACGCGTCCCTAAAATGCCTAATTTCAACTTGGGATGGTAAGCCCTCTTTATTATTGTGTGATTTGTGCCTGATGATACTATTCAAGTATGATGTCCACCCCCTCTAATCATGGGTATTTGTGTTCAGCACCATTCTATGTTTTTTTATGTTTTTTCTTCCTTTTTAGGGCGACCTAGTGGGTGTCTGACTTTGACGACTTACCTACGTACAGTAAGTGACTTTTTAGCACACACTGCACCCTCTTCTGTAGGAGAAGTGACGAATCTTGGTCCTGAAGAAGCGCATGAGCGCGAAACATGTCGACCCCTGAGTGTAAGGTTAGAGTATTTCTCTTCCTTCCCCCCATATAGGAGTGACGGTGGTCATTATCTCCTCCGAATACTCCTCCACTGGTTTTAATCTTGGCCTGACAGCCGCTTTGAATTATTAAATTTAGTTTTTGGATGTACAGAGCCAATTTTACCACACATTGCACTCTCCTCTCTTTTTTTGTCAGCACGTACTGCAGATACCAATGGATCTGAGCTACCATTTTTCGGTATAGAGCCACCACCATCCGAGTGGTGACCCGTTAGATATTGCAGTGCCGGTCTGACGTGGAGTAAGCCCAATGATGATGCTTAGCGTCTTCATTGACGCATGAGGGCTCTCCTATCACTTTACCGTTATCCGGCGTCCTATCTGGATTTATCCTTTTGGAACAGTGTACTCTGTGCTTTGATTACCTCAATCAGGGTCTCCAAATGCTTGTTTTGTAACCCCATATTGTTATTGTGAGACACAAACTGTCTGTGCAGTGACTTCAAATGTTTGCATTGCAGGTGCTGCACCTTCAGCATGGAGCTTCCAGGCCGCCAAAGATTGAGGGGCCCACTCCTTCTTCTGTGCCCTGTCTGCCTGCATCGTGGCGCCTCCTGAGGAGAGTTGACTGGCGCTGGTGCTGGTGCATGGACTGCTGTCTTCCTGTGGGACTCAGCTCTGGTGGTGGTGTGGGTTCATGTTCTGGCATCTCATCTGAGTCGAGGTTGTACTCTGGCAGTGGTAACACCCTTGCCCTTAGTCTAGTAGGAACAATACTGTAGGACTCACTTGTATTTGAGTCTGACTGTGGCTGTGTTTCTGCTTCTCTCACTTTTTCTGATCCTGCAGCAGCAGGGAACGAGTCATCTGCAATGATAATGTGCAGCATGTCAGTTCTAGCATTTGTCACAGATTTCCACAGTGTTGCTTTATGTGTACAAATAAATGATGTCACCCTGAGTCATTTGTGGGGTTTCTCTATGTGCCTGCCCACTATCTTGCTATTTATGTTGTGTATTCACATTAGGGTTGTGTACTACCACTCCTACAAGGCACTGTTGTGTTGTATGTAAGATGTGACATGGACTACTTTTCATTGTGCATCAAGCTATGTTTTATTTCCTAAGGGGCATGTGTGCATGCAGGTGTGGGGATACACATAATCACTGGCTTTACCTGGTGCTGGGTGTCCCTGAGGTGTCAATGTCAGTTACACCACTGACAGCTTCTAGCAGCAATGTGGACTCCACCAGGTCTTCCATAGGGGTGGACGGTGTGTGGGTGGATGGTCCGCCTCCGGTGCTCCTTGCCTCCCTAAGCCTGCTGGCCACCCTCTCCTTGGCACGGGACCGCAAGTCGTACCATCGCTTGTGTATCTCCTCTACAGAGCGCTGCGCAACACCCACTGCGCATATTTTTGTCTGTATGTCAGACCAGAGTTTCCGCTTGTCATTCTCAGGTACTTGGAGTGAACTCTTGCCAAAGAGTCTGCTATGGTTCACAACAACCTCCTCAATGAGCACCTCCAATTCTTTCTCACTGAATTTTAGCTTCCTCTTCCTGTCTCCCTTCTCCTTCCCATTGCCAGCATTGGCCATGTTGCAGTTTGATCCTGGCTTCCTCACAATGCTGACTCCCTGGTGCTGGGCTGTGTCTCTCTCACTGCTCCTTTGGGTGTGGCTCCTGGAAACAGCATGGGCTGACTCACTTCCTGGTTGTGATGTCATCAGGCTGTTCCGGTTTGCTGTTTTCGCTATTTGCGAATTTCAATTACTGAATCGCAATTATTTTTGCAATTCTGTATTTGCATCTCACAAATTGCGTTTGCGAATTTTAAGAAATCACTATTTGCGATTTTCAAATTTGATACATTGCGTTTTGCATTTCTAAAATTGCGATTTCTTAAAAATCGCAATTTGGAAATCGCTAACCGAAATCTTGATACATCTAGCCCTTAGTCTTTTCTTTCATTCTCTCCTTATCCTACTCTCTTTCATTATACCTGCTTGTTTCTTATCTTCATTTCTTCCTTTCTTTCCTATTTCTTTGCTCATCCTTTCCTTCTTGTTCCCCTTTTTATTTCTTTCCTTGCCATCAGTCCTTCTTTCTTTTCCACTTTTTCTTCATTATTGTTCCTTCTCTACTTTCTTCATTTCTTCCATCTTTCTTTTGTCTACTTTCTTCTTTTCTATCAGTCATTTCTTCCTTTCTCTGTTCCTTTTCATCTTTTCCTTTCTTCCGTCTTCATCTTCCTTCTTGTCTTCTTGTCTCCATACCTTCCTGCCCCTTCCCTTCTTCCCGTCACTTCGATTTTTACTTTTTTTTTACTTTCTCCTTTCTCACACCCTTGTTATTTTTTCTTTTTTCTATCATTTCATCCGTTCTCTCACTTTTCTCTTTATTATTTCTTTCTTTGTACCTATTCTTTCATTTGCTACTTCCTTTCAAGAGTGCCATAATTCCTAGTCCAGCCTGTTTGTTCAAATATGTACGTTTCATTTTTGCCTCAAATATATATCCATGGACATGCTATGGCTGCAGAAACATATTTTCCTGCAGAGCCCTTTGAAGTCTGCAACAGTAAAAGGTATATATTAAAAAAATAACTTTATTATTTGGTGTCTGTGCTGCAGAGTACTTGGGGTTTTCGTTGTAGAGCAGCAAAATCTCAAGGGCCGGTCTTGCCACTGATCTTTGTACCATTCCAATCATCAATGAACAATATTCCTAATATCCATTTGTTAAGGCAGGGTGACGTGTCTGAAATCTGGCTATCAAACAATAGATATTAGGGCAATTAGTACGTTAATGAAAGTCTTTTGGGCCTTATCTCACATAATGAGAATAGTGTCAACCCATCTACTTCATAACAAAAAGTGACACTCAAGTCTCACAGGTAGTTCATATATCAAATTGAAAGGATTAAACAGCTGTTTGTGGACTATAAAGAGTACAGCTATTATGATATTAATCACTCCACTCTCTCCAACAGGACTGGGTGTTCAAGGGTCAGCGTTTAAGTGGCTTGGCTTCTATATATAATTGGGCAAAAGCTGTGAATGGCCTTTATTGATAAGAAGTAACTCTCACTATTGAAAAGGTTGAAGTCCCCTGTTTTATCACTATGTTTGATTGTCAGTGTCTGTGGAAGCATGCCAAACAGAAAAAACACATTTTTAAATCGTAGAACTATGTATGTGTATATTTGTGTTTATAGAGTCTGTTTGATTTAAAGGTTGATAAGTGTATTTATTGGACTGCAGATACTACAGTGGAGTAAATGAAAGCACATCACTGACCTTTAGTGTCAAACACAAGAGAGAAGCATGTCACCCTAGAGTCTCTGAACTGCACAATATGCAGTCTTGGATACAAATCCCAGCTTCTAGGCCATGAGTTAGGACTCCAAATTTAGGCCATTGGTACCATTCGGGCAGATGGGTTTTAACATTATTGATTTGCAAGGTATGGATGCCTATGTAATAGCAAGTCATCACTCTTTGCCTTTTGTCTGATATTAATGGATGTGCAACCATAGCTGAAAACAAATAATGGTTATCATATTTTTTATAAATAGCATTCAATTCATCATAATATGTCGAATAATACATCTAATGCTACACGATTGGTTAAATTCAACATGATTTAAATGTAAGTATGATTATTAATTGCAATAATAACAGTATAGTCCTTAAAATAGTAACAATAAACTTTATTGTATTCCTCATTTATTGATATAGATCATATGCATAATTTTCACTTAAAATGTAAAATAATAATAGTTGCCATATTTTGCATAGGCAATGTATGTTATGAGTGCATATAAACACAACCATTCACATTCATCATCATCTTCTTTTTCTGAATAGGTGTCATCATTCTCTGCATCTGTTTGATTTTCACAGGTGAGAAGTCTACACATGTCAGTGCTCTTGAGGTCATTTAGATAGCAGGCACATGTTGGCAGTTTGCAGTTCCTAATGCAGTTGCAAGCTATTAGATCCAACACAGTCTGTGGTGCTGGCTGCATCTCCATCCACTCCACTACCAGTTGCTCAGCTCCCTCATGTTTTTCCAACTTCCACCCTCTCCCAATTGGACCAGGTGTCTGTGGATCACTCAGAAGACATCGTTTGCTTATAGCAGCTCTATAATTTGCATGTTCAGCATGTTTCTTCAGACAGTCCCTGCAACATGGAAGTTGATGACTGTCTATCTTACCCTTGTTTGCGGAAAATAGGTGATATCTCAAGTCATTCATGCAATGAGCCAAAGATTTTGGTGCATACAGCAAGCATAAGAACTGCTCCAATTTGTCCATTAGTTCTTCAGAGAGATTCCATTTGTCTCGAGCTATGGAAATGTTTCCTGTGTATGTTTCTGGGCAGACATGATTTTGAATGCACTTACTTTTCCCGCAAATGTGCTTACTGTGTCACATCCGGTAAATGTATGGACACCTATCATAGCTCGACAAACATTTTCACCAAGAGTTGGAGCTATTTTCCGAATCTCAAGATTCGTATGTGTATTTTAGTACCACATTTCGGAAACAATTTAGCCATGATTCTGTCATGGAATCCCAAACATATAATAAACACATTGGTGCCATCTGAACTTTCAATTACTGCCTCACAACCCTCAAAAGCAGAGTGTGCAGCACGCAGCAACAAACAACCATCTGCTTCTTCGTGTGTACTGTCGAGAATGGGCACTTTGTGGATCTCTTCAGATGTGATTTTGTATCATTTATCTTCACAGTTTGCGAACTGTGTTTTACACTCAAGTTTTACTAAATACTTTGGTTTCTTCCATTTGTTATCAAGAAATGCGAAGAGAGTTTTATTCCATATGAGGCTTAGGTATTTCCTCCACTGTCTAACAATCTGGGAAGGTGTGATGCTCTGTAATTGGTGCCCGAGTTTTTCCCCTCTGATTGTCCTTTGGATTTTCTCAATAGACATCTCAATGTGCATATCAAACACAACATTGATTCTTTGACTCCTATTTCCTTCCTGCAAAGCCATGGATAAGACAGACATAGCCACCTCACCAAAGTTAGATTCCTCTCCTTTTATTCTCTGTATTAGAACCTTTCAACAAGTGTGGCTGAATTTCCAGGTATTTCATCAGCAGGGGTAACATTTTTCTGCAAGTTTGTTGCCAAAATGTTTTGTTTGTCTTTCGCAAAAGATCTTCTGGATTTGCTAAAGCCCATGGTAAAGGTCCTAAGGGAAGAGAGAGTACATCTGCAATTTGAAGGTTCTGATTATGTACTGTCACAACGATTCAACCAAATAGTGCTTTGTCTCGTTTCATGATGATTATCCTGTCATTGCTGTTCACTGCCTTCTTCTTGGACATGTCAAGGAAGGTTTTTAGTTTGCTATTTTTTATTGGGTCATGAAACGTCTTAATAGGTGTTTTTTTCGTAACTTGCTCAAGCTTGAAGTCTGTATGGCACTGTTCACCTATTTCATGCACTTTCATTATACCAAATACCATGTACTGAGATGTATTTTTTGCTGTGGAGAGACTAATGAGATCATGTGGCCTGAACAAATGGGTTTATCCAGATGAACAGCTCTCGGAACAGTATCTTTGTCTTTTTCAATTCGTGACTTATGTAGATTTACATGAGTAAGATCTGATCTTTTGTTACAAACCATTTCCCCTTAACTGACCCAAAAAGGCGCTTCTGTATTCAGCCATCATATATTATCTTTTCACAGTGCCTTGAGGTTGAACCTTGATGTACCACCCAGAGTCTGTGTGTCTCTGTTGACTGACACCTCTATCGCTTGATCGACCGGAATTCATCCAAATGGATTAACATCTGACAGTTGAACTGAAAAGCATCCGCTAATGCAGTTGTGGTGTATCTCTGGATATTTCACTGCAAGTAATGTCATTTCAGCATAGTATACAGGATGATATCTAGTGTAGTTCATCGTGTCATATGCAAACCACCATGGGATCATAGAGCGTATGGTGGTAAAATGCAAATGGCAATTTCCTTCTCAAGCAGCACGCAGCAGAGCCAGCAAAACATTTTCAACAATATCATATATGAAAACCAAAATGCAGAGAGATCTCTATTGTTGTGACGAAGATGTCCCAGGTATACATCCCAAAGCTATTTTACTTCAGCAAAAGCAGCATTCTGCAAGAGGTCGTCTGATCTCTGTAGGCACAGGTCTTTTGCAAAGTCATTAACATTCTCAATGAAGGAGTAGACTACTTGAATGTTCTCTTCGTAATTCTTTACCACCCAAGAGATAAATCCCAACCAAGCCAGTCTCAACATAGCTTCATACACACACTTGTGTACTCAAACTGAATGATTGTACATACAACCTTCTAGTACTGATGATATTGATCCTTCTGCTATCCTGTCTGCTTCGATGCCAAGGTCGCGAAGGCCAGCGTCTTGAAAGTGTTTTCTGAGAATGGACATGACATTGAAAATGGTATGAAAGGTGCCCATTTGAAGAATGATTCTGTTGTACGTTGCTTTATGCTCCCACACGATCTCAGTTGCTTTTGCGTAGAGAGCTTGATCCATGATCACTACAATATTAGCCAAATGCACTGATTCCCTTATCAGCTGTGACTGTTTCAAAATTTCAGAAAATGTTATCAACTCAGTTGCAGGGGCATTAATGGTGAGCAAGTAGCCAATGGAATCCTGTAATACATTAACTAGGTCTCTAGTACTGATGTTGAATCCCGTCCACCTTGATATTATCTGTGTTAGGCTCCCATCTTGGTTTGTAACCCAGATTATGGTCTTATTTTGTGCAAGCTTCAATTGGGCAAAACATTCCGGCATGACTTCGGTACTTGTCTTCAATGGATGATGCCCAATTTATTCACCAGAAGCATACATGAACAATTATTCAGTATTTGTGGTGGTCAATATTATTTGCTTTTGTTTCTCAATGCTTTGGAGAGGAGCTTTAAAAAATTGTCGTTCTAACAATTTGGGCTGCACAGTATACCATTGACTCAATGAATTGCCCCTTTACCAGTAACAGCCTCTTCCAGCCTATCAATGTTATCCCATGCTAAGTTAGTGAAGACATGAGGTTGAATGTCGGCTGGAAGAGAAATTTGCTCCTTTAAGGTAGCAACAAGTTTCTTAAGACACAAGGCAGTATCATGTTCTCACAGTTGTGAGTATGAAATCCCAAGACCAAGTCTGTTTAGAGTGCAAATGATTTCAACATTGTCAGTGTGTTTACAGTGCATGGGAGCAACAATTGCTTATGGGCTTTCTGCTGGCCATCTGTGTCTGCATATATAATGTGGTTACTGAATGATTGCATAAGTAAGGCAGCCCTTTTGGACAACCTTGTGTTTTCTAGATTTCCAGTCAGAAATCCTAATAGGAACCGTTTAAGGTAATCAGGCACTGTAAATTAATCTTTCTAAATGTCTGATGGATGATATGACCATGATGTTGATGTCAAGTTTGTTTTAATCATTGTTCTTATGTGCGATTATGTTTGATCAATGATTTTGTTCATGTCTGTTGCCTTAGCCTTTAAAACTAATAATTCTATTTTCAAAGTCTGGTTTTCTCTTACAATGTCCTGCAGCGTGACACTATCAGATTTGGCCAATATTTTTCCTTGGTTGTGTAGAAAATGTGAAGGGTGTCACCAAACTCGGAGGAGTCCAATTGTCTTCTAATATGCTTCTTGGTTGATTCATCTATTCCCTTTATTCCTATGCGTGTCATGAGGGTGTCAAGTCTTTCGGTGAGAGTTGTCACACATACTACTTCTTTGTTAGAAATATTCACATTTCTAAAGTATTAAAGTAGTTCATAATATGGTCCATCTCTCCTATTTTTGTAGTGATCATTGGTTTAAATGCTTGATGCATGATCTTCCTCCTTTGCTTTAGTCCTTGTATAGTTCCTATAACAAGATGCACGATACTGAGCTTCTGCAACCACCATGTCCCTACTACAAACCGCTAAGATATTTGAATCACAATTAACGGTTGTAGTTTTTGAGTCTTTTGTCATCTCTAAGCTCTGTGCCTTAATTCATGCCTCACGCATTGATGTTCCCTTGTAGCATTTACCTTTCTACACAATATACATTCTCAGCATACAGGTTTGACTTTAGTGGTGTTCTTCTGTTTAAGCGTTTAATTGGGCACTCACTCATTCCAACATCATCACTGACACTTGCTTCAGCCTTTCACTTAATAGTCTGTAAATCTCTCTTCATAGTAAACAAGCTACTGTACTTCCTGTAGTAAAATACTTGGGGAACTGTGTTGCTTTGTACATTTCTCGCAACGTCTAACAGTGGAAAGTGATTCTTTACTTGAGCTGCCTCTAACAAAGTTTTCCATGATCAGTAGTCCTACGGGCTCGTCAGCTAATCTCCAAGTTGGACATTTGACCATAAATAAATTATACACTGGGGATCTTCATGATGCTTCACGGTCATTCACCACCAGCTCTGAAAAAATAAATTAATCCAAAAATGTATACATTTTACTTGGTGTACCTCATATAATCAAAATTATAATTATTATCAATGTATGTGATCAGATTTACTGCAATTGCAATTTTTAATAATACAATTCACAATGATACAAATTAGGAAACATTTTCCATTTACATCAAGGTATCTTTGTGTAACTGGAGTGGTACCTCAAAAAAGGCAAAGAGTTGTGACTTGCTATCACATATTTTCCATCTCTAGGCATCCATACCTTGCAGATAAATCATATTAGAACCCATCCCCCAAGTGGTACAGATAAGATGGTTGGTTCAAGGCCTATTGTTCACTTGACCGAATTGTGTTACCTGAGGCCCATGACTTTACTTCACTATACATCTTTTCCCCTAGGTATTCACTTTGAGGGCCCACTGAAGTAATTCAGAACAGGATCTGTGCCCTACAAAACCTCACTTATATGTGATTAATATGAAATATTCTTGGTTTACATTTCATATTAATATAGGCAATATAAAAATAGAATGTGACAAACTGGTATTTTCAGCAACTTGTGCCAAGCTCATCAGGGCGTGGGTATTCTTGAATGTTTAAAAAATATTACTTTCAATAAATGTCACTCAACTCAGTGATATTTTTGTATGTACTTAACTAAGACACTGTCAAATGTTGAAATTATATATTTTTTCAGTTGAAAGCATTTATCATATTTTTTATGATGTGATGCCACATCTTTTGATGGCTCGGCTGAGGCTTTGACTCTTAGAACCTACCCAGATACCTGGATCGTATCACCCAAAGGTGCCCATGCCCGAATATAATCTGCTGATCTGTTCACCGGCAGGGTGACCAGTACGACCAGCATGTAACTGCTGCTGCTGGCCCCAGACCATATGGTCTGCTACTATGTGGGGTTGCCATGCCACCTATTTAAGAGAGAAATGGCGCCCATGTTTGCTCATTTTAAGATTCTACAAAAGCCTGCACATAATATCCCTTTAGGACGTAATAGAAGATCATCTGTATTCATTTTTAAAATTGCCTTTCAGTCTTTGTTTACTTTATCAGTTAGGGATCATTAAGGCAGCTCAGATTTCTTATCTTCATTGTTAGTGTATACAGATAAGAAGCAAAAATACAGGCCTTTAAATATATCAGGAATTCAATACATTCTAAGAAGAACTCACAACTTTACTCATATAATTCTTGCTCACACTCATATATAAAGTACAGTAGTAATGCAGTACAGTAAAAAACACCGGCTGCATGGGGTAGCATTTTTATTACTTGCAGAACATGACCGTAGTGAAAGATATTGTGAACAAGGTAGTCCCTAAATATGAGTTGAACCTGCAATGGAATTCTCAGGGTGTCTTGGACGATCAGCTTACCCTGGCCTGGTAGAGGGGCCTAAAAGGCAATATGAGCCTGCTTTCCACAACTCTGAATTCTAAAGGAATAGTGCTGCCCTCTAGCACTGAGGATGTGTTCCTGTTCCCCCGCGACAGGGTACTCATCCACTGGCAACCACACCCAGTTATGACCTGGACATCAGCAATAAACCCTGGGGCCATCCGGCAATGACTGGTCACACACCAATACCCTGCTTCATCCACCCTACTGTAGGGCAGCGTGGAGTTAGAATTGCCTTGCCCACCTCTTGGAATGCAGCACGCTCCACCCATACAACACCAGCCTGCTTTCCCTGGCCCTGAAGCAGCCTTCTGACCTGAAAATCTCCTACCTTCACCCTGAGAAGTCTACCCATCCTGGGCATATCCCACCCTTTCTGCAGAGGGGGTCGTGACCCAGTCACCTTCACACATGCATATGTGGTTTAGGAGCCCCTTCAGTATCTGCACAGAAACATAGGCACAGCCTGGCACCGCCTGTGGGCTTGCACTCAAACGTGGGGCCACGACCTCCCACCTGCCATCCCAATTGGCACAGGGCACTTCTGTTCTCCCCTGCCATGCCCACGCCCTGCACCCCACCACCTGCACTTTGCCTTGCCCTACTTGCCTTTGCAGGGCAGTCCGACCTGTGGATACAGATCATTGCCATGTCTGGATTGTGGGTAATCCATAGAGACCTTTTTGACTGGGCAGACCTGTGGTCTTGAGGATAAACAGACCCGGCTGGACTTGATTTGGCCTTGCATCACTTTTTGCCAAGCTCCTCTGTGGTGTCTGACCCTGCCCCACCAAGCTCTTTTGCCACCCAGGACACGAAAACAGCAATAGGGGACACACTGTCACTGTCATAGGTCCTCACAAGCCAACCCTACTGTAACCTATATGTCCGGACAGTCCTGAGGGCACAATGTACACAAAGGGACACTGAGCACAAACCTGACCCCAGGTGCCTAATCTGGAGATGTTCCCTGGAAAGACTCCTGGCAAGCCCACCAGCAAACCAGCAAAACAGCTTCTCTTCTCGGAAGCACTACTCCAGTCTCACTCCATGGCCATGGCCTGTGTGATCCCCAGCACCTGGACAGCTGTAGAACATGACCAACCAGGCAGCGGACAATGCCATGGCCCATATCCTCAACAAAATCACGGCAGTGAGCCGCAGGCTTGAAGGCATGGACTCCAACATCTCTGCCCTGACTGCAGAGACAAAATCCATTTGTGCGGCCATCGTGGGATTTCAGAGCAAGATGTCGAACATGGAGACTTGCCTCACCTCAGTGGAACACAGCCTCGACATGCTCCCGAACAGGGGCCAAGACCTCCTTTACCTCTGCAGCAAGGTCATAGACCTAGATGATAGGAACTACAGTGACAACATCTGTGTCTTTGGGATATAAGAAGGGTCAGATGTGAGAAGCTTCCACAGGGATATCCTCCTGGCCCTCACTGGCCTGACCTTTGAATCCCCTACTGAAATTACAGAGGGTGCACCGGATAGGCCCAGCATGCCAAAACAGCATGAAATGGCCCGCCACATCATCACCTGTTTCGTTCTCCATTTACAGGTGTGACAGCTCCTAACCGCGGCTCACACTCATACCTCCTAAACACATGACAGACATGAGAACCATACTACTGCAGTTTTTCAAAAGAAACCAGCAACAAACTCAGGGCATTTCTTGCTCTACATTCTGGCTCCGTCAAATGAACGTTAAGTACAGCCTAGTTGAATGGGCCAGAATGTGGATCACCAAGGGCGTCAAATGTTAGGACTTCTTCGACCTGGAGGACCTACACCTCTGGATGAACTCTCGACCTCAGCAATGGAGGTGGGGCCACCGGACCTCTACAAGACCCCAGAGAAACAACTCCAGGCATAACCACCACACACCCTCTCAGGGTGACATAACGGAGGACCATGGGCTGTTGGACCACTAGAGGCTTGCTCATCGTACGGAGAGGCAGTATACCTTCCTCTCACCTGTCCATGGCACCCAATCATGCTTAGATAAATTTTTGGTCTCTCAGGAGTTAGTGGCACAGTTTCAGGAATCGCAAATTCTGGAAATTGCACTATCTGACCATGCTCCTTGTAAGCCTTGTCTCTCCGGGCTGCAAACCATAGCGTCTGGCCATACAACGCTACTGCACCCCTAAAGGTAAATCACTTCTGCGATCGCATGTCTCCACCTACCTGGATAATAATAAGGCAGCGGTGACATCCCATAGAGTGCCCTGGGCAGCTGCGAACGCAACCATTAGGGGCCAAATGATAGGTGATGAGGTGGTGTCGAATAAAAAAACAGTGGCCCTGCAAAAAGAATTAGAGAGTGAAATTGCTTCCCTTACATGTCAATATAAAGCCCTCCCCTCCCCGCCGGAAAGGTGTAATCTGGAACGAGCATGGATGGCCCTCATGTACACGTCCAAGGAGTATAGACTGCAACATCATTGAAACGGCTCAAAGGCCATCACTATGAACAAGGGGAGAAGGCTCATTGTTCCTACTGACCATGCAACCTCTGGCAGCAATAGTCCGACAATCACCCATTCTTACTGGAGTATCCCTCCTGGGAGGTGAGTCTAGGATCTATTTACACAATTCACAATTCATGAATTGTTTTGTAGAGACAACATTTCAGTGGGGATTCTTTTGTGCCTCTATCCAGAGCTTCCATAATGAGCCAGTCCTCTATCTCTATTTCAATCTGAAGTCAGGACTGTCATTTGGTACCCAGGGACCCCAGACAGATTACACAGAGTAGTCCTCCTGCCTCATGCGAACTGCTGGCAATGCCGAGACACCCACTGTGTCCTAACCCACATAATTTGTTAATGCCCCTCCGTACAACCCTTCTGGCGGGAAGTGGAGACTGCTCTCGGGGCTACCATGATTCTAAATGTACCCTTCTCGCGCTCCCTGATACTCCTCCATGATACAGGAGAATCTCCTGCCCTCTTTCAACCCAGAAGCACCTTATGCCTACAGGGCTAGCAACTGCCAAGATCTGAATTCACCGATGGTGCTCCCTCATCCCACCCTCACCAGAGGACTAGACGGTGGCAATGATCCAAACAGGCACACAAACAAATCATTTATTATCTATTAGATCACAAGCCACATTCCTGTAAGTATGGATGTTGTTTCTTCAGGATGATCCACATCACGCCACCTCTAATGCCACACATTCTGCAAAGAAAGATCTTATCCTTGCTTTTAAAAAGGGTGACCACGATTTGTTTGGGAACCATTGGAAAACCCACAAAGTGCAGCAGTCCTGAGCTAGGAGACATTGTGATTCTAACAGGTGCAGGGTAAGCTCCACACACTGAAGATTGAGTTTACACATCATTCTGGCAGATAATCTCCCAAGACTCTCACACTGGTTCTACTAGCATAGATTTCCACATTCAGTCTGTCATCAGGACAATACAATTTGCCAAACTATACAAAAGTGTCATTAGGACCAATTGGACTTGCATTTGTCATCTCTTCTTCATTTTACATATTTATATTTCATTCGTTTTAGCTAAACAGCTTTTAGTGAAGACATTTACACACATTTCCTCCATGATAGGTTTCTAGGAATCTATGGTATGAGTTGTTTGTTTAGTTAGCCTTTGCACAACATGTAATCAGTACGTTCTGTCCAAGGCTTAGAACAGTGTACACAATATGCTAATCTGTGTTGGCCCTTCAGCAGAGAGAATCTATCACCTAGACACAGTATTTCATCAGGATTGTACTTCCAATGCAGTATGGTTTATTATATAAACTGTGCACTGAGCCGGAGGAGGCAGAGGGCATTCCGGACATGGCTATACTGGGATGAATGCTGTGTGACATGCCGTTTGGCTGGTGCTGATCTACCAGCCTCCTGAGAGGATTGCCATCTACACCACAGACCAACACCTGACACTGTCTCTAGGTATGGAGCTAGGGTTAATCCCTTAGATCGAGCCAGGCAGAAAGGTACACCTACTATGATCTCAACATAGTTTAGGATTAGGTAGGAACCTCTAGAACATCTAGGACCACATTCAACACGGGATTGTTAGTATTTTTTACCATGTTTGTAATGATGATTACCTTGCTTTGTTTCACCTGCCTAATTATTGCAGCTGTTTCTCTGTGTGCCAGATTGTGATTGTTTCAATAAATGTATTGAAAATGTATCTTGAATCTTTTGTGCCTTGCCTTGGAATGCATGAGTAATATCATGAAAGGGGTTACATCTTTTTCCACGACTTCGCCAGGTAATCAGCGTATCATATTCAGTTTGCCATAATCACCATCCACCCCATTCGGTTTGGGGGTTCGTTGAAGCCCTGAGAGCTAGCCAATAGTTAGGCCACGAGTTACTAATGGTGTGAATATATTCAGTCTCCCACACTCTGACGTTCTGCTGTCCTAAAACCGCAGTCCTATTATCTGACTAGCAAGCGCATAACAAAAGTAGTCTTGAGAATTATACGAGATACCCTATGGAATCTATATTTCTCTGTAATTCCTATGAACCATTAAAGCTAGACCTGAATGATATACCGACGGCCATTATAGGCACACAACAAGACCAAGCACCTGCCACTGGTAATTTCCCACGGTACTTATTTGTACCTGAACCAGAAGTTTGGATACCTTATACAAACCAATTGTCCAGTGCCATTTGGAGTGGCATTCCCATTACCTCCTCATGGAAAAGGGCAGAAATTGTCCCATTTTGTTAAAAGGGAAATATAGGCAACTCCTGTAAGTACTGGCCAATAAGTTTCGTCAATAACCTTCAAAAATATTTTTTCATCACAAATGACATGAATGCACTGATATGAACAATATTCTAACACCTTTACAAGCTGGCTTCAGGAAGAACGTAAGTTACCACTAATTTAGATTGGGCAAAGCAAACTGAGAGTGTTTAAATTGCAGCAGAGCACCCCTGGTATACTTAAGGCTTGATTTACTATGCTTTGGCGCAGGGCAGCACCACAAGCCTTCTTGTTGTGCTGCCATGCATCAAAAGAAAAGCGCAGGAATGTGCCGTTTCTATGACATACAGTGCATAACTGTCCTTTTAACCTGCACCAGTGCACAATGGGCCACCATGCGCCAACGTAGCCACCTTGGTGCAAGGGCGTCTGCGTTGCAGGGATGATTGTTATTGTGCAGGAAGGGACACCTTCCTGCACAAAAACAATTACAGGAGGTGTTTTCCTCATTCTATGTGTGCTGCAGAATGTAACAAGGAGAAATAAAGTAATTTTTCTCATTGTTGCGCCTCTCTTATGCCTCCAATGGGGGGGGGCATAGGCTTTTGACGCAGTCCCAGCTTTACAAAATTTTGTAAATCTGGGAATCTGTCAAACGCCATGGGTATTACATGGGAACACTCACCGTAACACCCAAGGCACACCTCCCTGTCGCAGGGTGAGACAACGCAGTGGCTTGCGCTACTGGGCTTCTTTGGAGCTATGTGTTGCTGGTTCCTCTAATTGGCCTGCTGTTCCATATTTTTCTCCTGGGCATGGGGTTGGTATTGTGGCTTCGTTCCTGAATGTTGCTTACTCTTTATTGGAGGACATATGAGTGCTCTCAATTTGTGGGCTATTCCCTCTCTCATTACCTTCTGTTGAGTGTCGTATGATCCAGCCCCCTTGCATGGCTTGATATGTGCTGTGGCGCTCCTATGATGGTACCTATTCTTCACTGCTTGCTAATGGTCTTGTGAACTAGAAGTGAGTTGATTCTGCCTGGTGGTGCTTGTTGCCACTAATTGGCTATGTATTCCCCCCCACTGAACTGGTGGGCTGGCCTAGGGCCCTCCTCCTTGTGCTCCCTGTGGGCCTTGGGTGTTGTGCCATGTCTGCAACTTTGGGGCCCCAAAACTGTATGACAGGTGGTGCCCCCTCTTGACCCTGTGTTTCTATACTTGTTTTAGGCTTTTCCCAGGGATCCCTGTTAGGCTTCAGGCTTTTGGAATGTGTGTCCTGCCTCCTTGTCCTGCGTGTATCCTCCTCTCTCTACTCAGTTTGTTAGGGTCAATGTGATTTTGGTTCTGATGTTTGTCCTACTCTTCACTGGCTCCTTCACTAGCGTGCCACCATCCCTTTTGTTGCTTGGGTATGAGGCATGTGTCTTGGTTTAACCAGGCCCATTTGTCCTACTGCCATCTCTTTTTCTTGCTCATAAAGACCTGGGTTTGTCATGAGGCTGTTCCTTGTGTTCAGCCAGAAATGGTTTTGCTTTCTCAGTATACATTGGCTTATGCATGTGGAATTGGGATTTGCCTCTGTGTTCCATCTTGCTGCTCTGCTAGTTCACTCCTGATTGCTTGGTTTGAGTGATGTGTGTGGTAGTTAATGGGTTTCCATAGACACCCTAGTGTCTCTTTGGCATGTAAACGGTCCTATGTACATTTTGTTGGAACTTGAACTTCTGTTGGGGGCAGTCACTTTTTCCCTGGTGGGATTGATGGCCTTACATTTTACTGGATGTTTTTTTCACTATGGTATTCTCTGCCTTTACAGCCACATTTTGGTGTTGCTGACTTGTGTGATAACAGCTCATTGGGCACTGTCTGTGTCTTGAAGCGGGATCTGTGACAGGCCTCACACCTTGCTCTTTGTGGGCCTGCTGAGGTGTCCACCTGTTCTTGGATTTGGGTGTTTATATTCTTTGTTTCTGTATATTTGCTCTCCTGTGTATTGTGTCCTTGCCTGCTCATCGTGGAGTTTGAGTCTTTGACACATATGGGATCCCTGTCTGGTTATCACTTTTAGCTGCCTTCTCTCCTCCTGTTGATGTTTGTCTCTGTTTGCATGGGATTATGTGGGCTGCCTTATCTTGATCTTTTTCTTCTTGCTCCTTCGTCACCTCCACATCTTATGTGTTTGGTGGCTTTCAAAAAGTGTGTAGAGCTCTTGTTTTGCTCCTTGTATATAGCCAAATTCTTCATGCAGTTACCTGGGGTTGTGGTGTTCTTTGATAGTTCTGTCTTTCAGGTCTGCCATGCTTGCTGGGTCTTTATTCCAAAGAGTGTTCCTCTACTGCTCCACTATGCTTCTTTTTCGGCCTCTAGTTTCTCTTCTGGATGTCTGCAGCTCTGGCTGCTTTGTGGGTGTTAGAGCTTAGGGCATGGGATACATTGGAGGTATTTCTTATTCTCATTATGCCCCTTCTGCTGGATTTTTTGGCTCGGAATTTCTACCCTTGTGTTCCTTGATGGGTTGGGAAGCTGACCTTCAGTAGTCCTGCTTTACCTACTGTTACATGCCCTCCTGTTGGGGCCTTGGACCTCCTCTCTCTCTCCCTTTTGTCTAGCCATACACTTTGTGTGGCACTCATTTTTGGGAACTCGGCAGCTGCTGTCTGTTTATTTCCTTGAGTGTTTCTTGACCTGCTTTGCTTGTGTTCTGAAGGTCATGCCTCTGCTCTGGTGTGGGTAGGGTACACTGATGTGCCTGTTTCTTTGGGGTTATGTTCCCCTACCATGTGTAAGACACTAATCTGCTGCCTTGTTGGTTACTTTTGGCCCTGCTTCTGGTGTCCGCTGTTGTTTGAATGTGGTACCTTTTTCAGCCTGTTGTGTTCTTGTGCCCTGTTCTAGGTGTATTGTGGCATCTGGTTATGGCCTCTCCCAAGCAACTTCAAAAGTTCTTGGGATTGGGTTTGTTTTGGGAGTCTCTGTTGCCCATCACAGACCTGGCCTTTCACAAATGATGTTATTTTTCCGGCCTCCCCACATAGATGGATTTAGTGCCATTCTCTTCTTGTTTTTGCTTGAGCTGTGGAGTACCTGTTTTAATGAAGGGCATTTGTGTTGTTTTGTCCCTTATGACTTTTTTTCCACAGCACTGCTTGTGGGGTAGAGCTGCAGCCTTTCGCTCTCTTGGTTCTTTTGCTGCCTCATGTGGGTCCCTAATGCAGGAGCTCCCTAATTTTGGGCCCTGCTTTTCTGGGCACACATGATGTGTCCTGTGTCTTTTTGGCCTTCAGACTTTGTTGACCGCTTTGGCGGTGGTACATGGGGTTTTGTTGACCTTCTGGGCTTGTTCCTTCCGCCTTTATATGCAAAATTTTCATTTATGGCTGGCTAACTTGGTGGATGGCTGATTTCTGTACTGTCTACTTTGGTATATTTTCTGGGCATGAGGGTTGGGGTAGGAAGTGATAAGGTAATAATGCTTTGATTATTTACCAGTAATGCCATTACTTCGATTCTCCTTCCTGGTCCAATATCCTTCAACATCCCTGCTCTGTGTCCAGCTTTGATTGCAGTCTGCCCGTCTGCTTTGGTAATCTCCTCTGGAGGCTACTGGGTCTTGCTGTGCCACCCTGCACCACTGGGTAAGGGCAGAAATGTGCTGTATCTACAAGATATGGCACATTTCTGTCCTCTCCCTCGGCGCTGGTGCATAAATTGCAACCTAGGGTCAACGCAGGCACCTTTGCACCATGGTGGAAGGATGCCTGTGTTGTGGTCGATGATTGTTTTTTTGCAGGAAGGGACACCTTCCTGCACAAAAACAATCAAGAGGCGTTTTCCTCTTTCTGTGTGCTGCAGAATGCAGCACACGTAGAAAGAGGAAAAAACTGGAGAAATAGAGATATATCTCCCCTTTACATCACTTCCATGCCACCTCTTAGGTGGCATAGGAATCTGATGCACTCCCTAACTTGTAAATCTGGGAATGTGTCAGATTCTGTAGAGTTCCATTGGTGTTGTGTGGGAACACCCACAGCAACAACCATAGAATGCACCTTGCATGCAGTTTTATCCATGAGAGAGGCCCATATTTACAAGGCAATGGAAAGTCACAAACGGTGGCTTTGCGTGGCCTTGTAAATATGGGATGGCACACTGCGCCACGGGAGCACAAAAAAAATGATTCTCCTGTGGCGCAGTGTGCCAATAGGCCCTCATAAATGCAGCCCTGTGTGTTCTCCTGATATTTCTTAGAAGCATGAGCAATACAACCAGGGGTGTAGCTCTAGGAGGGGTTTTTGGGGTGTTACACCCCCTAAAAATATATTCTGCAGTAAATAGTTGGGTACAAGCGCTTTCAGTCCAGTAATGTGAAGTGTCACCTGGGACTTTTACATGCCCACACTGCCAAAAACACACACACTCTTGTCTATGTTTTAAGGCCTTACAAATTGTTTATTAGTTTAAGAAATATTGCCTTTTAAGCACCCTTAACAATTGCATTCCTCTCTTTCCACTGACCCTTAATCCTCCTCTGCTTCTCATATCATGTGTTTTAACACAATGTCCCAGAGTGATTGTTGGGCAATCCGAAGCTCACAGCCCCCTCAACCATACTCAGCTAGCTAAGCCCCCGAATACATCAATACAAATGTCACGGAGTCCAAAACGATACACTTAAACAGAGAATAATATCATATTTGATGTCCCACAATTCAGAAAGACAAACCAACCATGTATTTGCATCTCATGGTATGCTGGGTAAAGAGAAATGTCACATTGCTATTTGTGTAGTTGCGGACTTCTTGCTGAAGAACAGAACAAAGGTAATATCGTTTATAGCCGTAGTATGGATGAGTGGTGACCTTGTTATTTGGTAGGCAAATGTGTAATTTAGGCTTATGTTGCACACTTTTATCACTTATATGATCATCAATAGTGTTCGCTAATGTACTTAAGTTGAACTTCAAAATATATTGTAAAAACTAATAAAAGTAATTACGCTCAAGATTTTGGTCATTATCACATAATCAAAATGAAATTAAAATTGTGCCGTTTCTTTTAAAAGACAGAGAAAAAAATCATTTACGCCTACTCAGTGATACTTCAAGGCAATTACAAACCATTAACAATAAAGAGCTATATTCAGCAGTATGATAGCTTATTTGATAGAATATTTGCAAGAGAACACAGCAAACTTAATGCAGTACTTAACAAGGTTCAAAGAGAGAGGGACAGAATGCAAACTTGTAGCTGTAGTTGCATTGATGAATGTGTTGAATATAGCTGACACCTGTGGTTTGTCCAGTTCATGATCACAGTCTACTATTGTTCCCCTTTTTTAAGAAGAAGGGCAAAGAAGGTCAAATATGTTATAGCCCTGTATCTCTCTTTGACTCATTAGTAAAGGTGGTGGGTCATACCCTCCTTGGTAGATTAACGAGCTGAGCTGAGGGGTATACTATCCTAACTGATAATTAGGGTGGGTTCAACCAAGGGCTAGGCACCATGAAGCAGGCACTGATTTTAAATGTGTTAATTGACATTTACATACAAGGTAAAGAGGGCTCCCATAATTTGGCGTTTATGGATCACTCCTGAGCATTCAGTTGTGTCACTCATTCCAATTTATGGTGGATAATACTGGATATAGAAGTAGAGAATGCAATTGTTCAATTTATCAGCCAACTTTGCTCTGATGTCTCTGCTAAAGGATGATTTGGTCCCAATGGTTAGTGCACATAATCTTTTGGTATATGCAAGGGCATAAGGCAGGGATGTGTCTTAGCACCCTTTCTATTTACATTATATATCAATAGTCTAGAATCATCCCTGGTATATATGGGGCAGAATATACCCCAAATTGGGGTGTGTTCTATCGCAATTCTTTAAGCTGATGATCCGGTTATATCCTGTACATCTAATGATCTTCAAAAGTTGCTTGGGCCATTCATCTTATTCATGAACCAGCTGGACCTTAGCAGTATTTTGAGCAAACTTTTTTTAGTGTT
Source organism: Pleurodeles waltl (assembly GCF_031143425.1). Lineage (NCBI taxonomy): Eukaryota > Metazoa > Chordata > Amphibia > Caudata > Salamandridae > Pleurodeles > Pleurodeles waltl. The sequence goes on along the minus strand of NC_090450.1, from coordinate 151,533,282 downwards.
ATGCAGCCCTAAGTCACATGCTCATTCGATCCAGGGTACCAAGGTAGGCGGAGTTGCCTGTAGGAAGCTGGCTCTTGTTATAGTGGACCATAAAGAGATACACTGGGCAGAGAGTCTAGAAAAATCCCAAAGGAATTACAGAGGCACAAATGACACCTCAAATGATCTATTTTGTAGTAGTGTGGGTGAGCCAGTTAGGCATAAAAGAGGGAGGTGTTAAGCATCTATTTCACACAAACAGGCAGTAAGTGAGACACACATTCAATAAACAAATCCTACACCAATTTACATAAATAATAAGTACTTTTCTATGACTATAGATACCAAGATCATTGGAGTCAGGTAAGTAGTTTTCGAGGTATTAATTTTTACAGTTTTCAAAAGTTGACCCAATGCACTTTTTGGAGCAGTAATGTTACTCTATGAGGGGAAAACATATACTTCATATGGGTACTTAGAAGGGACTTACAGGACCAATCTTTTGAGTTAAGCAAAGTATGGGTCAAAGTCCAATGCAGCCCCAACAGGTAACCTTGGGAGGCACTGGGGCGTCCAGGTGCAGAAGTGCTTATCAGCGTTGGGAAAAGAAACATATGCTGCATTTGGGATCCTAGCAACGACCTACAGGACTGTTCTTCTGGAGTTATAGTAAGTATAGAGCAAGCCTCAAAGCAGCATCAACAGGTCACTTTGGGGTGCACTGAGGCATCTGGGTGCAGAGGTGCATTTCAACCTTGTGTCCCTTAATGTTATCCTATGGGAAAGAAACAGACACTGCATACTGGTACTTAGCAACAACTTACATGACTGTTCTTCTGGACCTGAAGTGAGTATGTGGCATGGTCTAAGGCCACACAAACAGTTTACCTAGGGGGGCTCTGGGACGTTTGGCTGCAGAGATGTGTAACTATGTCTGGTGTCCAGTTCACTTCAAAGGTGATCAGTCAAGTCAGAAAGAGGGGGGGGGGGATGCTCGACCATTGAGTTCCTTGGACACAAATGGACACTGTTGTCTCACTTCTCGTCAGGCTGTGGGGCTCGGGCTCAGTTGTGTCTCTTGGCATTGAGTTCCGATACAAGGGATACTCGCAGTTGGAGGGGGCCTGCAGAAATAGGCTGCAGGAGGCATTGGGAAGTCCACTGTTGGCAATCCCAATGTGGGCTTTGGCTCTGGAGGGTCTGGGACCACGCTGGCACCATTGGCCCACTTAAATTCGGTCAAGCAGGCATGGGTGCAGTGGTGCAGTCCGGTGTCAGGATTTGGTGGTCCGAAGTCCTCATGAGTCTTCTTTGGTGCCTGCAGGGTGCAGGGAAGCAGCTCCGCTACTAGAAAACCTGGTTACTTCTCAAAGTGCTGGCAGGCCTCCCAGGCTTTTGGAGGCAGGACGAGTTGTCTTTGGTGCAATTGTTGAGGACAGTAGGCAGGCCTATGAGGTTGGGCCAACTGAGTTGCTGCTCCTCAGTTCTTACTTTTTGTGGCTCTTCGGTCCTTCTTCTTCTGTATTTCAGTGAATTTGAAGTCCTGGTATTAAGGGGTGCACTGAATACCCTATTTCGGGGTGTTAAAGGAAGTGAGGGATACTAGCCAATGGACCACTTACCCCTGGGGTCACTACGTCCCCTAGATGACCACTTCCTTTGGGGAGTGGGCATCACCCTGTCCCAGAATTCCAAATTCCAGCACACACAAGATGTTGAAATTCCTAAGGTTGTGTTCACTTCAGGCTGTTCACTCTAGAGGTGTGTCCAACCTGCAAGTGCAGCCCGCCTCCTGCATAGTTAATATATGATTTCAAGACCAGAGGCTCCTATCATGCTTTCTTTTCTTGCCAAATTTAATAGCAGTAGTCAAGAAATACAACAAAACTCCAAATCCCAGGTAAAAGTTACAAAGCCAATGGGAAACTAACCGTAGTACAAAGTGAACAACCAATCACCATAACATACACTTATAATGACTGCGAACAGTCCTCTTTTCTTGCTGCTTGCAGTCAAGTTAAGTACTTAACATTCAGATTGCATATTATTGTTGGCTTATATCTTTAATGCTGCTGGTTTCATTATTATATCTATATTTATAGTTCTGAAGCCCTGCATGCTTTAATCGTTGGTTTCATATTTGCAGTTGACACATTGCCGCACCACTCGCGAGCCCCTCGTCCCTCGCGCTCTGCTCTAGAAGTGTTCCTCAGATAGTGATACCCATTTTGGGTCGCTTCTGAGGAAGTCGTGTTTTGGCAACACTTACCATGTGTGCAGGTTTTTTCTTTATCAATTCCTTTGTTTTCTACCAGTGAGCGGCTTGTCGTTCCTCTTCACTCGAGGCCTGTTCTCTTATGTTCAGCAACGAGGTCTCGGAAATCCCCACCCTCTCTCATGCCCCTCGGCCTCATTTTACCACCCACAGGCAGAGTTCCTTTCCTCTACTCCATTCCTGCAAGACATTAACCCCTTCCTTACTGCTGTTCATATTTACTGGGTTATTTCAAGTGCATTTACTGAAGGTTATAGAGATTGACAGCTCTACTTTACTGCAGGATGCTACTTAAGAGGAACATGCACTTAAAGATGATTTAAATGACTTTATGCAAGCCTCCATGCAACGGTCAGTTTTTGCCTTATAAAAAAACATTTGGAAAATTCAGTTTTTAACATAATGTCCAAGACGATTTTTGCTCTCTCTGCGGGGAAAGCAGAAAGCACCCTTTACCTTTTAGAAATCTAAAAAAATCACATTACTTGGCACTGGTCAGTGAGGTTCCCTCCCACAAGGCAGAGGACGTGGCTCCTCACAGGCCTCCTTCTAAGGAGGGGAATATTCAGGAAAAACATGAATCGTCAACAAAATGCAGATAAAAAACTAAACTGATTTTTTCCCCTATTATAATCACTAATATTTCAGACACGGATGATGACATGGGTGATATGGACTCAGACAATGATAAATCTGATAATGAAAATTGAGAGCTTTTATCACCTCCCATTAAAAAAAAAACTATCTCTACAAAAGTTGTTTCAATACAATCACAGATTCGGATGGAGTTCCGATGTTTGATCCTAATGACATTCACCTCCCAACCTCCATGGAGTGGGTCCCAGTCATGGTCCTTCTCTCCCATTGAAGATTACGACTACTGCAACTATTGACCCATCCCTCCTTAGCTTCTGTTTTAAATTTGGAAATGATCCATGCAAGGGTGTAGACAAGGCATGGTGTACATGTCAGGATCAGTTTTTTCATGTGGTTGGTCCATTAACCCGTATCTTCGACCTAGTGGAAGCGGCCAGGTTAGAAGATGCTACAATTGATCCAGAAGAACTACCTCTATGGGTCCAACAAGCTTTCTGCTTACTCAGCAATGGCAAATCAGCACTTACTCAGGAACGCAGAAAGGGTCTTTTGCTGAAATTAGACCCAAAATTGATAAATTTAGCGGTGGTGGACCCAGGTATTAAGGCAGAAGGCCTGCTCTTTGGTGACTGTTTTGTAAAAAAAACTAAGCAAGTACGTTTCCACCTTTGCTTCACTAGATAAGGCTCAACCGTCCTTAAAAAAGATGTTTCCCAACAGTTTTTTTTAACCAGGGCTGGCAGAGGTAGGAACCGCTTTGCTGGCTGTGGTTACACCAACCAAGGTTCCAGTGGATCTTACAACTCTTCCTATCAAGAATTCAACCCTCAATTTTACCCCCAAAGAGGCAGAGGCTCTTGAAGCAGAAGATAAAAAAGTTCCAGATACATTACCCAAACAGGTGAGCCTACCTTCTGGCCTTCCTCCCGTAAGAGGCCGTCTTCACTTATTTCTCCCAAAATGGTTTTCTGTAACATCAGACCATTGGGTGTGAAACGCAGTACAAGGTTATGTTATCAAACTTTGCTCAAAACATTTTCAATCAATTCTTCCACATCCTCCCGAGTTGTCAACAGAAATGTCCGACATATAGGAATACAGTCTCTTCTTCAGAAACAAGCAATTGTCCCTTGTCATCCCTACTGTTCAGGTTTCATCAGTTCCATTTTTCTAGTACAAAAGAAAAACAAAACGTTGGACCAGTCACCAACCTCAAACACTTCAGCCACTTTGTAGTTTATCTTCATTTCAAAATGGTAAGGATTATTCATCTCAGAGATTCTTTACTCCAAATCGATTGGATGGTTGCGTTGGACCTGCAAGATGCATACTTTAACTGTTCCTATACATCCAGACTATAGGAAATGTCTACAAATTCAGTGGTTAGATCAAACCTTCCATTTATCCTCTCTTTCTTTTGGTCTTTCTTCAGCAACATGGTGCTTTACCAAACTCATGAAACTGGTGACAGCTCTCCTCAGAGCTAATGTTTCACACTCATCCGTTATCTAGATGATATCCTTATAAAGAACCAAAATCTTTCCTCTCTTCAATCTCACATCCGTCTAACATGTTCTCTTTTGTCAGACCTCAGATTTGTAATCAACAGAGAGAAATCTCTTCTGTCTCCTTCTCAACAAATAGATTTCTGAGGTTTCCTCATAAACTCAGTCTCCGCCATCTTTCTTCGGCAAAGGTAAAATCCATAAAATCCGAAATCCTTCAGATTCTACAGAGCTCCCTAATTTCTCTCAGATCTCTAGCCAGGATAGTAGGCCTCCTTTCCTCCTCTACCCAAGCCATTTTCCCAGGTCCTTTACATTATTGGGCTATTCAAAGATTAAAAATTCAACACATACTAAAAGGTCTTACGTATTCGGACACCATCTCTTTAGATCAGGTCTCCTGTGTAGAAGTGCAATGGTGGATAGACCACTTAGATGCCTGGAACGGCGGACCATCTTTGCATCAGCCCCTGATCTTGTATTAGGATCAGATGCAAGCCGCATGGGGAGCTCACTGTGGACCAATCTCAACTGGAGGTGCATGGTCTTTAAAGGAGTCCAGATTGCATATCAATTGTTTAGAGATGCTTGCCGACTCCTTTGCGATCAGAATCTTGCAAAAAACAGAGTTTAATGTGCTATTCTTCTCGGAATGGACAACATTTCAGCAGGAAGATACATCAACCATCTAGGGGGAACCAAATCCAAACCTTTGGCAGAATTAGCAAAAGGTTTTTGGGATCTTAAATGAAATCTCGGTTCATGACCAATATTCACCAGGCAATCTAAATTCCATAGCAGGTTGGCATTTGTGTAATCTTCTAGGCTCCAATGATTGGAAACTTCATCCCTCTGAATTCCAGTCAATTCAGCACATATGGGGTCTCTTTCTCATAGATCTCTTCACTTCTTGTCTCAACTCCCAGCTTCCTCAATTTTACAGCTGGTGCCAAGATCCATTAGCGTTAGCCTAAAATGTTTTCTTACAGGATTGGTCAACTTCTCTGAATTATGCCATTCCTCCACTTCTCATGATCAGCAGATTGTTCACTCAGGTAAGATGACAACAAGCTGTCCTGGTGCTCACAGCTCTGTTCTGACAATCCCAGGTGTGGTTCCGAACCCTCTGGAGCTGTCCATGAACTTCCCCATTCTTCTACCTTCTTTCCCGAACCTTCTGTTGTATCCTCTAAACCATCCTCATAACCTAGTTGTAGACTGTCTTCTTACCCTTTCAGCTTGGAAGATTTCCGGAATTCCCAATCTTTCCCACTCATTTCGCCAGAAGCTTCAAACTATATCAAACAATCCTGGGCTCCAAGAACTACAAAGGCTTACAAGTCAGCTTGGTCTTTACGGGACAGGTGGTACATGGGAAAATACATCAATCCTTTTTCAGCAAATGTCTTACATTATCAATTTTCTAGTGGCAGAAGCTAGCAAAGGGAAAACTTATCACACAATTAATTTATATACGTCAGCGATTTCTTACAACCATCCCTACGTTAATGGAAAGTCAGTTGGGGAACACCCACTCATTTGCCGACTATTAAAGGGAGTCAAATTTTCGAATCCCCCTGTTCCTAAATACAGTTCGCTATGGGAAGTAAATGTTATTTTAAATCCATTTTTGTCATGGCCTGATAATCTCCTTCTCTCTCTGAAGATGTTACCTGAAACCCAGACTGTAGTTATGCCTCATTTCTATTAAAATACTTTCCGATGTTAGTGATTTAGTCTATTCATCTCATCAATTTACTCCAACAGGTGTTCTGTTCACAGTTCTTAAACATACCAAAACTAACCTGACATCAGTGTTTTACCCTTATTCTCCTGATCATCCCAAACTTTGTTTTGGACAATGTCTAAAGGTTTATGAACAGCGAACTGCCGATCTAAGAATGTCCTCCGCATCACAACACATTTCCTTTAGGAAACCTTATAAACCAGTGTCTTCTCCTACACTTGCCCGTTGGGTTAAACAGATCATGTCCTTAGAGGGTATTGATCCTGCCATTTATGGTGCCCATTCTTCCAGGAGAGCTTTGGCTTCTAAGGCGTTTTGGGCGGGTCCCGTATGGAGGACATTTTCAGATCAACTGATAGGTCAAATCAGAATGGGTTTAGAGTATTTTATTGCAAACCTGTTGACAATGCTTCTTCAACTGTGATTCATTCACTTTAAATAAGCATAATAAGAGCATCTGGTCTTGATATAAAATGTAGATTTTCTTAGTAATTTATGAAGGAAAGTCTTAATTTTTTTGAAGAGACGGAGGTGAGTATTATTCTCCCACAATGTTTTTTACCTTCTTGTTTTTTTCACCACCCTGACAGCAGCTCCGGCTCCTTCACAAGCTACCTGATAATATGCATTTACTTCTGGATTCAGACATGTCTCTGCTCATTCTACGAACCTACTATTGAACCCATTTGCTTCAGTTCCTTCTTCCAAGTTTCCGTTTCCTGGTTTTATGAACTTTAGACATTGACGTCTTTCTCTTGTCATGGCTCTGATTGTTATGCTGTCTTTTTTTTGCCTCAATTCCATACTTAATAACTTCTTGAGCAAGAAAAGAGGGCTGTGTGCAGTAAAGTGATGTCATTATACGGTGTATTTTATAGTGAATGATTGTTCACTTTGTACTATGTTTTGTTTCCCATTTTCTTTGTAACCTTCGCCTGATGGGATTTGTAGTTCCTTTCTATTTCTTGCCTGCTGATATTAGATTTGGCAAGAAAAGAAAAGCATAATACTCACCTCTGTGTCTTTAATATATTTAAGATTTTCCTTCATAAATTACTGGGAAAATCTACATTTTCCTTCCTATCCAGGTGCCTAATGGACCCTGGCCTGGGGGAGGGGGTTTCCATCTCCTCACTTCTGAAGGAGGCTAGATCCTCACAGCAAAGGGGATGTGCTCTTTGAAGCCCTCTGTCTTGGAATGCAGATCTGCAGGTCATCCTGTTGGGAAAGCTGTATAACATCCCTGCCAGAGCAGGCTTTGTTCCTGACTGTCCGAGAGCAGAGGCTCTCACCCTTGGGGGTCAGAAACCCATCTGTTGGTGGCAGACTTGTGAAAATCAGTCAGTCAGCACACCAGCAGTTGACAAGTTTCAAGGGGGCAGCTCGAAGGTGCCTTCTGGGTGCATGTATTAATGAATCCATCACTGGAATCAGATAGAGTTTATTAATATGAGATGTTCATATTTTCTCATGTAGATGTGTCCTCACTTGTAATAGAATGAACTCTGGCTTAGAGCTGTAAGACCTTTTGTAGGGTGATTTACAACTATTACAGGCAGTGTTATGGGACATGGCACACAAGTGTGTGTCAAGTTGTGTTTTCACTTTTTATAGCACTTTGTCATGCAGCCTGCAGTGGCAGTCTGAATTAGTTTGGTGCCTGGTCCCTTGGAGAGGCACAAGTCATGCTGCAGTTCTTAGGGGACCCTCTTTAGGACCAATGACATAGGTATCAGAGGTTCCACTTACTAGGGACTTACAGAGGTGCTCAAGTCCTGTCTTGGGTTTGAGGAAGGAACACTGCCACTGAGGATCTGGTTAGCAGGAACCCTGTGCACTTCTTTCAAAGTTGTGTCAAATACCAGACAAAAAGTGGGGTGGGGGGCTACTGCAACCAAAGCTCAGTTTCCTGCTTTGCCACTTTGCCACTTCTGGTTTCTTATGGATCGACCTAGATGAGGCTGTACGTTGGTTGCACTTGAGAACTATGTGCAGAGGGCAGTTTGAGACACCTACAGAGGGTATTTTTAGGTTTGTCTCTAATTTGGGTGGGAAACCTATCAAGAAAATCTGTACAGTCTACAAATTAAACAACCTCAGTTGTAGGTTATGACACAGGGCTGTGGGAATACATAGACCGTTGATCAATACAAATTGTTCAAAATGATTTCTTGAACGGGGAGGTGGGGGTCCCACGAGGTACCTCATTATATATGTCATAAGGAATTGAGACTGTTTTTTTTTTTAGAAGATCTATTGAGGCTTCACCCTCTCCTCATGTTACATGCAGTATGGACAAAACCTAAAACACATTTCCATAAGCTGATTTTACAGGCTATGTTTTCTTTAGATCACGCATTCAGTATTCCTTGGAAAAAGTTTATTAGGAACATATGCAATAATCTAGAAAGACTAGACCTGTTTAATAGCCCCGAATCCTTGGATAGTTTAACTGTAAGGAATGATACAGCATAGTTTTATGGGTCTTGCAAAGAGAGTAGGGTCATAACTCATACAATGAAAACAAGTGTGATCAAACGCTCGTGTCTCGTAGACAATGAATGCCATTTTATTTATATTCGATGATTAATAGCCATCATTTGTTTTTGTTGACACGTTTTTACCTCGATATTGCCCATTTTATAGTAGCTTTTTTCAACTGTGGGGAGCTGGTTGATTGTGGCATAACTTTTCTCAAGTTTTATGAAGCAGCAAGAATACTTAAGATTTCTGTTCAGAAGTGCCTCTTCGAGGCATTGTAGGCCGGCTTTGCTTTTTTAAAATGCTGGCACTCACTGGTATCTTTTACGTCTAATGACTTAAGAGTAGGAAAATCTTATATTTTATTGAATAATATTTTACTCTTTGGTTCTTTCATTGCCTCATGTTTTATTCACATTTTTACACAATGTTTATCTATGTTTGTGTCTTTTATGGTTTTTGGAACCGGAACAATGTTTGATTGATTGATCGATCTATTCATACCACTAGTGGATGGAAGATAAAAGCAACCCTGCAGAATGGGTTAATATAAGCCCATATTTTATCTAGTAAGGATAATGAATGAGTCTGAAAGTCTCCAGCAGAATTTAGAGGGATACTACCCTCATGTGTCTGTTCCCTCAGGCAGTTCTCCAGGCTAGGTATCGAATGATCCCTCCCTCCATACACCTCCAAAATAAATCCTCAGCCTGCATCCTTTACAGCCCTGATTTGCACTTTAGAAGTCTGTTTATAGCCACTTTGAGAAATTTAGCAACGTCATATAAAGCGTGCTGATTTTCATAAATGAAAAATATAGCATCCTGCATGTACAACCCTTCGTAGCCAGTATCACCTTCCCTGGTAAAATGCCCCACACATTCACATCATAAGCATTAAGTATTATATCCACCAACAAAAGAATAATTTGCAAAAAACTGTTTTATTTGTGAAGCTATTAGATTGCATTCTAAGTATTCGGTGTCTCACACTTAGGTCTTTCGGACATGAAGATAACTACAGTTTTTGCACAGGACTACATGGCTTCAACATGTATTTGGAAGACTTTTAGCTTGCAAGTCCAGATAGTCCCTTTCTGAAGAGTTCTGCAATACAACTATTTAACTCTAGAGCCCAAATATTTGATGGACTTTGTGGTCCCCCGTGCCCTTATAAGTTGCCACATATATGTTTTAAGTGGCCCTGAAGTAGAGAAGTTGAAATAATTGTGCCGATCAACATAGATCACTATTAGTGGCAGCTGCTACTGAACAGGGGTGGCAGGGCGGGACAGGGCGCAAAGGGACGGGGGTAAAAAAAATGTAATAAAAAAACAACATTTACCTTTGAGGGGAGAAGCGTTTTTCTACCCTCCGTCGCCTTCCCAGTTGAACAGGCTCCCAGCCAATCATGATGCTGCTGACAGCAATGTTATGACTGGTCTGAGCAGCCTGCTTTGCCACTCAGACTTGTAATGGGAGCCTGTTCTTGTTCTCTACCCCGCTGTGCTATACAGACGGGTAGAGAACATGCAAAGTGCGCATGTCTTTTTGGCCGGCCAAACAGCGTTACTGACATACAACCCTCAGCAAGTTTTTTTTTTTGTCAGTGACTAATGATGCACTAACAAAGAGATTTCATGTAATGAACCCAAACCAGAGGGGTTATTGTTAACCAGAGTCCCTAGTGCTAATGTTATCCAATTTGTTAATATATTGTTTCTCTCAGGAATCTATGCCCATTTAGCTTCTGCATAATGTTTTTATTTGCCAAATGAACACTTTATACGCTTTCTATAATGTTCTAATTTTAGGTGTACGCTCAAGGCCGTTTGTGAACTGAAGAAAATACCTTAATTGTCAACTGTACCACAACTTCTTATGATGAATCAGTAGAAAACACTTGATTGTGGACGGAGGGCTGCTATCAAGAGTATATTTTCTTATTTTGATATGAGATGCCAAATAGTGATAGTGTTGCTTGATTCTAGTCAGAGACTTTCTGACACCCCAAAGAAGGGGGTTACAAAAACACTAACCATAAATATACCAATTAGAATGAGGTATAAGAGTTTGGGACACATGCTGTACATGCCCTGCGAAACTCTTTTAATCTGTGAGACTCCAGTATTACATCTAAACGATGCTGTCTGTGCTTTTGGGGTTATTAATTCACGCATTAACTAACTAGAGGGAATGTTTGCCTTTGGCTCCTGTGCCTATCTTATAATCAGACCAAAAGTTGAGTAAAGGTAGTGTCACATGGTGTTATCCAATATGCTACTTCTCAAAGTACATACATGGATTTTGTTACGCAGACTATCAGAGGGGAATTTCCCTCCAGTTAACTTATTTCATATGCCACCGTTTGGACACAGATTATGCACTTAAAGAGCCATCATCAGTACCCAAATCGTCATTTTGGAAGCATTGGTTAGGCGTATTGCTACTCACATAAAGTGGGAACAGGAAGACTCTATCTTTTTCAGATCATTCACAATCCATAAAATATTGACAATGTCTAAACCACTGCAATAAGCATTCCGCTTAAAGTCACTGACAGGTGGCTCCGTCTCATTCTGTCTCATTTTTCTTATTGAAGGATAACACCTGTCTAGTTTAGTGGCCATCTATGCCTAGAATGACTAAAACCTTAGAGCAATAGCAGCACATGTTGATGGACACACTGACATTTTTGTTTGCACCGAGCAGATTCATGATGATACTGCTACTGCAACACAGAGACAGGGATTGTGAGACTGTCATGGCAACAGCTATCAAATAGGAGTTGCAGTCAGAAGACACCATCCTCCTGAATGCAGAGGTGGGGGAGGGGCAATACACGGTGCCTGGGCCACAGCAAAGGTCTTAACTCCATCTTTGGGAACCCTGACCTAATAGTGTGTGAGAAAAATGCCTAGGGTCAGCTTGAAACAACTCCACCTGCAAAGTACACTGTCATTGACCACATGCTGGAAAGGGCAATAGGGGTTGTAAATACATAAAATGAACTGTCAGAAAGGAGATTATCTTTGAATTATGGCACTGCATTGCCAAATGCAACTGTGGCACCGAACAATATACAAACATCAATCACTTATTTGCTCCCTGAGTCTGATCTCACTCTCAGTACCGTCGTGAACAGCCCATTTGTGTCTCGAATAGCATGATTCCCACAGAAGAAGAAACCAACAGCCTGTGCTCCGGCTCTAGCTCAAAGATCAATAGAAGGGCTAAGGGGTCAAGTCAGAGTAAAACTACTAGTAGCGCCCAAAGGTCCTCTAAAGCCTCATATAAGAAGCAATTGATTCAAAGGGAAGGGGGCTGCAAAAAAACCTTTTTGCCTTACCGCTATCTATTGTGGTAGGTGTGGAACCACTATCTGTTAACCAGCGCACCCTGTACTTCTTTGTCGAAAGATGTTCCAATTATATTAAGAAATTAATAAAACAAGAGTACTCCCCCTATTCATCCGCCTTGCAGCCATGGAAGCACACATCATGGCTGTAACAAACCACTTGGCCCAAAATTCGGAAGGAACCACCCAGAAAGCTATGGAGCCTGCTCAGGACGATGTGGTCTTAGTACAAGACAAGTGAAACGTACAAACAACTAAGGCCTTAGATAAAACAACTACCCAGCTCCACACCTGCCATGCCCCTAGTACATCACAGTTCCAAGTAAGTAGCACAGCTATGGCTGACATTGGGCCTTGAGAAAAGGGACCTGCTAAAATCCTTATTACGAGGGCTACTGATGTTAGTAAACCATATCAAATCACTGGTATCCTCCCTATTGGCTACCTGCAACTCCTTCCAGAATGTGCTCCTTACTTTATTATATTAAAGGACATTCCTGTGTTATCCCTCCAAAAATGAGAAGACTACATGGCCCTGAAAAACAAGTACATTTTCCAAGCTAAAATCCAACTTTGGTTGTAAGGGGGATTTGTCACAGAAAGTCATGCATGTGAGGAAGATGGCTTGGTTGGGTATTATTAAGAAGGAGAAGACAGGAGGCTGCATTATAGTCAACTACAAGAGTTCCAGGATTGTGGAACTATTGTTGCAGCAACTCGCTCAGATGGATCCTTCCTTGGGGAAGATAAGGGCATTACCATAAGGGTACTTTTATAGACCAAATGGGTCTTTCAATCTAGCGTTACTTGATAAATCTTTGTCTGCCAGTCAGCTATTAGGGCGCGACTGAGTAGCAGTCCAGACACAGGGTTTTCATTATCAAACTCCGCTCACTACTTCAAACAGATTTGCCCCTTTGTCTGGTTTAGGTGAACAGGGCTGGTGAGAGGAACCTAAAGGGTGGGGTATCTGCCCTAAAGTCTTAGTACCACACTTGATTCAACAAAGTGAAGGGGGAGAACTGGTGGAGACTGGCGAATCAGTTTGCTGTTTGGTAATTAAATCATGAAATGTTGCTTGGGTGAGAAATAAACTAGGGAATCCTAGTTGGCTAAAACTTATCAACTCTGCTCATTTACTTTGCCTACAAGAAACTTGGCTCACAGATGTTTTTTATGTATATGGCTAAATATCTATTTTTACTGCAGCTATCCCTTCAGGTTGCGGCCTAGCAACGCTCATCTCAACTTTAGCTCCTATTGTTATTAAGAAATCCTTTACTAGTTCACCATATTACCAACTTTTGTTATTACTTATTGACCAAAAACATGAGGTAATTCTGATCAATTTTTATAACATTATTTTGATAGTACAAAAAGTGCAGTCATGGTGGAGCTTAGAAAGGACTTGGATCAGTTTGAGAAGAATACTCAAACTAATAATATGTATGTATGGGCTGGGGATTTTAATGCAGGTAAATGGCAACATATAAACTGTGCAATTTGCCAAAAGTTACCCTGGAATTTCCCCCAGCTCATAACATTACCACTTATATAAATGGAATTTGGCTGCAACCTTAGAGACGAAATGCATATTGATTAAAGATTTAGGCATTGCTATCTGCTGTTGCAGTCTAGGTGTATTTTGTCCAGTATGAATGCTTCTAACAAGTCCAGCTTCTGCCGGCCCCACCCTGACAGACAAGCTGTGAATCTTCTCTTGTTTAAATCATTGCTGATTCAAGGAGAAATAAGGGGTTCGCCCCTAACCCTGGCCTTAAAACCTTAAAGATATCCCAAATTGAGCCTACCAAAACCATTCCAGTGTTATTTTCTAAAAATTCTAGAATCCATTTAGACATATAATGCCTGTATGAATGATCTAATAGCAGTTTCCGTTCAAAGGTCCATGATTTCTTGCCATTCATAAGGTCTTCGACTGGGATTTCCAGTACCAGCGTGTTATGATCCGACATAGCTCTGGGCAACCTGTCTGTTAGTGCCTTCCCTGAATGAACAGATGAAGAAATAATCTAGACAGGCTAATTTGTTGTGTGGGATGGAGTAAAAAGTAAAGCCTGGATCTGGAGCCTATTGCTTGGACCAAACATCTACTAGGCCATGATTCACCACCAACCATTGTAAAGTCTTGAAAACACCCAGTTTCCTCTCTGAAAAAAAAGTGATTCCCCACGTATAAGTCCTTAAATATATCCAAATGTTTATTTAAGATCCCACAAAAAACAAGAGGATAAGGCCAAAGAGCCAGCTCTGTATTCAAATAGTCAATCACGTCTGCCTCATCAGTGTTAGAACCATATACAGAACAATTCGTAAACTGAGCACCCCTGATGTCACTTTGATCAATTACTCAATGACCCAGTTTATCTTCCGTCACACGTTTACAAGAGCAAGCTATTTTATTAGCCGATGACCCAGTTTATCTTCCTTCACACGTTTACAAGAGTATGCAATTTTGATGTAATACCCTTGACGAGAGGATGCCATTAGGGTGCCTTAAATGTTCCAACCAGGAGAATGTATCCCAATATATATCTGTCTCTTGTAGATAAACTATATCTGACTTTGACTGGAAGGGTTGGATTAACTGGCACAATCACCATTGTTGCTCTACAGTATAATGGCAATAATCAGGCCTGACAAAGAATGAGAAACCGTCCCCTACTCGCTTATGATCTGGATGAGCCAGACAGGAAATAGCTTGGCAGAGCAGAAAATCACCCACAGAGAATAATATTGCTCTAGGTTTAACTCCTTCCTGATTAGACAGAAAAAAGTGGCCAACCGGATCTCGGCTACATAATATCAGGCTGGACAACTGTAGGAATCTCCCATAGATATTCTAGGGATCTTTAGTGAATTCTACGCAGCTTTATATATGGTAGAGCCTGCTCCCCGGGTGGCTAGCTGTGTGTAGCATTCTCAAGGGCTTTCCACACTAAGATCAATAAGGAGGAAGAGACCATGCTGGAGGATCCAATACCAGTTGAAGAGATCTATGATACTTGTGTATGTTAGTGCCAGGCATGTCCCCTGGTCCTGATAACACTCCAGTTGAGTTTTACAGGCTTTTCTTCCATGAGATTCAACAGGATATGTTGTTGACTTTCTGGCCAATCGATTAGGAAAAGTGATGCTTCTTTAGTATCCCCTTGTCAACATGGCTTCATTCCATGGAGAAGTACCACAAATCATGTTCGTAGAACCATTACACTTTTTGATACTGCCCAAGCCACAGGAGAATCACTGGGTCTCGCTTTACTCGATGCAGAGAAAGCGTTTGATTGCGTATCCTGGCAGTTTTTGTGGGTAGTGTTGCAATGGAAAGGTTTCGGCAATCAGTTCATTCAAGCCGTTGGAGCTCTTTATAAATCTCCCAGGGCCGGGATTAGGATGATGGGACAAGAATCAGATACTTTTATTATATCTAGAGGCACCTGATAAGGATGTCCCCCCTTTATTATTTGCATCATATATCGATCCTTTTTTACAGAAGCTAGAAGGGAATACTGATACCAAGCCTGTAATCACAAGATTGAATACAAGGCTCTGACATATGCTACAACTTGCGGTCTTTCCCTTTGACCCATTTACCGTGCTTCCTGAGACTGAGACTCAAGCTTATTTGTTTCAGCTATACTCCGGTTATTAGCTTAATGAACCTAAACACAAGTTTTATGCACAAAGGCGGTTGGTTTTGTGGACCCGCAGGTGGTTACGGAGGTTGTACACCTTGGTATGAAACTTACAAGGGCAGTAGATAAGATTGTGGAGATAAACATGGCACCAATGTTAGGCAACATTAGGCGGGTTTGGGAGAGAATATACTATTTACATCTCTCATTATTCGGGAGGGGCAATGCCCTAAAGATGACCATCTTTCCTAAGGTTCTATGGGGGTCATTCCTACATTGGCGGGCGGCGGTCGCCACCCGCCAAGCGGGAACCGTCGAATGACCGCACCGCGGCCATTCTGGCTTTCCGCTGGGCCGGCGGGCGACCGCCAGAAGGCCGCCCGCCGTCCCAGCGGGAAACCCCCATCTACGAGGATACCGGCTCCGAATGGAGCCGGCGGAGTCGAAGGGGTGCGACGGGTGCAGTGGCACCCGTCGCGATTTTCAGTGTCTGCTTTGCAGACACTGAAAATCTTAGTGGGGCCCTGTTAGGGGGCCCCTGAGGTGCCCATACGAGTGACATGGGCACTGCAGGGGCCCCCAGGGGCCCCACGACACCCGTTACCGCCATCCTGTTCCTGGCGGTGAAAACCGCCAGGAACAGGATGGCGGTAAGGGGGTCGGAATCCCCATGGCGGCGCTGCAAGCAGCGCCGCCATGGAGGATTCCCTGGGCCAGGGGTAAACCGGCAGGAAACCGCCAGTTGCCCTTTTCTGACCGGGGCATTACCGCCGCGGTCAGAATGGCCAAGGATTCACCGCCAGCCTGTTGGCGGTGCTTCCGTCATTTTAGCCATGGCGGTCACTGACCGCCAGGGTTAGAATGACCCCCTATATCTTTTCAGAGCAGTTCCGCTACAAATCATCAAAAAGTGGTTTTCAATTCTGGAAAGTATCTGTAGTAGGTTTCTTTGGGCATATGGTGCACCTTGGTGAGCAACCAAGTGAATGATTCTGCCCCGGCTCTGGGGGGGATGGACTGTTCCTAGTTTTACTTAGAATTATTGGACTTGTAT
The DNA here is from genome assembly GCF_031143425.1 of Pleurodeles waltl. Taxonomy (NCBI): domain Eukaryota; kingdom Metazoa; phylum Chordata; class Amphibia; order Caudata; family Salamandridae; genus Pleurodeles; species Pleurodeles waltl. Next base: position 151,516,631 of record NC_090450.1, on the reverse strand, counting down.
ACTACAGCATATGGGTATTCTGCTCTCCAACAAAGTGAGAAAGGTTAGTTTAGGTGAAACTCCTTCCATTTATGAAATAAGATTGGGGGATTATGCCAATGGCTATTAGGTACGAATTTGGACCCTAGCTATTACAAAAACAACTAGATTTAACACTGTCAAAAACACCATTTAGTGTTTGGTGTCTGGTAAAAAGGCTATTGGGAATCCTGAAACTAAATATATATACACCCATGACGGCTGACTCCATACTTCCAGCCATGTTTAGAGATTATATATCTGCCAACTGGGTTTGGAGGAGGCTGACATCTCTGTGGGATTTTTACATTGAGGGCAACGTTTTTCTTTTACCGAATTACAAGAGCAGTTTGGCCTGCCCAGGATGAATTTTTTCAATTCTTTTAGTTATGGATTTTCTTTGTTAGAGTATGAGGGAGTTAACGTCTGTAAATAAAATCCCCTTGGTTGAAGCTATTAAACAGAAAGCCAGGGTTGGCACAATATATGATCTATTTTTGGGGATGTTTCCTGATGATCTTGAGACACAGAATTCCAAATGGGAGACTCAGTTAGTGATAGAGGGACCCTATTTGCAGGAATCTTTGGAGTTGGGTAGCAGGGTTCTCTTAACCGCAAGTCTAAAACATGAATATTTTATGAAAATCTTTAACCTTTATCACCCCTCGGCGAAGGTGGCAAAATGAGTTGGATAGCTGAAGGGTAATTGTAATAGATGTGGGGCCCATATAGCAGATTCCCTGCCTATGTTTTTCTCATGCCCCAACCTGCAATGATTTGTACATGAAATTGGGAGATTTTTAGGAGCAATAACAGGGGTACATTTTCAAATAACGCCAACATTGATGATTCTAGGGGTGCTCGACTGCCCGGAGGACAATGAGGGGCTGAGACGTGAGGCAGATTTCTTATTCATAGCCGTGTGAGTTGTTCTGTTGTGCATTACCTCCCAATGCTTAAACCGAGATCCCCCTACGTTTATAGCCTAGAGAGAAAGGGTGCTAGCAATTTTTCATATGGAAACTTCATTATATGAATGTAAGGGGGCTAAAAAAAAGCACCAAGGACTTAGGATGTGGGCCCCGGTCACCAACTGGATGAACGGAATTTTGCTGTACAATTAAGGGCAATAGGACACTTATTATCTTTACTTGTTTAGGGGCTTTCAACAATTGTTTGAGGGATGTGCTCTAGGCTGCTGTAAATCATGAAATATGGCCATCATTTTGTAATGTGTGAATTTTGTTAGGAATCATGAGATTCTCTGCCTGTATATTAATGCCTGGTGCAATATTTTGGTATTTTTCAATAATAATTTAAAAAATAAAAGAAAGAAAGAAAGAAACTGTGCAATTTGTGGTTATCAAGATTGTTACGGGATAAAACAGCTGTACTTTCCCCATGACCCACATGGTGAATCCTTAAATCTAGTAATGTATAGTTTAAATTTAGAGCTAAACAAACCGGATAAGGAGGAATTTAACACCTTGCAACCTACATTTCACGGTAATGACCACTATTATATTATTGACCATATAATAATCTCTGTGAATATACCAAATTAGTTCGGATCCCTCAAGATAGAACCTTCATCTCTTAGGGATCATTCAGGGGGTCGGTCATTCTGACCCTGACGGTCCATGACCGCCATGGCGGAGGGTGTCGGAAGCACCGCCAACAGGCTGGCGGTGCTTCCTTGGCGATTCTGACCGCGGCGGTAAAGCCGCGGTCAGAAAAGGGGAGCCGGCGGTTTCCCGCCGGTTTCCCGCTGGCCCAGGGAATCCGCCATGGCGGCGCTGCTTGCAGCACCGCCATGGGGATTCCGACCGCCTTCCCGCCAGCCTGTTTCTGGCGGTGTCTACCGCCAGAACCAGGATGGCGGGAACGGGTGCCGTGGGGCCTCTGGGGGCCCCTGCACTGCCCATGCCACTGGCATGGGCAGTGCAGGGGCCCCCTAACAGGGCCCCACAAAGATTTTCACTGTCTGCTTTGCAGACAGTGAAAATCGCGACGGGTGCCACTGCACCCGTCGCACCCCTGCAACTCCGCCGGCTCCATTCTGAGCCGGCTTCATTGTTGAAGGGGCTTTCCCGCTGGGCCGGCCGGCGGTCTTCTGGCGGTCGCCCGCCGGCCCAGCGGGAAAGCCGGAATGGCCGCCACGGTCTTTTGACCGTGGAGCGGTCTTTCGGCGGTAACCGCTTGGCGGGCGGCGACCGCCGCGGTCAGAATGACCGCCTCAGTCCTAAAGATCACTCTAAGCATCATCTGCAACCAAGAAAAGGATTCTAAATTAGTATTCCCTATTGAAATGGTGTCAGTCTGAAGTGGGTGGGTATAAATTAACCCAGGCATCTATACTGTTGTTAGGGAAAATGGAGAAGCCTTCAATACCTGTACTGATTGGAGTGTGAACCACAATTACCTTCTGATGGCTTTTCAAAAAATGACTTCAACCATTGCAGATAACTTAAGAGTACCATATAATGAACCTCATAGCACTGGTAAGACTCATGGGTTGTTTGATAAACATTGCTCTAGAGCAAATCAGTATTTAAGAAAAGATTTAAAAAGTCCCCTGGGGATAAAGGTGAAATTAAAGAAAACGTGGGAAAACTTAGAACATGCTGCTGAAACTTGGGACTCCATTATGTTTGGGGAAACTGATGACACCCATTTTCTTAAGGACAACCTTCAGCCGACTGCAGAGGGAGCCTGGATTAGTCATTAGTCATTTGGGGGGGGGGGAGGGATCTTTATGTATAGAATATATAGAAATTGTTCCATGTATAGACAATGCACAGTTAACCTCAACATTTATACCATTAAAGAGGATAAGCCTAAGAGAAGTTATCTTAGCCTTAGAAAATAGAGCCCTTGGGAAGACGCTGGGCCCTAAAGGGGTCTCAGGTGATGCCTTTAAAGCTTATACATCATTATAGGCGCCTATATTAACCCAGGTTTTTAATGCAGCAGCAGAAGGTTATTTCCCTCCAACATGGAGTGAGAGTATTATAGTTCCCTTATTTAAACAGGGGTATAGGGGTGATCCAAAGTGTTCTCACCCAATATCTTTATTAGACTTCTCAGTTACAACAATGGGCAGGGTGATTTTAGGCAGGTTAGAAACCGGGCCCCGGAAAACCACATATTGACAGATTCACAATATGGCTTTAGAAAAGATTTTGGTATTGTGGAGGAGTGCATTAACGTGAACCTAATAATTAGTAAGTACACCTTGGCAAGTCAGGGGCATATTCATCTCTGTTTGCAGATTTGAGCAGTGCCTTCAACTTAGTCAACCACACTAAACTGTGGCAGACCCCAAAAGGAAATAGGAGCCCTGCAGATATTGTGTGTAATTTCTCACAGCTGCATGCCTCTCTTTCAGCTAGAGTACACTTCGGGAAAAACTGGGGAATGCACAGATAAATTCCCTGTGACAAGAGGAATTAGGCAGGGCTGTGTCCTCGCCCTATTCCTGATTTCATTGTATACTAGTGGGGTGGATGCTGTTCTCCAGGGGGTAAAACCTGATGCACCCAAAGTTGGCACCCGCATTACTACAATTCTGTTGTATGCAGATGATGTGGTGTTGATGGCTAAGACAACAAATAGCCTCCAACGTTTGATAGACAATTTTGTAGCCTACGTGGAGGGCAGAGATCTAAAATGTAGCTTGTGGTACAGGGAGAAAGAGGGGTAGAAGCCATAATGTAGCAGGAAAGAAGCTCGAACAAGTGAATACCTTTAGCTGTTTGGGAATATTATTTTCACAAGAAAGTTCTTGGGTACCACACGTTAAATCCACAAATCTCAAATTTGTAAGAGCATCTGAGGTGGTATTTAGATTTGCTCATAAACATGGCTCAAAACCCATATAAGAAATGGTGAAAATATACAAAAGTAAATGCCTATCAGATACATCGTATGGAGCTCCGGTATGGGGTATGACTAATAGCACAATGCTTCAGTCACAGGAGAATTCCTTTGTTTGTATCCTTTAAGCAGTCCTGCCATAAACATATATTATCCATAAAGAGCAAGATGTTGTGCATATTGAGGACTCAATCAACCATAGTAATGTAATCAAATGGTATTGCACCTGGGGTATGAAAGGCACCAGGTTTACTAGAGACATTATAAGGGATTGCTTTGAACTACATCACTATGAAACACTCCTATGGTTGCTTTGCGTAAGTAGTCTACTGCAGGGCTTTGATAACCACTTAATTATTGTGTCCCCCTCGAGAATCTTCTTGCAATAGGGTAAAAAATTATTTAGGGCATCTTTTATGAAGAAAAGGGAGGACATCAGTGTGCTGCATGAAAGAACTAAATTAACTGTGGATAGATATTGTTTGGACCATTGAAACAAGGGATGCAAGCCTGCTTGATAAACACAACCAAAATGCAGGATATATTTTATTTAACCAGGCTCTGTTTTCAGGTGCTCCATTACATGGTTTTATTCCCTAAAGCAGAGTCATGGTCAGGAGACTTACCTAAGTGTCCATGCGATGGAAAACCTAGTCAATCGACCATCTACTTAATGTTGTTTTGTAGACTGTATAAATATATTAGATCATGTGTATTGTGTCAACTATTTGTATCACAGAGACTGGTTCATTTCCAGGCACCAGGAAGCTCTTAAATTGTTACGTAATCTTGCTGATGCCTATACCTGCTGTGCAACCCTGATCTATATTAATACAACAATTAGGAGGTGGAGTGCCTTCAGTTACTTAGAAAGGTTGTGCTATGAGGAAGATTAAATTGGCGTTCCTATTTATTTGCACAGCCAAGTGGTAAATTCCAGGAATATTATTGATGAAATGGAATTAATTGGATGGTATGATAGCTGAGCAAGATTAAACTGGGTTTCAAATTTGTTATTGTCTTTGCTTCATTTTTACAACCAATTGGTAAACCTCAGGAAGATTATTTGATACAATGGAATTAATGGGATCGTATGATAGTTGACATGGGACTGTTTTAGCAATATATGTATTTTAAATTGCTCTTAGATGAATTTTATCACATAATTTATTGTGTTAAACATTTTATACTGATTTGGTTTATTAAATCATATCTGGCCTTATGTGAGTCATCATAACCTCAGTATTTTTGCACACTTGATTCTTTTATTCAATCATTAGTAAAGGTGGGTAACAATCTTGTCTTTATAGCACCAGGGGGTATATTTATACTTCTTGGTGCAAAGTGCACTAACACAGTTTTTCATCGTTTTGCGCCGGCTTGCACCATTCTTGAGCACCAGCTGAGCACCATATGTATGGAATGGTGCAAGCCAAGTGCAAAGGGTAGGCTAGCGTAAAAAAAAAAAAAAGATGTTAGACGGGTGGGGGTGGCAGTATGGAGAAGGGGGTTTTGCACCAAAAAATGACATTAGGCAGATTAGAGTAAAACAATGACTCTAACCAGCCTAGTGTCATTTTCTGATGCAAAACCATCCATACCTCATGACTTCTGTCTTAGAAAAGACAGGAGTCATGCCCACCACCCCAATGGCCAGCACAGAGGACCAGGGTCCCCTGGGCATGGCCATTGCACCCATTTCAGGGCCCCCAATAACACATAAAAAAAAGACTTACCTGTAGTTACCTATACTTACCTGGGATGGGGTCCCCCATCCTCTGCTGTCTCTCTGGTGGCGGTGGGGGTGTCCCTGGGGCCTGTGGAGGGCACCTGTGGGCATATTCCATGGTGTTCCACCATGGAAATAGGCCCACAGGTCCCCTAACGCCTGCCCTGACCCAGACGTTAAATAATGGTGCAAAGCAAGGTTTGCACCATTTTTGACCCCTTCTCCCCCATGCATGATTTTAGCATGGGGGATAAATATGGCACTAAGGCCATAGAATCATTTTTTGCACGGGAAAGCCTACCTTGCATCTCATTGATGCAAGGTAGGTTTCCACATCCAAAAAATAACTTTAGCTCCAGAACTTTGACGTAAGGCGGGTCTAGTGCCAAAGTATAAATATGGAGTTAGTTTCACACTGAATTTGCGTCAAGCAAATGACGCAAATTCAGCGCAAAAAAAGTATAAATATGCCCTTAAATATCTTAAATACTGTGTAAGGGCAGGACCTTCTTGCAGTTGTCTTAACTCTCCTTTGACTTCGTATAAAGTTGTTGCAATTATGACTTATAAAGTTTAAGGTTGTTTCCAGGGAAATCTCCTTATAAAATAAGGTGCTGGTATTCATTGTCTATCCTACTACCTTTCAATGCCAACCTGTAATTTATGTCACAGTTTTTATACATTGTATGGTGAGAACATAAGAGACTCTTTGATTGTGTTGGAGGTTGTTTTTTTATTTGTGTGCTTTTATGGATTTTTGTAAGGTCCTAATAAAGAAATTAAACTGAAAACTGAATTAATGAATAAGAAAGGTCAGGGAGTTTAATAACCATTTTCTACATATGATGTTTTTACTTTTACTGCACCAGACTTCTTGTGCAGCGTATTTTTTTAATTTGTTAAGCCTGACCTACATTTTGTAATTTCCCACAAAACTGAATGATGATTTTCGTCCAGTATCTGTTAACTAAAAATATTCAAGGATACGTACAGTGTTCGCATTACATGTATTAATAATAACTAAAAAATAAAGACTATTACTTTGGCAAAAGAAAACACAAATGCAAATTAACAAATAGCACAGAAGCTACGCATCTTATTGGGACGTCTCTTCTCCGAGTCTCAGAGCTCCTTAATCAAAAGCCTCTCACCAGGGAATTAAGGATTGTTTTCGATTTATATAAATTATTTCTTGAGTAACCTTGCCGAATGTCAATATTATGCATTAGAAGGCACAGGAATAAAAGAACACATCATGAATCAAAAGGCAACCGAGAAAATAGAAAAGCCTTAAAATAGTCAAATAAAACTGAAAAGAGCAATAGATATAATAACATTACACAGCTATCAAACTAAATGAAAAACAAAGCAAACTTGTACATAGATGATTTTTCAAAGCTTTCTAGGATTATAAACTACTCTCATGATCATACAGTTGATGAGAGTTTACTTCAGCACTACTGGGAAATACAATGAACGTTTAGTCTAATATATGACGCTCTTTATTTTCTCAATATTGAACCAAATGCAAATGCGTTGTCTATTTCCACTTCATGGAGCAAATGTGGAATTTTGGGCAAACTCTGCTTCTAAATTCACTGGTATAATTAAAAGCTAAAATGTGGGGGATTGAATTGTGTGTTATAATGACAGAAAGATAATAAAAAGTGTCAGCAATAGAGAATTGTGAAAATATTTTCTGTCGCCTGTATGCAAACGTGAATCACAACGTAAATCTACGATTTCCACCTTATCCGCAGGTGCCTACAGCATGTAAAAAACAAGCATTGGCAAAGCCAATAGTTCTTGCCTCATTGCCTTTTATTTGGAAATATGGAATGCATTATAAATATATTAAAGGAACAAGAACATATGTATGTGCTTGCACCAGCGTTAGGTTTGGCATGTAATGGTGCTTGCAGCTTTTTGGCAAAAATGTTGCATTCAATACATACTCCATATGTATAGGAAGGGATTTTGAGTCAGTCTTCTTTTACTTTTGGCTTGAGATATTGTTAAATATATCTTGGCTCATCCCACAGTAGCATTTTACTCTCATGAATTTCTGTAACTGTACATGTGTCCTATTGCTTTCTGTGGAATGCGTAACTATTTTATATCTGAAAAGGAGACTCTGTCATCACAGATGTAATTCTTCACCTCATTCATGCACTGTATATACTAAGCAATTGTTTTGCACTGCGGAAGGAATTTTTTATTTGCTTTGGTCATCAGAATGATAAGAGTCATGAGTCTCTGCACTACCCAAAGATGTAAAAGTCCCATCCTCCTTTACCACGAGTGCCATGAGTTGCAACCAAGCTAGGACCATGAAAGATGCATTTTTACTATGCAGCCAACAAATGCCCTCTTTCTATAATACAATTGCTTGAAATTTGAAAATGCAGTACATAGCCAACAGATGTCCTCATCAAAGAATGCAATGAAGATGAAACGCAGCAGTTGCAATTTACGTCCAATAGAGGTCCTCACAGAAGAGTACAATTGTGATAGAAAGCTGCAGTTATGCTACAGTTCCAATAGATGTCTTCACAGAAGAGTGCAATGGAGCTATAAAGTTGTTCGCACTGTACTACCAACAGAGGTCATTACAGAAGAGTAAAACTGAGTTGGAAATCTCCAGTTGTGCTACACTACCTAGAGAGGTCCTCACAGAAGACACAATGGAGATAGAGATGAAAAGCTACAGTTGTGCTACGTGTTACTATCAATAGAGGTTCTCACAGAAGAGTGCAGTGAAGATGGAAAGCTTGTAGCAGTATACTGCCTGACAGAAGAATACTCATATCCATTGCTGCGTGTTTACTTACACTTTAGAAGAGTGAGTTATGCAAAAGGCACACATTATTGACATTGTGAGAAAATACATACAGTACTGCTTCACACAAAGGAACAAGTTTTCCTTAAACAAGTGAAATAAACATACATTAACTTCTGCATTATCACATATGCCATGATATGTGTGATATCTACCATTAAACTCTTCCTTTCTTTTTAGGAATTAGGATGGTCAAACCCGGGAGAATAGCGACTTTTTTAAGATGACTCTAACCTCCTGGAATTTTTCCACTCAATGAATATATGCAATAACACCAGTGTATCAAAAAGAGGTGCAAGGGCTGCGAAGCTGATACAGTTCATCAAGTTGTTACTAGAAGCGCCTCTCAAGTGACATACAATTGCTTGAAATGTCAACCACAAAGCCAATGAGATGTGGCTTGAATAAAGAAATGTGTATCTATACTTGCATCTGTAATGCCTTGTGCTAAGTTTTCTAAACGATAATGAAAGGCACCAAAGCTGGTGATAGTGGTAAGTGAGCATTGCAACGTGCAATAAATGTATTGTACATAATGGAAATCATTGATTACACTCCACTATATATAGGGACTAGCAGTCACGAGGGAGTATAAGTGTCTAAAAATATAATTCATGGCGAACTATTTTTCAGTTGCAAAACTGAAGGGGTGTGAATTCAACCTAGAAATTTTCATATATATCCTCTCTACTTTTTAAAGAATAATGAAATGTACCAAAGCAGATTGATAGTGATGAGTCATCATTGCAACTTACAATAAATATCTTGAGTGTTATGGAAAATGTTTTAGATATTCTAATATACAGATGGGTTACCAGTACTTGGGGAGTAAAAGTGTCTAAAAAGTTGTATTCCAGGGAAACTATTTTCAGGTGTATGTGTACATGTTGCTTTAACTACCAACAAGGGGTGCTTCACCAAGGTAGAAAAATATTGACGGAAATTTGTAGCACTTTACTACCAATATTGATCCTCACAGATGGGTACAATGGATATGAAAAGGGAAAGCTGCAGTTGTCCCATACTACTAATAGAGGTCCTCACATAAGTCTGCAATGGAGATGGAAATTGGAGGGACATGGCTTTGTGCTTGCATGTACTCTTTTGATACTGGCATGGCTTATGCTGTTTTTTTTCTGAAAGATCAATATGCCAAAGCTGATTGAAAGTGATAGGCTAGGAATATCTGAGGACACCCTACTATACATGATGAGTAGCAGTCACTAATGAGAGCAACTATCTAAAATATTTTATTTGTGGGGAAGTATTGTTTTAGGTTTTGTATACATGTGTAAGGAAAATAATTCACTCACTCGAAGTGAAGATATCCAGTGGCTGAAATGAGCTGGTTGGTTGCTCTATAATTTGTGCTGTGGAACGAGCGAGATTTATTTGCCTGACATTTGGACAGACCAATGACAAAAAGGTGTTGATTGAGAACCTTTGTATATGGGTTTACTTTGTGTGATAGTTTGGAAAGCCTGGGGCTAGCAAGACAGATAAAACTGTCTTTAGGCCAGACCTAACGAGGGAATTTTATGGTGGCTCAGGGATCTGGAAAATTATTGCCTACACAAGTCGGCAATAGTTCATGGAGGGGCTGTTTTGAGTGGCTGCCCCCAGCTAATCAAAAAGACCTTAACACATGGCTTTATTGTGATTGATTGAAATTATCCTTGTATTAGGACCATAAAGGTTAGCTGTTTGCCAAACAGAATCCCTCTTGGCATCCCACACCCAATTTAATTTCATCTGAAGGGAAGAACTGGCAGTGAAATTTGCATAGTTTGCTTTTGTCCAGCAACATTTAAGGCAGAGCAAATTAGCAAAACATCATGCAAAGATAAAAAGCAGGTCTGCAATTGTGGAAAATATTTTATAGGTGATGTGCCTTTAAAAAGGATTGAATACCTAGATGAATTACAGTATGCAAGGGTTGCCAAACGTGCCATTCCTATCGCCATCCTGTCAATTGTCTGCACATCCATCGTCATTATCCAGTGACCCTAGAATCAGAAAGAAGCACCCAGGTACAGTATTTACAGTTGTGATGGAAGTAAATGTATGAGTACTCACAGTAGGCAAGCAGCAGCACTGCCACATATAGAGGTTCTTAAACATCATGCACTATGCTCTGGAATTTGGGGTTTCTAGCAGAGGTTTCAGAAGGAGACGCAGTTTGCAAGCTGGCTAGTGAAGGTAATCTTTCGGAAAGTACCTTAATCAGATGCGTGGTAGCTCTTTCATAGATAGCAACATGCCAGCAAAGGGTGTGGGGGGGAGGTACAGCTCGTACAGTGTAGTGATGAGCAACCCCAGATCTATTTACATAAAAGAGGAAATCAAAGGAGATGTGCTCTAAGTGCTAAAGCTGACGCCCTCGGGACAGGGCGAACCAGGTTCAACGCCTGTCCACATCTCGATGTCCTTTAATTCTGAAAAAATCACTAAGGGCCTGATTTAGAGAATTGTGGGTGGGTTACTCTGTCACAAACCTGACAGGTATCCCACCCGCCTTAATACAAGTGCATTACATTCTATGGCACTTGTAATAAAGAAGATGGGATATCCCTCATTTTTGTGATGTAGTAACCCATCCGCCAAACTCTAAATCCGACCCTTAGGTGATTTGCTATTCTTTCAGCAACTAAAAAGAGAAATAATATGTGTTATCGTCTGGTGACCAAATGCCCTTTGACCACGTTTGCTCTATAAAAACAGATACATTCCTGCCCAAGCCTCCCAGAGTTAGTTGCTCTTTATCTTTGCTGAGAAAGAACATGGGCTAGTACCTCTTTGAATACTGCTGATCAGAACGAACATGCAGCATTCGTTTTTCACTTGACCATCATTTATGTATCCCTTTATATGATTTGATCATTCTCATAGAGTGTTAATCAACCAAAAGCAGTGTCAGTGAGATGTACAAACAACAGTTCCGGTGCTAAGTACCTTTAGAAGGAAAATAGTAGCAATTTTGCAAAGCAGTGAACTAGATACATATATACGTTCAACTCACTTTAAAATCAGTTAGTAAATGTATAATCATGTACTTGGCATTTAAAAGCACTTGCCCAGTCCAAAACTCCCCCTTTTTCTACATATAAGACACCCCTAAGGTATGCCCTAGGTAACCGATAGGGCAGGGAGCTGTGTAGGCAAAAGGCAGGACATGTACCTGTATAGTTTACCTGTCCTGGTAGTGCAAAACTCCTAAATTCGTTTTTACACTGCTGTGAGGCCTGCTCCCTTCATAGGCTAACATTGGGGCTACCCTCATATAGTGTTTGAGTGGTAGCTGCTGATCTGAAAGGGGTAGGAACGTCACATTTAGTATGGCCAGAATGGTAATAGAAAATCCTGCTGACTGGTGAAGTTTAATATTACTATTTTAGAAATACCACTTTTAGAAAGTGAGCATTTCTCTGCACTTAAATCTTTCTGTGCCTTACAATCCACGTCTGGCTGGGTTTAGTTGACAGCACATTGTGCATTCACTCAAACACACCCCAAACACAGGTTACTCAGACTCACTTGCATACATCTGCATTTTGAATGGGTCTTCCTGGGCTGGGAGGGCCTGACACTTACATGACAATGGACAGTAGCCTGCCCTCACACAAAGGACTGCCACACCCCCTACTGGGACCCTGGGAGACAGGATTGAGCTGAAAGGGGAACTTGTGCACTTCTGAGCCACTTTTTGTAGTCTCACCCACTTCAAAGGCACTTTAGGGTATAAAAACAGAGCCCCTGCCCTACCAAGACAGACAATTCCTGGAGAAGAAACCTGAACCAGAACCTGCTTCCTGCCAAGAAGAACTGCCTGGCTGCCCAAAGGACTCACCTGACTGCTCTCTGTGAAGGACTGCTGCCTTGCTTTTGCCCTGCTGTCTTGCTGCTCTCTTGCTGTGCTGCAGAAGTGCTCTCCAAGGGCTTGGATTGAGCTTGCCTCCTGTTCCCTGAAGTCTCAGGACCAGAAAGGACTTCATCTCTGCAAGAAATTCCATGTGCGTCGAAAAACGACGCACAGCCTGCACTGCGGTGAAAAATCACTGCACGCCGAATCCGGAATGATGCTGCCCGACTCCGCAACAGGAAGATCAACGCAGCGCCTGCGACGCGACCGGAACTTCGACTCACGGCCCACTGGATCAATGCACAGCTTACCCGGAACAACGCAGCTGACTTCGAGAGAGGAATCGACGTTGTGCCTGCTGTGCGGGAGAAATTTCCACACATTGCCCACTGGAATCGACGCAGTGCTTGTGACTTCGACGCAAGCCCAGGTTTTTCCACGCATCGACCCTGGGGCGTCCAAAAACCCCGCAACCCGAATAGGATCCGAGTCCCCGTGCCGGAAATCAACACACAGCTTCCCCACGTGGAAAATATTGACGCAAGTCCGTGTGCGAAGGGGCGAAACCGCCGCACACCTACCTGTTTTCCACGCATCTCCTCCTCTGCGGCCCCTGGCGAGGATTTTTCAACACAAACCAGGAACTTTGACCTGCAAGAGACACTTGTTGTTTCTAGAAGACGTTAAGACACCTTATATTGCTTTTGCAGTAATATTACAATTCTAAAGACATTTTATATTACTTTTCCAGTAATAGTTCAACATATACTTATTGCATTCTAATCATTGTTGACCTGCAATTATTCAGATAAAGATTCTATATTTTTTACAAACACTGTGTGGTGTGTGTTTGTGGTACTATATGGTGTTATTGTATGATTTATTGCACAAATACTTTACACATTGCCTTCTAAGTTAAGCCTGACTGCTCAGTGCCAAGCTACCAGAGGGTGGGCACAGGATAATTTGGATTGTGTGTGACTTACCCTGACTAGTTGACTAGAGTGAGGGTCCTTGCTTGGACAGGGGGTAACCTGACTGCCAACCAAAGACCCCATTTCTAAAAGTGTTCTGTTTAGAGATTCTGAAACTCCAACTTTTACAACCGGTGCCAGCCTTTGTGTGGGGGAATTCTCTGGCCTACCCCCATAACTCGTTCTGGTGGGTTCTTATTCTTTCCTTGGTCTTGACTCCAAATTGTCTAGAGTGACAATAGGAATGGGAAGTCAGGTGTTGTTTTTTTTTTATCTGTGCTGTAGGCGGGCCTCTTTGGAATGAAGTCAGGGCAGGATACAGTTCCTCTTCAGCCATCCTGCCAGGAAGACCCACTATCTTCACACCTAGGCTTTTTTTGTCCCAATGTCTCAACATAATACGTGACCCACACATAACAGCCACTGGCAGAAAGGCACGTTTGGTTTACACAGAAAAATGCAGACTTTCTAAAAGTATTCAAAGAAATGATGGATGGATTAATTGATTCAGTCTCAGCCACTGGTAATTACTTGGGGTCGCATCCCAGCCCATCGTAATTTTTACACCATGCCATCCCAGTTTGGTCCCAGTCATATGCAAATCAGCTTGACCCTTCTCTAGAGGGCTCATCAGCCAGGTAGAGATTGGTTCCAGTGACACAGTATGCATGGGACCCACATCTGTGCATACCCTGCACATACCTGTCCCTCCATCCTAAGAGTGACAGACCAAACCAATGATACTTGTAGCAAGGTGGCAGTACTATGTACTATGGTTGGGGTCTTACAATGTAATACTAGCATGTTACCCAGAAGTGAAACTCTGATTCACACCAGCAAACCTTAGCTCAATCCTGGTAAAGTGGTAAAAAGCATTCAGGCTACTTAGAGGAAAATGTGTTAGGCATTTCACAACACCAACATGGACGATACGTTATTGACACGACTTGAAAGAAATTTGGCATCAATTTAGAAAAATAAAGCAGATTTTTATAGGAATTTAGACATGTTCTCAAAGTCAATATATTGCAGATGAGTGGAGTTATCAATTTTATAGTATTACATAAATAAGTACTTTACAGAGTTGTCAAATTGCGGTCAATGGTAGAAAACACAGTGTGCCATCAGTCACTTGTGCCGTGAGTTCCGTGGAGCCCACCTTGAGTTAAGGTCTTGTGGGTCCCTAACCAAGTCTCGACAGACACTATCTTGTTACCTCACCAGGGAGTCCTGGGGCAGAGGTGCCGTGACTGTCCTTGGTGCTGCCAGGACCTGTGAGAGCTGTCAAAATTGCAGCACTTGACAAAAATACACTTGGAGGTGGATCTATACTCTACCCTTGGAAAGTAGAGGCCTTTGGGGTCCCAGGACCTGGATTCCAAAGCTGGAACTTTGCTACCACGTCTGGCAGCACTGGATGCAGAGGTGGCCTTGCAGCTGTCAATCATGGGAGGATCACGCCAAATATGCCTTGCCACTTGGTCGAAGTCATCGTTTTCAGGATGCAGGATCTCAGCAGTGGGATTGTTGGTGATGTCAATCACTATTGCTGGAAGTTGCGCTGGAGTCGGTGATGTCTGGAAAGGGGTCAGCTAGCGGGCTGGAGACCGACAAGCCTTGGCAGCAGCCAAAGTAATCCATGGGTACTTAATTGGCTGGAGGTCGACAGGAGTGGTGTAGCAGCTCCAAACTGGGTGGCAACCTCAAAACAACTCCTAGGGTGAAGGTCACTGTTCCTCTTTGGGATCGCTCATGAGGAGCCCGACGGGTTTCACTTTTTGTGACACAGTCTGATGATTCTTCTACAGGTTGCAGGGGACTGGTTCCTGGACCTGTCAGGGGAGTCTGCTTCAGTTTCTGGCATCCACTGGAGTCCCTCTTGCTGGGAGCAACAGGCTTGTGCCACAGGCACAGGTTGAACACACAGTTCCAGTATACTTTTTCCTCAGGACACTTCACTTAAGTGTCCTATATTTGCGCTGTGGTGAAGTCCAAAATCCTATTGTCTGTGACGGCATCTTCTCAATGTCTCTTCTTCGAGCCAAAGTCAGAACTGAGGTTCTGATGCCCGATGAGCCCCTTAAATTCTAGTTTAGGGGCATTAAGAATATGGGGACAGTGACCAATGGGCTACAGGTCCCTGCGGCCAGCCCAACCTTGTAGTGACAACATACTGTGCTACCCAAAATGCTCTACTTCAGGATCTTCCAACATGTTAGAACCCTTCCTCGTCTGTACAGACCTCCTAGCCCACCACAGTGGTGTGACTAGCCTTTTGGGGGTGTACAGCTCCAGAATACCTCATTTTCCTGCCAGTTAGCTTGGGCAGGAAGGACTTTGTCCTCGAGTGGAGGACAGAAGAGTACATATCATGGGTGGTGAAAGCCTTTGAGGCATACAGCCTTGATTACTGTAAATAATAGCCATTCTGGGAGGGAGGAGGTGTGACCTCCTTCCTGCTTAGATCCTTTGACTCCATCCTGGGGAAGTTCTAGCACAACCAGCAGGTGGGCAGACTCTTATCTTAGTGGTAAATGGCTCAGGGGATCCTGCCAAGACAGGAGAAAGCTGACAACTCAGTGGGCATCCTCTGAGGATGCCATTGGATACAGGCTAGTAACTCTAGGCACGTGGCTCATGTTCAGGGTTAAAAAGCCCAATGTTTGATTTCACACATGTGGGAATTCGATCGGGCCATCATGGAGCTGTGCATCTGGGGTTTGCCCAGGTGCCAGTCCATGTTATCCAATGGACCACCAGCCCCTTGCGATAGCATTAAGTTTTAAATACTATCACAGGGTTTTGCATGCTTGTGCATATATGTCCACATTAATTCCACAATGCACCCTGCCTCTGGGCTATAGGAGGTATGCCATAGGGAATCACTGACCTGTGCTATGGGCAGTGAAAGGAGTCTGCCTGCACCTAGTTTGGGCAGACTCAAACTCAAGCAGGCAAGTTGCTCATGCAGGCTGACATGGCAACTCTGCAGGCTTTGTTTTTACTCAGGTCAAACAGCGTGGTACAATCAGTGCTGCAGTCCTGTTGACCCCTTTACCATCCCTTTCCGCTGGTAGCATTTACTCAGGGCTTACAGGTTTGGTAAAGCTTTTGTGCATTGGATTTACGGAATCACAGTACAATTTAAGTGAATGAGCACTGGCACTGGGTCTGATTAGCAGGCCTCGGTAAACTTTCAGATTAAAAACGACAGCATCAAGCAGCAAAAGTGGGGGTGACCATCCAAAAAGAGCACTTTACAGCAATACTGTAACACCATCCCATTGAAAATAACAGAGATAGGGATGTTTGATAGAACCCCATGGAAATAAACGCTAAATTAAGATTAATTATTTTAACCAGTTAAAGATTAAACTAAATTTAATATAATGTTTTATATATATGTGTGTTTATATATGGTACATATGTATTTAATTTTAAATATGTAAAATAAGTTAATTTAAAATTTAAGGTAGCATTTTTTTTAAATATATTAAAATTATTATAATTAATTCTATACATTACTTTTAAAAGTTATTAAAGCATTTTTTTCTTTATGGGAAAGAATGTACTATTTAATTTAAACTTCAGACATATTTTTTAATTCAACTTGATATATATGTAAATTAATTCAAAGGTAACAGTGCTGTAGTGTGTTTTGTTCTATATGTAAAATAAATATATAATATTAATTTGCATTAATATTTAGCATAACATAATTTTATAATTTTTTCCAAATAAATATATTTTTGTAATTTTCCCCTATACCTGACCATTCAGAGATCTCTGCCCCAACTGTGGAGTCTCCCTATGGGAAAGTAAAATTGTACTTGCTACTTTTTTTAACAGTAGTACTTTTGGACATGCAGGTTATGGGAAGAACTGGACTTACTATTTAGTGGGGGGTGACATCCCTCCATGATCTTCTGTAAACCCCGCCTTACTCTAAGGAAAGGCCTAATTTGAATTTAATAATTGAAGTACCAATGATCAAAAATACACTAAATTGATTTCAAATAATTCTAAACATCACTTTTAATAATTAGTAATGCAGGGAAAAAAAAAACTTTTTATTCTTTAGGTGGGATTTTATATTTTATTTAAATTTGAGAAAAATAAGTGTAATTTATTTAATATATTTGCATGATTCAAAGATGTATTTCAAAATTAAGTTAATAGTGCTGCAGCATTGTTTTTATTTTGTTCCAAATTTAAAGGAAATGTTAAATATATATTTACATTAATACTTATTATAAATGTGTTTTTAGTTACATTGCTTTCCTACACTTTTAACTCAAGAATAAATATCAGACATACTTATATATTAAATATTATTGTAGATTAAGTTAATATATTTGAACGTAGAGCAGAAAAAAATTTGACACAAATGTTTTTCAGGGCACTTTTGTTTTTGACGCTATAAACCTATTGCTTCAACATGTTGGTCCCAAAACCTATAACTATTGACCATAGGACGAAGTCACAATCGAAGTAACACCATTACTTTAGCTTAAGTTTTAAATGATAAGTGTATTGAAAGATATTACCTTTAGTGATTACTGGTAGTGGATGATTACTCTATACCCTAAACTTTCAGAATACACACAGTTGAAAGGACTAAATTGTCCTCCTGTATATGCCGGATTAATGTGCACCTTGAGTTTGTTACTAAGAAACGGGGTGGGTAACCCTGTTGACTACCACAAAATATGAGGGTACTTTGGCTGAACTTTTTCAGAATATAGGCTTAGGATTGATTGACACCTGAAATGGTTAAAACTATGTTATATCAGGTCTGTTTTGTATTCTCTTTACCATGGGAATACAATGCAGTTATTAACTACTTTTGGCATATCGCAGATCTGAAACTTTGCACAAAATACTCTAGTAGGAAAGAATTCTCTACTGTCTTAGGATAATTAGGAACTAGACATACATGTCCGGGACAACAATGTACACACGGTTAGTACACAAAAAGTACACACTTTCGCACGTATGTATACTTTTTTAGCGCTGCATTTGCGCCGCTTTTTGACGCAAAAGCGGTTCAAATTTACAAAATACAATTATATTTTGTGTGTTTGCGCTGCTTTTGCGTCAAAAAATGACACAAATGTGGCGCTAAAAAAGTATAAATATCGGTCTTTGTGTGCTAATTGAATATATTTTTGATAGTTCTGTTGTGTAACACTTTGGCCCTCATTATGAAGTTGGTGGGCCAACCACAGGCTCACCAGCCCCATTGGACGGAGACCACCACGGAGCTGGCAGTCTTTCCCCCGACCCTATCATGATGTTTCCACTGGGCTGACCAGCAGAAACCTCCATATTAGGAGGTTTCCACCAGTCAGCCCAGTAGAAACAGAGTGGCGGCATTGGCCATCGCACAAAGGGAACCCTCAGCACCTTCAGACTGAGCCCTGTCTGCTGTATCAGACAGTGCACATTCTGAGGGTGCTGGGCAGGGGGGCCCCTACACTGCCCACAATATTGTCGAGGGGCCCTCCACAAAAAGGCTGGTGGAAAGGGGACTTGTGATCAGCACAGTGGTGCTGAACTGAGTTCCGCCGCAGATGACTACGACTTCAACTGCTGGCATGTTCTTGGTTGTGGCAGCAGTCCTCTGGCAGTTGACCGCCAGGGTCGCAATCTGGCAGTCAGACCACCAGGAGTGCGGCTGTCCATCTTCCACCACGAGTTTGGCAGTCTTAGAACACAGACTCAAAGAAAGGCCCATTTGTGTTTTTCTCCTCCTAATGATATGATGCACAATTGACTTTACACGAACTGTGTGTTTAATAATATCAATGATACAAGTATAGACTGTACATGGATGTTACTGGGTATGACATTTTCGGAGATTGAATTATATAAGACATTTTAGGATATTAATAATCACAATGGACTATTGTCACAACTAACCCACTTAAACTGATCCTTTGTGTATTTATCTTTTTCAGAGGAAGTTTTGAGTTTTAACTGTAAGGTAGTTGTATTATATGTATACATTTTTATGACTGTAATGTCTTGCTGTTTACTGTTCTTTCTTTTTAGAGCCCTGAGGAGGTTCCCTATGCTGGAATAAAAAGTATTGAGAAGACTTTCTGGTTTCTTCTTGACTTGCCATTTGTTCTTCCTGCATTATGTTTATCTCAATTGTTTTATTTGACTAAGGGCCAGATGTAGGAAGCCGTTTGCATGGTGCAAACTGCAAAAATCGCAGTTTGCGCCATGCAAACAGCCTAACGCAATGCTCATTCACAAATTGCGAGTCGGTACCGACTCGCAATTTGTGAATTCGACTCGCAAATAGGAAGGGGTGTTCCCTTCCTATTTGCGACTCGCATTGCAATTCGCAGTTACCACCAGTGTCACACTGGTAGTAACTCATTCGCAAAAGGGAAGGGGTCCCCATGGGATCCCTTCCCCTTTGTGAATGTGGGCATAAAGGTTTTTTCAGAGCAGGCAGTGGTCCAATGGACCACTGCTTACACTGAAAAAACGAAACCAAATGGTTTTGTAATTATTTTCATTTTGCAACTCGTTTTCCTTTAAGGAAAACGGGCTGCAAAATGAAAAAAAAAACTGCTTTATTTAAAAAGCAGTCACAGACATGGAGGTCTGCTGACTTCAGCAGGCCACCATCCTTGTGAGTGCAGGGAATCGCTATGGGGTCGCAAAATGCGACCCACCTCATTAATATTATTCAGGTGGGTCTTTGCGACCCATAGCGATTCGCAGAAGGTGTCTGAGACAATATTCTGCATCCGATTTTGCGACTTGCAAATTGCGAGTCGCTCAGACTTGCAATTTGCAAGTCGCAAAATCGGATTTTGCTACATCTGGCCCTAAATCCCTTATCTTCTCTGATTCCCACAGTTACCACACCTTGGTCCATGATGTTATGTGATTCTACGTTTTTAAAGTTTTTCTCTGTCTTTGATGTAATTTGCTAGTTTACAATCCCCCCCATTTCTTTTCAATCTGGTTGGAATGATGCAGCCTGTCTGAGACTCACCTCTGTTTGGGTTTCGACTTACCTTCAGTGCTTTGCAAGTATATTACATTCTCTTTTTTATCTAAGTGGCTAGGTCCTGCATGCAACAAGTAAGTCAGGGCACAAGCAGGGATAATAGCGTCTACTACAGAAAATATATGTATGAGAATAAAAATAACTATCAGGAATAAAAGAAGAAGAATTTGAAAATGCTGAAAATACAGTGAGAAATTATTTGCTAGAAACAGTGAAGACCTGATGTAGTGGCCAAGCATTCAGAGATCATTCAAAATCGGTGGAATAACTTTTATTTTTCCCACTTGCATGATAGTGTGAGACAAAAAGTTAATAAGGAAACCAACTATACTGGGAAGAACCTAGTTAACAGAGGAGATAGAGTTCTCTTGAAGAGTTCAAGGGCAGTTAGATAGACCATAATAAATGTTTTATCAACACTATTAAAGGGAGCTAACTGCACCTTTTTTGTACTGTGTATATAACAGTATTAAATGAAAGCAAGCATTGAAGTTACTGTAACGTTTCATGGGAACGAAAACTGGAGTATTTGTTTTATGTCTTTTTGAACATGTATCACTCATAAACCCAGAGCTTTACAAAATGTATTGCAATGGTAGAATTAAACCATGAAATCTGACAAAGAATACAAATACTGACAAAAGAAGAAAGAGAAAAAAACACAACCAAGACAAAATGCACATAATTAAAAAAGCAATACATTACTACTGTGCATAATATAGAAAATGAAATGCTTGTATCTTGCTTTGAGAGGTGTCAAAACCACATAGTTCTCTACATGAGCACAAGTGTTAGGTTCCAAGTCCTGAGATCCCGCTTTTTAATAAGTAGACAGTTGTTAGTTGAGTGAGTAAGCAAAGAAGACCACTAGGTAACCTAAGTGAACAAACATAGCTTAGTGACCAGAAGGTCACAAGCTCCCTACTGCACACTCATCCACTTCTACCCAGGTAACCCAAAAAGTAGATCATGCAAATCAAGGAGTTAGATAGGGCAATGCAGCCTACAAACCACACACTGCCGTTCCCACATCCCAAAGTAACATTTGTGGGGGAAACAACACAATACCAGCAGGAACACTAACAGTCCAGAACCAGTGGCTACCTTTTGCTCTTATCAAAGGGAAGAATATTAAAAATGGTCAGTTGGTACAGTCAAGCTCATGCTCTAGGTGCCATCCATCATGCACCAATTCCTGCAATCAACATAGTGGTCATCCTTCAGCTGGATAATTTCAGCATATCAGAGTCCTTGATGCAGGACATCATGAACCATATGCATTTCTCAACCAGCAAGCAAGAAAAAGCCAGTTTAGGTGCCACCACAGATGACTCAGGCCCAAAAGGTGAAGAAACTGGGGCAGCAGAGGGAGGGGAAGTTGGAAAAGAGACAGCAAGAGGCACCGAAATTCTGCTTAAGTTTAGCAGAGAACATAATTTGCTAATTAAGGAACTTCTTAAAATTTGTTTCTTGAAATATCTGTTACTAGCAACTTCTACGTGAAATGAAAAAGTACAAAACCATGCAAAGGATTCAACTAATAGAACATGTTTAGAAGATTGACAGAATGATGTACTTACTTATTTCTTGGTATGAAAAAAACATTTAAAAAAAAATCTTGTGTATGTAAGTTAGCTTCTGTAGGAGGATACATACATACTGAGAGTTATAAATATATGGGCTAAAATAGTACACATGGCTTTGGTGCAAAATGAACAGGAACAATATAAATGAAATCATTTGATAAATAACACAATGTAAGTGGTCAAGGAAAAGAAACCCACATATTACATGTAACAAGTTCACATTCCCTTGCTGCTGAGAAGTTATGTGAAACAGCATGGCAGTTGCAAATGTGAGGTGTAATACAGGTCACACATTCGGTTTGTAGCTGCAAAAGGTCCACAATGGGGATGCTTTAATCTCTGAGTCTTTCACACAACCTGGAAAAAGAAAAATTGCACAGCTCTGTAAAACCAGTGTTAGAAATGGCCATTTTTCCAGTGTTATCCCCAAACTTTTTGCCTCTGATCTCCTGTTTTTGACTATGTGCTGCATTTCGCTTTTGCTGGCTTTAGGACTGTGGGCACTATATCACTGCTGACCAGTGCTAAAGTGCATGCACACTCTGTCTAAATAGTATTGGTGATTGGTTTATCCATGATAGGCATATTTGATTTACCAGTACGTGGTTAGTATAGTGCACCAGGTGCGCCTACGGCCTGTAAATCAAATGCTACTAATGGGCCTGCACTAGTGATTGTTCCACCCACATGAGTAGTCATGTAACCATGTCTCAGGCCTGCCATTGCAGTGCCTGTGTGTGCAGTTTTAAACTGCCATTTCGACCTGGCAAGTGCACCCACTTGCCAGGTCCATGCCTTCCCTTTTACTACATATAAGTCAACCCTAGGGTAGGCCCAAGGCAGCCCCATCGGCAGGGTGCACTGTATTTAAAAGGTAGGACATGTGCTGGCATGTTTTACATGTCTTGACAGTGAAATACTGCTAACCTCATTTTTCACTATTGCAAGGACTATATCTCCCATAGGGTAACATGGGATTGCCTTGAAATATCTTTCAAGTGTAATTTCCCATTAGGATCAGATAGAGATATGGAGTTGAAGGGTCTCTGAAATCACATTTAAAAATACATCTTTTGGTGAAGTTGTTTCTTAAATTGTAAGTTTGAAAACGTCACCTTTGGAAAGTGGGGATTTTCTTGCTTCCATTATGTGTCTCTGCCTGGCTGTGGAATACACATCTGGCTCAGAATGACAGTTGGGATGTTTGTGAATTCACTCTAAACAGTCACACAAAGGGAGTTGAGGTATGCCCTGCATTTCCTGATCGGTCTTCCTGGGCTAGAGTGGTGGGAGGAGCTGACACTTGCACCTTAATAGGACTGTGCCTGATCTTACACAAAGCAGTCTCCAACCCCCTGAAGTGTGTGTCTGGGCCCATGGCAAGAAAGGCAGGGTCTTTTGCACTACAAAGACTTTATTTTAAAGATTGCCTACTTCAAAGGCAGAAATAAGTATAAGTACTGGACATCTGAGACCACTACTTAAGAACACTTCTGGACTGAGAACATTATGCCAGGAAGAAGAGCTGGTTGCTGTAGGAAGGACTGCCGCTCTGCCTGTTACTTTGTTGACATGGCCTGGTGCTTGCTGCTTCTGTCCTGGGAGTGAAAGGACTGGACTTTGCTTCCTACATCCTGCTTCTAAAGGTTTTCCAAGGGCATGGACTGAGCTTGCCTCCTGTTCAAAGCCTCAGGGACATCAAGGACTTCATCTGCCAGCACCTGGGCTCTCATGCTGAGAGTCTTGGAGTGAGTCCTGATGCAACCAAGAAGAAACCAAGTACATGGACTCCAGAGCGACTTCAGAACGAGTGCCCTGTATGACTACACGCCACTGCCTGCATTGGAGCAGTGGTCCATGCTAAGTGCAACAACTGTGACCAACGCAGCAAGCCAGAAGCTGCCGCAGCACCTCCGAAGTCCCGCCACAGTGTGAGCCCCGAGTGCAGTGTCAACGACATCTGTGATATCACACTCAAACTCCGATGCAGCACCTGTGGTCCCGAGGAGTGGTCCTGACACTGCAAAGTTGATTCATCGCATCTTGACCTGTTGGTCAACCCCGCTGGAGCATAAGGAACCTACGCCACGCCACCGATGCTGCATCACCTCCCCTTCAACCATAAGGAACAGACCGCTCATCTACTCCTGTTAGCAGTAAGGAACCGACGAGTCACTTCCCCTGAAGGAGTAAGGAACTGACGCCACATTGGCTCCAGTGACGCCTCACCTCCCCAACTCCATGCAACACCTTTGTTTCCTTGTTTTCCAAAGGTACTGTACCTGGGCTCCGTGACCGGCCCGCACGTTCTCGCGAGTGGCGTTGGAGTGTTGTAAACGACTCCGTCAAGACATCATTCTAACCCCAGCTGGAGTCACTCTGTTTCTGGGAGCTTTACTGAGATTTATTCTTTAAAAATGTATATCTTTGCTTGTGTATGTTGGATTTTTGTTGTTTTGCTATTGGTTTACTCATATAAATATTGGTTATTGTTCTAAACTGGTGTGGAGTACTTTTGTGGTGTTATCACTATGTTACTGTGTGTCTATACAAATACTTTCCACATTGCCTCTGAGATAAGCCTGACTGCTTGTGCCAAGCTACTAAGGGGGTGAGCAACGGTTATCTGAGCTGTGTGACTCCCTTACCCTGACTAGAGAGAGGGTCCCTACTTGGACAGTGTGCAAACTACTGCCAACTAGGGACCCCATTTCTAACAGCCATTAAGCATGCTCTACCTGACAATGGAGACCAGTAACAGGAAGAAATAAAAATTATTTATTGGCAAGTGTGATTCTATGACTGTGTGTGTAGTATTTGTTTTTACATCATTTTTTGTATGTATTTTCCACTGTGTTTATGAGCCTATTAGTCTGCAGGTATATTTTATGTTTGTGTGCTGCGGAAAATGTTCCTGTTTCTCATAGCTTCTTTGCTAGTATGTCTGTTTAAGTATGGGGACAAAGTGTTTGTGCATGCTCCTGTCTTCCTCCAGTTTGTTGTTCCCCTGGTTGATTTGTGGTGCGTCTCTTGGTTTGTGGGTTTGTGTTTATGCAGTGTTCATTTCTTTACCTGTATTTGATGGTCTGTATGCTTGTGGGTATCTTGCAATTTGTTTTAGTGTACTGTGTTTTCTCTATGTGCCTTAGTGTGTATATTGTGCATGTGTGTGTGAGCTGTTTGTGTGTGTGTGTGCTATTTGTGCCTGTGTCATAATTTTGGGTGACCTTGTGAGTGTTTTCATAACTATGTATGTTTTTGTATCGCTGTATGCCTGAGAATAAATCTTTCAAACTGTTCACTAAATGTACACTAAATAAATTGAATTGAATGAATTGAATTGACTCAACTAATCTTCATTCAATTATTTTAACATGATCATAAAATAAGTATAATCATAAAATCGCATTAAGATTGCAATGCATAAAAACCTCATATACAATACAAATATTAAATATAAAATAGGTGTCCTCCATCAATTACCTTCCCAGGTGGCATCCTTCAAAATTCACAGGTAATTGCTAGGCATTCTTATTCTTGTTCCAGTATAAGGCTCCTTTCAAATATGAGGAAACAGCCACTATTTTAACTTGGGCTGGTAATAACTGTAAATGCAAAAATGCTGGCTGAAGCTGGTGGAAACCCCTAATCTTTAAAAGAGATATAAAATATTTATACCATAAAAATTCATAAAATTTGCAAAACAGCACCAGGTGTTCCAATGTCTGGAAAAAGCATCCATCACAAGGGCAAACCTCCAACTTATTGGGATCAAACAGACCAGGAGGAAAACAAATAGGTGTATGAATAGACCCTAACCTGAATTTAGTTAACAGTTGTCTTTTATATAGAAAATAAGGCTCAGGGCCTACACTGTTTGTATGGAGGGAACTGAACTAGTGGTTGATCTTAAAAGACCCTCTGACTCCCCTGTGTATTTAAATGCTTAGAAAACTGTTCCTTTACTGGTCTTCTGTCACCTTTGCTAAGATGTGGTTCAAGGAACAGGTTGGGGCAACCCAAAGACCACGCTACCAACTTGATGTAGTTCAGCCATGGTATTCTATGGTAGTGTGTACACCCTAGGCAGTATTTAGGGGAAGACCCAACAGACGTCTACAAAAGCGATCCTCCTCCTGTTGGATCGACATATATTTCTGGAACCCACATATGGCTGAACCATATAGAAGTACCAGAAGACACTTCATTTCATAAATAAATTTGTAATAAGGGGAGAATAGGCATGTTACCTATCATTGCTTGGACATACATGTGAGCCAGTTTTTCTGATAATCAAACAAAACCCCTAAATAAGGAAACTTTGGCACCCTAGTGACTCTATCCCCTTTAACAGCAATTGATCTGGTTTTGGAGGACTTCCTCCCACACACCATATAGTGCTTTTTATTACTATTCACCTCCAAATCCAAATCATCCATAAAGTTAACAAAGAGGTCAACGAGTGTCTTAAGCCCATTAGCCATATGAGCCAGCAGTACAGCATCACACGCATAAAGTAAAGAAGGCACAGGAGTTGTCTTTATTTTAGGCAGGTCTTTCCCAAGTGCAGCCAAAAAGGTATTCAAACCATTTAAATGCAATAAAAAAGAAGTGAAGCCAGCAAACAACCTTGTCTGACTCAATTTGGGAGGCCAATCGACTCAGTAGATTCCCCTCCTGAGCCAAATCTCACTGACGCATTTACGTCAGAGTGCAGAACTCTTAGAAAATTCACCACAGAATTAGGTAAATCGAGCACCATCAAGTTGTTCCATAGTAGTGACCTATTCACTCGGTCGAAGGCACTGCTCAAGTCCATGAATGCAAGAAACATGGACCCCTGCTTTGCAGTCACATACTTCCCAATCAGGAGATTTAGGTTCTGGCACTGTTCCATTGTGCCTTTAACCTCCCTGAACCCTTATTGAATGGGGCAAAATATTATGGGATTGGGCCCATGTTTCCACCTGCTCTAGGATGACATGTTCCGCTACCTTCACAACTGAATTAAGCAGGTGTTGGACCTGGCTTTTTGACAGGGTCATCCCCAAACTTTTTGCCTCCTTCCTCTTATTTTGTCTGACCTGTTGTTGTTGGCTTTTGAACTCTGGGCACTTTACCACTGCTAACCAGTGCTAAAGTGCATATGCTCTCTGTGTAAATTGTACTGTTGATTGGTTTATCCATGATTGGCTATTTAATTTACTTGTAAGACCCTAGTAGAGTGCACTATATGTGCCTAGGGCCTGTAGATTAAATGCTACTAGTGGGCCTGCAGCACTGGTTGTGCCACCCACTTCAGTAGCCCCTTAACCTTGTCTCAGGCCTGCCATTGCAAGGCCTGTGTGTGCAGTTTCACTGCCACTTCGACTTGGCATTTAAAAGTACTTGCCAAGCCTAAAACCCCCCTTTTTCTACATATAAGTCACCCCTAATGTGTGCCCTAGGTAACCCCTAGAGCAGGGTGCTGTGTGGGTAAAAGGCAGGACATGTACCTGTGTAGTTTATATGTCCTGGTAGTGTAAAACTCCTAAATTCGTTTTTTACACTACTGTGAGGCCTGCTCCCTTCAAAGGCTAACATTGGGGCTGCCCTCATACATTGTTGAAGTGGCAGCTGCTGATCTGAAAGGAGCAGGAAGGTTACATTTAGTATGGCCAGAATGGTAATACAAAATCCTGCTGACTGGTGAAGTCGGATTTAATATTACTATTCTAGAAATGCCACTTTTAGAAAGTGAGCATTTCTTTGCACTTAAATCTTTCTGTGCCTTGCAATCCACATCTGGCTAGGTTTAGTTGACAGCTCCTTGTGCATTCACTCAGACACACCCCAAACACAGGGTACTCAGCCTCACTTGCATACATCTGCATTTTGAATGGGTCTTCCTGGGCTGGGAGGGTGGAGGGCCTGCCCTCACACAAAGGACTGCCACACCCCCTACTGGGACCCTGGCAGACAGGATTGAACTGAAAGGGGACCTGGTGCATTTCTTAGCCACTCTTTGAAGTCACCCCCACTTCAAAGGCACAATTTAGTATAAAACAGGGCCTCTGCCCTACCTCATCAGACACTTGCAGGAGAAGAAACCTGAACCAGAACCTGCATCCTGCCAAGAAGAACTGCCTGGCTGCTCAAAGGACTCACCTGTCTGCTTTCTCCAAAGGACTGCTGCCTTGCTGCTGGCCTGCAGCCTTGCTGAACTCTTGTCTGGCTGCAAAAGTACTCTCCAAGGGCTTGGATAGAGCCTGCCTCCTGTTCCCTGAAGTCTCAGGACCAAAAAGACTTCTCTTTTTCATTTGGACTCCTCGTGCGCCGAAACTTTCGACGCACAGCTTGCTCCGCGGTGAAAAATTCACCGCACGCCGATCCAGAAAGACGCCGCTCGGCGCGACGCCTGCGGTGCGAAACCTGCGGTGCGACCGGAACTTCGACACACTGCCTCGCATGGACAACGCTGCCCAACTTCCAGAGAGGAAATTGACGCAACGCCTGCCGTGAGAAAGAAAATTCCACGCACAGCCACCCGGAACGACGCGCAGCCGGATAACAAGCTGAGTCTTCCCCGAGTGAAAAATAATGACGCAAGTCCGTGTGTGAAGGGGCGAAACCGACGCACACACCATTTTTCTTCCCGTAGAATGACGCACGTCTCCCCGCGTGAAAAATAACGACGCAAGGCCGTGTGTGAAGGGGCGTAACCGACGCACACACCATTTTTCCACGCATCTCCTCTTCTGCGGCCCTCTGCGGAGGTTTTCCACTCCAAACCAGGTACTTTGTGCTTGAAAGAGACTTTGTTTACTTTTTAAAGACTTAAGAAACTTCATATCACTTTTTAGTGATATCTTTACAAATTCATATTGCATCTTTGATCGTTTTCACCTGCAAATACCCAGATAAATATTATATATTTTTCTAAACACTGTGTGGTGTATTTTTGTGGAGCTATATTGTGTTATTGTATGATTTATTGCACAAACGCTTTACACATTGCCTTCTAAGTTAAGCCTGACTGCTCGTGCCAAGCTACCAGAGGGTGGGCACAGGATGATTTGGATTGTGTGTGACTTACCCTGACTAGAGTGAGGGTTCTTGCTTGGACAGAGGGTAACCTGACTGCCAACCAAAAACCCCATTTCTAACAGCAGGGAAATAGTTCTGTAGCACACTGTTTTTTGTTTATTTCCTTTTTTGAACACAGGTACTATTACTGCAGCTTTCCATAATGAGGGGAGACCTACCTGCACTGCTGCATTAGGTATATTTGTTAAGACAGGAGACCAAAAATCAATTTCAGCCTTATAAAGGTCCATAGGGATCCCGTCCGGTTCAGAAGCTTTATGAGACATACTAGACCGAATGGCCTCATATACCTCTTCCAGTTTAAACCTGATCTCTAATGTTCTTCTCCATTACCTGCAGATGTAGAGTCTGTGCCAACATCATAAACCCTTTTAAAAGGGGACACCGAACGCTCAGGCTTAATGTAAGAGCCAATATCATCTGGGGCAGCCAGAGTAGGCTGTCTACCATTTACAATGGCCCATAAGCTGACGTCACATTGTAAAGACCAGAGTATGCCAGGGCTTTGGCTAACTCCCGCCCCCTTTGATCAGATACTGCATGCAGAGGGGGGTAGATCTCCCAAAATAAAGGGATTGCAACCAGTGACTTATTTTCCCAGCTTATCGTTAAAATCCCCAGACAGTATTCAATTAAAAGACTTAAAATAAACAAGCAACCTGGTCTCTAGAATTGAAATAGCTTGGAACAAGGCTGCAATCTGGCAGCATAGTTTTCAAACTGCATTCTAGAAATGCATCATAAAAAATGCAAATCACAAGAGAACACCATCCATAGTATTTAAGTCCCTGTATGTCCAATAGGGATGGGTATAACCTTCATCTGTTTTGAAATACGAATCGGAGTAGTAAGTCCTCCTTGAGCTCTATGGCCAGGTTGAGGGAATAGCTGCAACACTGTGATTTTCATAACCATCCCAGACTACAAGGTCCATGTCTCCTGCAACATAAGAATGTCAAACTGAGTAACAAAGTTAATCCATTCAGGGTCTTGAATCTTATCCTTGATACCAGCCACATTCCAACTGAGCAACCTGAGTTGCTTCTGTACAAATAATGGGTGGAAGCTCATTTTGCTTAACCTGTGTTGGATGTGAAACAGGAGATCTAGCTTTACAACTAATCAGGTAGGGGAGCAAAGGTTTGAGTCAATCAATCTGGTCTAAGCTATCTAATTGAGAAAACCTATTAGCAGTAGGTACTGTGAACTGAGGTAAAACATGAAGTTTCACTATATCTGGAACTATAAAATTGGGCTGCAAATATAGATAAAAATAACCTAGCGGGAGGATACTAATTCCTGCACTGCTTAAAGGTTTGGAAATAGGACCATATATCAGTTGCTTGGCCAAGTTAGGGGACCTGCAGTTTATCACTACACAGTCCCCTGAAAGGTTTTTAGCCAAAGGACCTGCCCAATCAACGCTTCTGACAAACAGAATGTAATCATAATCTGTGGGGTTAAAATTAGTATTACTATGTAGCCAATAGCAAACTTTATTTTTCAATTGCGCGGTTGATTCCATCTCACATAATCTTATCTGGGGTACTCCCTCCAAGATGGCAACATAGGGGCAACAAGCAGAGGGAAGATTCAACTTAGGCTGGCCAGTGATTTTTCTTGCCAGCTCCCCTTCCCATGATACCAGCCTCCATAGCAGCATTTATATCACATTGTAACCTTCCAGTTCCCAATGTGACCATTGGGGCACACTCCTCAGGGGGACGATGAACCTGTACCAGAACCTCAGTAGCTATAGGCAAGTCTCCAATCAAGTGATCAGAAGCAGAACCTTGGAGAAGAGGAGCGCTAATATTTCCATTATTTCAATTCCTATGACTTGGTCCCGCACATATTCCAGAATTAGTTAAAGCATTTGTGGACCCTATAAATGTCATCAAACCAGATATAATGGGTTACAATGAAGAAATACTTTCTAACATAGGTGAAACACATTGCATAATGGTGTCTGTAAGTCTTTTAAACATGTAATCCCAATCTGTATTTCCAGCTGCCATTGTCTCAATAGTGTCTGGTGGAACCTGGCTCTTTGGAGAACATGTTTTACGTCTTGCAATAGGATGCAAATGCCTAGTTTAGCGCTACCCTTTAGCTACCGGAGGACAAGTGCTGGTATCGAAGGGCTCAGATGGTGCCCACTCTTTCAAGCATTCCTGATTCACCAATGAGACAATGGGGGCGTGGCCTCCCTACAAGGTAGGCTTTGAAATACTGAAGGCAAGTTTGATGCTTAACAAGGCCTTGTCAGAGAGCTCTCACCCTCCTCCACCTCCGGGGAAAGCCTCAGGTCTGCTAAATCAATTTCTCTAGTTATTACCCCCACAGCCCACGCCAAAAAGAGTTTAAGGTAGAACCATTTGAAGGACCATTTGAAGATCCAACAGTAGAATCTTTTGTGCCTTGTATCTTGCACTTGCCCATGAACAAATGATCCTGCGCAGCAGGAGCCCCTTGTGGGCTAAATACTGAAATGCCTCCTGGTGCAGTATTACACAGGGTGGTCCTGCAGCAGAGAGGTGTGGGACTCGCAGTCTTGCTCCGCATCGCCCCTGCTTTGCCATAGCCGACTCCTTCACAAATGATCCCTTGCAGCTGGAGCTCCTCACAGGCTAAATACTGAAGCACCTCCTGGTGTGGTATCAGACAAGGAGGTCCTGCGGGTGGGAGTTATGGGACTTGCAGTCCTGCTCAGCACAGCCCTTGCTTTCCCCCTGCCTACTCCTTCACAAATGATCCCCCACAGCTGGAGCCCCTCCTGGGTTAAATACAGAAGCACCTCTTGGCAAGTTATCTCACACAGCTGTCCTGCAGCTGGGAGTTGTGGGACTTGCAGTCTTGCTCAGGCTGGCCACGCTGTGCCCCAGGAGACTCTCCACAAACGTTCTTGCACAGTGACAGCCGCACGTGAGCTGAATACTGAATGGCCTCCTGGGGCGTTATCTCAAAGGGTGGTCCACAGCTGGGAGTTGTGGGACTTGCAGTCTTGCTCAGGGCGGCCACGCTTTGCCCCAGGCGACTCCTTCACAAACGTTCATGCGCAGCGACAGCCGCACGTGAGCTGAATACTGAATGGCCTCCTGGAGCGTTATCTCAAAGGGTGGTCCTCAGCTGAGAGTTGTGGGACTTGCAGTTTGAATTCTCCTTTTGCCTCGGTATCATGAACATTGTTCAAATATAATAATGTGTCTGAAGGTTTATTCTGTGATCTCACCACCGAATATGACGCCGCAGAATGCATCAGCTGCATCTCTCTGCACATTTGAGACCTGCATGTGTCCTGTGTGCTTTGATTCAATACCAGCAGCTTTGAGTTAATATTTTCTTGCTTTCTTTGCTTGACTGCGTCAGGCTTATAGAAATCCATTTAGTCATTTTATGTTCCTGTCCAACAGAAATTATGTCAGCCTGTGAACCTGATAAATCTGCACTGCACCCATGCTAAAAAGTGTTTACTACTAAAAATAAAACCAAGTTAGTGTAAAATAGAGTAAAATACATTAGCTTTAAATAGTTACTTAAAGCTTTCTATGCTGTATGAAGAGAGGTATAATACATTGTAGTAGAAGTACTTTACGTTGAATACATTTTTAACTCTGCTGAAGCAATGAGTCATAATGCTATTTTGTAAACTGGCAAATTGGAAGTGCACTATTTTCTCAGTGGGGAGAATTGCTCTTGCGCTATGAGCTCGAGGAAATCAGCGAAGGTGCATGTCACTGTACATAATTTTTGAATATATGTGAGCGTCATTGGAAATCTTGTAGCTTTCACTGCACTATTTTTTAGGGCCTCCCAGCACTGGGAACCCCCCCTTGCATGCATTATGCCTGGTGCAGGCATAATATGGCGCAATAGTTTACAAAGTGCGCAATGCATGCATTGCACCACTTTGTAAATATGGCACATCGGAAATGTCTACCTAACGACACATTAGCGTAAAAAAAAATTATGCTAATGTGGTGAAAGGAGGCGCAAGGAGGTTGTAAATATGCCCCAAAGTTATGTACTTTGGTGGCTCTGTTAAAGAGTGCATTTGATATTAGTTTGCAAACTAAATAATGCTAACAGGCACTTAGGGGGTTATTACAACTTTGGAGGAGGTGTTAATCCGTCCCAAAAGTGACGGTAAAGTGACGGATATACCACCAGCCGTATTACGAGTTCCATAGGATATAATGGACTCGTAATACGGCTGGTGGTATATCCGTCACTTTACCGTCACTTTTGGGACGGATTAACACCTCCTCCAAAGTTGTAATAACCCCCTTAGTGCTGCATACGCTACAATCTTTTTTGCTTGGCGCAGCCCTCCCTGTCTCCACCCTACCTCTGTGATCTGTGTCTATAAGCCTCTTTTTGTGTCCATAGTTTAAGTGAGCATGTGCATTGGGTGTTTTTACAAAAAGGTTGTCTGGGACTACTTTTGGTTTCCGGTCTTTTCCAGAGTTTTGTATCAGTGCTTTGTATATTTTATTTACACCTCACTGTGTCTCATTATATTATGATTTTTCCCTGCATATTCAGGTGTAAATATTGGTCAACTATGTGTCAGTTGTTGTATGCTCCTTAAAATATAATAGAAAATGTGAAGATCTTCTATACCAAAATTGTACAACGCTTTGGTCTCAAGAGATTGGTGGAGCGAGATATCTACCACAAATCGAGAATGCTCCCTCTCCAGCAAACCCATAATCTCGTTAATTGATATAGAGTCAGGGAAAGTGCAGTGCGGTTACACCAGCTGAGTCTCACATGACTCTACCGATGCACATCTCTGGCCTGGCAGCTGGTTTGCCAAGGGACTGGCAAACTCACAATGACAACCATGACTCATGTTCCCTGCTTTGCATGATGGACCTGGGCAGCAAAAATGTTGAATGGCCTCGATGAACAGAAAGAAAACTAACTATGCATCGGGCCATTTCCTTTTTGTATTGAAAAAAAACAAAATCCCACGTGGAGATTTTGCTTGCTGAATAAAAAAAAAATCCTAGGGATCATTTTAAACATGGTGCCCACTCAGCATCCGTTAAGTGCTATGACAGAAGAGGCAGCAGTGCTCTTCAGAGCACAGAAATTCCTGCTAAGCAGGTGGGGATCTTTAAACAGGATGGGCAGTCCTCTACCAGGGTGGCAACGTCCATTGCCTCTGACTCTACCTGATATCCTGCAGACTGTTCCCGATGGTCCAAATGACAATCTTTCTGCATTTCTAAATCAAATAATTTTAAGCTCTAGAATATTAACCAGAAGCATATTGTCCTAAATTGCCTGTGTCTAAATATAGAAGGTATTGATAAGGACTATCATCCACTCCAGCAGCTTGAGTGGATAAGGCTCTTGCCGCTTGAGTGACTGAACTCTAGATGAATTTAGCTGGTTCTCACTAAACATGTAAATTGTTTTTAGGACTCCCTCAAGTTTGATCTGAAATGTGCAAGTGCCCAGATATAAGCTCAAAATAAGATTACAAGAGAACAACGTGCAGAGTAGTGGAGGATTGGGTGACTGAATAATAAACTAATCACAAAATGTAAATGCAGATTGGAAGGATGGAAAAAAATGATTGAAAAGAAAATGAGAATGAGACTGACTGTGACAGAGTGCAGGCTAGATACAGAGGGCAAGTGAGCCCTACTGAAAAAGTTACTTTTTAAAGTGCAGTGCAGAATTCTGTTTGTGCTGGAGGAGCAGGGAGAGCATTGTAGTAGGTCGTCACTGTAGAGTGAAGAGCCAGCTGGGTATCACAGACGGTTGTCACTGTAGCCCTGTCATCATGGATGACAGTTGCTGGATATTTGTGTTGATGGTCATAATGGGCTGGAGATGCTGGCGCGTGAAGCACAGATCTCGCCTTGTCGATCGTTGTTGGCAGTCACTATAGTGTAGAGTAAGGTTCACTGGAGCTTCCCATTGGCAGTCGCTGTGGGCCGTAAGATCTTGGTGCTAAGCGTTCTCATTTTCTTCAAGGAAGAGCTCAACTGATGCCTCATCAAGGGTCTAGGGCCTAGGAGGTACCCACAGAATTACAAAGTCCCCCAGTAATTCCTTTTTAGTAATGGGGCTTTCAAGGTCGGACTTGTAACACAAGTTAACTCTGCCTTTTATGTTTTGCGTGCCTCTTGTTTCGGTGACTCCAAGGGGCAGAGTTACCATACTTCACAATGGGGACCTCATGCTGAGGTCCTCTCAGTGAAGTTAGGCTTTTAGTCATGAATGATTGTAACTGGTATCTGAAGAGTCTGCAATATAGTGGGGCAGTAGAGGAATTAGTGCATTTAGGAATAAGTGCAAGCCTGTGAGTTTCCACCTGAGTGAAAAGACTGTTGTGTGTTGCAGGCTGGGAAAGACAGTACTCACCTGCATATAGTTGTGGTTTAAGACTGTGAGTGTGAAGGAGTTTAGCTTGAGGTGTTTTAAGTGATTAGTTTACACATTGCTGGTTATCTTGCAAGCTACCATCTTAAGTGTTTTTGGTACAGTTGTTACATATGATGAGCATGTGTTCTGGATAAAGCATGTTAGTTGGGAAGCGATCCCTTTTCAATTACAGTTGTGCAATAACTGTCATTTTTTTGAGCTTATGTGTTGCACTTTCCTATGTTTTTGCCTATGTGTTCTGTAGTATGTAATCATAAGTGAAAATCTTCCTCTAGTATTTATATCAGAGCATTCTGGTTGGCAATCACGAATAAACATAAATGTCCAGAGTTGCAAGCATCCATCAAGCTAACACTGATTTTGAACATTTTCTTTTTTGTGAGCACTTGAATTAGCATGAACTGCAACAACAAAAATGCATTGAGGATGGCTCATAGGTCAGCAGGGTGCTATTTCCTCCCTGTAACTGTCAAGCTTCTCTTGGAGCTTGTTGGCTGATGAGTCATCAGCTGCACCTTCACACTTTGAGTGATACTTTACTTGACAAACCAATCTGCTAACATGGCTACTTTGTGAATGACTGACAATAACATGTGTCCAGAAATATCACGCACAAGCTGCACTAACACTGATCGTAAACACTTTCTAGTAGTTAATAATTAAACTTCTATGAATCTCAATAATCATAATGTATATGGGAGTACTAGTGATATACTGGCATTGTGCTCCCTCCCCATGTAATTATAACACGCCCTGGCGTTGTTTGGCATGTGAGTCATGGGTTCCCCTTGTATGTAGTATTTTACCTGAGAACCTATAAGCAGAATTTCAAGCACCTCCAAGCCGAAAATGGCTGCTGCTGAAATTGATCCTTTCTACTGAGTCATCCTCAAACTTTTTGCCTTCACTCTCCTGTTTTGTGGACCTGTTTCTATTGGCTTTTAGGACTCTGCATTCATTACGGCTGCTAACCAGTGCTAAAGTACTTGTTCTCTCTCCTTAAAAACATGGTAAAATTGTCTTACCCCCAATTTCCAATTCACATAGTCAATTTACTTGAATCTCCCTAGTAAGATGGCACTACCTTTGCCCAGGGCCTGTAAATTAAATATTACTATTGGGCCTCTAGAACAGGTTGTGTGACCTACTTAAGAAGCACTTTGAACTTGTCTCAGGCCTGCCATTACATCCTGTGTGTGCAAATTTAAACTGCTGCATCAACCTCACAAAGAAAACATTTTGCCTAACTCAAACCTTAGTTTTTAATACACATAAGCCACCCCTAATGTAGGCCCTAAATGGGTCACAGGGGAGCGTGCAGTGTGTTTTAAAAGTTGGGCATGTACTTTTAAATGTTATATGTTGTGGGAGTTAAAACCTCTTAAATTTGTTTTCCACTGCTGCAGGACCTACGTGCCCGATAGGATAACATTGATATTACCCTATTACATTTAATAAGTTGTAACATCCAATTGGGACCTAGTAGACAGGTTGAGTTTGGTGTCTAAAGAATTGTAATTAGAACCATTCTGAAAATACTATTTTTAGAAAGCTGACATTTGTTTGTCCTAATCATTTGGTGTCTGCAGCCTGGTCCTGGGACACATGACAAGATGTAGCTGGCAGTTGGTCTTTGTCTATTGCTCCCAGACAGTGAGGCAAAGGTAAGATAGGTGTTGGCAGGACGGACCACTATTAGTAAACAAGGGAGAGGAGCTGTCACCTACCACACTTGCACATCACAAAGGTTCTGCCTGAGCACTCTCACAAAGGAATTGTCACTAGGATATTGTGACCCCAGACAAGCTGGGTTCTAGGACATGGAGGGTGGGGTTGCCTGACACCTCAGGGGGGTGGAAACCTCTAGAAGCTTCTCCAAATTCAAAGTAAGCCATGGGTAAATATATTGGACCTCAGACCCCAGCCCTCCATTACACTCCTGGATTGTGGATAATCTCCCAAGAACAAGGACTGCTAGGCAGCTGAAAGGACTCACTCTGCTGAACTACTGCCCTCCTGTGCTGACCTGCTGCCCTCTTGCCTGAATGAGAAGGACTGGACCATCTGTTGAACCAAAGACCTCAGGGTGACTCCATAGTGACTTGAAGGGCTAGTTTGCTGGCCTCCTGACTTGAGCCTCAGGGACAGAAGGCTCCAGAAGGCTATCAATCCAGCACCTGGAGTCAGCCATCTGTGAGTTTACACTGCCAAGTGATGCCACTCGAATCTTGGACCCTTAAGTTGTCCTCTACCAGCCCCTGTGGATCCAGTGAAACCGACACATCTCCTATGCTGCACGGCATAGCTCCTATCACAACCGGCGCATCGCTGCTGCTGCATGGATTGGACTAATCGCAAAGATCTGTATCGCCTTTGCAGCCCACAGCCTCTTTGGAACTGGCACTGCTTGATGCATCCTTGATGCAGACCCTCTCATCCCTCATCAAAGGCAGCCTTGATGACGATCCCAGACTCTGCATCACAGCCTTACAGCTCCTCAGAACTGATGCATTGCCCCTAGTACGCAACAGATCCTCGATGCTGGACTTCACATTGCAAGCCCTGATTGATGGGATCCTTGATGACGATGCACAACCTCACATCACAGCCTCGCTGCACCTCTGAACCAACACGTTGCTTCTGCTGTGCAACACATCTTTGACATAGATCCTCACAGTACCCTGCAAACCAGGTTCTATGGTACTTTGTTAAGCAGGTCCAACGGAGTCCCTGTTTGCAGCCTGTGCTCAATCGCAGGTGGCCTGAACTTGTGACTTTGCCTGGTCTGGCACAACCAGATACCCACAGTTGGCGCTCTGTGCTTTTTGGTGCAGTTATCCGTGAAATCTTTAACATTTTATATCCTTGGGTCTACTTATTGGATTTTTGTCATTTTGGTTTGTTTTATTTATTAAAAATCCCTTTATTTTTCTAACTTGGTGTAGGATCCTTTTTTGTGTGCCATTTTCACATTATTACTGGCTGACGTATTGCACAAATATTTTACGCATTGCTTCTAGGTGACTGCTCTGTCCCAAGCAATCAGAGAGTTGAGCACGGGTTAATTTAGGGTTGGCTTGTGTCTCACCCTGCCAAGGAATGTGTTTGCTGCTTGACCAGGGCTCACACCCCAGTCAATCAACAACCGAATGTCTTATAGCTACTTTCTGCTGATGACTGGCAATTACCAAGAAACACATACATCTAGATGGGGAAGCGCTAGCTCCAGTGACACTGATGGAGAACACATGCTACTTTGTCAGTACTTAAATTACTATGACCTGCAACAACCAAAATGAACTTCAGAGCCTTAGTGCGGATATGCTGGCAGTGGAAACCCCTCTCTCCCTTGACACTGTTAGGCTCCTTTTGCAGACGTTCGACAGGTCAGTGGATCTCCAGCATGCCTGGAGTAGTACTCTCCCCTAGAAACCATAAGTATCATTTCAGGTACCCCAAAATCTAACATGACTGTTCTCTGCTGATGACTGAAAATTACCAACAAAAAGGTGTCCAGAGATGCAAACACTGGCTGCTTTCCTGGAGCCGCTAGTCTGCCGAATCAAGGGGCGCATCATCTGTTTTGTGGTTACTTAAATTACCATGAATTTAGGAACTGCCACAACCAAAACGCCCTTGGGAGAACTAGTGCTGATATGCCGGTAGTGTGCTCACTTCCCCTGTATTTAACAAAATGTGTGAAACAATCTTTCTACTTTCACTCCAGTCCCTGAATTATCCAGTGCAATAGCGTCCAATGCAGGGGTGTTATTTGGATACACATATTAAACGCTGGTTACTATACCTGTACTGCTGTTTGAACAAGAGCAAAGAACATTCATTCAAAAGTGCAGGAATATACAATCTAAATACTGGTGGCCCATATAAAATAAAATGAAAAAGAAGCTAAATTTCCTTGCACTCTTGCTCAAGTACATCAAGAGGATCGATGGGAACAGGGCGTGGCTTAATCCACTGAACATAACCTTCTGCAGAAATATTCCCTGTATCACATTATATAAAATTGTGTTAAGCGACCTGTTTTATATACAATTATGTAGTCATAAAAATTAGGTAACTGCAGTTTAGAAGACAAAAAAACATCAATTTGTAGTGAATAAGTGCAAAATAGATACATGCTAATCACTCATTTTCTATCTTGCTCTTTCTCTCTTTTCCTTTGCTCTATCTACACAAGTCCCTGCTTCCCTACATCTCACCTATCCAT
The DNA here is from genome assembly GCF_031143425.1 of Pleurodeles waltl. Taxonomy (NCBI): domain Eukaryota; kingdom Metazoa; phylum Chordata; class Amphibia; order Caudata; family Salamandridae; genus Pleurodeles; species Pleurodeles waltl. Next base: position 151,477,001 of record NC_090450.1, on the reverse strand, counting down.
GTTCTGTTCCCTTTTACAGAGGTATCCGCCATCTTCAATCCAAATTCCTGCCACTCTTCCTCTGTAAGACTATGCATGCCTGACTTACACCTTGCACACCTGTTCTTGCCCTTTCTTTGTATCTATACCTCCGAAACATCCTCTCCAGTGCACATGTGCCCCATAACTCTGTTTCCATGCCCCCTGCACACTACCCAATCCTGTGTCCACTCCCTCCCTTTTCCTGTCTACTGATCACCAGACACTGTGCCCTCCTCTTCCTTCTTCCTGTCTGGCTATGACAAGGAGCAATGAAGACACTCTACTCATTTGAAAAAAGCCTTACATAGTCACCATTACAAGTAATGCATGAATAACGTTTCTTGCTGGTGTAGGTCCATATAAAACTATCTATTGCAAGTTAATCTCCTTGGCATGCGGAATAACTGCGTGGGCCTTGTTTGTATAGCAACGTTTTGCATGGAAATACTCACGGCATTCCCATTTCCATGGGGAATGCCGAACCTATTTATCACCTTCTCTGAGCAGGAATTATGTGGCCTAGGAGGGGAGAGCATTAGATCCTCCATAGGTGCTGCAGGTGCCAGTATGCTCTGGGGACTGGAGCCGAGCTACAATCGCAGCACAACCCTAAAGCAATTTTCCTAGGTGGATATTGCAGCTGGTAAAACTGGGCACGGCTCACGCACATGGGTGTGGGAACAATGACAGTTACATTTAGGCAGAGTGGTAGCACTCTGGGATACCGCTGGTCCAACTTATTATCATCCCCCATGTATCACTGATAAACCCTTTGTCAATTATCAATCCACTGATATGAATTTTATTTATGGAATCAGGGGTGGATATTGCTGAGAGTGCAAGGAGTTAAACACCTTCGGGCAGTAATTGTCGCTAAAAGCCAGAACCATTTCAACTATTTTTGAAAATATAAGTACTCCTCACAGCATTCTTGAAAACTTGATGGAGTCTTGTAATATAATGCTTGAAGTGTGACATAGTCATTTTTTTTTTTTGCTGTTGTTTTTAGCTATTTTCTGCATTCATGACCTTTACACAAGGCTGTGATTTTATATTAATTCGATGCACAACGGTTGGTTAAATTGCTGTGCTGTGACCTTGTGCTACATATCTTGTTACATGCAACCTAGGAGATATACGATATTTTGAGACTGTATGTCGTTAATATGAATCATTATGTGGCTCGAGAGCTCCTGTTACATGGGACTTCAGGTAATGAAAATGTTTACTTAAATGTGGACATTTCATAAGTCTTTCAAAACACTGCCCCCATGTTTTTTTAAAGTACCTCAACCAGCAAGCAAATTCAAGAGGAGAAGTTCAAATGGATATAAAACGTCCCTTCTGCTAAGTGTCTTGGGGCCAGATGTAGCAAAGGTTTTTACCCATTCTGTGTCTATGGGAAAAAGTGTTCGTACATATGGCCCTTGATTCTTTACAATTATCAGACAGCAAAAAATTATTAAACAAGCCGTCATGGAACGTGTATTTATGGTAAAAGAGAGGATGCCGAAATTTCACCTCCTTCTCAAAATCTGTCCAACATTTTACATTTCTACCGAGTTCCAGAGGCCTGTGCAAGTACGATCAAGCACAGTTGTACTTTTGGTGGGTCTGCTTGTCACCAGGACAGACTACAGTCTCAGTGCCACCAGGCAAGAAACAATCAAGGTCACAGCCAAGTAATCACAGTCGCATTTAGGAAAGAAAGACCATTTGGAACGCTGCAGCAGCATCGGTGAAATCAACGCTGGACAATGTGAATAGAATAAATAAATAGGAGAGGCAAAGAGGTCTCATGGCTATAACTGCCACAGGGGAAGCAATTTCCAATCCCAGCCTCGGCTCAACATCCTGGACAAATCGCTTAAGCTCCACGTGCCAGAAAAAAATATGTAAGGTAATCTTACTTTCTTGTAAAATGTTTTGATGGCTTCTGGCCAGGTTTACACTATATAAAACTGCAAAGAATCCTTATCCACAAAACAATGCCACGCTGGGGTAAGCTCCGTTGCACTCAATAGGAGCAGCATGACTTCTGTGTTTTAGTTCAAAAAAATCTGCGCCCATGTCACCAATAAAAGTGCATGTGTAGATTTCCACCTCTGCTTGAGTGTACTTTTACACGTTTTTGCAATACAAAATCTGTTTCATAAGTATGCATGGAAAGTTCCACCAGGCTCATGTTTCCAGGTCTAGTATCGGGAATGCCATGTGACAATTTGATGTGTAATTAATATATTATATATTTAATATACAATGTATATTTGTAATCAGTGAGATTGACTCACAAAGGCATTTTGGCCATAATGTACACACGAACAGTTTTGGGACTTCACCAATATTCCTAGTAATATGCTTTCAGTGTACATAGCATGATGTAGCAGGTTTATGCATTCGGGTCACAGAGTGCCTGCCTGGCGCCTGCTTGAATCAAATTTTAGGACTCTACGTAGGCCTGTTTGTTTTTTGCATATTAAAGGAAGAAACAGCAAAACAAGGAATAGTAAATAATGTTTAAGTACTTGCAACCACACCAAGGGGCGTAACACAGGCCCCAGCAGAGACTGTGATGCAGGGTGCTCCCCACATTTCATGGGCCCCTAAACCCTTTAGGGGGCCCCACTTAACCAATGACCATCTGTGAGATATAAGAGACTAAGGAGGCCATTTTCATATTCTAGAGGGGGGTCATTATTTTGTTTTATGCCATTGAGCACAACTAGACACCACACAGGAACTGCATCTAGAACAGCATCTACAAAGCCCTATAGATCTGTCTGTCACATAAGTGCAGATGATTCTTTAGTGATTACTGACATTAAACCAGTTAAAGCATTACACCAATGTCAGGCATCATTGGTCCAAGAGTGCCCACAATACATCAAGCTCTACAATCGTGATGTGTGCTCACGTTTACCCCATTAATCATTAATCCTAACATATATTCAGATTTGCACTATCACTTATTAATTCTAACAATGGGCCTCATTAGGAGTTTTGGCAGGCAGCGGAGGTAGCCCGCCAAACTCGTTACACCATCAGACCGCCTGTGCGGCCTGAACACTGCCGGCCCTATTAAGAGTTCACCGCAGGGCTGGCGGGTGGGAACAGCGTTTCTGCCCACCGACCCTGTGGTGAAGAGGGCCAAGTGCATGGGCATGGGCATTTGCAGGGGCCCCCCGACACACCTATTCTGCCAGCCTTTCCATGGCAGCACCCTGGCAGTGTCAGCGGTCATAGCATGGCGGCATTGCCGCAGTCATAATGTGGGGGTCGGACCGCTACAACCGCGGCATTCCGGTCACCACCGTGTGTCTGGCTGTCTGAAGACCGCCAGACTCATAAAGAGGCCCTATATGGTTAGAGTTGCACCATTACTCCAAAATCAATAATAAATGGTTAAAGTTGCCACCTAGTAATCTTTACTGCAAAATGTGTCAAGACTTCAGTGCTCAGACCTATGGTGTGCCTATGTACCAGAGCATCACAATGCCATGTAGGTGGTATGTGGCACTTTTTCAACATATACAGTTTTTATATATGTTGAACTTCACCAGATTGGAGTTCTGTAACTGCTGTTATTCTTTGCCAGCTCAACTGTACGCTTTATAGACCGTGGAAAGAGCGTGACTGACTTTTTAGGTTGTAACTGCTTTGCTATGCCATAGAGATATCAAATCATAGATAAAAAACCATTGAGCTTCATGTTTATGTATCCATCATTGAAACAGAAGTGCCAACAACAAAAGAAGGCCACTCGGAAACATGCTATTTCATAACATGGCATATCATAACTCATAGCATACTATAACATGTCCAGTTGCAGCTGCCACAGGGAGAAGGCTGCACCTGACTGTGAGGATACCCAGCTCTCAGTTGCAGCCTACCCATGCACTCTGCAACCTCTGCCAGTTGCAGTGGATATAATGATGCATAAGGGATGTCAAAAGGTAGTTTTGCTTATGACAAGTAAAATGTATCATTAGAAGAACAATGGTTTGACATCTTCTGCAATGCTTTACATTCTCCTTGTAACAATTCAGCATGTCAAACCTGTAAAAATTCAACAGTGGAGAAATGACATGCAATTACCAGAAAATGGAGGTTTTGATTGTGTAATCGCCAAAATCCTCATTGTAATTTCTAAAACTTGTGCTAGGTGTTACTTAACACTCCCGATGACGTTCTAACCTTGCAAAGTTGGATTTCATTGAGTGTGATAAAAACTGCATCCTTCTTCAGGATGCTGATAATGAGGGACGTAACATTATATAAAATATAGCAGCCACACCTACCACCAACCATCTGGAGAGGTACAGGGAGACCACTGGAGTGCTTGATAGGTATTCTGCATGGAATGAAATAGTCCCTCAGACGCCTCATCATAGGAGGAAATACAGGAGGGAGTGATTTTGAAGTTCTTGCTTCCCACTCTGCATAAAAAGGAGCAGCTTAGTGACAGAAATGTCAAAATAAGCACAGGTGCTGTGAAGTCACGAGTGGGTTAGTGCTAGTTGATGACCTGCCCATTTGGATAATCACAGGTAATACAATACCTTTTTTTAAATACCCAAATTTGATGGACTGCAGCGTACACTGTAACAACTGCAGTCACAGTAAAGAACTACCTTATATTCCATCACTTACGCAGTAATGTAAATTCAAGGGAACAGCGTAAACATTCATTAAATGCCCTGTGAGTCATTAACTGGTCTTCCAAGCGATGCCCAATTCAATAATAAGAAGCAACCTTAATTAGTGAAGGAGGATAAAAGAATGCCCCCTCTCTCTAAGTATTTTTGCTACAGTTTTTCAGTAAATATTGACATGAGTTAGAGCTGTCTGGAGTCAATTCAACAATGATGATGATTTTTCTAAAGCTTGTCTTTTTTTATCTTAAATATGTTTATTTAGATTTACCAGACTGCACAATAATACAATTACTTTTATCAGAAAACTGTATATCAAATGAACAACAATTGTATAAGATAAAAATAATATGATAATTTTGATTTTAAATGATATTTTCACAGGAAAAAGATACATTACTCACCAATAGCAAAGGATACTAGAAGATTATTTTAGAAGGTATTTGGTTTAGAAGTAAACTCAATGATATGCAAATAATTGCAATCAATTTAGGAAGTTGGCTATATTGGCATTATCAGTGAATACTAACATTACATTAACTGTCTACAACTGAACATGGGATTTTTATATATCAATTTAATTGTTTTAGAAGCAATTATCAATGAACACAATATACTTTTGTAAGATATGAACGTTGTGCTTTATCATTACTATGAAAATGAAATTTCGTGGCTAATTACCCACATAAATCTATTTTAACATTTTCCTGAGTAGTATAAACACAGGTACTGTCTATCCTGTGGTTGGCACAAACTCCATGGTACCAGGAATTACAGGACAGAAAAATCTTTCCAAAAAATATGTATTTGCTTAAATGCTACAAATTCAATTTATTTCAAAATAATAGATATAGTTAATAAGGTATAAAGAATAACTAGAAGAAATAAACAGTGAGGATAAGAGACAAATATAAGTCAAGAACTACATTCAATTTATACTGAATAGATTATAAATATGCATACAGATATTTGCTGCTGAACAAAAAATGTGACAGATAACCTTTTTCATAATTACATGACCAACATGCTGACTCGTGAGAGCTCAAACATTCATTTAATTTTCCTGCTGTTGGAAAATGGGTTATTGGTAAGGGCAGGTAAGTACCTACACTTAGCAATAGGCCACTAACCTCCACTTAGGTCCAGTTAGGTCTCAATAAATTAAACCCAGCTCAACCCTTGTTAGCTTGGCAACCAGTGAAAAGGCTTAACTTAGGAGACATATGTGTAAAGCATTTAAAAATCACAAAACAGTACATAAGTAAAACACAAAATACAATAAAAATCCAACACCAATTTATAAACATAGATTATATTTTTATATTTAAAATGACACCAAAATTAATACAATCGGATAAGTGGAACCGGAGATATGAATTTTTAAAGAATTAATGCTTTCTAGCGCATAGAAACAAAAAGTGTCAATCTGTTCATCTGGTCTCACCTCGACCCGGGCAAAGTAAAAGTTTAAGGCCGACCGGAATGGAGCCCGGCTCGGCTACAGCCTGCGGGAGGCATTGGTCAAAAGTTTACCTTAAGACTTAGTCGTTTTTCTGGAGATTTTCTTCAGTGGGATATGCGTCGCGGGAGCCCTAGGTGGAGATTTTTACCTTCGGACTTAGTCATTTTTTCGAGGTGAAAATCCTTCGACCGGGGAAAACATGAATCTTGATCCGATGTCCTCTGAGCCCTCTTTGGATACAAGGCCTGGGAGGTCTCGGTCAACTTCCTACATTCGGACTCGGGCCATATGTATGAAGAAATGGCCTTGCGAATCGCAAATAGCGATTTTTAAGAAATCGCTATTTCTGAGTCGCAATAGGCCATGTAACATAATTGCGAATCGGAATTAGCGATGTATTAAAAATCGCTATTTGTGGTTTGCAAGGCCGATTTACCGAATCGCAATTTGCATTTTCGCAAATTGCGATTTGGTAATTGAAAGTCGCAAATTGCGAGTAATTTTGAGAAAGCACACCTGGAGGAGCCTGATGACATCACAAGCAGGAAGCGAGTCATCCGAAGCAGTTTCAGGTGCCTCACCCAAACCAGCACCCAGAAAGAGCAGCCCAGCCACACTGAGCAACACTCTGAAGGAGGCAGCACACCTGAACAAGGATGGACACCTCAGCCCAAGGTAAGGAGAAGGGAGAGAGAAAGAGGAAGCTCAAATTCAGGGAGCTGGAGGTACTGACAGAGGAGGTGGTCAAGAGCCATGATCGCCTTTTTGGTAAAAGCTCACTCCAGGTGCCGGAGAGGGAGAAAAGGAGACTCTGGGCAGATATTCAAACCAAAATCTGCACAATTGGAGTGGCACAGCGCTCGGTCGACGAGATAAAGAAGAGGTGGTATGACCTGCGGTCCCGTGCGAAGGAGAGGCTGGCAAGAAGACTGCAGGAGGCCAGGGGCACAGGAGGTGGTCCACCCACAGAGGCACCATCCACCCCATTAGAGGACTTGGTGGAGTCCACACTCCTCCCTGAAGCTGTGACTGGGATCACAGAGATCGACACCTCTGGCACACCAAGTACCAGCCAAGGTAAGTGCAATATTGAATTGTAACCCCATATGTGTATGCACAAAAGCCCCTTAGTAATTAGCAGGTAATGTAAAACATTGTGAGAAGTAGTCCATTCCACATCTTAGTAGCAGCACAACAATGCATTATGGGAGTGGCAGTCCACAACCCAGAGCTGAAAGTAGCACGTAGAATGTAATTAAGTAGAGCAACACCCAGAGGAACACAACACCCACAACACAGTGAAGAGAAGTACCTGTACATTTATTACCATTGTGTGACCTTACTTGCAACAAACATAACTGACATGCTGCATATTGTCGTTGCGGGTGGGCCAGGCCTAGCAGCCACAGCATCAGCCAGCATTGGCGAGACTGACAACCATCCAGCCTCTGATTCCAACACAAGTGGGTCTCTCACCATTGCGCCAGTCCGACACAGGCCCAGGCACTGCCACTGCCTGAGCTCAGTCAGGACTCGGATGAGCAGCAGGAAGGGCCAATAACACCATCCCCAACAAGCAGGCACACCCAGATGCAAGAGGCCAGATGTCAGCAGACCACAGCACCCCGCAGGATGGCGACAAATGCTGGTGCACAGCAGAATGAGGCAGGTGAGGGTCCCTCCTTCTTTGGTGGGCTGGAAGCAGCTATATTGCAGCAGCAGCACCTACAAAACAAAAGGATCCTTGCCTTACAAAAAAATATGCAGCAACATAACACCAACATGGGGGGCCTGCATCGCCAGCTTGAGTGCCTGAATGCTAATATAGAACAAAAACAACAAGTGATGGACGGAATGCTGAACATTGTCAAACATTCACCCCCAGTACTGTGATCTGGGCCTAAATCCATCGTTTTTTTGCTGCCCATGCTATTTCAGTTTGGACCCAGCCAAATCATTCTTGACCCTGTTCCCCATTGGAACAGTCCAGCCCAAACTGCTAGGCCAGGTCTTCCCTGGACTGGAAACAAGCATCCTGGGACTGGTTTCGGGGTTTCACCCCTCATCAGCCAGGCTAGCTTGAATCCAGTGGCATGGGAAGCACGGGACCCACGTCTGGGCATACCCTTCCCACTTAGGGCGACAAAGCAAAAACAACAAGTGATGGACGGAATGCTGAACATTGTCAAACATTCACCCCCAGTACAGTGATCTGGGCCTAAATCCATCGGTTTTTTGCTGCCCATGCCATTCCAGTTTGGACCCAGCCATATGCAAATCAGTCTTGACCCTGTTCCCCATGGGAACAGTCCAGCCCGAACTGCTAGGCCAGGTCTTCCCTGGACTGGAAACAAGCATCCTGGGACCGGTTTCGGGGTTTCACCCCTCATCAGCCAGGCTAGCTTGAATCCAGTGGCATGGGAAGCACGGGACCCACGTCTGGGCATACCCTTCCCACCTAGGACGACAAAGCAAAAACAACAAGTGATGGACGGAATGCTGAACATTGTCAAACATTCACCCCCAGTACAGTGATCTGAGCCTAAATCCATAGTTTTTTTGCTGCCCATTCCATTCCAGTTTGGACCCAGCCATATGCAAATCAGTCTTGACCCTGTTCCCCATGGGAACAGTCCAGCCCGAACTGCTAGGCCAGGTCTTCCCTGGACTGGAAACAAGCATCCTGGGACCGGTTTTGGGGTTTCACCCCTCATCAGCCAGGCTAGCTTGAATGTTGTTTTTGCTAACATAGAACTGCTGCATGAGGGACAGGTGCAGGCATCCATCGCAGGACACAAGAGAGCTCACTTGTGCTGTGTGTGAACTATGCCAGGAGCTGCACCATGAGAGGGTGAGTCACCGCAGACAGGAGCTCAGATTCATGAACATGTTTGGGTGGCTTCTGTCGCTCTGTCAACAGGGTGGCTATTGCAACCTCACTGATTGCATGTCGTGCAGTGGCTGCACAGGTGGAGGCAGCACACAGCAGCAGAGATGTGGCTAACGGACTTGTACAAATCACTAATGTGATTGGTAACATTATGGGACAGAGGTCAGCCACACCTAGTGAGTTTGCATTGGGGGACACAGAGGACACTTTCAGCCTCAGCAGTCTAGCTGTACCCGCAATGGACACCAGACGGCGCAGTGCCAGGCACAGCACTGCCACTGAGGCGGACAATCGAGGTGCCAGTGAGGTAACTGGGCATCCGAGTGGTGTGCGTGGCCGCAAAAAGTAACTGTAGCGGCCAGAGGGGTAATGTGTTCACTATGACGTAATAGTGCATTACTCTGGACTTCTATTGTCTCTAGTGTTTTACCTCATTTACTTTGCTAATCTTTGAACTAACATTACCTGACATTAAGGTAATACATTTACTTCAATACAGGTACATTTGTCAGTGCATTTGTGTTATTCATACTTACATCTGAAATGGTTGTGTGTGATGTCAGCACGCCTTCGCCTTCCCTCTGCTGCAGTGGTCCTGTCTGCTGGCTGTAGGGGTGGTATGGGATCATCATCCTCATCAGATTCAGATTCACATATTTCTACAGGTATGCCCCTGGTGGTAGCTACATTGTGCAAGATTGCACAAGTAGCCACTATTCTACATGTTGTCTCTGGGCTGTACTGTAGTGCCCCTCCACTTTTGTGGAGGCACCGGAAGCGACTCTTCAGCAGTCCAATGGTGCGCTCCACCACATTGCGGGTCGACCTGTGTGCTGCATTGTATCGCCGTTCAGCAGGTGTTGCAGGATTGAGGTAGGGCCTCATCATGTAGGTGCGCACTGCGTAGGCACTGTCTCCTGGAAGGTTCAGAGGGTATGATGAGTAACTGAGCCACCTGACATCAGCACGCCATCAATGCGCCATTGTATAGAGGGACAATACCTAGTAGATATCCTTCTCCAAACTCACCAGCTAGCAGTCTTGTGTGAATGCCGCTATGCCCTCAATGGACACCAGACGGCGCAGTGCCTGGGTACCTGGCCTCGAGATCAGTTATGATGTATGAGGCATTGCATATCACCTGTATATTCATTGAATGTTGGTATTTCTGGTTGCGGTACACATACTCTGTGACTGATGTTGGACAGTTTGCAATATGTGTCCCATCTATGGCACCTAGGACGTGGGAGAACTGTGCTATCTGGTAAGAATCAATTTTTGTCTGCTGTATATCCTGTGGGGTGTGGGGTATCTGATGTACTGGTGTAGTTTGCTCAGCATAGCGTTGATAAATGCATTGAAAAATCTAGAGAGGGTACTCTGTGAGACCCCTCCAGCTGCTGCTATGACCCCTTGATAGCTCCCTGAGGTGAGTAGGTGGAGGGAGCATAATACCTGCACATGGGTGGGTATGCTGTGAGTCCTTAGTGTTCTGCGCTGCAGTATGGGTTGTAGCTCAGCTATCAGATCAAGTATCATGGCTGAGTTCAACCTATACCTCTCATATATTTCCTCCTCTGTCAGGTTAAACAGTGTAATGAGCACTCTGAAAATGCGCTCCTGTCTCCTCCTCCCTCTCCTCAAACCTGCCAAGATCCTCATCCTCCTCGCCATGACGTAGAGTGCAGCCATTGTGGAAAAGAATCTGAGGCATTCTGGGTCTCTTTATATAGGTTGCACCTGGTTACCACCTGGTTTCAGTTAGTGGTATTTTGCATGTGCAAAATGCCATTCTGCGAAAAATCGCAATTTGCGATTTTTTGATGCATCGATTTGCGACTTGGATTTTGTGCCTCGCAATTTGCCCCTCGCAATTTCCTGCTGGAAATACCGAATCGCAAAATGCGACTCGCAAAACCAGGTCCCAACGAAAAAAAATCGAAATTTTTGCGATTTCTTATTTTTGGTCTGCGAATGCCTTTCATGCATCACAGACCACGTTTTTGCACTCGCAAACGGCTGATTTTTGCGATTCGCAACATTTGCGAGTGCAAAAAAGTTTCGTACATCTGGCCCCTAGTCACTTTTTCTGAGATTTTCTTCACTGGGACGAACCTGCAAGTCATGCCGAGTCACGGTTGAGGCAAGCTGGCTAGAGTTGTCATGGCGGGTCTGTCCCTTTATGGAGCTTTTTTTCCAAAAGTTCTCCAAACTTCTTCAAACTTCTGGATCTTCTTCCAGATGTTCCTTTAAGAGTCTTTTGAGGTCCACAGCTCACCCCAGGGTTCCAGAAGCTCTGAGATGCTCCTAGGGGGTGCGAACTACAACTCCCAGAATACACCTGATGCAAACTCCTTTTTGGCCACTGGGCAGTGGTCAGCTGGTTGGTTTCTGCAGGAGTTGGTGCAGGGGACACTGGTTACCTAGTGTTCACCTGTAGCAGTCCCTCCTTGAACCAGTTAAAGCCAGGCAAAGTCCTTCTTGTGGTGAAGCCCAAGTGTGCAGCTGGTGCATTCCTCCAGAGTGCAGTGTCCAGGTGCAGGTCAGAGGTCCAGCAGGGCAGTCCTTCTTCTTCTGTAGTTCTTCCTTGTTGGAATCTGATAGGGATCTGAGGTGTGGGTACAGGTCTGCCAGATTTAACCTATTTCCTGGGTGAAAAACAAGGGGGTCTTGTTTCTCCAATCTGGGGCAGGGCCCTTCCCCCTGTGATGACCACTTCCTGGGAAGTGTGGCAAAAATCAATCCCAGGGAGCAACATTCCTCAAAAATCCATCATGGCTGAAAGTGATTTTTGGAGGTTACATCTGGCTGAGCCCACCCACTGGTGTGGCTACAAATCCTAAACACACCCCTCCCCTGCCCTCTCATAATCTAATCAAGGGGGCACCTAATTGTCTGGGTTTCCAGGATGTGAGGGTGTTGCTGGGTTGCTCCAAATGCCCTTCTCTGCCTTTGAAGACCAGTTTGGAAGCCCTCCCCCTTCCTGCTTCCCCATCTGCTGAGGGGAGATCTCCTCCCCCGGGCACATCTCTTTGTGTTTAGCCAGGCCACTTCACACCTCATCCAGGCAGCCTGACCAGGCTGCCAGAGGCTGGCCAATCAGAGTAAAGCAGCAAAAACACTGCAGGGCTGAAGTTGGCAACTTTTCATGTAAAGTTTAAAACTTCTTACCTGAACTGGAAGTTGTGGGATTTATTATAACAATTAATTTGATACCAAACGTGTTGTATCTGTTACTTAAGGGGAGTTTTGAAATTAAAATAACGTCTCCCCATTCTAGCCTATGAAGGCCATTCACTACAATGAGGGAAAAACAAATGTGGCTGTTTTACCTCACCAGGGCTTATAAAACTATTTTTACATGGCACCCAGCCCCAGGGGCACATAGGGCACAACTTAGGGGTAACTTATATGTACAAATAAGGTAGTTTAAGACTTTGGAACTACTTTTAATTCCAATGTTGAATTTGCATGTATCTTTAATTTAAAAGCAGCCAGAAAGGCAGACCTGCCTTTAAAATGACACTGAGCACCTCAGCAGTGCACCTATGGGGACACCACCTATGCTGGGGTCCCTAAATCTACATACCCTACCATATACTAGGGACTTATAGGTAGGTTGACTTAGCCAATTATAATTAGCCTAATTTTCATACTGATTTTACACAGAGCACAGGCCCTGGGAAAGGTTAGCAGTACCCAGAGAACCACTAGAGTCAGGAAAACACCAGCAAAAAGTTGAAAATTGGGGCAAAAAGTCAGGGGGCCTCTGCAATCAGCCCTGTTTGCTCACACCTGCAGTGTAAAGTAATTGTCTAAATGAGGCGGAATGAACTGTGTATTTGATGGGGTGGTAGCCCACTGATCCATGTCAGGGAATCATCCTCTTTATAACTATAATAAGGCCTTCTGTCTTGAGTCCTATATCTTTAGATCTTTGGGGGCATTTGTTAAGTCTTCACTACAATTGTGATTGTGCATTTTCTGGGAGGTGCTAACATCATAATCATCTTAAACAAGAACCATACATTTTACTAAAGCATTCTTCTTTGTTAAATAACTGAGATAATGTTCTTTTGGTAGATTGAATCTTTTTTTATTATTCCAGAAAGGACATAGAACAATTTCCAGTAAGTTGTTAGGATATTAGGAAGGCTCTCTTATGATTCAAGTCCCTCTAAAAAGAGGAATTATATTTTAGTCATCTCAAAATATGATATTATAGTATTTCAAATTAACTAAGAATTAAATTAATTCAATGATGGGTCTACAAACTCTTGATGATAGATTTAATTTATTTTGCGGGGATTATGGGTTGGAGGTGAATATCAGTAAAACTAAATTGATGGTGTTTGGTTCGGGAGCTTGTAAGAGATGCATTATTAAATTGGATGGAGTCCCTTTAAGCAAGGTTAGCTAAATAGATTACTTGTGTGTGAGGTTAACAAGTAAATTACATTGGGAGGACCAGATTAATAAAAGTGTGGGGCTGTTACAGCACAGAGCAGCATCTATCCTGCGCTTTTATAAAATTTCTATAACAAAAGCTGTATCCCCAGCTATCAAGCTTTATATTGCTAAGGCGCAGGGAGCTGCTGTCTATGGTGCGGAGGTATGGGGATCATCCAATAGTAATAAGTTAACTGTGGATGAAAACAATTTTGCGAGGGCTTTGATTGTGTGCCCTCGCAGTACACCACTGATTCCAATGTTTCTCGACCTGGGGTTAAATCAAGTAGCTGATTTAACTGGTCCAAGACCTTTATTACAGAGGATAAGGGTCTGGACTGTCCCTGAACTGGATATATATATATACGGTCTCATTGCTCGATTTATTAAAGAGACCAAATGCTGCTACTATTCCTTGGATCAGACATGTGTCCAATTGGTTTCGTATTTTGGTGTTGGAAGATTATTGAGAGAATCCCCATAACTTAGTGAACTCCCATAAAACTGTTCTGAAATCAGTTTATTGGTCCCATGAACGGAATGATTATATTTGTCGCAAATCTCATGGTCGATTAACTAATCTTTTTATCGATTTTAAGTGGTACCCGCAGTATGAACCTTATTTATATACTATACCCGACTTACAGGGCAAAGGTTTATATGCTAGATTTCGTTTTGGGACCTTACCGCTGTTGTCCTTAACTGGCAGTTGGGGGTCATGCTATTTCTGACATATGCCCGGTATGTGGTGGTGCCCCAGAAATTTTATGTTCTTTTGCCCTGCCTATTTTACACCGCGGTCAAAATGGATTTGTAAAATTTGTTGAGAAATGGGGCTGAAAAATTGTAATATAGCAATAAGGGTTTTAAAAAGTCACAGTTCAAATGAGTTAGTTCTTGCAGTTAGTAAGTTTTTAGTGGCAGCATGGCATATATGTAACTACCTTTTAAATAAGGACTTATGAAGATTGTCCAGGCGGGATTTTAGATGAGTAGTTTGAAATTACACATCTATATATTTATTTATCTGTTTTTATTAATTAATTTAATGATTGTATAGGTTATAAAATTAGATCTTCTTTTTTAATGTATTGTGATGCTTTGATGGTTAATTGACCGAATAAAGCTTGTTTGTTGTTAAAATTAATTCGATACAGTATAACATGTGCCTATATCCTTGAACAGAAAAATCAGGAAAAAATAATCTTTCCACTTCAATCCATCATTAAAGATCAGTAGACTCAAAATGGTGAAGTAATCAACATGCATGTCTAACACATGATTTCACTACCACAATTTTAGGAAATTCATAGTTTCACAGGAACTTTGAAAGTATAGTATCAAATTCTTAAAATATTTATATAGGCAATTTAAAGAGAAGTAGATAAATCAAATCTAAAATATTTGAAGAAAACATTGTCGTGATTGTATCACGCCTACCACACCATGAGATATATATATAGAGGTGATAAAGTATCCATACAGACTTTAATTTACCCTTCATAAGTAGTAGATCATCATTAACACTACATTGAGTTTCTTTAGAAAACCATAAAATATATTTTATTTTTGGTGGATCCACCGAAAATATTCACAATCGTACATGTATTTCATGTATAATTTATGAATCTGCAATACAGGAATGGTATTAAACTTAAACTAACATACATTAGAGTATATTTGAACATCATTAAGAAGAGTCAGGATCCTGAAAGCAAAATAAAATGTGATCCTTGCAAGCTGAAAATATAAAAGATTTATTCATATATTTGATACCCTCTATTTCCAAATTGCACCTTAGTTTTTCTAAAAGAAAAGGGTTCTAATGATGAAATGATCGATATGTGGGTTGGAGCAACCTTGTTTTGCTCCAAAGTGTAAATGAAAGCACGAAGCAAAATACACTTGCTTTCAAATTCACATAAATGATGTGAACCATGTTAATTTATTTAGGGTCAACACCATACTAAGACACCTATTTAAAATTAAAAGGCTAATTTATTCTACCAAATGCCTTTTTGTCATGCAAGGAAAGGCTGCTGAAGGTGTTTTAATGGCAGCAGCTTTCAAAAGTCTATTAAAAAATTATTTTGTATTATCTTAAGCTGTCGCCATAATAAAATACAGAATGATCAGAAATAACCAGATGAGGGATAAAAAGATCTAACCATGTTGCCAGTGTCTCTGCAAACACTCTGCAATTACTGTTAACAAGCTCAATAGGTCTGATTTGTTTTAGAAAGGCTATCATTGTTTTCTTGTTTATGAATTAAAGCATTCAGAGGTTTTGGAAAGGCCCCTCTCACAGATTTGAATATGAAAATCATAAAAAGTGTCAAACGTTTCAGAGCAGGAATATTTGAAAAAGGAGCTAGGACATCTGTGGAAATTATACTGGGCCATGAGCTTTAGATTTGGTTAATGGTGAAATGAAGTTAGAGCCCCCGCATCAGACAAAACAATGTTTGTAAATCTAATCAGTATTACTGATTATGGGAATATTTTCAAATACTATCATAGTGCTTCTTTTAATCTTATTGGGCTGAATTATTTTCAAAAGCATAAGAGTTCTATAATATTCTTTAGATACTGACACTGTGCCATTTTCCTCTTTTATCTTGATTTTAAATAACTTACATTATTTTCTTACTTTCAAGTAGAGACCTAGCATTCATCCCACTATGTTTGTCCACCATATTACTTGGCTTTTACGCTTAACAGAGGATAGTAGGTGTTATGGCTGATAATATTATTTGATTCAGTTTTAACCTTAATGAGATCCTGGAGCATGCAAGAGACTTTGTGAGACAATAATACATCTCTAAGTTTTTTTTATTAGTACAGGTAAATAACTACAAGCTTGAAAAGCAGCTTCCTGTCAGTCCCAAAAAGAGATGCAGTCTTAGGATAATTTGTCACAACCAGTGGAGTAACGAAACTTGAGAGGGCCAACCTGCAAAGTACCTTGTGGGGACCTCCTCCCACCTATACCCAGTGGGGGGCCAGCCACCCATGCACAGACCCCTGGAGCTCAGGGCACCCCCTCATCACGGTGGCTGTGGGGGCCTTTGTTACTCCAATGGCCATAACTTTCTTAGGACATTGTTTAGCTCAGAGTGTTAAAAGGAATTCAGGCCAGCTTCTCCATACTTGTATGGGTGCAGCCAAGAAACAGTGTAGTTACCTTACTAACAAGCCAATGTCAGTCTACTATTCACAAAGTTCCGTACTATTTCATTCCTTATTGATAGCGCCTCCCCACACTCAGGTCGCACAAAAGATGAAATTATAATTGTGCTAATACTGTTGAGATACTGAAAAGATGCATAACATTATGTAAGCAAAACATTATGCTTTAAAACTGCTCTTTGCAAGTCAGTGGGTACCAAATCGAAGTTAGTCCAAAACAAAATGATGGTTGCAACATTTCTCCATGTTGTTATACTTTAAAAAGTGACCAAAAAATGAATAAGGATGGATGATGGTTGTCCAATATGAATGCCATGAATGAATGATTGAATGAATAAGTGGTTGTATTTATATCTCAAATAAGGGTTAAGCAGTGCATCTGGAGTATTAAAATGCATTTTTAGCAAAGCAGTACTGTGCATGGGAAGTGCAGTGTGAAGAAAAATAAGGCACTGGCTGTTCACAAATATTTTAACAAATATTTATTAGCTTCCTCAAGCTTGAATATTTGTTGCTAGAAATGTCAATAAAACAATGATATCCCGAGGTAATATAGGGACTAAGGAACAGCATATTTAATGACAATTAATGTAGTCTGCGACTTTTCATCAAAACATCAGGAGCAGAGAACCCTTGATATATCTCTTAACATGAAAAACACACATAGGACCAACACTGTAAAAGAGAGTAAACATTTAGAACTACTATCAGCATTTAGGACTGCCTAGAGGTGAGAGCAAGTGTTCAGGAAAATAGGTAGAGTCTGCTGTCCAAGCATAGTTTTAATGCCCTAGAGCTATCTTAATTGGCAGGAGACACCAAATATCCAGTAGCCAATGGTCTTCTATACTATCTCATAGCAATACAGGGGGTCATTCTTACTTTGGCGGGCGGCGGAGGCCACCCGCCAAAGTAACCCCGTCAGAAAACCGCACCGCGGTCGAAAGACCGCTGCGGTGATTCTGAGATTTGCCCTGGGCTGGCGGGCGGCCGCCAAAAGGCCGCCCGCCAGCCCAGGGCAAATCAACCTTCCCACGAGGACGCCGGCTCAGAATTGAGCCGGCGTAGTGGGAAGGTGCGACGGGTGCAGTGGCACCCGTCGCGTATTTCAGTGTCTGCATAGCAGACACTGAAATACTTTGCGGGGCCCTCTTACGGCGGCCCCTGCAGTGCCCATGCCATTGGCATGGGCACTGCAGGGGCCCCCAGGGGCCCCGCGACACCCCCTACCGCCATCCTGTTCATGGCAGGTTTCCCGCCATGAACAGGATGGCGGTAGGGGGTGTCTGAATCCCCATGGAGGATTCAGAAGGGCAGCGGTAAGGTTTACCCTTTCTGACCGCGGCTGAACCGCCGCGGTCAGAATGCCCTTCGGAGCACCGCCAGCCTGTCGGTGGTGCTCCCGTGGCCGGTGACCCTGGCAGTCACCGGCCGCCAGAGTCAGAATGAGGCCCACAGTGTCTTTGTTATTGGCCCCCTCTTGTCCTATTTTGCGTCAGGGGCTAGGTTCACAAAATAATGTATGTTGTTGCTATCTCAGCTATTATGTTATTGAGTTTGAGGATGAATCACAATTTGATTCAGTTCAGGGAATTTACGAATACACAATGATTACCATATCACCCACCTTCATTGACCCAGGTCTGTAACACTGTACATGGCAGCACCTTGTTTCACCAAGATATTCACCCTGCACTACTTCTCAGCTACTCTGGACAGTGTGGCATCCTGTTGAGGGGCAATGTCCACTTGTTCTGAGGCCAAGCGAAATAATATGTTCTTCCTTTAAACATAGTTTGTTAGCCCATTGACATTTAAGGAGACAATATTCAGTAGTCTGGATGCCACATCAAAACGGTGGATTCATTCTCAACCTCTGATATCAACTGCTCCAGGGGTATACCCTGCTAGATGTCCAGCAGGAAACAGGGTATTTTACAAACCTGGGTGAAATTTAAATTACTCTGGTGTAATTCACATATTTTTATAATCGGAGAAGTAAACCTAGATCATAACAATCTAGTAGACTCATAATGTGGAATATAGAATGGCAGACAAATATAGTTAAAGAAGCAATAAGTGATTTTAGAACATAAAACTGATCCACATATTGTAATGTCTTTGCTGTACTCGTCTGTCTCTGTTATCGTCAGAGGATCATCCATCGTGTTCCCATCCATCGGGTTCCCACTCTGGGGACTCTTTTAAAAGCAATCTGGATTTATCACATGATTTCAGGTGTATGAGGTCTTCCCCAGACATAACCACTTTCTCCCTCTCCAACTGCCTTCTGAACAGATGTTCCTGAATTCTACCAGGACAGTGGTGGTGCCTTTCACCTCACTGTGAGTTGTTGTGTTCCTTCGAGGGAGATGTCATTGTATCTGTGTGGAAGCCCTCTGGGCTGCCCAGAAACCACTCCAGTTCCTTGGGCACCTTGTAAACCCTATATTTCCTGTCAACCATCACCCACCTAGCTGCTATTTTCAGGAGGCTATATTTGTAGTCCAATGTCTTTACCTGGATCAGATGGACAAAATTACTTTACTCTTCCTATTGGTGTCTGATCTGAAGTCAGCGGCTATTTGAAGTTTATGGCTGTCCTTTGTATATAGAACATGTTTACATGCCATTCCCAAAAATGTATCCCAGGTAATGCTGAAAGAAACATGCGATTGTTAGTCTGGGCTTTTTCACGTCTCTGGCTGTAGGCATTCCTGTCCAGATTCTGTACACTGTCTACAGTTCCTGAGGAGTAGGAAAGTATATGCCCATCAGACTGGGGAGGAGCTTACACAGAAAACCTTTCATGTTGTCACTATCATTTTCTGATGGGCCCATGAAGTCGGACATGGTCATGTCTTGCATTGTCATCAAGAGCAATCAAATTCTGTCTTAGATTCCAAATATCAGGGCCCCAAGCATCAGCTCTGTCCAGTCTCTTTTCAACAATGACCATCCGTCTCTGGACACCATCCACTTTATTATGGAAGGACCTAATTTCTGCCCTGAATGTTTTCTGTGTGTTAAATTCCATCATGACATACATCATGTTTGAGTACATAGGGGCATATTTACAAGCCCCTTGTGCCCAATTAGTGCTGCCATAGTATAATTGCTAAGGTTGCTTTCTGCCATGAAATATTTACACATTGGTGCAATGCATGCATTGTGCCACTTTGTAACTTCTTGCACCACATCACGCCTGCACCCGGCATAATGTAAGCAAGGAGTCGTTTCCCCATTAGGGGGGCAAAAAAATGGTGCAAAGAAATCTAAAATATTTATTTGCATCATTTTTTCTGGTATTTTTAAAGTCTGCTCAGAGCAAGCATTAAAAGGAGGCACCTCTAGGTGCTTTGCAGGATTAACATCAATCTTTTTGACACTAGTCCTGCAAAACGCCAAACTAGTATAAAAAATGATGACGCTAGTTCCCTAACTATCACCATGGTGCACCATATTTTAAATACACACACACATGGTGGCATTAGGAGGGTGCTAAGGTGCACAAGAAAGGTGCTACTGCAGGAAGTGCAGCACCAGTTTTGAAAAATCTGCCCCTAAATATCTAGGAATATGGTTCTCTAGCACCTCTTTTTCACTCATGGTGGGGTTGTCGTGATTCAGTTAAGATGATGATATTTCCCATTGTTCTTTATACGTTATCTATGATTCTTTTTCATATACCCCAATTCTACTTTCAGAAAATCAACTCTCCGTTAACTAAATTCTTATGTAACAATCACTTATAGTCTTATTCCAGCAAAAAAAAAAAATCCAAAATGAAGGAGGGGTCAATTTTCCTAACTTTGAACAATATCACAAAGCTTTCAGGCTCTGTTAGGCTGCACTTTGGTTATTAAAATCACAACCTTCTTTTTTACTATAGTGGCTAGCGCTAGATAAAACTTTTACTTTAACTTTCTCTTTTCAAGAATATCTCTCCCAGGCACCCACTCCTGAATATTTATGCACCCCAGTATTCAAACACTTGTCTCATTTACTACCTTCCTCTCTTTTTTCACCTTCGCTTACTCATAACCGTTTTCTTCATATGTCCATCTGGTACAATCATGTTAGCAAATTTTGAACCAGGCCCATTTTTTGGAGACTATGGAGAGTTAAGGGAATAATTTGGGTTGGAGTTCCATTCATTCAGAAGAACCCTATTTCCTTTCTTCAGTTTCAGCAAAGTTTTGACTGTCCTTCCTCCTTGGGCTACAAATTCTCCCTTCTCACCAATTGTTTTTAGATATTATTATCACTTCATCTGATAGCAATTCTACTCCTCTTACGCTTCCTCCATTACTTCAAATTTTATCTACTTTACCCAAAAAATCACTGTTGTAGAAATCTCTAACGATTGGTCCATTTTCCTGCCCTCAATCAATCAATCGATCAATCAGGGATTTGTAAAGCGTGGCTACTCACCCGTGAGGGTCTCAAGGCACTGGGGGAGGTAGAGGGGGTGCTGCGGATCAGTTGAAGACCCAGGTCTTGAGGTCCTTCTTGAACTGTGACAGAGTGGGAGATTTCCTGAGGTGGATGGGGAGGGTCTTCCAGGTCTTGGCGGCGATGTGGTAGAAGGATCTTCCTCCGGCTGCCCTAAATCTCATTTAGAACTTCTATGGGAAGCCAATTTAGTATTCTCATGGGCCCCCTCCCTTTGGAATAAACTGTGGCTAAACTTCATAAAACCTCCAGAACTGCTCCTAGTCCTCAATCAGTTTATTTCATGTATAATATACTTCATTTTACATCAATTTCTATCTCTAGTTTTCCTTCTAATCCCAATGCCCCATGCTGGTTATGATCCACCTTACACAGTGATATTATAGACATGTTATTTTCCTGTCCAATTACCCTTCGTTTTTAGCACAATGTCAGAAGGCAAATACATTGCATTTATCATGCTTCACTCCAATTTAACATAATATCCATTTTTCTGGCTTCCTTAGATGATTGTTGGCATACTTCTCTCAATGATAAAACATTGCTTGAACTTCTGCTCTCTACTGCATACCAGCAAATTACTATTAATTAGAAGGACACTTTTAAGATTTCTACTAAAGCTTGATGGTATGCTGTTTGCCATCATCATCAGCTAAATAGAGCTTATACAACTTCCACACTTGGGTGCTCATTCCGAGTTTAGCGGTCTCGAGACCACCAGACTCCAGGTGGCCATCGGACCGTTGCAGTAGTGGCGGTCTGACCCGCCACATTCCGATCACGGGTGAAACGCTGCAGTAATACCGCCGACACTCCCACCCTTGAGACTGCCTCCAGCTTGGCGGTCCTGGCGGTTGTAATCCGCCAGGGCAGCGCCTCAAGCAGCGCTGCCCACCAAATTACGAGTTCCATTCCGCCAGCCTTTCCAACACTGTTTCTGCCCACTGGCCATGCAGTGAAGCCCGAATACAGCCGGCGGTGCCTGACAGCACCAGCGGTCAGATTGCGGGTTGGGTTTGGCCGGCGGCCTCCACCGCCCGCCAAACTCAGAATGAGCACCTTGGTACCCAAAACACAGACCTTATTTGGCAATCCCTTACAGTTATCACTTTATCCCTTATCAGTCCTGCTGCCAATCCAGCTACATTTAAATCTCCTTAAATTATTTATGTCACTAACAATACATTTCCATACATTATTTTTCTTTCACATCTTATATTTTATTACAGACACTACTGTTGATCTTTCTATTGCAGTTTTGACTGACCATATATACAAAAATTCCTATTATCCATCATAAGTACCCCTTCCACCCCCTACTCCAAAACACAAAAAATGCTTAAAATAAGTGTTTTTTTTTTATATTTTAGATCCTTTGCTATTCTTTTTTTTATAAATATATTTAATGAATGGATTACTATTTTTTTTAACTCCAATTATTCTCCATTCCCATTTTTTAGTTCAATGATTGTATATATTTTACTCCTCAATAATTCTTTTAAAACTCTAACAGTCAAATAGAGCTATACGCAATTGAAAGTGGAACAGTTAACCTTTATGAAGTGTCTTCTGCTGCACAGCAACACCTGGTGCAGCATCTGTTTGAGCTAGAAACTAATTTTAAAATCTGCAAATTATGCAGGTGATGGATCATCTGGCAAATGCGGCAAATCCATAATTATGCAAACAATGTCACAGCTGCAGAATCTCATAATTCCGGTGGCCGTGGCTATAATGCTCTCTGTGGAATGCTGGCTTATAGAGGTATCTAAACATTCTAAAACAAAACATGTTCTTTGGTTGGTTGCAATGTTGATAAAAATATAAAATTATGTGAGGTGATGCGTGTTTCCCTTCCACATTTATTGCTTTTGTATGTGAAGCATTTTATTTTTTACAAAAATATTTTATGTCCATTTTTACAAGTAGTTAATGATATGACTAATGTTTTCAGATATTTCAATACACAAATGAGTATCAAACCTGCTAAAGAACTGTGTTGTCTTAATTGTTTGTTTCTTTTCTCCTAAGCCTATTTGCTGTTGTATTTTATCTTGTCATGCAGTATCCTGAAATAGTTATATTTCCTAACAAATAAATAAATCATAAAACTGGGAAGTGAGGTTGCTTATCTTACTGTGATCCTCACTTAGAACTTTAAAGCAAAGGGTTTTATGTATCCAGCCTTTTGTTTCAAAATCAGAAATGCATGGGAAGATGGTAGTACCCATTTTACAAGCCATTCCCAATGTGTCAGCTCACACTTCAGGGTCTCTTCAGAGCAATGCAACACACCCAAGCCTTCCTACTGATGACATACAACACAAGTGTCGTGTAGCATGTATTACAAACATCACCTGCGGCATGTAGTGTTAAGTATAACAGCTCATTCAGAATGCATTATTACTGAGCTAAGTAAACTTTGCCATGCTTATCTGGTCATTTGCTTTGTCTTTTCTACTCGATATTAGACCAGACTTCTTTCTATTCAGTGCCACAGCTGTGCTGAGCATTTACAGTTCAACTTACTGCTGTATCATTGGACTGTGCAAATTTGGATTCTATTTTAAACTCTACAGTTTGTTTACATATTTGGACCAAATGCGCCTGGAATTCATGAGACAAATTATCCTAATGCATCTTCTGTGGTTCCATTCTCAGTTTATCTTATCCACATACTTTTAAAATATCTTTAAATCAGTAAAGAATAGTGGTTAGTGCGGGCTGGTAATAAGTAACATTGGTAAACCAAAAGGTTTAGAAACATCATTAATTTAACAAAGAGTATGAGTCGAGTGTTTTCTAGAAAGACACAGCTGAGATCAACAAAATAGTAGTGGGCCTCAATATGGAAAAAAACACTGGTGTATTTGGAAAGTATCATCTGTGTTGCCAACCTGCATCCCCCAAATTTTCAGGAGGGAAAATAACATTCAGCATGAAAATCACCTTTCCAGTTGTCCTCTAATAGAAATAATGTCTCCTAAAATAGCATGAGTTCATGCTAGGCCTTAAAAAGTACTGAATACAAAATGTAGCAACTAAAGTCATGTGCTATATATCTATATATAGCTTTGTGACAGGGAATTTGTAGTTGTCCCTTTCGAGGTCTCTTGTTGCTATAGAAATTTGTAAGGGAGAATATCTGCAAAGGGTCCACTACCATTAGACAGACTGACCAGGTAGCAAAGTTTTTAAGGCCTTCTTAAGCCTATTATAATTTTCAGCAGAGGAGGAAACAGATTCCACAATTTGGTTTCAAGTGCACTACACGCTCAGGTGATCACAGAGGGGAAGTGCATGCAGTAGGGTCCCTGTGCATACAGTATACCGAATTGTGAGAGAGCAGCATTTTATACTGGTGTTGGAGCATTTGTTTATGCTCCGATTGAGGTCAATGAATCTTTTCACCTTAGCAAAGTTAATGATCTAGTAATACATGACATCAATCAACATTTAATTTACAGTGTGACCAATTTGACCACACAATGAAAACCCAAATCGGAAAAAAAGTTACATGGTATTATAACAAATTAATACTCAGGTTAATGTAGAAAAATCTCAAAAACAGACTGTAAGGATATAATATGGCC
Source organism: Pleurodeles waltl (assembly GCF_031143425.1). Classification (NCBI taxonomy): domain Eukaryota; kingdom Metazoa; phylum Chordata; class Amphibia; order Caudata; family Salamandridae; genus Pleurodeles; species Pleurodeles waltl. The sequence continues at coordinate 151,452,290 of NC_090450.1, read as the reverse complement.
ATAAGATGTCCAAACCTTCTAAAAAATGTAGACGGAAAAGCAACAAACAAACTAAGCACTCTATAACAGTAACACAGAATAACAGTAACAAAATGTGATGCTCAAAAAATAAGCATTGACCACATCTTCTAATCATTGATGCCAATCAATTTACCCTAATAGGCAAGCTAAAGTAATAGGGAAACCCTCCCTAAACACCATGCCACTAACTGACATGAGCTAAACTAGAAAACATGTGGACAAAAAGTAAAAAGGCAAAGGACAAAAATAACTTGGAAAAAGGAGAACTGGAGATTAAAGAAAGCTAACTAAAGTAGGCAAAAGAAGGTAAAAAGAGAAGGTGTCAGCATATCAAAAGCTCCATCAAGAGTCTTCTTATGGGTCAATGAAAAATCTAAGTGCTCTCAGCAAGTATTACGAAAATGCAGGGCAAGGGAAAAGAGGTCTTTACCTCTCCTTTCCATGAAAATCAGTCTTCTGCCTAAAATCGATCAGTGAAAGTCCCAGGTAAAACAAAGATTAGTCCATTGGTAATGCCCAAGGATCGGAAGGCCATTTGGTCCGATCTCCTCTCATTACACGTCGCCTTTGAAACTATCTTTTAGATTCCCAGGACCGTCATGGGAGCCCCTTATGACTTTGCAACATAATGAATAGGGCAGTCTTCACATTCCCGGTCTCTCGGTGACCTGCCTGCAAGGTTGCTTTCTAAGGCTCTCCATGAGTAAAACAATAGAGTATCTATTTCTAAACTTACATTTCATGTGAAAGTCACCTGGAAAATCCACATCCCTTGCTGAACTGGCCTTTTGATCCTTTGGGCATGCCCCCAGTGGGGTGGAGCCCACCTAAGCTAGTTTTGAAATTACAGGGAGAAAGAAGAAGAGCAAAAAGGAGATTGAGAAAAATGGATGGATAGGGAGAGAAAGAGACTGAGAGAGAGAGAGAGGAGGAGAGAAGAAGAGAAAGAGAGAAGGAGAGTGAGAGAGAGAAAGAATGAGAGTGACTGTGCATACATAAAAGGAATAGGGCTAGTATGAGCATTGTTGCCAGAACTGTCTTTGGATCCCAACTCTGGCCCTGCCCAGTACTACACACCACATGGTGACATACACACAGTGCAAGATCAAATTGGCATTTGCCACCCGTTTACAATCAAATTTAATTTGTAACCGTAAAGTGTGAAAGTATTCTCTTAATAGCAAAGTGGTAGAAAAAATGTGCAGCTGTCCAACTCTGTGCCTAGATTTAATTATGCCCTAAAGCCTTCAAGGGAAACAGATGGCTTTCCAATGTAATGCAGTGATTTTTATTCTGTGGCCAACATAAAATGTGACCATTTCGAAAAACATAAATCCATTTATCTCTAATTTCTGATCAATGTAAAGAAACCTACTGTTAGAAATTATATATATTATATATCATTATCTGTTTGCTAGATGCATGTATATGTCCCTATTAATGGCAATTTCAGCATTTAGTAGCATTTTAGATTTATTTTCACTACGCTTATTTATTGTTCTGTTGATGCACTAATATTTTATATCCACGCTTGTGAAGCAGTATGTTCTCAAATATATCACTTTGCTAGAGACCATTTAACCAGAAGGGGGGCATAGAGTATGTGAAGAGAAAATAATTCTAAAGGCTAAACAGGATTTGTTGTGACATGCAGGTCTATAAGGAATATAGAAGTGTGGAAACCATGCAGGGAAGTGCTTGTGGTGTGACATGCAGGCCTCATCATCAAAGAAATCATACATTTTGTTTGTGAGGCTCACACGCAACACAAACTGTCAATGCAGGGAAAGTTTGATTCTCTGGAACAAAAATTCAAATAATTGTACCATAACTAAAGGGGCTGGGGGCCCACTCCCAGGAGTCACATCACTATTATGCCTTTAAAAATTGTATCTATTATTTACTTATTTTAATACTATTCACATTCCTTAAGTAAATAAATTCCTTCAATTTAGAAGAATTAAATAATGAATAAAAATAGGTAATGATGAATAAAATTACCAAAATTAGTTTGCATGTATTATTACAGTTGGTTACAGTTGGTGGAGTAATATGTCTGGAAAATTCTGAAACACCTGAAATTTCTCCATGCTAACTAGCTGCTTGGCCATGAGTGGCCCACAAGTAGATGGCAACATCACGTCAATGAATTTCTTTGATGTATTAGTCTTTAGGCCTGCTGTACTGAAAGCATCAACATGTTTGTACTCTTCACTGAAGTTTGTCTGTAATTTGCTGGTGACTGAAAGTATTTCATATGAAAATGGAGTTCAGGGTATGTGTGGGCAATAATCTTGTGATCACTGAGGGGTGGATTCACAACCTGCATTTTGTATTACATTTAGTATCACTAAATAGTACTATAAAGCCTATTCACAAACCTACAAGTTTACTTCTTAGTGGTAAATGTGGGAGGGACCAGGGGGAGTTATTGTAAAAGGGGAATGATAGGTTTAGGGAGAAGTAAGAAGTGAATTAGGAAGGGAAATGCACCCATCCACAAAAGAGTAAGCTCGTAGCTATTCACAAACTACACTTCTAAAGTTACTACAACCCAAAAGTGACCCAAACAGTAGTAAATTACTCCAGCTCAGAGCTAGATTAAGTTCAGTACCAGGCATAGCCAATCACTGGTACTGCAATACCTTCCCTTAGAAAATAACGGAGGTAGGTAGTTAAAACAAAACCCCATTGGAAACAATTTTAAGTTAAATTAACATACTTACACTAGTTACAAACATTAATCAATGAATGTAATTGTAACAAATACCTAAAAAATATTATTTAATTATATTTTAACCAACATTTTAGAATTAATAATTAAGGTAACATTATTACAATTAAAAACATTTTTTAACAATTCTAAACACAACTTATAATAGTTAATATTGTATCATAAAATGACTTTAGGTGAGAATTTATTTTTAATTTAAACTTAAGAAAAAGTCATTTTAATTTATTTTAATATATTTGTTGTTTTAAAGATCTAGTTCACAAATAACTTACATAGTGTTGTATCATTTTGTATTTTGATCTACATTTTAAAGACGTTTACAAAATTAATTTACATTAATAGGTAAAATAAAAAGTAATTTTAATTTTTTTTTAGTTAACTAAACTTTTCTACTTTTCCCTCTACCTTACAATAAAGAAAATCCACAGTAGGATGAGAAGATCTCCCTATGAGAAAGTATAGGGAAAATTGAAAAGATGTATTATACTTTTTAACTAATTAGTGACTAGCTATGAGATTTAGAGTTCCTTTTAGGAAACACTGATCATCAACATTTCAAACGTACCTGCATCACTAGGTTCCTCGAGGGGCTAACAATGTCAGAGGCTTGCTTAAACTCCTATAACCCTGGGTCTTACACCAACCGTTATAAACTATATCTACCAAAACTATTTTTATCTTGTGTTCCAAGCTCTTTAACCACCATACTCAAATACCTCCACCATCTTTATTTCTTTCGAATCCATGGAAACACTATGGGCCTGATTACTACTTCAGTGGAGGGGATTACTCCGTCCCAAATGTGACGGATATCCCGCCTGCCATATTACGAGTTCCATGGGATATAATGGACTCGTAATTCGGCGGGCAGGATATCCGTCACATTTGAGACGGAGTAACCCCTGCCACCAACGTTGTAGTCAGGCTCTGTGCTTCAAAGCTGATGCCACATGTCGATCCTGCTTAGCATGACAGATGTTTGTTCTTTCACAAACATTTTATATAGATCTGATTGAAAGAAGGAGATAGTATCAAGGCAGCACCCACTTTTCAAAGGACTTTGAAGACCCAAAGGATGCCAGGAGAAATGGGAGAGATGGCAGATTATGTTCTTTCATTCCAGTGTTTCTCTCGGCTCTCTAGCAAGCTAGTCTTCCTCTACTCCCCAACTCCCAATGAAAATACCGCCTCCTACCCTCTTTTGAATAAAAAAAAAATGTCTACATCCCCCTACTCTCCACCATCTCACTCTAACATTCCCGCCCCAAGTATGCTGTTTCCGCTTTCTACAACAGAACAGTCAGAAAGCACCGCTCTTGTTGCACTGTGGCAGACATGTGATGTCAACCTCAGTCTACACAGGCCTCAATGAGGTAAAGAGATGGTGTCAAAACAGCACCCACTTTTAATAGAACTGTACAGATCCCGGGGTAAAGGGGAAATGGGAGAGAGTATAGATTCAATTCTTCTTTCCTCTACTCTTCAAGGGTTTTTGGCGGCCCGAAAAGGGTAATGAATACGTTTCCGACCTTTCCACCAGTTCTCGAATGTCTCTGGAAACCCAGCGGGAGAGATGGAAATTGTGGGAGTTTGATTCTGTTATGACACAATGATGATCGAATGGGATTAAAAAACATGTATTCACACTGCTGACTGTTTACGAGAGCCATACTTAAAATGTGTTACACGGGCTTGTTTGAAACTTGAAAACAGAAACAGTTACTAAACCATGTCTCCTCATATTACTGAATTAACAGAAACTAAACAACATATGATTGTCCCTAATTTGCCTTCCTGTAGTCTTATCGAGGCAGTGCTGTGTACATTCCGATCTGCGAGCTCAAGATCTTTGCTTTATTTGCGTTAGTATGACACTAAGGCCCGTATTTATACTTTTTGAAGCTAAACTGCGCTAACCCAGTTTAGCGTCAAAAATTTTTGCGCCGGCTAACACCATTCGGAAGCGCCATGCGGGCGCCGTATTTATTGAATGGCGTTAGCCGGCGCAAGCAGACCGGCGCTGCCTGGTGTGCGTGGAAAAAAACCACGTACACCAGGCAGCGCTGGCGTTGGGAAAAATGGCGCTAGGGCGTCTTAAAAATGGTGCAAGTCAGGTTGACGCAAAAAATCGCCTCCACCCGATTTGCGCCATTTTTAACAACGCCCAGACGCCATTTACATGACTCCTGTCTTAGTAAAGACAGGAGTCATGCCCCCTTGCCCAATGGCCATGCCCAGGGGACTTATGTCCCCCGGGCATGGTCATTGGGCATTGTGGCATGTAGAGGGGCACATATCAGGCCCCCCTATGCCAAAAAAAAAAATTAAAAAAAAAAAAAATTATACTTACCTGAACTTACCTGAATGTCCCTGGGGTGGGTCCCTCCAGCCTTGGGTGTCCTCCTGGGGTGGGCAAGGGTGGCAGGGGGGGTCCCTGGGGGCATGGGAGGGCAGCTGTGGGCTCATTTTGAGCCCACAGGTCCCTTAACGCCTGCCCTGACCCAGGCGCTAAAATCCGGCGCAAATGCGGGGTTTTTTGCCCCGCCCACTCCCGGGCGTCATTTTTGCCCGGGAGTATAAATACGACGCATTTGCGTCGCAGTCCTTTTTTAGACGGGAACGCCTACCTTGCATCTCATTAACGCAAGGAAGGCGTTCACGCAAAAAAATGACGCTCTTTACTCATAGTTTGGCGCTAGACGTGTCTAACGCCAAAGTATAAATATGGCGTTAGTTTTGCGCCGAATTTGCGTCGAAAAAAACGACGCAAATTCGGTGCAAACGGAGTATAAATATGCCCCTATGTTTTGCGTACCTCCTGTGCTACAACGATAATATTAATAATTTGTATGTAGCACGAAGCAATAAATGAAGTGCCCCTGAGTATTAGCAGAATTGTCGCTATTATCATCCAATATTACAAATGCATTGAACTCGTAAATATCAAAAGCAGAGTGGAGCCGGATGGAGTCGAAATCTGTAAAATGGTGGTCAACAAGAAAGCACTCCACCCACTGAGCTATCTCACTGTCGAATTAATTTCCTGTGAACATACTAGCTGTATGCATTCGCCTGATTTGAAAAATAACTGGTTTAAATGTGCCGAGTGACCTCTATAGTATGCAGGACATTAGGCGCATTCACATTTCAATTAGACTTGATCATCTGGAGCATTGAAAAGTGTAATCGAATTAGGACATACATCTGTATACAAATGCACTTATTGTACATAAATACGTAATTCTGAAATGCCATTCACAACTTCCCTTTCTGTGTTGCGCGGTTATGTTAGACCTCAAAGGGCATGGAGCTTCATAACATCCGCGACTGATGTAGATTTTTTTTTGTTAGCTAATTGCATAGGTAATTACGCTTTGTTTACAGAACAGTGGAAATTAGATATTCTCGTTACCAGTTCCTGTCATAAAATATTCACTGCTATTAAACTGCACTTCTTGTGATAGGAAGGTGTCTTAACTTCATAAGATAACGGAGTTTAACAACTTAAGCAGGCAGAGATGTGCAGGTTTAGACCTAGTTCGGAACAGAAGACGTAATATCCAGTAGGTCCACTTGTTGGATTTAGAACTGGAGAACCGAGATCCTAGTTTAATCTGTTTTGCAGTTTTATATAGAGCGAACCGAAGCTACTGGAGGGCTTCGAGCTAGCACAAATTTCATTACACAAGGACACTTTCATTTCTTTACCTTTAGACATGGGGAGAGTAAGTGATTTACCCAGAATCACAGGATGTTAAACTGAGACTCCACTCCCGTACCCCATTTCCAAAGTCATGTTTAATTAGGCACAGTGGGACATATTTATAAGCCCCTAGCGCCACCCTGCGCCACATTAGCGTCATTATTTTTACGCTAATGGGGCCCAATGAGGCCAAAATCCTTGCGTGATATATACAAAGTGACGCAATACATACATTGTGCCACTTTGTAACCCTTTGCGCTACATTATGCCTTTGTCAGGCATAATGTATGGAAAGGGGGCGTTACCCCGTTAAGGGGGGAAATGGCGCAAGGAAATCTAGCAGATTTCCTTGCATAATATTTTACGGCACTTTTAACACCTGCTCAGAGCAGCCGTTAAAAGGGGGCCTCCATTATTTATAATGGGCCCCTATGTACTCTGCAGGAGTAGCAGCAATATTTTGGCGCTACTTCTGCAGAGTACATCAATAGCGTCAATAAAAATGACACTATTGCCCCCTACGCTGCACCAGGATGCGCGGTATCTTAGATACGGCGCACAAATGGTGGCGGTAGGGGTGCGCTAAGGAGAGCAATGAAAGTGGCGTTCCACTAGGTGCAGTGCCACTTTCCTTAAATGCCCCTGTGTGTTTAAAATGAACACCTTCACTTCTTCCCTGGGCCACTGCCCTCTATACATCTACCTGAAAGCAGCCTCTGGGCACTTCCAAACTTTATTTGTGTTCTCTATGATCAGCAAGTCACACATACCCTACTATCTATCCCCGTGACATGTTTTCATACCACCAGCCCCTTAGATAAAAATTACTGCTCCCTCAAAAGGCATTATTTTTTAGCACTGTAAATTACTGCATATATGTAATTTGCGTCAACCTTTCCATTTGCATGAGGCATTTAATATTGTCACATAATTGGTTCTTAATCTGTAAAGAGCTCTTTTACTCCTTGAGGTGGATTCATATTATACACTTTGAAAAACTACAAAGCTAGATATATCTTATTTTTGCCCCTTATCCCAATTATGCAAGAAACATTAGAGTTTTAGCTGACCTCTGTATCCCCAGCTTTCGCCAATTTGGATTCGATCCTAAACTTCTGAGCCAGGCCTGTATATCAGGAGCAGAATACACATGAAATATATGAGCTGGATGAAAGAAAATTCAAAATTATCTGATCCCAAACTTCATCTCATCCATGTGACTTTTTAAGCATCTTTCAATTAACTTAGAACTGTACTGTTAACATTAGCACTGGAAATTTAAGAGGGGTGGGCGAAGAATTCCGATCCGCTGGTGGCGTTCGTAGTTTTCCCCACTCTGCACTCTGCGTGGAGTTCCAAAAAACTCAGCAAAGTGACGTGGAGCAGAGTTTTTCCTCTTGCGCATGTCAACGTTCAGATGGTGAGTGCGAGCGATAGAAATCGCTAAGTTGGGGAGTGCTACTCAAGCAACAAAAAGAAGTTAGTGCTCTCTGGCACTTCGCGTGATGTGGTTTCCACTGATGTTAGAGAACGGGAGAAACTCCAGAGTTGAAAATCAGTGAGAACAGTGCTGAATGCTTAGAGCCTGTAGTGCTATGCTGCCTGCCTTAGATAATTAATTTGATGGTTCTGAGAACTTAGAGTCCAAATTCTGAACTATCACACCCCTTTTTCTTGCCCTCTCTCCCGATGCTGTTACTGCTGACCTCCTGATGAAGCTATGCTGTGGTGCTGAATCCATTAGGATTATTAAATATAGTACTCTGTGCAATGTTATTTGTCTTTTGTTTTACAGGTACCAGCTGCTACTGTTTTAATTTATGTACCATAGCTAGATGTTTTCTAAACTAATGTTAGTAAAACGTTTGCATGATGCCCAATATGCTAATGCTAATTTGAGGTTAGCGAGGTGCTTCCTCTATGCCTGTGAATCAAATGTATTCTATCTCAACTAATGTGTTCATTGTTTTATTTTCTCTGTTTAAACTAAGATTCTTCAGGCCAATCCGTCAGTCTGTAATGCTTCTTTATTTGTATCATTTGGTGTTGAGAAGAATTTTCATGACCGTAGTATTGTTATTATAGGGAAATACATATTTTTATTGATACTAAAAGGTGTCGTTATTCGTGGCCAAATGGGTCATGGTGCGTCATATATAGATTCTTTGGTGATTATTATTGTTTAATGTTGTTGTTTTATGTGTCAATAATCAATATGTTAATCAATGCGATAATCATTATAATCTAATTGAGTCAAAAGGTTCATCAATCACTTACTACTATGAAAAAGATAAGCCAAGGATCTGCTTTGACAGTTTTGGTAGCCAGAGTTTGATGGTTATGACTCTTTGGATTGTTGATTAATAGTGATTGATTATTAATGATTATTAATTTTTGATTGAGAATTATGATATTCTTTTTAATTGATGAAAAATATGGCAAAGATGTTTCCCCAAACACCCAAGATGACTGTCTCCGGTCCTTGGAGTCTGCCTATGTTGGTGGGAAATGTTATCAGCATTCTATTGTTAGCTGAATGACGTAGACTATGTGCTTGCACAGCTTTAGCAAATTTTGCAGGTGATTGAGGTGTTTGTGAGATTTTAGGGGAGTTGGCGAACTCCAAATTTTGTTGGAGAAGGGGTTTGTATACGAGAGTAGGGAAGTTGGCGAACTTCAGAAGTATGTGGCACTTGGTGCTCAAAAAATCGTCCACGTGGTTGTTGGTAAATGGACCCTGAGGTAGGTCTAAGACTCAGGAGTATATTAAAAGTGTGTTGAGACACTTGGTTTTGTTATAATTTGTCTGTTTAGTAGGCCAATCAGGCGTGGTTGGCAAGTCAAGTTTGTTAGTCAAGTTGAGTGTAAGGTATTTTTTGACTGAGATTTGGTGAGTCCTATGTGCGCCAGGACAGTATCCATTTATCAGTTGAGAGTAAAATTTGCAGGTCAAATTTTGCTTGGGAATCTAGGGAACTGAGAAAGGAGAAAAACTGCTAGGGTGAAAAGCCTTCAGTGAAAATCTGTAAGGTTTCTGAAGTGATTGTATTACCCTACCTGTAGTAAATAGACAATTTTTTTTTTTTTTGGTTTTGATGAAGCACTCGCAAATAATATTGCATTAGTTTAGAATGTTTTTGAGTTTAGGAGGACAAGCCGCATGACTTTGTCAACTGCTGTGTGGAAGTGTGATGTCATTTTGTGCAACGCTGAGACAGGTTGGTTAGTGAGAAGGGTCGCAAATGGATTGGTGGACAACCGTGAAGCGCAATTAGTTGAGAAGGGAGACAAAGAGGATTGTGGATCAAAGCTTTAAAATGTGCTCTTAGAGGAGATAAATATATTCCAGCTAGGGTAGGAGAAATTTGTCCACCAGAATGTATTCCAGATATATTGTAATTGAAGAGGAAGGTACTGGAGCATGCCTTTGGTTAAAACATTGTTGCAAAATCATAAGAAAAGAAGGGAGCTTATGATGTCCTGAAAATAGGACATTTAATTTGAGAATTTCAGAGAATTTGAGACAGGCAATGCATGGTCTAAAACCTCCACCAAGACCAGCTCAGTTTGAGGCATTAGTGATCTGTGAGCTAGTAGCCAGACAACAACAAGCATTGAAATTTGAGAGAAAAATGAGAAGAGCAGAGGAGTCACTAGCAGAAACTAGGTGGGACAATGATCAGAGACAGTGGAGACTCAATACCTTACATAGTATTGGGATGTTCTGGCAATGTCTGAAGACAGTGAGAAAGATCTAAAGAAAGCTTTAAAGAAATCTAAAAAGAGTTTTTCTTCATCAGATGAAGAGCAGCCATCAAAAGAACCTGAAAGATCTTTGATTAATAATGAGGAATCAGTGACGATGAGTTTATTTTACAGACATTAAGAAATTGTCCACCACCACCATATGTGATACAGGAGAATGGTCCAAGTACTAGTGGAAATCCTTCTCAACAACTAACACAGGTTAACATATCACAGAGTTCAATACAGAGTAGCCTTACTATGATTGCGAGTTCCCCACAGGTTAATCCTAACATGACTCAGAGCTCAGTGCAGACTAGTCCTTTAGTACAAATGCCAATGCAGAGCAGTATAAATCAGTCAACAGATTCTGTACAGTTGCCACAACCTAGCACTCCTAGGATTTATCCAAATGTGCCAATTCTGAAGGCAACAACAAGTGCAATATTTCCAACAGGACAAGTTTACCAGAAACCAATGTTGATTCAGCCAGAGCCAACCACGCTAGTACTACCTCAAATGCAGAACACAGGTGTAATGCAGTCTCATAATGTAAATGCCAGAATAAGTCCAGATGCAGTGTCTGTACCTGTCACTATTTGTCCACCCATACCATTGAATGCCCTTAAAATAGGTACACCTGTGGCGCAGACTCTTGATGGCACAAGTTCATTGATAGACTTAAGTCTTTTTTGGAGGTCCTCTGAATACTGGAGCAGGGTCACCTATTGGTGCTGATTCCAGGCTGATGACACCTCAACTTCTGAGTCTAACTGTACAACAGATACCTAGTACTCAGCCTATTAACATTTACAAAGTTTGACAGCACAACAATTAACCCAGTGGTTAGAAAAGCTGAATCCCTCACAAGATGCTTCTAGTGGAGGGAATTATATTAACTTCACCACGCTTTTAATGGAAGTGAGGGAACTTGTTGAGGGAACCATGGGTGTATATAGGTTAGAGTCCTAACCTGAAGAAGAATTGAGATACTTGTGCCCAAAGATTACAAAAGAAGCAGATGATTTAAAATAAGTTATAGGTTATAGGTATGGTCCAGCAACCGGTGCACCATCACCTGAATTAATGAAATATTACTATAAAGTCATTGAATGTCTGAAAACAAGAATTTCTCCCAAAAACATTGATTGGCAGCGCATAGATAGGACTGCTCAGGAAGCAAAAGAATCAATTCATGCATACTATGAGAGGTTGTTAAAAGCATCAAACATTACAGTGATACAGAAACAATTGCGCCAAAAGACATGATTCATTTTGTGTTCATATTTGTTGAGGGACTCAAACCAGAAATTAGTCAGATGATTAAGAGTCATTTGATTTGCCGGCAAGCCAAACCGATTGATCAGGTGCTGCAGTATGCGAAATACTGTAGTGATGAGATTGAATTGAAACAGAAAAAGTTGAATTAGAAAGTGCAGATTAAGGCTGCACAGACAGTGATTCAGGGAAGTTTCCAGCCTCAGCAGCAACAGGGAATGGCATGTTTCCAAATCAAGGTACATTTCAGAATGGAGGCAGAGGTAGAGGTCGTGGTGGAATGGGAAGTGTTAATCGTGGTTTGGATATGAATACAGTAATGATTCAAGGGGAGCAGCAAGGAAGGAGAATGTTACCTTCTCATGCTTGCAGGGGAATTGGACATTGGGTACAGCAGTGTCCAATTGTAAATCAGGGAGGTATGATTCAGCAAGCAAATTATGTCAATTAATTTCAAAATGTGAGAGGACCAAGAATCAGAGGTCCAATTAAAAATTTCCAGAATAGTGTAAACCCAGTGCCAGGTTTCCAACCCATGCAGCCCATGCAAAATGTACAGCCTTTACAAATGCAAATGCCCCAGTTGAAGCAGATGCAGCCACAGGTGCAGATGGTGCCTGCACAACAAATTCAATTACCTAGACAACAGATTCAGATACCTCAAGCCACTATGGATCAGCAGCAGGTGATGCTTTCTCAGATGGTCACAGGTCCAAGTGTGAATCACAGTAACAATACAGTACACCAATGTCCGTTTCACAGTGAGGATGGAATAAACAATGAATGGATGTCTGAGAGTTCAGATGAAGAAGAATGTGTGATGGTAGCTTCTTTAGAAGTGGATCAGAAAGGACCTTATGTTAAAGGAAAGGTGAATGGTTAGAGAGTTTCATTTTTGGTTGACACTGGAGCTAGATGCTCAACAGTGAGATCTGCAGAAGTTCGATATTTGCCCTTGTCAGGGAAGACAATTGAGATTTTGGGGTTTGCTAATCAATATTTGACAAACCCAATATGTTAACAATAAGTCAGTGTCTGAAAAATTTTCTTTGATACGTTTTGATGAGCCAGTGAAGGAGGAGGCTCCTTTGAATAGTTTCTTTCCAGTATTTGCATTGAAAGATCTTCCGGATGACTTACAGAAAAGTGTTAAGACTGAAGTTTGGGATCTTTCAGGAAAATACATTGGGTTGCTAAAAGGTGTAGAGACAGTTAGAGTTGTAGTGAAGCCCAATGTAGTTTTCCCTCAGACTCCACAATACCCGACGGATGTAATTGAGGGAGTGAGACCATTGATAGGACAGTTTGCGGAGAAAGGGATTCTGAAAGAAGTGTTGAGCAGCCCATGTAATTCACCAATAATGGGACTGCACAAGCCTTGGGGGAAAATTCGACTTGTGCAACATTTGAGAAAATAAATGACATGATTGTCAAGTGTTGCCCAGTTGTGTCAAATCCAGCTGTGATTATGTTTCACATCCCATGTGATGCTGAATGGTTCACTGTGGTAGATTTATGTCAAGCATTCTTTTCCGTGCCTCTTTGTGAGGACAACAAATATCCCTTTTGTTTTAAATTCCTGAACAGTCTACTGTTGGTGTAGAATTCCACAATGGTTTTCAGAGTCACCATCTATTTTCAACCAGATCTTGAAAAATAATTTGGAATCATTAGTGATGCTTTATCACTCAACAATGGTGCAGTACATTGATGATCTGTTAAATGCACCCAAAACAAAAAAAGGGTGTAAATACGATAAAGTTACATTGTTGAATAAAAGTCCTCATTACAACCCTGGTGGTCGATGATAAAGCAGCGGTACAAAAAATTGAATTATGACCACGGAGGAAACTGCCCACACAGACAGCCACTTTAACCCACCGACCGCCACGGCTGTAGCAACAAGCACCATGGCGGTAACCACCAACAGCCAGACGGAAGACAGTGTTCTGACCACTGTATTAAGACAAGCCTATCCACCACCTTTTTCGGGGCGGTACCAATGACATCAAAAGCACGGCGGAAACAGTACACAGAAGTCAAAGGACTCACCTCTAGAGACTCAAGGAAGAACCACGCCGCCATGGAGCCCTTGTATACCTCTTCATGAATTACGAACATCAACGCCGGCGAAGACGACCACGGCGAGTACTGCCTCCTAGCACACAAGGGAGGAAAAAGGGATTGACACACACACATGCAACACCCCCGCCCGCCCCCAACACCATACACACAACCAGATGCAATAACATTACATATCTACCCAGTACCCCTCAGGAATAATGCAAGGACAAAAGGAATTGATTTAAGTGAGTGTAATACGATAAATTAGTAGAAATATGTGCTTCTATATCAAAACAGTATAAACATATATACAAATGAGGGACACTGCCCAGTCCTCAATGTCCGTGGGCCACAGGGCCACATCACATAGGCCAAGGCCCCACCTCACTCCTGCAACAGCACGGAGAGAACACTGCAGGGGCATCAGGTCAAAAATACACAGGCACCTCAGAGGGACGGGGAATGGGGGAGCACCTCAGCTGGAAGATGGTACAACGCCACTGGTCCTGGAGGGGGCAACATGCCCTGTGCTTGGTCCTGGCGAGTGCAAGGCCACAGTCTCTCAAGTGGGTGGTATGCCAAATGCTTGGTCCTGGGGAGTGCAAGGCCACAGTCTCTCAAGTGGGTGGTTTGCCCACTGCTTGGTCCTGGGGAGTGCAAAGCTACGGTCTTTCAAGTGTGTTGTTTGCCCACTGCTTGGTGGATGGCTTCTCCACTGGTTCTGGAGGGGGCCTTGTGCCCAGTGTGCTTCATCCTGGCAAGGGTGGGTTGAGTGGATGGCTTCTTCCACTTGTTCTGGAGAGGGCCTTGTACCCAGTGTGCTTCATCCTGGCAAGGATGGGTTGAGTGGATCGCAACTTCCACTGGTTCTGGAGGAGGCCTTGTGTTCAGTGTGCTTCATCCTGGCAAGTATGGGTTGAGTGGATGACAGCTTCCACTGGTTCTGGAGGGGGCCTTGTGCCCAGTGTGCTTCATCCTGGCAAGGATGGGTTGAGTGATGGCTTCTTCCACTGGTTCTGGAGGGGGCCTTGTGCCCTGTGATGTAGAACTTAGGGAGTGCAAGGTCACAGTCTCTCACCTGGGTGTCACACCTACAGGATTTGCAGGGTTCAGGACGCACTACAGCCCATGGAGGCAGGACTACACACTGCCCGCCTGCCCGTGGGCGGTGACAGCAGCTCAGTAGTGGCAGTGGTGGTGCTGGTGTCGGGGATGCCAGTGGTGGGGGTAGTTTCCAGCCCTTCCCCTGCAGCCTCGGACGGCTGCCCACTGGGGCTGCTGCTGCTGGCAGTGGTGCTCGTGTCGGGGATGCCAGTGGAGGGGGGAGGCTCCAGCCCTTCCCCTGCGGTCTAAGATGGCTGCCAACTGGGGCTGCTGCTGCTGCTGGTGGCGGTGCTGGTAGCATGCAGGCAGTGGTGGGGGGAGGCTCCAGCCCTTCCCCTGCAGCCTCGGATGGCTGAACTGCCATGGTTGGTGGTGGGGGCTCAGAATCAATCCCAGCACCAGGCCTCCTGTCCTTCCTGCTTGTAGGTGCAGGTCCCTTGCCCTTCCCTTTCGCAGCTGGTGGTGACTCCTTGCCCTTCCCCTTGGCAGCTGGTGGTGCATCCTTGCCCTCCCCTTGGCAGATAGTGGTGCCTCCTTGCCCTTCCCCTTGGCAGCTGGTAGTGCCTCCTTGCCCTTCCCTTTGGCAGCTGGTGCAGGCACACTTTCAGTGCTGATGGCTGGATCCCTGGAGCCTCTCTCACCTGCAGTAGCTGTCAACACTACTGTGGCCGTGGACTGGGTGGCTGAGATGCTTGCCTGGGTTCGGACCACCCTGGCCCGACGTGAAGGATGGGGGGTTAGGGAAGAGGTCGACAGAGGAGAGGAAAAGCTTCTTAGGGACACTGGGGCGGGAAGAGGGAGAAGGTTTGGGAGTGGAAAAAGAGGAAGTGGTTGTAGGAGGTGTCTGTCTGCTGTGTTTGGGAGCAGGTGCATGGGGTGGATGCTGTTGTGAGGTGGATGGCTGTTGGGTGCTTGCGTTTGTGTACTTTGGGAGGAGGGGGCACAGACACAGTGGGAGAGGACACAGGGGACGTGTGCATGGATGTGGGATAGTGGCTGCCAGTGAGGGGTCTGTAGTGATAGGTGTGATGTTGTTGGACGTAGTGGATGAGGATGTAGTGCATGCAGGTGTGAGTGGAGACGCTACTGGGATGGTGGTGGACGTGGAGGAGGAGGGGGACACAGTGGAAGTAGTGGATGTTTGTATGTCTGCATCTGGATGGTGTTTGTGTGAGTGCCTGTGGGATGATGTGTGGTGCTTGTGTTTGCCTGAGCCACTAGTGTGTGTGGTCTTGGGCACATGGTCGTCTGAATGTGTGCTTGGGGTTGGGTGTGGTTGAGGGGATTGGGACTGGGTAGAGGAAGTTAGCGGGGGAGGCTAGAAACAGGGACTATGGCTGCCATCAGGGAGGAGGCCAGAGCCTGGATTGATCTCTGTTGGGCTGCCATGCCAGAATGAATGCCCTCCAGGAATGCATTTGTTTGTTGCAAATGGGCTGCCAGCCCCTGGATGGCATTCACTATGGTTGACTGCCCAACAGAGATGGATCGCAGGAGGTCAATAGCCTCCTCACTCAGGGCAGCAGGGCTAACGATGGCAGGGCCTGAGGTGCCTGGGACAAGGAGATGCCCACCCTCCTGGGTGAGCGGGCACTGGAAACATGCTGAGGGGTTGCTGGTAGGGTGGTGCTTGTACGGGGGTGGCAGCTGTACCTGTAGTTGGGGTGGGCAAAGAGGTGTCCGCCACCAGCAGGGAGCTTCCATCGGAGGAGGTCCCCTCCTGTCTCCGCCGTGGTGCTCCCCTCACCTTCCATCCCACTGGTGCCCTCACTGTCGGTGGATTCGGCCTCATGGGCCCTGTGGGATTCAGCTCCCTCCGTCGCCAGTGCCTCTGCTCCTCTGCCAGATGATGCTAATGCACATAAGGACAGGGTGACTAAAGAAAAAGGGGGGGAGTGACAAAGGATACACTTGGTCAATGGCAGCAACAACACCACTGTTGGCGTACACGACACACACACACACACAGGGAACATCCCTACACACTAGGTAAAGCACTAACAGTCACAATACTAGTCACCAGGTCATGGACAGGAATACCTAACACCAACAGCAGCATACCTGACACCCACAGACCCCTGCCTAGTAGTGGATGCCTACTAGCTTGGTAGGAGGTGGTGTTCATCAGCCCCTTCCCAACATGGGACCTACCCTGCAATGTCCGGCCTGGCCTAGGGGCACCCACAGGCCCACATCCCTCACCCAGAGACCACCCCACCATGCACAAGTAGTTTATTGGGAAACTGTACTCACCCCCCTGTGGCAGCTGTGATGCCCTCAAGCGCCCATCCAGCTCCGGGTAGGCCAGCGCCAGTATGTGGGCCATCAGGGGGGTCAGGGTTCGACGTGCACCCCTTACTCGTTGGGAGGCCATCCCCAGCTGGGCCTCCGCCGTCTTCCTTGCCCAGCGTCTCAGGTCCTCCCACTGTTTGTGACAGTGGGTGCTCCACCTGCCATAGCCCCAGGGGCCGCACATTCTTGGTAATGGCAGGCCATATATCCTTTTTCTCATGGGTGCTGACCTGCAGAAAAAGAAACATAGAAACAGGTATCAGTCGGACCGTCCGGCCTGTTACACTCATGGCCCACCACAGACAGTGCCCACAAAACATGCAGCACTCTGCCCAGAACCCTTCCACCAACGCCCTCCCTACACGAGGCCCTCACAAACAGTACTCCATGCATTCATGCCCCTTGCATCGTGCTCACAGTGTACTCGCTGTTGGTCTGGAGGCCCATACAGCATTTGGTACTGGGGTAGGACCCCATCCACCAGTCTCTCCAACTCTGCACTGGTGAAGGCAGGGGCCCTTTCCCCAGTCACACGAGCCATGGTCGGTTCCAGGCACAGGTCACAGCAGCACTTGCAGTGTAGGTCCTCTCCTGTTGAAGATCAGGTAGCAAGTGAGTGAACACATAGAAAATGGCGGTCACGTCCGCAGCGGTGAGTACCGTCACCGCCCGCGTACATCACCATTGGCCACTGTAACCCATATGGCCCAATGACAACCAGTGAGGAGTTGCACTGCAATACTCGACTGCCTCCCGCAACGGCGCACAACGTCAGCAGCATTACCTCATTTCCACAGGTCCATCCACAGAGGACAGGCGGATGCCATTTCAGGTGGGGGGGCAGGCCATGGCACCTAACTGTGTCAAAGTACACATAGGCTCCATTTGGGCCTATCCAACAACATGCTGTTACAGTCACAACATGCAATGCAGTGTAGTGTTTGGAAATATGGAATACTGACCAGCTACTCACCATTTGCCCCCTAGATTGCAACTGCTGTGGATGAATAGGAGATGGAGACATCCCCCTGTGTACAGACCCCTGGTGGACTTGGCAAGAATGGAGGACAGGCACATCATCCTCACTTATAGACTGGACAGGGCCACAATCAGAGAGCTGTGCGCCCAATCGGAGCCTGACCTGATATCTGCTATCTGGCAGCCCACTGGAATCCTCCCTCTCGTGCAAGTCCTATCTGTGCTACATTTCTTGGCAACTGGTTCTTTCCAAGTGACAGTGGGCTTGGCAGCAGGAATGTCGCAGCCAATGTTCTCAATAGTGCTGACCAGAGTGTTGTCTGCCCTGATTAAACACATGCGCAGCTACATTGTTTTCCCCCAGGTGGAGGATTTGGACACAGTGAAAGCTGACTTCTATGCAATGGGACATATCCCCAACATTATTGGGGCTATTGATGGTACACATATGGCATTTGCCCCCCTCCCAGAGAAATGAACAGGTGTTCAGAAATCAAACGAGCTTTCCCTCAATTAATGTGCAGATAGTGTGCCTGGTGGTCCAGTACATCTCCCACGTCAATGCAAAGTATCCTGGGTCGGTGCATGATGCCTATATCCTGAGGAATAGCAGCATCCCACATGTGATGGGTCAACTCCAGAGGCACTGGATGTGGCTAGTAGGTGAGCCCTGGGTCCCACCCAGTGCATGTTGGTGTATGGGTATGGTGTTGGCCATAAGAGTTAGTGTTTGGCTAACAGGTATCCCTCGATATTTGCAGGTAACTCTGGTTACCCCATCCTCTCATGGCTACTGACCCCTGTGAGGAATCCTAGGAAAAGGGAAGAGGAACGTTACAATGAGGCACATGGGCGAACAAGAAGAATCATAGAAAGGACATTCGGCCTCCTGAAGGCCAGGTTTCATTGCCTCCATTTAACTGGTGGATCCCTGTACGACTCACCCAAGAAGGTCTGCCAGATAATCGTGGCATGCTGCATGTTGTATAACCTTGCCTTGAGACGCCAGGTGCTTTTTTTGCAGGAGGATGAGTCTGGAGATGGGCGTGTGGCAGCAGTTGACCCTGTGGACAGTGAAGATGTGGCAGCAGAGGATGAGGATGAGGACAACAGAACAGCTATTATACGACAGTACTTCCAGTGACACAGAGGTAAGACACTGTAACTTCACTTTGCATTGACAGTTTTGTGTTTGACATTGTACATGGCAGGCAGATTCTCCCAATTCTATGGCCACTTACTGTACCCTTTCGCTTCTCTATTTTCACCTGGTGTGTTGACTGCAGTCTACTACAGATCATTCCTATGTATTTATTCCTGTACAGTTGCATTGCAGTGTTTAAAGCTTGTTAAATGCATACGTTGTTCAATCATTTGACAGACTCCATACTTGGATTTTTTACATGGCGTTTATTTAAGTGCTAAGAAGTAGAGGGGGTAGTGGAATGGGCTTGGTTGATGGTGGAGGAATGTCCAGGATAGAGTCCAGTCAATTAGTATCACAGGTGCATTGTCCAAGGGGGCATAGGAAGGAGAGCAATGGCAGTTCAAGGTGGACAGGGTGACGGAGTGGAACACAAGGGTGACAATCAGGAGAGTTTTATTTCCTGGAGGGGTCTTGGCAATAGTCTCTGGCTTCTGCCTGGATCGCAGGGGCCATTTGTGGGGTGGTTCTCCTTCTGCAGGGGGGGGTGCTTGTGGCATGTTGTTCCTGTGGCGGGGCCTCCTGTCCACTAGCGGCAGCGGAGGTAGAGGGCTGTTCATCAGTGTGGCTAGTGTCAGGGGCCCGGTGGTGTGTCACTGCCTCCCTCATGGTGTTGGCCATGTCTGCCAGCACCCCTGCAATGGTGACCAGGATGGTGAAGATGTCCTTCAGGTCCTCCCTGATCCCCAGGTACTGTCCCTCCTGCAGCCACTGGGTCTCCTACAACTTGTACAGTATCTGGCCCATCGTCTCCTAGGAATGGTGGTAAGCTCCCAGGATGTTGGTGAGTGCCTCCTGGAGAGTCGGTTCCCTTGGCCTGTCCTCCCCCTGTCACACAGCAGTCCTTCCAGCTTCCCTGTTGTCCTGTGCCTCTGTCCCCTGAACCGTGTGCCCACTGCCAATGACCCCCGGTCCCTGATATTCCTGTGTTTGTGGGGTGTCCTGGGGTCCATGCAGTGGTGGACACACTGCTGATTGACGTGTCCTGGGGACAGAGGTATGGGCCCGCTGGGTGGGTGCTGTGCTGGTATTTCCTGAGGAGGAGGCTCTGTGGTTGTATGGGGCTGTGCCTGGGTAACCGACTGTCCGGAGATCCCTGATGGGCCAGGTTGGTCATCCAGATCCAGGTGTCGAGAGCTGCTGTCATCACTGTGGGCCTCTTCTGTGGGGGAGCTGGATGTTGCTGGCACCTCCTCTCCGGTGACGTCAAGTGGGGGATCTGTGCGGATGTAAATGCAGTGTTATTGTTTCTGCGTGTGACATCTTGTGCATGGGTGTGTTGTCTTGTATGGTTGTGATTGCCCTTTCAGCTTTGCCTTGTGTTAGAAGTGATTTTGTGGACTAGATGATTCTCTCTAATGTGTATGCTTTAGTGAAGGGTGTCCATGCAGGGCTGTGAGTGATGTCCATGCATTGGTGGTGCAAGCACGGCTTGATATTGGGATGGGTGGGTTGTGATGCTGGGGTGTATGTGTGGTGGTGGGGTAATGGGGGTGAGGGTAGGGGTGGGAGTATGTGATGGCATTCAGGTGGGGGGGTGAAAGTGGTAAAGAGTTGACTTACCAGAGTCCAGTCCTCCTGATACTCCTGCAGGCCCTCAGGATGCAGTATTGCCAAGACTTGCTCCTTCCATGTTGTTAGTTGTGGGGTAGAGGGTGGAGGGTCCACCGCCAGTCCTCTGTAAAGCAATCTGGTGTCCTGCTACCATAGAACGTGCCTTCCCTCGTAGGTCATTCTACCTCTTCCTGATGTCATCCCTTGTTCTGGGGTGCTGTCCCACGGCGTAGACCCTGTACCATAGCTTCATCTTCCTATCAATGGATGTCTGTTGCATCTTTTATCTGAATAGCTGTGGCTCTACCTGGATGATTTCCTCCACCATGACCCTTAGCTCCTCCTCTGAGAACCTGGGGTGTCTTTGTGGTGCCATGGGTGTAGTGTGTGTGAGGGTGTGTGGGGTGATGTGTTGGGGTGTGTGCTGTAAGGTTTGTGGATGGTGTATGGGTGATGGTGTTCTGCGGCTCTGGTTCTGGGGGTGCTCTTGGTGTCTCTCTCTGTTGTCAATTTCTTTGAGTCGTAAAGGGTTGTGGGTAGTGTGTGTGTGTGTGTTTTATATTGGTGTGGGTGTGTGGGTGTGGGGTGTATGTGTGTCAGGTGTGTGTAGTTTGAATTGTCCAATGTGGTATAGTTCTGTTTGAGTGTATGTATTTTGAACGCTGCAGTATGTACCGCCAATGGTTTACTGCGGTTGAATGTCTGCTGCGGTAATTCGTGGATCATAATGCTGTGGGCGTAGTTCTGTTGGCATAACGGTATGGGTTTTGGTACTGCCAGTTTATCACTGACCTTTGGGCTGGCGGACCTGTGTGTGTGGCTGTATAGTGACGGATTGCTATGTGTGTGTCATTATATGGGTAGCGGTAAACCACCGAGGCGGTGGTATGTTGGCAGCAGTCGGCATGGTGGTAAGTGGGACTTACTGCCAATGTCATAATGAGGGCCAAAGTGTCCCCTGCTAAACTGCAGGACTGTCAGAAAGAGGTACAATACTTAGGTCATTTGATTGAGAAAGGAACTAGGAAGATTTCTAGAGAGAGAGAGTTGCAAATATTTCACAAATGCCAGAACCAACTATTCAGAAAGATGTATGTTCTTGGCAATGGTGGGTTAATGTCACCAATGGATCCCAAATTTTTCAGTTCTTTCAAAGCCCTTACAGAAGTTGACTCATAAGGATGTTTTGGATCCTATATTGCTGAATGAGGATTGGTTGAAAGCATTTACTTATTTGAAAGAGTTTGTGTCAAGCTCCGGCTTTGGGTATGCCTGACTACACTAAACATTTTCTGTTGTTTTGTCATGAACGTTGTCATGTTCTTTGTCTATTTAGAATCAGACTCATGGTAGTGTGAAACACCCAGTGGCATATTTTTCAGCCATTTTGGAACTGGTTGCAGCTGCTTTACCCAGTTGTTTTGTGGTCCGTTGCAGCAGTTGAGCAGAGCCTCGCTCAGAGCGAGAGTATAGTGATGGGTTATCCCCTTACTATAATGGTACCTCATTCTATTGAGAGTTTTCTTTCCAGGTCTAAAGCACAATATCTGACCAGCTCAAGGCTGACCAGATATGAGACAGCAATCTTGGGGTCTCCAAATGTTAGCAGCAAGAGATGTACAGTGCTTAACCCAGCAATTTACTTCCAATAGAGGAAGCAAACATTGGTAAATTGGATGATACTGAACATGATTATCTGAAACGTCATCAATGTCCTCAAATGAAACAGTAAAAGAAGAGGTCCAGAGAGAGTGAGAAAAGGAACCGGTCCAGAGAAGACCTGCTCATAGGAGGGTGTCCTCAGAAACAGATGATCTGACAAACAAGACTGAACAAGTGACTGACCCCAGCGGGAATAGAGTTGAGGAAGCTGTAAACCAAACAGATTTGACTTCCCCTGAACCCGTTGTGGGAACATCGAAGGAGAAGAAGAAATTAAGTCCTATACTGAAAAGAGCATTAACAAGAAAATCTCTGAAAGGTGATAACTGGCCAGAAAGAAGTTCAAAGTCAAAGAAGACAAATCTGGTGCAACCAATACAGGAAGAAGTCGATAACACCAGAGGTGAAGATCTGACTGATGGTGAATCAAGTGATGGTCGAAAATCATAAGGAAACAGAGTTGCCAATCAGAGATACTCTGATCCTGAATGGGCATATGCAACAACTAATGAATGGCAAGAAGAATTTTTAAATTTTTCTTTGATAGAAACATTCCAGGTTTATATTTTGGCACGTGAAGAAAACTGATAGAGATTTGTTTGAGAAAAATTGAAAATTTGAAAACTAAATGAAAGAGACTTTGTTGAAAAGAAAATGTTTTTGAGAGACTTTGATAACCTGATTTTGACAAGCTGCTAAATTGATTTGACAACTTCACCGATTTTTCATAAAAGATTCTTGTGTGAATGAAGATGTGAACATTATAAAAAAAATAGTAGGGATTGAAACTGAAGACTCAGATTGAAGATTGAAAATTCTTGAAAATTCTTGAAAACTTTTTTTATTTCTGTTTTTTGTTGCATAGCCATATTTTTGTATCTGTTTTTATTTTTTGATTCTTTACAGAGCATGGTAGCCAAAACCATCAGAATTCTAAAAATAGATGCTGAAAATACATGGATATTGGTTTGGTGATTGTGAAATTGTATGTTTGGTATTGATTGTAGTGTGATTGTCTTTGATAAGAATGGGAACAACCATAGCTATAGAAACAACTTATTCAGAATTAGCGCCTACTCTTTCAACAATACATAGGTTTAAAATAGATGAGAAGTATTTGAATTTGCATGGAGAACTTTCTTCTAATGTCTTCTATTGCTTATTTCGCAAGCATGTTGATATAATGGATGCAAATGATTGTTATGTTTGCACACAGATTGCAGCCTCTTTTGAGGAGGGAATTGCCTATCATAGTTTACCGCTTACTTGCAGCATAAGTTGTAGTCTTTCACTGACACGATTCTATAACTAGGAGTATATCCAATATTTCTATTCTAATGTAGATATGGTGTTTTCTTTTGTACCTATCATTAGGGATTTCAATAAGATAGCTAAGGATAATAACATAGAAACAGTGAAGGGTTTCTTTGAAACTACATTAACGTTTGGAACTGCTTTCACACACAGGAACAATTTGACCTGTTTACTTTCACCCTTAGAAAGGAGCTTTTTAGATTACACTGAGGGAATAGTTTCACGTAGTCCTGGGATTGACTATGCATACACTGACATTACTAAACAAGGGAGACTAACATTCGATGTGCAACATGAAGGAAAGCTTTGTGTATATACAGACCACAATCTAGGGTAGATAAAATATTTGTGGGAACGAGTTAATGTAAACGTGTTTTTTGTTTGAGAATAAGTGGACATTTATGATAAATGGTCGAGCCCCCATTGTGCCTGGTGTCTATTACATCTGTGGGAGAAATGAATATTTCCATCTTCCTAGAGGATGGTATGGCACATGTTATTTGGGATTAGTCTTCATGAAAATATACCAACTTGATGACTTGAGTACATTTCCTAAAATGACTGAATTACAACCAAAGATACAAATGCGAGAATCAGTTTCTAGCATTGTTGGAGACATATCTGGAGTAATAATTCCTTCAGTGGGAGTTGTTCTGAATTCTATTAAAATTCAACAGTTCTCTACAGTTCTCGATAACATGCTGACAAGATATCAGGAACTATTTTACTTTTGGATACAGAAATGGCTGCATTAAGAGCTATGAGTCTTCAGAACCGCCTTGTGTTAGACATTCATTTAGCAAAGGAGGGCAGAGTTTACACAGTACTAGGTCTGCTTCATTATTGTACCTTCATACCAGACAACAGTGAAAAGGTTAGAGGCTTCATTATCAATTCAACAAAGGATGAAACAATTAAAAGAACTAACAGAACTCACTGTTTGGGAAAAAGCTGGCAAAGGGATGACTCCGTGGGAAACTGGATTGGCAACCTGGGAAAAGGATTGATAATGAAAATAATACAAGGTGTTTCTATTATTGTGATTTGTCCAATTGGAATATGGGGAATATGCAAACTGTACAAAGTTTTCGAAAGAAGATTTTAAAAGAATCAGAGGAGGGTAGAATTTCAATTGTAAAGATTATATGGGAAAAATTCATAGAAGAAAATAATTTATAAACATATGAGGGAAACAAAAGTTTAAAAAATCAGTACAATGAAACAAATAAATGTATTTGAGTTGTAGGTGTGATGACATGTATAGTCATCATAGAAGGGATTGTGAGAGCTGAGATTTTCTGAGATGACATAAATATTTTTATGTAATCATACTGATGTACTAATATGAGAAAATTGTCTCTAATTAGCGTCAACCATCAAGTTAAAGGCCTGTACATATTTTATAAAATGTGTTAACTTAGTGATGAAAAAAAATATTCTTTCTACTTAAGAACATGTTCTTTGCAAAAATAAATGCTGAAATAATTTGAGTAATTTTGGGGTTTCTGCAGTGCCTTTTAGCAGAGAAAGGCCAGAGCTAATGTTGGAAAAAGAACGAAAAACACTTGTTCTTTGCTGTGTGTCAAGCAAGCAAGGTCACAGCATGTAATTATCTGTCTGCCAAGCTGAGCTAAAGTATCAACTGTAAAAGATCATCTCTGTAGAATTGAAAGCTTCTTTTGTCTTAAACCTGAGTTTATTCTGTGTTCGTACTAATGGAATGTGGTTCTCTCCAGGGGAAGAATTTATTTGAAAAATGTTTCTACTTCTTCCTATCGTTGAGCAGCAAGTGTGTTCTGAAAGGCATTGAACAAAAACCTGCACTGAACAGTGCAGAAATATGCATCAGATATAACAATTAATGTTGTTTGGGCTTACGCAAAAGGAAGAGGCAGAGAAATGTAAAACCTTTAGGCTAATATTGGGATGTTTTCAGATGAGCTATTGTTTTGTAATTGGACGATTTATGTACATATGAGGTTTTCAGCCAATCACACACATTTAGCAAGTTTAATTTAATGTCTGAGAACCAGACATTGGGGGTTCATTGCTTCTTGGTTTCCAGAGACTTCGCTTCTCATGCTTATGATCTGTCACTTTGACATTTCATGCTTTGCTAGTCAGTCTACTGACGTTCTGGTATTTTATTATTTTGAATAATTTTTCTATGGTCCGTGCAATGATGCTGGTGCTTCCTTTAGCACTCAATGCTTAGAGGCTGTAGTGCTATGCTGCCTGCCTTAGATAGTTAATTTGATGGTTCGGAGAACTTAGAGTCCAAATTTTGAACTATCACCCCCCCTTTTCCCTGTCCCCTGTCCTGATGCTGTTACTGCGGACCCCCTGATGAAGCTATGCTGTGGTGCTGAATACATTAGGATAGGAAAATATAGTACTCTGTGCAATGTTATTTATCTTTTGTTTTGTCGGTACCAGCGGCTACTGTTTTAATTTCTGCTGCTATTTTTGATAGTGTCATAGCTAAATGTTTTCTAAATTAATGTTACTCAAAGTTTTGCATGATGCCGAACATGCTAACGCTAAGTTGAGGTTAGTGAGGTGTTTTCTCTTTGCCTATGATTTGACATTGTTTCATTCCTGTTTCAAATGTATTCAATCGCACTTACACAGATATTCATGTTATTGATTTGTGTTCTAACTATTGAGGTCATTGTTTTATTTTCTCTGTTTAAACTAAGATTCTTCAGGCCTATCCATCAGTCTGTGATGCTTCTTTATTTGTACAATTTGGTGTTGACAATAATTTTCGTGACCTTAGCATTGTTAATATAGGGAAATAAATATTGTAATTGATACTAAAAATGTGTGGTTATTCGTGGCCAAATGGGTCAAGGTGCATCATATATTGATTCTTTGGTGATTATTATTAATATTTAATGTTGTTTTATGTGACAATAATCAATATGTTAATCAATGTGGTAATCAATATAATCTAAATGAGTCAAAAGGTTCTCCGACCTTAGAGCAGCGACAAATCACTTACTATTATAAAATATCTACGCCAAGGATCTGCTTTAACAAGCGCGAGTGAGAGAAATCGCTTGTGGAACTCTGTGTAGCGGGCAGAGTTTTTTTGGCACTTTGCAGAGTTCTGCGTATATGCCCAGGCGTAATATTTGAGTGGGTTCTACAGCTTGTCAAATGAGTGGACATATGATCCACAGAATTCCTAGAAAGAGACACCTGAATTCATAAAACACTAGTGGGCCTCGCCTACACAAAAACAGTTTGGTGTTTGAAAACCACCTGCTGTTGCGTCATAATATAGAAGTGGTAATAACACCAATCAAAAAAGTAGACTTTTTAATGGTCCCCAAGACTGAGAAAACACCACCCAAAACTGCAATCACTTAGGGATGGTCTGAAAAAATATATAGCTCCAAGAAGCATGGGCATTATGTTGTCACCAAACACAGACGTAATGTAAGAATGGAGGTTGGACTTCAGGGTGCCAGTGCCTAGAATTTACAGATTTTCTAGCTATCAATATTTTATTCTAAGTAGGGTAATTTGCACCCCTGACCCCAGCTGAATAATACCTGTGGGAAGAGATGCCAGTATTAGACAACTGATTCCTTAGCTGCTTTATTTTCTGCAGTCAGTGTATGCTGGTGGACATAATTCACTTCCACTTGGGCAAAATATGTAATGGCAATACCGCAGAAACTACCACTTGGTTGTGAAGAATCCATGGCTGACCGGTCAATTATAACTATTAGTGTTTATTTTGGCCAACATGATTTCACTTAGGTCCAATTGTTAGCTTAATCATTTTTGGGTTATTGAATTTATTGATTGATAGTATCTATGGTGTGAATCATGAACCTATGTGGGGAACAAAAGAACCTTCCCAGACTAGGATCAGGCTACTTGTGAGGAATATTTATTTGGAATGGTGATGTCTCAGATGTGCACCTATGTGGGAAGAGGTTTGATGTTGCATGTGAGTGACCAGAGAGTTGTTCTCTTGCTTAGGAGGAGTTCTTAGTGGTGTAATGGATGAGGGGTGTGAGAGATAGACACACAGGTTTAAAGTTGTGTGGGGTGGCGGCATGGAGTGCCTCATCAGACCCCCTAGAGGTTTACAGTTGTTCTGTGGTAGAAACAACAATAATTTAGTATTGGTTGAGATATCCAGAGATATACTATGAATAGAGTCCTTCATATCACCAGCTGGGTTGGCATTTCCCAGCAACCATAAAAAACCAATAGCTTTATATTGAGAATTAGTAAGTAGACTCTAAGAAGATTAGGCTAAGAAAAGCATATCATTGTTATTTGCTTGCACCCATCTGGGGCAAAGTCACAATTAGGCCACAGTGAACTAATTTAGTTGCTTTTTACTTGGAGGGACGGGCAGGAGCCTTTGCTCCAGATAGAGAGCATGCATCTGTATGATTGGCATGGACAGGAGACTGCTAGAGCAGCCAATAGCAAAATGCCTTCTGGTGGCTGGCAGTGGATTGTTGCTCCTCACTCTACACCAGCAACATTAGACTGTGATTATTTTGGAAACAAGCAGGCACTCAACTCTCCTCTGAATTTCAGATGCTCATGTATATCTCCTATTTTGGATGGCAAAGGATTCCAGAGTTTAATGGCTTGGACCGAGAACGCAGATCCTCATATGGATATCTTATTGCAAGTGGGTACAACTCTCCAGATAGCTAACCTGGAGTGCATTATCCTGGTTTCCCTATGTAGTTTACATTTAAGTTGCAGGACTAAAGGTCCATTTACTTTCGTAGGCTCTGTAGAAGATTGATTGTGCCTTGAAAATTTAGTGTCTAGCTTTATAGGTTACCTGTGAAAGCTTGGGTGGCAGGAGATATTTGTTCCCCGTGTTTTGCTTCAGCATTCTCGATTCAATGAAGTTTACATGTGATGTAGTATGGGGAGCCATTATACAAACTATTTGGCATGACTATACAACTCACAAAGGTGAGGATAGCTTGTAGTGTTTATTACCATTCCAGATATAGGAGATGCATCTCTGTGGTTTTTGATTGTGCAGAAGGTTATCCCTGAGTCCTTATTAACTTGCAAATCAGAGAAACGTCTATTATTCACCATGAGGTTCCTCAATCCTTTTGATGTAACTAGTGGGATATAAAATTATTTAGATCACATGGTAGTGGGTTGGTGTTTGAGCCATCGTCTGTGGGACTTTATCTCAGTATTTATAGTGTTGAGTTTTAAGTGATTGTGCATCACCCGTACATCCAATTAGCAAGGGCAACCATTGAGGCTTAATGTGTATAGGTATTAAGGTTTTTCCATTTTTAGTATGATTTGTATGTCATCCTCATAACACCTAAGTCTGAATGATTTAGGGGGTCATTACAACATTGGTGGTAAAAGGCGCTTACCGCCGTGCAGAAGACCGCCAACACACCGCCGCGGCCGTGGAAATCCTCCACGGTCATTATGACCTACTAACCGGAATCCACCAAAATTCAGACACCCACACAAGTCCGCCACACCAAAGGTCAGTGATAAACTGGCGAAAACAAAACCTCCACCGTCACGCCAACAGAAATACGCCCACACTATCACGACACACGAATCAACGCGGCGGTCTTTCAACCGCGGTATTCCATTGGCGGTACACACCGCCACGCTCAAAATACACACACGTTTACAAAACACAGCTACATTGGACAGTTCGAAATACAAACACCTGATACACATACACACACCACTCCCACACACCCAATAACATATAAAACACACACCCACATCCATCACCCACAAACCCCTACGAGCAAAATTCACGAACGAAGGCCGGAGAGAGACACCACCATCAACAAACTAGCATCCACAGGCACACAACACCATCACCCACACAACTTCCACGCACCTCACACAACACACCACTACATATCAGCACACTTATCACCACACACTCCACCCCACACATCACCTACACCACCACATGGTATGGCAAAGACACCCCAGGTTCTCGGAGGAGGAGTTCAGGGTCATGGTGGAGGAAATCGTCCGGGTAGAGCCACAGCTATTCGGAGCACAGGTGCAGCACACCTCAATTGCAATGAAGATGGAGCTATAGCGAAGAATAGTCGACAGGGTCAACGCAGTGGGACAACACCCAAGAAATCGGGAGGACATCAGGAAAAGGTGGAATGACCTACGTGGGAAGGTGCGTTCCGTGGTCTCAAAACACCACCTGGCAGTTCAGCGGACTGGCGGCGGACCCCCACCTCCTCCCCCACAACTAACAACATGGGAGGAGCAGGTTTTGGCGATTCTGCATCCTGAGGGCCTCGCAGGAGTTGGTGGAGGAATGGACTCTGGTGAGTCAAATCTTAACTATTACATCCCCCACCCTACCTGCATGCTATCACATACCCCCACCCTCGCCCTCACCCCTATCACTCCAACTCCTCACAAATGTACCAATATCACAAACCACACATCCCAACACCAAGCCCTGCATGCAACAAGAACGCATGGATAGCCATCACTAAAGCATGCTCACTGCACATATCCATACACCGCCCTAAACCATCATCACACAAGCTCCCACACAGGAATGCCAGCACTGGGGTACACGGTCACCCACCCATTGCACACCATTACACACACAGATGCAATAATCATGCCTTTACACCCCTGCAGGACCACTACCCAACTTCACCAGACAGGAGGGTCCAGACATGTCCACTCCACCCACAGAAGAGGCCCACAGTGATGACAGCAGCTCTGTCCAACTGGATCTAGATGACCAGCCCGGACCATCGTGGGCCTCGGGACATTCGGTTCCCCTCACACTGGCACAGGCCACCACAGACCTTCCCCCCTCTGAAAAAACACCGCACAGCATCCAACCCAGCGGGCCCATACCTCCGTCCCCAGGACATGTCAATCAGCTGTGTGTCCACCACTACAGGGAACCCAGGATAACCCACCACCCCAACAACAACAGGGACCTGGGGGCAGTGGGCAAACGGTCCAGGGGACGGAGGCACAGGAACACAGGGGAACTGGGAGGGCTGCCGTGTGACATGGGGCGGGACAGGCCAAGGGAACCCACTCTCCACGAGGCCCTCTCCTCCATCATGGGAGCATACCACCACTCCCAGGAGACGATGGCAACGGTCCTGGCCAAGTTTCAGGAGACCCAGCGCATACAGGAGGAACAGTATTTGGGCTTCAGGGAGGAACTCAGAACCATCAGCTCCACCCTGGGCACCGTCGTAGGGGTGCTGAAGGAAGTACTAAACACCAGGAGGGACACTGTGACACTCCAAGGGGCCCCTGACACTAGCATGGACGATGAACTGCCCACCATCTCCGCCGGCGCTAGTGGACAGGACGCCCCGCCACAGGACCACCACACCAGCACCCCACCCCCTGCAGATGGAGAACCACCCTGCAAACGGTCCCTGAGATCCAGGAACAAGACAGAGCACGATGCCAAGACCCCCGCCAAGAAATGAGACCACCCTGATTGTCATCCCACTGTCCCACTTTGTCACCCTGTCCATATTTAAACTGCCCCAGCTCCACTTCCTATGCCCATATAGGCAATGCACCTGTGAGACTAATAGACTGAACTCTGCCACGGACACTCCTCCGCCATCACCCCTCACCATTTAACTTCCCCCTCCAATTATTTTGCATTTAAATAAACACACCTAAAGCACAAAATGATCTGGAGTCTGTCTGTGATTTCGAAATAGTGTATTTGCAATTACAGTGACAAAATGTTCTTGAAATAGTAATGTCAACATACCTATGTCACACAGCTCTAGTCCATGAGGAATCTAAGCAGATGACACACGTTGGGACCCACATCTGTGAAACCGTAATGGAAAGTGACAACTCAATGACCATACACTGGGTGAAAACGACAGACAGGATAGAGGTAGTAGTGTAAAAGTACATGTAGTAGGCAGGAATGTATTCTCACCTGTGTTTCACTGGAAATATTGCTGGATCACTGAGTCCCTGTTCTGCATGGCTTCTTCCTCTGCTTCCTCCTCATCACTGTCCACAGGCTCCACAGCTGCCACAACACCGCCATCTGGACCATCCTCCTTCAGAAAAGGCACCTGGTGTCGCAAAGCCAAGTTGTGAAGCATACAGCAGGCCACGATGATCTTGCACACCTTCTTTGGTGAGTAGAATAGGGATCCACCTGTCATATGCAGGCACCTGAACCTGGCCTTCAGGAGGCCGAAGGTCCACTCGATCACCCTCCTAGTTCGCCCATGGCCTCATTGTAGCGTTCCTCTGCCCTTGTCCTGGGATTCCTCACTGGGGTCAGTAGCCATGACAGGTTGGGGTAACCAGAGTCTCTTGCAAATGGCGAGGGACAACTGTTAGACACGCACTAACTCTTAGGGACATCCCCAGACAACCATTCCCACTATCTTGCTTCCAGGGGCTCACCTAATAGCCACACACGGTTCCTCTGGAGTTGACCCATCACATAAGGGATGCTGCTATTCCGCAGGATGTAGGCGTCATGCACTGACCCAGGGAACATGGCATTCACATGGGAGATGTACTGGTCGGCCAAACATACCATCTGTACATTCATGGAATGATAACTCTTCCAGTTTCTGTACACCTGTTCACTCCTTTGGGGGGGACCAAAGCCACATGGGTCCCATCAATGGCACCTATGATGTTGGGGATATGTCCAAGGGCATAGAAGTCACCTTTCACTGTAGGCAAATCCTCCACCTGAGGGAAAACGATGTAGCTCCGCATGTGTTTCAGCAGGGCAGACAACACTGTGGACAATACGTTAGAAAACATAGGCTGGGACATCCCTGATGCTATGGCCACTGTTGTTTGAAAAGACCCACTTGCAAGGCAATGGAGTACTGACAGCACCTGCACTTGAGGGGGGATTCCTGTGGGATGGCGGATTGCTGACATCAGGTCTGGCTCCAACTGGGTACACAGTTCCTGGATTGTGGCACGGTCAAACCTGTAGGTGATTATCAAATGTCGCTCCTCCATTCTTACACAAAATGTGGCCTGTATGTGTGTTGAGACTAGGCCTAGGTATGTGTGATGCAGTTGGAAATTAGGCCATTTGGGCCCCTGAAATGGCGGCTGCCTGACCCCTAAAGTGGGACAATGGGATGTGAGGTAACTGCGCTGGCATTTTACACCGTCGCGGTAGGCGGTCGAAGACCGCGGCGCAATGCTGCATTGGTTAACATTGGACCCTATGGGTCCCAGGAGCCAATGACGATGTACGCCGGCGGTGATGGTACGCACCACCGCGGACGTGACCGCCGCGGACGTGACCGCCATTTTCTATCACTTCAATCACTCGATACCTGATCTTCGACAGGAGAGGACCTACACTGCAAGTGCTGCTGTGACCTTGGTCTGGAAGAGACAATGGCTCTTGCATCTGGGGAAAGGGCCCCTGCCTTCACATCGGAGGAGTTGGAGAAGCTCGTCGATGGGGTCCTCCCCCAGTACACGCTACTCTACGGTCCTCCAGACAAACAGGTAAGTACACAGGGAGCATGTTGTATGGGCTATGCCTGTGTGGAGAGGGCTAGATGTAAGAAGGAAGGGGGCAGAGTTCTGCGTGCATGAAAGACGGTGGGTGCATGTGCCACATGGCAAGGGTAGGGATGGGGGCCACTCACTTTGACGGTGCAGTTGGTAATGACTTCTCTTCTTTCCCTGTACATTTCATGTAGGTCAGCGCCCACCAGAAGAAAGATATTTGGTGTGCCATCGCCAAGGACGTCCGGACCCTGGGGGTCTACCACAGACGGAGCACCCACTGCCGGAAAAGATGGGAGGACATTCGCCGCTAGAGCAAGAAGACGGTGGAGGCTCAGCTGGGGATGGCCTCCCAACGTGGGAGGGGTGCCTGTCGAACCATGACCCCCCTGATGTTCAGGATCCTGGCGGTGGCCTACCCGGAGTTGGATGGGCACTTGAGGGCAACACAGCAGACACAAGGGGGTTAGTACACTATCATTCAGCTGACTTTGCGTGCAGTGGAGTTGTCTGGGTGGGGGAGGAGGGCTGTGGGTTTCCCTAGGCCAGGGCGATTTCCGTAGGCTAGGCCCCTCGGTAAGGCATGGCCCTGTGGCCCCCCACCTCTGTAGTGTGCCAAGTACAGCTATTCATGCCCCTGTGTCATCTATGTGTGCAGATGTCGTCGATAGCCTTGTAGGCCATTTTCCAGGAATTGCACAGTAGAGCCCAAGAGCGCGGCGTAGTGCAGGGGGCTTCTGTGTCTGTCTTGTCCAGCCAACGGTAGCGGTAAGCCATGCACTCAACATGTCTTTATTCTGTTTCCCCCACTTTTTGTGGTCTCTCAGTTCTTGTGTGCATTTGCATCATCAGGCGGAGGAGCAGTGGCACCGGAGCACGAGGGAGCTGCATCCCACATGGCCATGGAGGGCCACACTTTGGACTCAGAATTCACCAGTGGGATGGAGGGCGAGGGGAGCTCCACAGCGGGGACAGGAGCTGACACCAGCGACACAGACTCGTCCTCTGATGGAAGCTCCCTTGTGGTGGCCGCAACATCTGTGCCCCCTGCATCAACAGGTACAGCAGCCACCCCCCCCTACCAGCACCGCCCTCCCAGCAGCCCCTCAGCCTTCGCCCCGTGCCCGCTCACCCAGGAGGGTGGGCATCCCCTTCGCCCCAGGCACCTCAGGCCCTGCCCCAGTCACCCCTGCTGCCCTCAGTGAGGAGGCCATTGACCTCCTCAGGTCCCTCACTGTTGGGCAGTCTACCATTTTGAATGCCATCCAGGGTGTAGAAAGGCAGTTGCAGCAAACCAATTCATTCCTGGAGGGCATTCCTTCTGGTCAGGCGGCCCTTCACCGAGCCTTTCAAACTCTGGCCTCAGCACTGATGGCAGCCATTGTCCCTGTGTCTAGCCTCCCCCTCCAACTTCCTCCACCGAGACCCAATCCCCTGTACCTCTGCCTATCCCAAGCACACCATCAGACCTGCCTGCACACACCTCACCACACAAGGGAAGCTCAGGCAAACATAAGCACCAGACATCCCACAGGCACTCACGCAAGCATCAGACACATGCAGACACACCAACATCCACTGCCTCCACTGTGTCCCCCTCCTCGTCGTCTCCCTCCTCCCTCCCAGTCTCGTCTACACACACACCTGCATGCACTACCTCTACAGCCACTACGTCCCTCACCAGCACACCCATCAGCACACCCCGCTCACGTGCAATCACCACCCCCACTACCATTCACACATCCCCTGTGTCCTCTCCCAGTGTGTCTGTGACACCCCCTCCCATGATACACAAACGCAGGCACACACCCACCCAACAGGCATCCACCTCATGACAGCCTCCAGCGCATGCACCTGCACCCAAAGTCACCAAACGTACACCTCCTACTACCACCACCTCTTCCTCCCCTCCCAAATCCCCTCCAGCTACCCGTCCCAGTGTGTCCAAAAAACTTTTCCTGTCCAGCCTTGACCTTTTTCCCACACCTCCCCCACCCCGCCCATCTCATAGGTCCCGTACTAGCACCTCAGCCACAACATCCCCGGGACCAGCCAGATAGTCAGAGGTATGTGGAGTGCACCGTCCACCAGGACAGCCAGTGTGTCATGGAGCCACAGCACAGCCAGTCCCCCCCCTGTGAAGCACCAGAAGTTGGCCAGTGCCCGGCGGGAGAGGGGGAAGACTTCAGCCACCCAACCCGCTCCCAGGGGTCCTGGTGGGAGTGTGGACTCAGCTGTGACACCTCCCAAGGTGGGGAAGGGCCACAAGAAACCCGGCAAGTCTGGGAAGAACAGCACAGCGGAGAAGACCGCCTTCATCCCCGCTGCACAGGAGGGCCCCGCCAGTCCCATCCCCGCTGCCCAGGAGGCCATCGCCAGCCCCATCCACGCTGCCTAGGAGACCACCGCCAGTCCCATCCACGCTGCCCAGGAGGCCACCGCCAGCCCCATCCACGCTGCCCAGGAGGGCCCCGCCAGCCCCATTCCTGCTGCCCAGGAGGGCCCCACCAGCCCCATCCACGCTGCCCAGGAGGGCCCCCCAGCCACAGCCCAGCTGCCCAGGAGGGCCTCACCAGCCACAGCCCAGCTGCCCAGGAGGGCCCCACCAGCCACAGCCCAGCTGCCCAGGAGGGCCTCGCCAACCACAGCCCAGCTGCCCAGGAGGGCCCCGCCAGCCACAGCCCAGCTGCCCAGGAGGGCCTCGCCAGCCACAGCCCAGCTGCCCAGGAGGGCCTCACCAGCTACAGCCCAGCTGGGCCATGAAGGACCGCCAGCCCCAGCCCAGCTGGGCCATGAAGGACGGCCAGCACAAGACCCGCTGGGCCATGAAGGACCGCCAGCACAAGACCAGCTGGGCCATGAAGGACCGCCAAATAAAGCACCGCTGAACAGGGCAAGCACCACTGAACAGGGCACCGCCAAATCAAGCACCGCTGAACAGGGCAAGCACCGCTGAACAGGGCACCGCCAACTCAAGCACCGCGGAACAGGGCACTGCCAACTCAAGCACCGCTGAACAGGGCACCGCCAACTCAAGCACCGCTGAACAGGGCACCGCCAAATCAAGCACCGCTGAACAATGCACCGCCACCTTAAGCACCGCTGAACAGGGCACCGGCAAATCAAGCACCGCTGAAGAGGGCACCGCCAAATCAAGCACCGCTGAACAGGGCACCACCTACTCAAGCACCACTAGCCCATAAGCGGCTGGGGCACTGACGCAACTGGGACCGTCACGGGGTGAGTGATGCACTCTGGGCACCAGTCCCCATCCAGAACCAGTGGAGACATGCATCCACTACCTCTGTCCTTCACAGGATGAAGCACTCTGGGCACCAGTCCCCCTCCAGAACCAGTGGAGACATGCATCCACTACCTCTGTCCTTCACAGGATAAAGCACTCTGGGCACCAGTCCCCTTCCAGAAACAGTGGAGACTGTTGTCCACTTGAGAGACTGTGGCTTTGCACTCCCCAGGATACAGCAGTGGGCAAGCCACCCACTGTAGAGACTTGAGAGACTGTGGCTTTGCACTCCCCAGGATACAGCAGTGGGCAAGCCACCCACTGGAGATACTTGAGAGACTGTGGCTTTGCACTCCCCAGGATACAGCAGTGGGCAAGCCACCCACTGGAGAGACTTGAGAGACTGTGGCTTTGCACGCCCCAGGATACAGCAGTGAGCAAGCCACCCACTGTAGAGACTTGAGAGACTGTGGCTTTGCACTCCCGGGGATACATCAATGGGCATGGAGCCCCCTCGTGGATCTGGCGTCGTGCACTCATCCGGCTGAGGTGCCCCCCCTTCCCTTACCCCTGAGGTGCCTGTTGTATTTCTATCTGATGCCCCTGCAGTGTTCTCTCTGTTTTGATCTGGTATCGAGTGTGGGCCTCGCCCATGCATTTTGGGCCCAGTGGTCCACGGACTATGAATGGTGCAATACCTGGACTACTATTCTTGGTGTATATTTAGTTAATGGTGTATATATGTATATTTTTCCGTACTGCATTTTGATATTTTACAATGATTACACTCATTTCCTTTTGTCTTTGCATTCTTCCGGGGGGGCTGGGGGGTGTAACTATAATGTATAGATATGTATTGGTGTGTGTGTTGCAGTGGGTGGGGGTGGGGGTGTTGCGTGTGTGTGTGTGTGTGTCCCGGTTTTTTGCCTCCCCCCTCCCCTGTGTTGTAGGTGCAGTACTCACTGTGGTCTTCGCCGCCGGCGTTGGTGCTCCTGGTACAGGAGAAGGAAGACTATCGCAGGTAGGATTTGGAGTTCCGGGTCCTCGTTCCTCGTGGAGTGTGTAGAGGTGAGCGTTTTCCCTTCGAAATCCTGTTACCGCCGTGTTTTTATCCACGGTGAATCCGCCCCGGAAAAGGTGTCGGATTGGCCTGTCATAATAGTGTGGGCGGTACATTGTCTCCCGCCTGTCTGTTGGCGGTGACTGCCGCGCTGTTTGTTTGTACCGCCGTGGCGGTCTGAGTGTTAAAGTGGCTGTCTTTGTTGGCGGTTTCCGCCACGGTCGTAATTCCAAAAATTTTACCGCCGGCCTGTTGGCGGTCTTACCGTCGCTTTAACACCGTCCGCCAGGGTTGTAATGACCACCTTAATCGGATCAGATAAGGGAGTTAAGTATTCATTGTATAGAAGAGGAGAGACTGTTGAATCCTGTTTGATTCTGTATTGTAGAGCATAATGAGCAGACGTGAAAGGTGCAAGAACGTTGGATTGTCTATTTCTTAAGTAGGAGATGGTCCATTTTAGAGCAATCCTGCTTATGCTGAAATGCTGTATTCTGAATAAAGGTGTATAGTGATGGATGTGACAAAGGCTGCAGATAAATCCATTCACTCAGCTGTGTCCAGAGTAAGATGTAAGTCCTCCGGTATGGATATCAGGGCTGGTTCTGTGCCTCTTCCTTGACAGAATTTAGACTATTCATCATATAACATGTTCTTACCCTCAATGAGGTAGGGGAATTTAGTAAAAGAAAAAACACTCTTTCCAACAAATGTAACGGAAAACATTCATTATCTACTGCTGTTGGCTTTTTTCTAGAAGGGGACTTCAACTACAATGGGAACGATCTAGCTTCATAGATTTGTTTAGTATTTTTCTAGTTATGGCCCAGACATTTTGACAGAGTCAAGCAACTCTATTACTTTCTTAATCTTATTCATGGCAGCATCTTTATTTACTTCAAAAGTTAATGTTCTTTGAAGCCAAATTACTCATAGCTTATGTGAGTCAACAAATAGTGCTGAACTTGTTTATTTGAATTTGTGGGAATGTCATAAATTGTCATGCTTTTGGTGAGGCACTGATGTTCATAATATTTATACAAAAACAAATGCTGAAAAATCATAAACAATGTAATTGTTTTCCTATGTTTAGTCTCTGAATTGATCCTTGCCCATTAGTAGTGTTCTAAAATGCATACATGGTAACATGCAAAACCATTGCGAAAAGGTCTTGTTCACCAATGCAATATAAACCCCAGGACCACATGGTGACATATTCATAGTGCAAGCTCGGAAGGGAATTATGGTGGTCAGTAATTTCATAAGTAGTGTAGTGGTGTATGATTAGAAAGTGCATAAGTGGTGTCTTAAGGACAATACAGTTGTTAGATTGTGACGTAACTTTCAGGTCGATGCTTAGAATTACGCCATTAAGCATTACATGAAAAACAGATATTCTATCTATGCAAAGCTATGTTTGGTGCATGTCTTGTAAGCAAATTTAAGAATGTTATGTTTAAGTAAGTGTCTGTATTTCCCATTCATTGTTAAATAATTCATTTTACCCTGCTTTTTGTCTTTACATGTACAAGTTATAAGTCTGTTCTTTAGTGGTACCTAGCATCCTTATGGGGAATTCACAATGTACTATCATCTTTTTTTACTGTTGTGTTGCAGTCATACACAAAGATAACAAGAGTGGTAGGAGTGAAATAAATCACTTCTTTGATGAGAAGGTATGCAGAATACAAGAAAAACGTTCCCCTTGTTCCGTCACCCCAGCAACTGTCAATTAACAGAATCTCAACAGTGGAACAGTGGAACTCATCTGTGTCATATAGCATAAATTGTTTCATAAGCAAACAACACAACATGCTTGTGCGCTAAAGTTTTATAGCCACCCTCTGATATACTTACATGTGGGGAGATTCCTGCTTCAACTGTTTTGGTAGTAAATGTATGCAGGGCACAGGGCGGTGCCCGAACAATGGAGAATACCTAGTGATTAAATGGAGGGGCCAAGGAAGGAGTAAGTAGGGGTTTAGGTAGAGTCAGGGAGAGCCAGTAAGAGGTTTAGGAAAGGACATCAACCCATTCGACCAATAGTACGGCCATACTATTCAGAAACTGCACTGCTATATTTAGTGCATTCAAAAAGTGACCCAAAACAATAGTAAAGTACCCCAACTCATAACTAGAGTAAGTCTAGGACCAGGCATGACCAATCACTGATTTTACAGCCCTCTCCGATTGAAATTAAATTTACTTAGGGACTCAATATAACACCCCAGAAGAAATACTTTTAAATAGATTAAAAATAGTAAAAAATATAAATATATATAATTTAATGTTAAAAACAATTGGAGAAACAGTACATATTTTAATTCATTTCTAACATATTATAATAACACTTTTGCATTTTTAACATTTTGGAGTAATACATTTTATTAAAATGTAATTCAAATTAAATTACCCTAACTAAATTCTGTAGATCACTTTTAATAGTTAAAATGTGATAATATTTGTTTTCTCTAAATGGGAATTTATTCTTTAATTTAAACTTCAGAAAAATTGTGTTACTTTCATTTATTAGATTTATATGTAGTAAATATTTAACACAAAAATAAATTATTAGTGCTGTAACATTTTGTATGTAATTCTATATTTAAAATAAATACATAACATTAATTCACATTAATGCTTATCATAAAATATTTTAAACAGTTTTTCACGTTTAATGAGCTTATTTTTATTTTTCCCAATCACTTAACAAAGGACACTCAGTAGAGATCTCCGATTGTCAGTACTGAGACAATGGGAGTCTCACAGCTAAAAAGCAAAGCAATGGCAAAGCCAATATGTTTAACATTTGGACTGCATATTTTTGGCTTTGCCATTGGTTATTTGTTTACTGGCCAGTAAGAGTTCCTAAGAGCACCTTCAAATGGATGTTACAGAAAAAGGTGTTTCTTTTCTGTTGTGTCTGTTTTCATATGCCTTTGTCAGGGCTCTATCACCAGGTCTGTCTCATTACTTGCAAATTCATTGTAAACATGGTGGCCATTGTGGAGAGGTAAAATAATAACAAGGTACACTGAATATCATTCCAAGAGATGTGGCATGTTAACAATCAGCTGGTGGGTGAAATATCAGCATAAGGGAGCAAGCACTGACAAAAACATCTGAAAAATAGATCCTATAGTAAATTAGTAGTCCTTTTTTGAAGAATCAATTTTTCTGATTATTACTCCTGTTTTAGTCCTAGTGGGTCACTAAACGTAGTTCCTTATGCATTCTAAAGGAGACAGAATTGTACCTACCCAGCAAGTTTGAAAACTGTGACATGTAAATCCTCTTCTGAGCAAATCCAAGATTTGTTTGAAAATGTTGTAAACCAGTGATGGAAGGTTCAAAAGCAAAAGAAGACAATGGCTTGAGAACCTTACTCAAAGCACATTAAAGTATGTATAGAATACATATTTGATATGAATGAAATATTTACTGCGCACATCAAACCTAAAATTTCCACAAAGCACATCCTACCATGAGTCCAGGGCCATTTCTAGTACCTTCAAAATATATCTCACTTAAATATTTCAACAGGTTTTTGCATATGTAGCTGTTGGACATGGCCTTTCTTAGGGGATTTCTCTAAAATGTTTTGCCTTTTCCCACAATTATTTAGCTGACTCTCTTTGCATGGCCTTAGGACTCTGGGCACTTGTCCACTGTACTGCAGTGGGAAAGTGAGTGTGTACTTCCTACCCATGTCAGGAAGGGATGATCACATGATTGGTTGAGGTGCCCCACCCAGGAGTGTCCTGTAAAAAGGTATACAACATACCTGGCAGGTACGGCCCCAGTCACTAGTGGAATGCTGCACTGGGTGTGCCACCCACCAGAGTAGCTTGACCAACATGTATTAGGCCTGATAGTGCAGGCCTGTGGAGGTGCAGGAGTGCCTGCGATCAGGGTGGCATTTCCAACCCTTTGCCATCCCTGAATAGACCTTCCGCTTCACCTAGAGCACCCTGCGGAGGGCTGAGCAAGTGGTAGGCATAAGGCAGGGCAGGTACACCAGGATGTCCCATGCCCTAGTAGAGGAGAAGCCCCAAGTGGGCTTCCCGACCTGGGAGGTCAGCTCTTCTCTGAGGTTTTGCTGATCCTCTTCAAGTAGCCTTAGTGCCCTCAATGCTTTCCCTCTGTAAGTACATATGCTAGGACTTGGCGCCTATCAGAAGGTGCACACTTGCACATTCGTGTTCTCATATATATATATATATACACTGAGCCTTGCCCAGGATACCAGGATGTGTACACTTGCACATTGGTGTTTTCATGTATATGCTGAGCCTGGAATAGCTTACCAGTATGTGCACATTTGCAAAATTATGGTTTCATACTTACTGAGCCTGGCACAGCTTGCCAGCATGAGCACATTTGCACAATGGTGTTTTCATGTATATACTGAGCCTGGCACAGCTTGCCAGTATGTGCACACTTGCACATTGATGTTTTCATATATATCCTGAGCCTGTCACAGCAGGCCTGTATGGGTGCATCTGCACCTTTGTGGTGATCTTCAACTTTGTGTTTAGCCTACCCTGCAGGCTTGTGCATGCGCTAGGGAACAGGTGCACAGGGAGTGAAGAATACCCACATGTTTTCACTACCACTGAGAGATGTTTTTTCAAGAGATTAATATGGGAGAAAGTTTACAACTAATCCCAGCTGCAATAGTGTATTGCAGTGGAGCAGCCTCACAATGTTTACTATCGTTGGATTCACAATGACAAACCCTTTACAATGGCAAAGGTGGCATTTTCGGTAATGCCTTTGAAATGCCACTTCTAGAAAGTGTGCATTTCTGTTTTGAAACTTCTTTTGTATGGCTTCATTCCTCTGAAGGCTGGGGGTAACACATCTGTGCATTCTCCAGGGTCATATATTAAACCTCTGCAGCTAGAAAGACAGACCTCTGCCAATTGAGGGCCTGGCTGGATAGATTGGAGGGAGAGGTTTTGCCACTTGGCCTCAAAGAGCAAGATCAAGGATCCACTAAAGATAAAGATCTGCATTCAATTGCCCATGGCAGACAAGACTGAAATTTAGTGGAGACATCTGTTTTTCAAAGGGGAACTCTATGAACCACCCCAACTTCAAAGGCACACTTCAGTAAAACTAAGGGTACCACACTTCAGCAACTTAAAGATAACACTTGCAGGAACACGGGACAGAGACCGTGCACTAAATGGAGCACTCTGCCAGAGGAACCTGTTGTGCAAAGGAGTATTTGCTGCCCTAGGAGAGGACCGCACACCCTTACTGCATCATGGCTAGCCTGGGAAAACTGCTTGCTGCAGTGTGACACTCTGAAGTGTGCTCTCCAAGGGCTTGTTGACTTGCCCCCTGTTCTTTGTGGAGGTCTCAGAGATATCCAAGACCTCCTGTGATGGACTGACCTAC
The DNA here is from genome assembly GCF_031143425.1 of Pleurodeles waltl. Taxonomy (NCBI): domain Eukaryota; kingdom Metazoa; phylum Chordata; class Amphibia; order Caudata; family Salamandridae; genus Pleurodeles; species Pleurodeles waltl. The sequence continues at coordinate 151,409,406 of NC_090450.1, read as the reverse complement.
ACCTTCTACCTGTGTCATCTGTAGAACGGTGCCCTCCTACACATCTACATGATCTGCTGGATTCTACTGGGTAGCATCAGTGTGAGCGTAGAACTAAGTATTACATCTGGATAGTGGATTACCTGGTGCTGAGCTGTCAAAGTACTGCCTTAATTCAAGAAGAGTGGCCCTTCATCGTGGGACCAAAACATCCATAAGCGTCTGGTTGGTAGTGAGCAGATTCACTTGTAATAAGACCCCGCATGGGCTGCTTTTGTTGAGCACGTGTCATTTCTCTCATGCAACACCCATTGTGTGCAGTGTCCCTGTCATTGGTTGCGACCTTCGGAGGTGGGAGGAATACCTGGAGAAGTGCTGCATTCTACCTCGTGTGGCACTGCAGAACTAGTGTCTGTGTGTGTGTGACCAGATTACTCTGGTGTGTCTCAAGTCATCTCACACCAGACATTGTGTCTCGTTCCAGGGAGGTACAGGATTGGACCTAATCATGTGTTCGGAATTGTCTGGTGTGACTCAAGTCGTTGTGCACCAGACGATGTGCCTCATTCCAGGGAGGAGCTGCATTGATAACTTTTTGTGCGCAAGTGAAACAGTCTGGTGCAACTCAAGTCATTGTGCACCACACGTTTTGCCTCATTCCAGGGAGGTGTTGCATTGCCACCTTTTCGTGTGTGAGCAGAATTGTCTGGTGTGACTCAAGTCATTGTGCACCAGACACTGTGCCTCATTCCAGTGAGGCATGGCATAGGTTACTTTGTGTGTGTGATCAGGATTATCTGGTGCAACTAAAGTCATTGCACACCCAATGTTGTGCTTCTTTTCAGGGAGAAGCGGATTTGGTTACTCTTTGTGTGCAATCTGGATGGATAGGGCAGCCCAAGCCATTGTGCCTCAGACGTGGTGCCTCTGTTCCTGGGAGGTGCAGAATTGGTAAGTATTTGTGAATTGAAGTGTTTCACTTGGTGGGGATACAACTGTGAACAGCATTTGTCCCAAGTCAACCCTCCCCTGTGCTTTGCAGGCCTGGCCTTGTGCCAGAAGGCTGGTGTGGAGACCCCTAAGTGACCTTCCTGAGTTGTGGCCAAATCTCCATTTGTTGACTGTTATCTGATCAGCCATTCAATCTTTCTTCCACCCACCATTACCCAGGGATCCTAGATAAGTGTAACCACCAGCCTCAAGCAGCCTGGTATCCTTGGAAAGGTAACTACATTGCTAGCTCTTGGGGCGAGAATTGGTTGGAGGGTGGAAGAAGGTTTTGGTCCAAGAGGGGTCTGCCAACTCATTCACAACTCACCTGCCGTATGTCAGAGCACTGCATTAGGGTGCTAGAAGCGAGTGTGTGAGAGTGTATATATACTAGCCTGCCTGATATCTGTGGCACTGCTTAGCAGTGTAGAGCAAGTGTGTGGGAGTGATTTCCTGTGATTGACTGCACCGCACGCTGGGGATGCTGTGCACATTGTTTACTATTGCGGTTTATATTGAAGTTTACCTGTGCAGCCTAGGCCTCGGAGTAATTTAAAAAGTGCTGAGATTCTTTGAATGTACAATTGATGCTATCGGTAGGAACCAGGATGCATTGTATAATTGGTTGATATTGAATTGGGGTGATTTCTGGGGTGGGTCTTGTGCTGCCAACATGGTTGCACTGCATGAGGGTGCTGGGAGGGAAAGTATTATTCTTCTCACATGTACATACTGCTAATGTCGTATAACCACAGTTGGGCCTAGTACTACTAATTACTTCTCTAAATGTAATATATGTCGAGATTTACCTGATGTTTATGCTGTGTTAATTAATGTGTGTGTTGAATACAAACTTTATATACATACATCTTGTCTGAAGACTCTTTTGTGAGCCTCAGTGTAATTGCTGTGTGGTGGTGCTGGGCTAATGCTTTACACATTGCCCCTGTGATAGGCCTGACTGCTCTGTTCCAGGCTACCCAAGTGTGAATGCAGGTTATACAGAGTGTAATCACCCACCCTGATGGGAGCAGTAGGTTCTGCCTGGCAAGGCCAAGCCCCAGCCAACCATAATGTGCTACCTCCAACAGTAGCTTACTGCACACTTTTGCTTGTGTTAATCAAAACTGTCTTCTCTTATTTAGCAGCGCTAAATGATGCATAAAATTAGACAATTAAAAAATAGCTAAATGAATGTTGGGCCCGTATTTATACTTTTTTTAGCGCCGCATTTGCCCCGTTTTTTGACGCAAAACGGCGCAAACCTACAAAATACAATGGCATTTTGCAAGTTTGCGCCGTTTTTGCGTCAAAAAACGACGCAAATGCGGCGCAAAAAAAGTATAAATACGGGCCTTGGTATTTTATGCAGTCTTTTGTAGGGGGAAAGAGGTTGCAACTTATTTATTCTGGTGCTACAGTGGCGTGGCTCAAATGAGTCATGTTTTATCATATATGCAATTACTGGTATAGACTTAATTTGTGTGTCAAGTTCTGCTGGGATAATTACCTGTACTGAGAGAAGCTGCCCATCTAGACCTTCCTGGGCCATACCATGAATATGGTTGGTGTCTGTACACAGGCGCATGCCAGGTCTACGTTCTTACTTCTAAGGAAATTGTACTGTTTGAAACCCATTTTCAAATTTGATAACACTGCAAGATAAATCATGAGCTGCAGACAGCACAGTTCTGAAACTTAGGCAGTGAATTATGTTTTTGAGTGTTCTCAACTGTGTTGTCTGGATGTCATGAGCTAACTGGCAACTAATCATGTTCATATCAGCACTTTGATACCCATGTTTGCTGTACCATTGGACGGTGCTGGCTAATTGTACCTGTGTTTCCAGAGTTAGTGCTTGCAAAGAACTAATAAAACAGGAGTCACTCTATTATGAATTCCATTACATGGAATTCTGCTGTCCCCTTTGCACCTTGTTTGTTTTCCAATTATGCACTCAGTGGTGAGTTTGTAGTAAGTGTACAAATAAAAATATTTTTTGGAAACTCATGAAAAAATCATGATAATAAATGTCATGACCATACAATGTCATGTCATGACCCAATATTATATATTTACATACATCATCAACACAGTCTGGTTAGGGTATTTAGCATAATGGTGCAATATAGAAAAAATTATTTAAAAAGCTACTTCCTTTGTAGCACTGAGTAGAAATGCACAACTATATTTTATGTGGGAAAGGGTGCCTAAAACAATATTTCCACAAACACAAGGCCCTCATTACAAGGTTGGCAATCTTGAGACCACCAGCCCCTTGGTGAGAGTTCGTCCGCCACACTCCAAGCGGTCTGACACCACATTACAACCCTGGCACTCGGACAGCCAGGGACCACTGTCACCGCAGAGAAAAAGGATCCCGACGGGCTGACGGTGGGCAGACTCGAGGTCAGCCAGGGCGGCGCCGAACTCAGCCCCGCCCTGGCTGATCACAACTTCTTTTTTCACAAGCCTTTCTATGGCAGGGACACCGCCATTGAAAGGCTGGTTGACACACATTGCATGGGGCCACATGGGGGGCCTGCACTGCCCATACCAAAGCCTATGGCATGGGCAATGCAGGGCCCCCCTGCCCAGCACCCTTGGAAAGCACACTGTCTGCTTTGCAGACAGTCTGCATTCCAAGGGTGCTGGTGTGCAACGGTATTGGCCTTAGCTCCTGGTGGGAACATTGTAATACAACAAAGAGGGGAGGTAGCTGGTATGACGGCTGCCTCCTCCCCGTGGCTTTGGAGGTTAGAGAATTCTGACCACCAAAGTCGGAATGAGGCCCTAAGTCTTTGGTTTGTCATTATTATAGTCTAATAGCTCTGAAATAACATGCTATACCAGCCAAAAATAGGTGGTCTCCAGTGTCACAGTGCCTATAACAAAGGACTAGGATGTTACTAGCCAGAATAGCCTACTACAGCAAACTCTAAAAGGTTATTAAAACCTTCTATCCTATGAGGGCTTAATGTAGTAATAAAAAGCCTCCTAGGAAACAGGCTAGTTAAACTCCCCACTACTTTGAAGCTTTTTGGTCTTTGAGTTACTACTTCTGCTTGCATATTTAACAACTACTGCCACATGCAGTGCCATTGCAGTAACTGTCAAAAAATATGATCAGGAGCTGTCAAAGCCGGCTGAAGTTAGCAGACATATGGCAGAGCCAAGGGAGACATAGTGGCTGACGAAACCCTCGTTCCCCATTCCATGATTCTAATGACACTGGGAACTAAAGGAGGGAACAGTGGAAAAACCCTCAGTTTTTCCTCTTTCACAGCCTCTATCATTTCCAGGTACAATCCATGCATAATTCACATATCCTGGGTATGAAGAGTTAAGGAAGGATCAGAGGTTGCAGATTATGATATTGAAATGGTGGCAGCAGTGGGTACATGCCAGTATTCAAAGCCCACTATAGTTCATAAACTTCAATAAAGCTGTCCTTATTCCAATGTTCTAATATACTGTATATAAAGGGTGGATTCTAAATGTGATCTGTCACCTTCTATTGAATAGATTTTTATATTTGATGGATAGAATTAATGTGCTCATGTTAATGTAACCTTTTCAATGAATTCATTATACAAAGTCCACAACATGATGGATGGGTTGATGTCAGAAACAAAATAAGTGTTACATTGCCAGGCGAATGAAGCATTTTTTTAATCTTAGAAAAGTGATTACAAATTTTTAAAAAGTGATCTCTATTTTGAAAATAGCAATTCAGAGCACTCCGGATCAGCTTCATCACTAAACTCTACCTGGTTTTATTTTTCCACTGTCAAGATTTGCAGTTAACAAATTGAAAGTGGGTTTGGGGAGTGCTCTTGCACTTGGTTCCTGACCTTGTCACTGCTTGGTCACACACTAGGCAGTGCTTATACTTTTATTGTCTTTGGATTGGTGTAAGATGAACAACTGTTCTGCTCACTGACTGATTGGGTGTGGTATTTTTAAAGTTAAACAGTATTGGTTGAAGACTCATTTTTCCTTTAAAGAATGGATAGGCTGTTCTGCAGAAATTTTTTCTTTTTTGATTTGAACACTGATCAGTATATTGTGACACAGACAAGAGTTGTTTTACTATTTTCCGGGATATGTCCAGTCTGCTTCATTTGGCGTGGATTATAAACATTTGATTTCTCATTCAGTTGCTTTTGGCCAGGCCCTAGTTATCTGAAGTTGGGCAATAGGGCCTCTTCATTGCTGAAACAGTCCTTCTTTTTTAAATGTTCTCATTATTTTTTTTTTTTTAAACTGTTCCTATATTAAGGTGTTCTTGATACTTCTTAGATGAGAGCCTAATAGTCAGGTTAGTGTGCATGAATGTATAGAATTCATCTTCTTCATATCTGCAAAGATTAATCAAAACGCTTATTCCACTTCAATCTGACTTGCACATAAACTTTGTGTTATTAGGTGTATTGTTTATCTATTCATAGAAGGCTTCTAGTTATTCACTTTTTCTTTTTCCAAAAAAGATCACACTGTCTTATATTGTTGTCAGACATATATGTTGGAAAATAAGTAGCTGTTATCGAAGATCAATTTTTCCATATTCAGCTAATCACAATTTTAACTATTTCTGGTGTTAATAAGTGTGTCATGGCCATTTCTTTTGTCACTATGTAACATTCAATAGGAAACATGAAGATATTATCACCTAAGCAAATGTTTGGGGGGGCTGAAAATGGACTTGGTAAAATACATTGCAGGCTTTCTCTTTTTTCTAGATAGATTCCCAGTACTTACATGAGTTTATCATGGAGTAGTTTGTGTATAAGGCCTCCACAGACATAGTGAAAAGGATTTGAGCATTGCGCTGTATGAAAATCATTTTGTTTTTATTATTATCTACGATGCCTTTGATTTAAGCTTGCATTTGTGAAAAAATGGTTTTAGAAATATTTGCACGTGTTTGGTCAAAGGTTCAAGTACAGCTTTGCATCTATTTGAATTCCAGATGGATTTTAAAGATTGTTATACATTTGTGAAAGAACAAAGATTCCTAGAAGTATCCGGTCTTTGTTCTGTGGATATGTAAGATCTTTGCACCTCAATCATCTTTTTTCAAGTGTTACATCCAACAGTGTCTGCATTTTTGTCTCCATCATTTGTGGGGGAGAATGAAGTTAAATTTTTTCATAATGGTGGGTGTGAGTATTACTGAGTAAATTTAGCACTTAATTGTTATTTGTTGTTATTAGTCACTTCCCTTTTGTTGACTGGTTTTGTTAGTGCTATTAGAAGTGGTTTCATATACTATCTTTCATATATTCTTTAAAACCTGGCTAATCATATCTATTAAATCAGCTAATTGGGTCCGTGTTTCTTCTCTTCCTTTGAGATTAGATCAGATCTGATCAGATTGCAAGTTCTTCACTGTTGGTTTTTTAAAACCATTGCAAATCAAATTAAGTTAGGGTAGGTAAAAAGAGATGATCCCTGGTATTTGGAAACTAAAAGGAAAATGTACTTCTCTCAGTACAGTATTAAATTGAACCATGATAAATACAAGTTTGCAAACCTTTTTGGAAACAGTCAGAAAATAACATTCCAAAGTTTAATTCATAGTTGAAGATTTTACCACCAGTGGGGTTTTCAAAGACTTTCAACAATTCATCTACTTTTCAAAATATTTCACCACTCTCCCAATTAACTGAGGTGTGATTAGTCAAACACACGTCCACTACTGATGATATTGTGTGAGCACCATAGACTCAGTAATGGATTTAAGCAAGGACTGGCACTCACATATTAGACAAGGATAGAGCAATAATATATTAGGTAGATCCTATTTGGGCCACTACACAAGCAACAGTTACCTTGATGATTTTTAACTTTGTCAAGCATGCCTATTAGGTGTTATTAGTGCACAAACCGTTAACATATATTTTAGTTGATGGAGTTAATAAATATTTTTGAGCCTTAGTAGTGCCATAGCTCACCATTATCTAATGTGCAGGTGAGAACAGATTAAAGTAGGAAATATTATGAAGGCACAAAATTTAGTGTAGTTCACAACAACCAATACATATTAAAATAGGCAGTTAGGTTTACTTGAACAATTATGCAACAGGTCCAATGGTTTTAATGAATTGAATACACAAAGGCTACACAATGATATTGACCTATGTAGAGTGTTCCAATTTAAGCCTTTAATTGAATGGCTGGGTGTTGTCTGGCTCTAAAACAGAGTTTAGTGACCTGCGCCGTAGCTACAAATAGGTAAAAAGTTTGGGCAAGTTCTGGTCAAACCTGACATATTTAGAATATTTTAGTAGTAGGAATATTATTCTAAGTGAGAGGCACCGAACCAAATCACACTAGTTCTCCAGAAAAACGGGAAACACATCTTGTCCATGAATAAGTGTAGGTACAAATTTGGTATTAATGATTTCTTAGATGATTAAGATGCCTTGGCCAGATTGATGTGGACACTGCAAATAAACTCTATGTAGCATGAAAATTAACCCAGAGGTTTTGTGGCTTACCTTTGGAAGGTGGCATTACACACCCTGAGGGGTATAGATAGCCAAAGATTCAACTTTCTTGTATCTTTTCAAGAATAAGACACCATTGGAGTCTATGAATGCTCCTTAAAAAGCAATCACATTTCATTACACTACAAAGCCAAAATCTGAATATTATGAGACAATTGGCTGAGAGGTCCTAACGAGGATGAAATGAACATTTTCATATCTTTGAGAAACTAGCCTGTTGGTAATAAGCCATATTTATTTCCACAAACATATGCAGCTTTCAATTAGAGGAATGTTTGCTGGTTTTTTACTACATGGCCTCATTAACATGACAAAGGGGAAGAAAATATATGTAGGCAGTGTACAAAATAGTATTGAAATGTACTAGGAAAACAAGAACTTTCAATGTCCAAATCAAGTATAAGTAAAACATGAACATTTAACATTAAAAATAAAAAAGAAGCAAAAGTGTTAAAATGTTTCATAAAAAGGAAAAACAAAAAACGACCATTCAGTGGTAAAAAGATGTGACTTTCAACCAAGAGGTTACTCGGGTCAAGGATAATGATGAACTAAAAAACGCATCAAGGGGGACCACCCTGAAAATGCACACTGAGAAGACTCCATGTGTACCGGACGAAATTTGAATACACAAAAATAGGTGTCAGGTGTTTTGGTTTGCTCTTAAGTCTGACTACAGATATCATTGGCTGATGGAAGATTGTTTTTCATCTATTCTTGAAATAAGCACAATAACAAATATGGAGAAAAAGAGTGCTTTAGTTCAGCCATTGCTTTCATGGTTGTCATTGCTTGCACTGTCCACGGAAGCCATGGCATTTCAATGATCATTACACTGTCCCATTTGAGTTCCCAATAGATTTTGATGAAGGGGCATCAACTTGTCCTTCAGTTGGACTGCACAAATAACAAGGCCAGTTTATGTTATTTAAAATATTTCCTTTGCTGGCAAACAATACTTTAAATGTTCATTTGTGGCAATTTTGTTTGGATGGTTGGTACTGTTTGGACATCTTAAACTGTTATAACAGCACAGTGTTATTTAATATTATTCCGGTGTGTTCATCTGTTTTACTTTGCTATAATGATCAGATATTTTTATAATATTTTATGTAATTCAAAAAGTGAAGATGCACACATATACAAGCATTCCTAATGATTCAACAAAAAGCTGCTATTGCTTATTCAAAAAGTAAAACCATACATACAAATATATTTTCTTTAAAAGACAATACAAACTACTTCCACTTTGTTTATGGCCAACAACCACCCTGCCTTAAGCAATTTGCTCTGCATATACAGCATACACATTCCACTAACACTAACCATTTTAAATATACTTTTAAATAATTAAACATACTAAACAACCATTCTCTCCTTCAATTAATTTGCACAAACACTTTAAAACATAGTAATACTATCATATTCATATAACAACTAACATCGTTCAAGTGCTACTTCATAAATGCTAAATATACACTTTTTTAATTGCAAAAAATAGTATACTTTTACTAGAACTATGTATATACATATGCCTTATTGTAGAATATTACTATATCTAAAAACCCATTTTTAAAATGCTTTTATTCTGATTTTCTGAAACACCAGTTTTATTTTGAAAATGTTTTTCTACCTATGAAGCCGTGAACATCAGTTTCAAAACCAAATTACACAATCATGTTAAAATAAGAAAGCATGTTTCCTTCACAACAACCCTATCTACTAAATATTATAAATTGCTGAAAACAAATTGTTAGCCTTGCCTGTTTGCTTTTGTCCTTCCATTCTGTGTGATACATCATGTTCTACGTCACAGTTTTCATACAATAGTTCTAATTCAGGCCAGTGAGAATGGTGGTGGCTTATGTTTTCAAAAACACACCTTGGTAGTACAGATTTGTAGACAGCACAATGTAAAATCCTAAATGTTAGAGATTATAGAGCAGCAGTAACCCATGAAAAATGCAATGAACGTAGAACCAGCCCCCCTATAGTTGATGAGCTTTAGACAGAATAAAACAGATTGGCATTGCCTTCATGTGCAATGTCTCTGCAGGTTCCCTAAATGTACTTTTTCCGCTTTCTTTCCTTAATTTCAATTGGTACATTTTCAACACTTTTCTCACAACCATTCCTTTAAAAATGAATTCCTCACAAGAATGACCCCAGGGGATAGCTTTCTTTATACCCAAGGCTGCACATACATGGATGATTTCTAAAGTTGATACACATTCCTTCTTTATATATATTATGTGATAACTGACAGACCCTCTGAATAGTTTCAGGAATTGTCCCACAAAGTAGATAGTTTTAGTCAGAGCAACCCACTTATTCTCTTTTTTTTTTAAATGTAGGGAATTAATATTGTATGATTGCCTTTAGGCCGTTCACCGTGTTATGTCAGCATCTCGACATTTAGCGCTAGAAACTGGAAGGGATGATCAATTTTTAATTATCAGGAACTATGTAGCCTGTTCTCACTTTACCAAGTAAACAAATATAACAAAAATGAAAAGAGCTGTGTTTAGTAATCTACTAGTTCAAATATCTGCAATTTCTTGAAATAAATCATTGTTGAACCATGTCATGTCTTGAGATCAAAGAGACATCATCACTGTTGTATATTCCATCATGCGTATTGATTCAGTGTAATACTCTAGTTAATATGCATCAATGCTTTAAGAATAATCAACCTTTTTTGCTACTATGCGTTGAAATTTCAGTATGCTGTTAGTCACTACTATCCTCTCTCACACCCTTAACTCAATTTTGTTGCCTGCATCTCTTCCAGCAAAGTCTAGAGACTTGCTAATTTCAGTAAAATAACCAATAACCTTTCCTCCCTTAAATCTTTTTGCATCAGTCCTTAAAACGCTCTCTGTAGTGATTCAAACCTTCATTGAATTCTTCTATCAGCGTTAAAAAGGACATGCAAAAATATTCCAGAAGACCTACACAATAGCAATATTAGCAGCAAAAATATTACTGACAACTGAAGCACCAGGTGTAATTCCAACAAGGGTTTATCTGGTGAGATCATCAGTTGATGTAGCATTACAATCTGCCTTCTTTTGAAAAGATACACCTACATTAAAAACACTGCATATAGAACAAAATGTTCATCAGTTGGGGCATCATTTTAGCCAAACTAAGAGTTTAACCACCATTAACACAAAGCATCAACCACCATTTAGGGGGTCATTACGAGCACAGTGGTTTTCACCACCGTGTTCATGCTGGTGGTCTGTCTATCGACCGCCAGCCCCCCTGGAACCCTGCCAGCCATATTACAAACATTCTGCTGGGCCGGCCGGCGGAAACATTGTTTCTGCCCACTGGCCCAGCAGAATGCCTGCCTGGGACATTGCCGGTGACTCCATGCCTCGGTGTGGCGGGTGCAGCTGCACCCATTTGCCAGATCACTGCCCGTAAATCGGGCAGTGATCTGTGCGATGGGGCACTGCACAGGGGCCCCTGCACTGCCCATGCCAAGTGCATGGGCAGTGCCCTGAAAGGCTGGTGGAAATGGGATCATTATCTGAGGGGCAGCAGCGCTGCCCTGTCACATAATGATGCTGTCCACCGCCAGGCTGCCTGTCAGAGGCAGCCTGGCGGTGCAGGAGGGGTTACCATTATGTGGTGGTGTGGGACGCCATGCCAGATGGTGGGATTTCCCACCACCACCGGCATGGCGGCCCACACCGCCATGATCATAATGAGGTCCTCAGTTCATTACCAATTGTTGACTAACTTTTGTCATAGTTTGACTCTTGCTCTCAGCAAGACAGACGGTTTAAGGATGACAGTACTTATGTTTGTAGGCGACTATGCCAGTCCTACAACAAGTCGCAACTGTCATCCCAACCCTTCTGGCTCACAAGCATCACCTCACTAAAAACCCAAACAGTAAAAGGTGATTTGTGGCAGCCTTTACTCAGGGACTTATGAGTGTGATATCTCAGGGAGTGTCATGGTTAAATGGAGATTACCCCTTTCTCACATAAACAACATATCTCAATCAAACACAGGCAATGAAGAACATTCAGTAAAGTTTCAGTAGGTTTTATTTAACAAAACTGCAATCTGGGATACGATTCATGGTCTGCAATGATTAGGATAATGAACAGTGCAAGAAACGGAATGGTGAAGAGAAGAGTCATTAATACAAGGACCCCCACCATCTTGCAATAACACGTAATGACATAAAGTAAGAGCTATGTCCTAATACCATAGCATAATGAGTGTAACCTCTAATCTAAAAGAGAGCTAGCTATATCAAACCTAATCCGCCAATGCCATGTCCATGAGAAGAGCTCCCCACCGTAGTTACCTTGGAATGAGGTCTCTAGCTCAGACTCCGTAGGGACACGAAGACTGGGTCAGCATCAAGGCGATGTGCAGCATTGATAGCTGTGATGGCATCTGATCAGAATCCCTTTGACTATCTGTTTAAGTGAGAAGTATTTATACAGATCTGCTTGGACCCCTGACCTAGTTCTGTTCCCAAACAATAGATAACAAGACATGCTTGCGACTATAATTTATATAAACAATTCCCTCACATGTGTGAAGAGGGAAAGTACTTAATGTGAACATATACAGTTTGTTTATCTTTGTCACTTGATATTGATGCCTTAGCATGGTGGCACTGATAACGCAAAACTAAAACATGGGCCTAACTAAAAACAAGGCAGCCATCTTAAAAGATTTAATTAAATAAAAGCGCTAAAACAGAGCAAGCTAAGTAGGGTAAAAGTCACTAGGTGATGGGGGCACAAGTCTGCAAGCCAAAGGCTAAGCTAACTCCTGTATCCCATTAAAATAAACTAGGATGCACTACACCCTCCACACTGCCGTAACAAGTATGACGCCAGATGCTGACCCCACAGAAGGTGAATGGACCCAGTGCTAAAAATGCTCTGAACTAAAAGCTAAAAGCATAAAAACTATATAAAAATCACATTAAAAAACGTGTGAAACATCAATAGCAAAAGAGATATAGGGGGTCATTTTGACCTCAGGGGTCTTTTTTCCAGACCGCCGAGGGACCGCCGTGCGGAAGACCGCCAGTGTTGGCGGTTTTCTGCTCGCCTATTATGACCGTTGGCAGCTCTCCGTCCTTTTACGGATGGAGAGCCGCCAACAGCCATACTGGCGGGCGGCGGGGAAGTGGAGGTTGCTCCACCTCCACCGCCACGTCAACAGAACACCGCCCAGCGAATCACGTCCTGTGATTCGGCGTGACGGTGTTCTGTTGGCGGTGTGGTGTCGGTGGAGCTGCCCCCATGGCTCCTGTCCCCTCCCGAAGGATCGTCGGACCAGGTAAATCGATTGTCCGTGAGGGGAGGGGAGTGGGGGTGTTGTGTGTTGTGTGCGTGCATGGGGGTGTGCATGTGTGTATGTAGAGGGGGTGTGTGAGTGCGTGTATGCTTGCAGGGGTGTTGTGTGTATGGAAATTAGTGCGTGTATGTCTGTAGGTATGGCTGTATGGATGTGTGCGTCTATGTTTGAATGTGGGTGTGCGTGTCTGAATGTGTGTGTGGATGTTGGCATGTATGTTGGTGTGTGTGCGTGTATGTGTGTTGGTGGTGCCTGCGTGCATGTCGTGTGTGTATGAGTGTTGTTATGTTAGGGGTCGGGGTGGGGAGGGGGGTCTTGCCACCTTTGGGGGGTTACAGGGGGGGTGGGGGGTAGTGGAGGGAGTCGGGGTGGGGGGTGGTTGGAGACCCTATCAGTGCCAGGGAAGGAATTCCCTGGCCATGATAATGCTTACCGCCATGGATTTCATGGCGGTCAGCCAGGTCCAAATACCGCCGGCGGTATAGTGACGGCCGCCGGGCTGGAGACCCTGGTCTCCAGCCCGGCGGTCATCTCCGCCCTGGCGGGTGGAACGGAGAACCGGCGGATGACCATGGCTGTAACCGCCATGGTCATAATACGCTGAGGAAAGACCGCCAGCCTGTTGGCGGTCTTACCGCCGCTTCTCCGCCTTCCGCCAGGGTCATAATGACCCTCATAATGTCAATCACGACAAGCACAGCAGGCCAAAGTAAGGGCAATAAATGCAAACTTTGAATTTGGTATAATAAGCCAATCATCAAATCTTTCTAACAATAGTCATGACCTTGAAGAGCATCTTCGAAGCCAATGAATGGAAAGGACCACAGGAAAGAGGCCACATCATCAGATTTAAGATTGATCACAGGATAGGCAGATGGATCCACGGAGCAGTAGTGCGTAGTAGTCTCTTGTGCAGGTCCACCTCCAGGAGTGGCACTCTCCACAGCGCCAAAAAGAGCCAGATCGTTCACCAATGGTGGCTCATAAGTGGCCTCGTGAATCAGCCTTAGTCTCAAGGGGCACGACCGTGAATTGAATCCTCACTGGGGACATCAGGAGTGCTTGGTCCACAGGAGCGTAACTGCAAGATACACTGTAGGCAAGTGTTCGAAGAGGCACCATACACAGTGAAAGACTGGAGTGGTCGGAATGACAATGACCAATCTTGCTCCAGTTCCTCCAGCAACAAAGCTTTAAAGACCTGAACCATGCGTTCACGGCACAGTTGAGCTGGTGGCAGTGGCTCCATTGCTTTGCGTAGCTGGAAAGACACCACCACTGAGAATCTGAAGAAATAGCAACAGTATTCTGCCAATCAACGCCAAAATTATAGGAAAGCCACCAAACACACTGGAAAAGTGTGAATGGATGGCCAAAGACAGTTTGGAAGATGGACACAAATCTAGACCCAACAGCCTTAAAGAAGTGCAAAATCCCAGTAGTGCTCAAGGTGTTGAAAATTCTATATTCCAGCTCTCCAAAGTGCTTGGGGAAGTTGGTATTTAATAGGGATTGTATCTCGGCTGATCTTACAATCTGGAGAGCATACGTCTCTCTAGCTGGTGTTAACACGACTTGTTTTTGGAACAGTAGCACCTTTAGTCTTCTCACCTTGTCATAATTTACATTAACAGTATCAATGTGAGGCCACATTTCTGATACTTTTATGTCTTGTGTGGAGGGAAATATAACTTGTCCACAACACGTAGCAACCTTAAAGACTGAAATTCCTGGTTGCATACCGCAACAGGTTTTGCCGCTCAGCACCACATAACTTCCAGTCGAAAATACAAGAAAAACTGGTCGAACCAAAGGGATGAGAGTACCCTTCAGAAAACAAGCTAAGTTTGTGACCCCCGCATTGCAAAGGCCGTGAATGGACACCTGCTTGCAGATCATAGAATGACTAACAGTAGTCTTGCATTCGCTTCCGCTGAGAAAGACCTCTGTTTCGCCATTCAGACATTTGTAATCAAAGGGCAACTCCCACTCTTCTTTAATATAACTATCGCCTAATCGCTCTTACCTGCCTTTCGAAAAACGAAGAGTGGAAATGGACAGGTTAATGATGCCATGTAGGAGCCATACTGTTGAAGGACTTTCTGCAACTGTGAAAGACAACTTTTCTAACTTCTCTATATGAAGCATGGTGAAACTCACTTCCCTTTTAGCCATTGTCTGTTATTCCCTGCATAAATTAAAAGCGGTGAGCAATTCACTACCATTAATGTACTTCCTTGGAATTCAGCCATTTTTCAAAGTCTGTAACGTCCAACCTAATTGCATGATGGAACGCAGCTGACTTTGTCCATGATATAAAATGGACATGTCTTTCTGAATGATATCAATCGCAGGTGACACTAAGGGCCTGATTACAACTTTGGCGGAGGGCTTAATCCGTCCCAAATGTGATTAATATCCCGCCCACTGTATTACGAGTTCCATAGGATATAATGGACTCTTAATACGGCGGGTGGGATATCTGTCACATTTGGGACGGATTAACCGCCTCTGCCAAAGTTGTAATCAGGCCCTATGTTAGTTAGGGAATAAATCCTGTTGGACAGAGTTTTCATGCCATTGTCGACAAGTTTACCTTGTCTATCTGCCTTAAAAGCGCAGGAGCTTCTATCTGACATTCCTAGGACCTAGCAAAAAGTCCTGCAAGTCTATGTCCTCAGAAAGAGGGTTAGGATGTTCTTTAACTGCTGCTAACATGTTAGTCTGTATCCATTGTTGACACAGTTTACCCACAATGTATTTTGTAACTATACCTGTGCGTTGACCCGAGACAAAGCAAGGGTCTGGATGGCTAATCTTGAAACCCCCTGAGGAATTCCAAAAACATTTCTATTGGCTTAATCAACCACTCCCACGGACTGGAAAGTGAAGAGTTATAGGTACCAGCCTGAACCTTTGCCTCTAGCTCTTCCTCGGTGACATTCAGGAAGAATTGCCAATCATTAAACTTTGCTGGTGGGGGGATACTGGGCGTGTTCATTCCTTTTATTTTTACTAACCCCAGACAGGATGTATGTTGAATGGTGTCATTTAAAAAGAGCACAGCTTCCCTACCCTGTATTTGCCAATGTTGTGTTCCCCATACACTCTTTAAATCAACAGTGTTCCTCCAGTATTCGTAACCTTCAACTGGAAGACGGCAAACAAAGGAATCTGAATAAATCAGCCTTATATCAGTTAGCAAAATGTTCCTAATTTTTGAAGGAGGTAATTTGAAATAGTATGACTGTGGAAGTTTTATATCATGCCCCAAAAAATAAGTACATTTATCTGTATAATGTTTTGGGCTCCCCACATGTGGTGTTGAACAGTGTTCCCACTGTGTGTAGTTAAGTACTGGTCTGTGTCTAGTGGCACGGTGCAGGTAGTAATGTCCTCATTTATTATAGCAGAACATTTCCCCATAATTCATTGTATTAGTCGAAACATCATCACTTTCAAATACTGAATAGTCCTTCATTTATGTTAACATATAGTCAACTGTCTGGGCATCCCAATCATCAGATACATAACCAAGGGCCATATGTATGAACACATTTTCCCATTGACACAGAATGGGAATAACCCTTTGCTACATCTGGCCCCAAGTGTATTTACATCAGTCATAGAAATTTTGAAGACATATGGAATTTGAATGACCTCAGTAGGCCCGTATATATCAAGTGGAACGTTGTCCCACACAATCCCATCAGGAATTGGTACAGTCGAAATGTTCACAAGGGACAAGTCTCTTCGGACTTTATGTGAGGAAAGATATGGAGTTAAGACCTCATCCACAGGCACAACAGAGGAGTGTTCAGGAAGGTAATGACCATTTATGAGCAAAAAGAAAACAGTCACAAAACCAATCCATAGAAACAATGCAAAAAATGTCAAGCAGAACCATAAATAGTTCCATGTGTGATTTAAATAGTTATTTTTAAGCCATAGGTACAGCTTATGTGTCTTTGCTACATTTATTAATTATTGCACTGGATGAGTCTGAAGAAAAGTCATCAATGTTGATGAAATAACCAGAGGCGTTCTCTGCAAACGCAGGAGCAGGTGCATCACCAGTGGATGGATCCACTTTGCGTTGAGGCTCATAGCAGACGGTATCGTCAGTCTGTGTAGTGTTGGTGTAGAAAACAGTCCAATCTTGGACAGGTGCTGTCATTGAAGTGGTAACTGGAATCAGCAAGACCTCATTTTCTGCCCTCCCCATAGTCGAGGAGGTATTTGGTAGCATCGTTGGACCTGCTTATGTAGGCAGAAGTAGTGTTGTTATTTCTGCTTTGAAGAGGTATATCCTGTTGGGTAGTGAGAGGGGACCGGGAAATACCCAAGGGACCTCTGGTTCTACTGTGCAGGATCGGTCACATAGTGGACTTTGATGTCATCAATGGAAATTAATATGTTTGCTTTGGAACCAGGCAGCGGTGGCAAGATGACAGTTCTAGTACCTTGTACTCCCAGGACTGGGACCGGTGCTCTGTTGGATGGACGGAATTCCTTCTTCACAGTTATCTTCTCATGAACCAGATCCCCGACTTTAGGAACACAGCCAGTGGAAGTTGTTGGTAAATTCCTTATTCCTAAGGTGGCAGCATTGGCGGATGATTTATCATCATGAAATTTCCAAAATCCTGCAAAACAGTGAGGTATTCATTTATGTCAAAAGGTGTGCTTGCTGCCACCAAACCAGGGCCATCAAGATCTGGGACATATATAGTGTTAGAAATGGGGTCTTTGGTTGGCAGTCAGGTTACACCCCGTGCAAGCAAGGGCCCTCACTCTAGTCAGGGTAAAAGAGAATCACCCTCAGCTAACCCCTGCTTACCCCCTTGGTAGCTTGGCACGAGCAGTAGGCTTAACTTCAGAGTGCTAGGTGTAAAGTATTTGTATCAACACACAAAGTAGCTTAATGAAAACACTACAAAATGACACAACACAGGTTTAGAAAAATAGGAAATATTTATCTAAACAAAACAAGACCAAACAGACAAAAATCCACAATACACAAGTCAAGTTATCAATTAAACTGCAAAAAGAGTCTTTATGTAATTTTAAACACACACTAACACTGTTAGCATGAAAATGTACCTTGGGCGCGTCAAAAATAACTCGCCTCGGGTGAGCGTGTGTCAAAAAGGGCCTGCGATGTGTCGATTTCACTCACGAGCGAGACCTTCCGTCATTTCTCCTTTCATCGGGTCGGGGACGCGTCATTTCTTTTCTCCCCAGGAAAGTGATGCATTGTTCCGGTCAGTACTCTCGGGTCCGGGCAGGCCTTGCGTTGTTTCTACATGCATAGCGGTGCTTGCAGCGTGGGTTGCGTTCTCACCAGCCTTTGTCAGCGATGCTGCGCATCATTTCTCCAGCTCTGTCCGTCGATCTTCGGGTCCCGCTACAGGTGAGCGTTGATTTTCAGTAGGCTTTGAAGGCCTACTTCAAAGCAAAGTCTCTCTTGAATGTGAAATCCTGCCTTGGCCAGGCCAGGCCCCACACTCATCAGGGGGTTGGAGACTGCATTGTGTGAGGGCAGGTACAACCCTTTCAGGTGTGAGTGACCACTCCTCCCCTCCCTCCTAGCACAGATGGTGCATCAGGAAATGCAGACTACACCCCAGCTCCATTTGTGTCACTGTCTAGTGTGAGGTGCAACCAGCCCAACTGTCAAACTGACCCAGACAGGGAATCCCCAAACAGGCAGACTCACAGAAATGGTATGAGCAAGAAAGTGCTCACTTTCTAAAAGTGGCATTTTTAAACACGCAATCTCAAAATCAGCTTTACTTAAAGATGTATTTTTTAATTGTGAGCTCAGAGACCCCAAACTCCACATGTCCATCCACTCCCAAAGGGAGTCTACACTTTAATCATATTTAAAGGTAGCCTCCGTGTTAACCTATGAGAGGGACAGGCCTTACAACAGTGAAAAACGAATTTAGCAGTATTTCACTGTTAGGACATATAAAACACATTACTATGGGGGTCATCACAACATTGGCGGTAAAAAGCCGCTTACCGCTGTGAAGAAGACTGCCATCACACCGCCGTGGCAGCGGAATTCCGCCACAGCAATTATGACCCACAGCTCGGATTCCACCAAAATGTAGACACTCACACAAGTCCGCTACACCAAAGGTCAGTGATAAACTGGCGAAAACATAACCTCCACCGTCACGTCAACAGGAATACGCCCACACTATCACGACCCACGAATCCACGCAGCGGTCTTTCAACCGCTGTATTCCATTGGAGGTACACAATGCCGCGCTCAAAACACACACACATTTACAAAACACTACCACATTGGACAAATCGAAATACACACACCTGATACACATACACACACCACTCCCACACACCCAATACAATATAGAACACACACCCACATCACCCACAAACCCCTGCGACCAAAGTCCCGAAAGAAGGCCAGAGAGAGACACCACAATCTACAAACAAGCATCCACAGGACCACAACACCATCACCCACATAACATCCACGCACCTCACACAACACACCACTAAATATCACCCCACACATCACAACACACACACCCCACACATCACCCACACCAACCCATGGCACAGCACAGACACCCCAGGTTCTCTGAGGAGGAGCTTAGGGTCATGGTGGAAGAAATCATATGGGTAGAACCACAGCTATTCGGATCACAGGTGCAGCACACCTCCATAGCTCGGAAGAAGGAGCTATGGCAAAGAATAGTAGACAGGGTCAACGCAGTGGGACAGCAACCAAGAAATAGGGATGACATCAGGAAGAGGTGGAACAACCTACGGGGGAAGGTGCGTTCCGTGGTCTCAAGACACCACCTTGCGGTTCAGAGGACTGGCGGCGGACACCCACCTCCTCCCCCACAACTAACAACATGGGAGGAGCAAGTCTTGGCTATTCTGCATCCTGAGGGCCTCGCAGGAGTAGCTGGAGGAATGGAGCCTGGTAAGTCAATTCTTTACTTCTAAATCCCCCACCCTACCTGCATGCCATCACATACCCCCACCCTCGCCCTCACCCCCATCACTCCAACTCCTCACAAATGTGCCAATATCACAAACCACACATCCCAACACCAAGCCCTGCATGCAACAACAAAGCATGGACACCCATCACCAAAGCATGGCCACTGCACATACCCATACACCCCCTTAAACCATCATCACACACGGTCCCACACAGGAATGCAAGCACTTGGGTACACGGTCACCCACCCATTGCACACCATGGCACACACAGATGCAATAATCATGTTTTTACACACCTGCAGGACCACTACCCAATGTCACCGCACCGGAGGGTCCAAAGATTTCCACACCACCAACAGAAGAGGCCCACAGTGATGACAGCAGCTCTGTCCAACTGGATCTAGATGACCAGCCCAGCCCATCTGGGACCTCGGGACAGTCGGTTCCCCTCACACAGTCACAGGCCACCACAGAGCTTCCCCCCTCAGGAAAAAACAGCACAGCACCCACTCAGAGGGCACATACCTCTGTCCCTGGGACACATCAATCAGCAGTGTGTCCACCACTACAGGGAACCCAGGCTAACCCACCACCCCAGCAACAACAGGGACCTGAGGGCAGTGGCAGTGGGGACACCGTTCAGGGTACAGAGGCCCAGGGAAACAGGGGAACTGGGAGGGCAGATGTGTGACAGGGGGAGGACAGGCCCAGGGAACCCACTCTCCACGAGGCCCTCTCCAACATCATGGGAGCCTACCACCATTCCCAGGAGACAATGGCAACGGTACTGGCCAAGTTTCAGGAGACCCAGCGGCTGCAGGAGGAACAGTATTTGGGCTTCAGGGAGGAACTCAGATCCATCAATACCACCCTGGGCACCATCGTAGGGGTGCTGAAGGAAGTCCTCAACACCAGGAGGGACACTGTGGCACAACAAGGGGCCCCTGACACTAGCCTGGACGATGAACTGCCCACAGCCTTCGCCGGCGCTAGTGGACAGGAGGCACCGCCACAGGACCACCACACCAGCACCCCTCCCCCTGCAGAGGGAAAACCACCCCGCAAACGGTCCCTGAGTTCCAGGACAAAGACACAGAAGGATGCCAAGACCCCCGCCAAGAAATGAGACCACCCTGAATGTCATCCTTTTGTCCCACCTTGTCACCCTGTCCATCCTCAAACTGCCCCAGCTCCACTTCCTATGCCCCTTTGAACAATGCACCTGTGAGACTAATAGACTGTACTCTGCCATGGACATTCCTCCACCATCACCCCTCACCATTTTACAACCCCCTCCAATATTGAGCACTTAAATAAACACCTTTAAAGCCCCAAAAATTAAGGAGTCTGTCTGTGATTTCGAATTAGTGTATTAGCAATTACAGTGACAAAATGCTCTTTCAATTGTAATGTCAACATACCTATGTCACACAGCTCTAGTCCATGAGGAAACAAAGTAGATGTCACACAGTGGGACCAACATCTGTGAAATCGTAAGGAAAAATGACAACTCAGTGACCAGACACTGGGTGAAAAGGACAGACAGTAGAGAGGTAGTAGTGTTAAAGTACATGAAGTAGGCAGGTTTGTCTTCTTACCTGTGTCTCACTGGAAGTATTGCAGGATCACAGAGTTCCTGTTGTCAATGTCCTCTTCTTCTATTTCCTCGTCCTCACTGTCCACAGGCTCCACAGCTGCCACAACACCTCCATCTGGACCATCCTCCTGCAGAAAAGGCACCTGTCATCGCAAAGCCAACTTGTGAAGCATACAGCAGGCCATGATGATCTGGCACACCTTCTTTGGTGAGTAGAATAGGGAACCACCTGTCATATGGAGGCACCGGAACCTGGCCTTCAGGAGGCCGAAGGTGCGTTCTATAATCCTCCTAGTTCGCCAATGGGCCTCATTGTAGCGTTCCTCTGCCCTTGTCCTGGGATTCCTCACTGGGGTCAGTAGCCATGACAGGTTAGGGTAACAAGAGTCACCTGCAAATGACGAGGGACAACTGTTAGACACACACTAACTCTTAGGGATATCCCAAGACCCAGACAACTATTCCCACTGATTTGGTTCCAGGTGCTCACCTAGTAGCCACACACGGTGCCTCTGGAGTTGCCCCATCACATAAGGGATGCTGCTATTCCGCAGGATGTAAGCATCATGCACTAAGCCAGGGAATTTTGCATTAACATGGGAGATGTACTGGTCTGCCAACACACCATCTGCACATTCATCAAATGGTAACTCTTCCAGTTTCTGTACACCTGTTCAGTCATGCGGGGGGGGAACCAAGGCCACATTTGTCCCATCAATGGCACCTATGATGTTGGGGATATGTGCCAGGGCATAGAAGTCACCTTTCACTGTTGGCAAATCCTCCACCTGAGGAAAAACGATGTAGCTCCGCATGTGTTTCAGCAGGGCAGACAACACTCTGGACAACACGTTGGAAAACATAGGCTGGGACATCCCTGATGCTATGGCCATTGTAGTTTGAACAGACCCACTTGCCAGGAAATGGAGTACTGACAGGACCTGCACTAGAGAGGGGATACCTGTGGGATGGCGGATAGCTGACATCAGTTCTGGCTCCAACTGGGCACACAGTTCCACGATTGTGGCATGATCAAGCCTGTAGGTGATGATTAAATGTCTTTCCTCCATTGTCGACAGGTCCACCAGCGGTCTGTACACCGGAGGATGCCGCCATCTCCTCACATGTCCCAGCGGACGGTGCCTATGGAGGACAACAGCGAGCACAGAGTCAACCAACTCAGAAGTACGTAAACACAGCATACTCAGAAAACTAATCATAACCCAAAATTTCCCTGTATGAGTGTTGAGCCAAGGCCTAGGTATGTGTGGCGCAGTTAAAAATAAAGCCATGTGGGCCCCTGAAATGGCGGTTGCCTGACCTGTAAAGTGGGACAATGGGATGTGAGGTAACTGCGCTGGCGTTGTACACCGTCGCGGTAGGCGGTCGAAGACTGCGGCGCAATTCTGCATTTGTTAACATTGGACCCTATGGGTCCCAGGAGCCAATGACGATGTACGCCGGCGGTGACGGTACACACTGCCGAGGACGTGACCGCCATTTTCTATCTGTTCAATCACTTTATACCTGATCTTCTACAGGAGAGGACCTACACTGTAAGTGCTGCTGTGACCTCAGTCTGGAAAAGACAATGGCTTGTGCGTCTGGGGAAATGGCCCCTGCCTTCACCATGGAGGATTTGGAGAAACTCGTGGATGGGGTCCTCCCCCAGTACACGCTACTCTACGGTCCTCCAGACAAACAGGTAAGTACACTGAGATCATTCTGTATGGGCAATGCCTGTGTGAAGTGGTGTGGATGAAAGATTGGGGGGGAGAATGATGCGTGCATGAAACAACGGTGAGTGCATGTGCCCCATGGCAAGGGTAGGGATACGGGCCAATGACTGTGACGGTGCAGTTGGTAATAACTTCTCTTTTTCCCCGTACAATTCCTGTAGGTCAGCGCCCACCAGAAGAAGGATATTTGGCGTGCCATCGCCAAGGACGTCCGGACCCTGGGGGTCTACCACAGACGGAGCACCCACTGCTGTAAAAGATGGGAGGACATTCGCCGCTGGAGCAAGAAGACGGCAGAGGCCCAGTTGGGGATAGCCTCCCAACGTGGGAGGGGTGCCCGTCACACCATGACACCCCTGATGTTCAGGATCCTGGCGGTGGCGTATAAGGAGTTGGATGGGCGCTTGAGAGCATCACAGCAGCAACAAGGGGGTGAGTACACCCTTATTCTGCTGATTCAGCGTGCAGTGGAGGTGTCTGGGTGGGGGAGGTGGGCTGTGGGTTTCCCTAGGCCAGGGCAAGTTTGCTAGTTAAGTCCCCTTTTTCAGGCAGACCCTGTGGCACCCCACCCCACCTGGGTACAGTACCAACTACACCTAGTCAGGCTCCTGTGACATCCATGTGTGAAGATATCGGCCATAGCCTTGTAGGCCATGTCCCAGGGATTGAATAGTGGACCCGAAGTGCACGGCGTAGTGCAGGGGGCTTCTGTGTCTGTCGTGTCCGCCAACGGTAGCGGTAATGCATGCACTCAACATGTCTTTCTTCTGTCTTCTCCTCCCCCTTTTTGTGGTTTCCCTGTACTTGTGTGCATTAGCATCATCAGGCGGAGGAGCAGTGACTCCGGAGCAGGAGGGAGCTGCATCCCACATGGCCCTGGAGGGCGAGACTACGGACTCGGAATTCACCAGTGAGAGGGAGGGTGAGGGGAACTCCACGGTGGGGACAGGAGCTGGCACCAGTGATACGGACTTGTCCTCTGATGGGAGCTCCCTTGTGGTGGCGGCCACATCTGTGCCCCCGCATCTACAGGTACAGCCGCCACCCCCCCTACATGCACCGCCCTCCCAGCAGCCCCTCAACCTTTGCCCGTGCCCGCTCACCCAGGAGGGTGGGCATCACCTACGCCCCAGGCACCTCAGGCCCTGCCCCAGTCACCCCTGCTGCCCTAAGTGAGGAGGCCAATGACCTCCTCAGGTCCCTCACTGTTGGGCAGTCCACCATTTTGAATGCCATCCAGGGTGTAGAGAGGCAGTTGCAACAAACAAATGCATTCCTGGAGGGCATTCATTCTGGTCAGGCAGCCCTTCAGCAATCTTTTCAGACTCTGGCCTCTGCACTGATGGCAGCTATTGTCCCTGTCTCTATCCTCCCCCCTCCAACTTCCTCCACTCAGACCCACACCCCTGTACCTCAGCCTATCCCAAGCACACCATCAGACCAGCATGCACACACCTCAACACACAAAGGAAGCTCAGGCAAGCATAAGCACCACACATCCCACAGGCACTCATGCAAGCATCACACACATGCAGACATACCGACATCCACTGCCTCCACTGTGTCCCCCTCCTCCTCGTCTCCCTCCTCCCTCCTTGTCTCGTCTCCACTCACACCTGCAGGCACTACATCTTCAGCCACTACGTCCATCACCAGCACACCCACCACCACACCCCGCTCCTGTGCAGTCACCACCCCCACTACCATTCACACATCCCCTGTGTCCTCTCCCAGTGTGTCTGTGAGACCACCTCCCAAGGTACACAAACGCTGCCACACACCCACCCAACAGCCATCCACCTCACGACAGCCTCCAGCGCATGCACCTTCACCCAAACTCAGCAAACAGACACCTCCTACAACCACAACCTCTTCCTCCACTCCCAAACCCCCTCCATCTACCCGTCCCAGTGTTCCTAAGAAACCTTTCCTGGCCACCCTTGACCTCTTTCCCTCACCTCCCCCACCCCGGCAGTCTCCTAGGGCCCGACTCTCCAGGTCCCAACCTAGCACCTCAGCCACAACATCGGCGGGACCAGTGGTGCCAGTAGTCACCGGATTCTGGAGTGGACCAGGCAGCAGGGCAGCCAGTGTGGCAAGAAGCCACAGGACGGACAGTCCCCCACCTGTCAAGCATCAAAAGTTGGCCAGTGCCCGGCAGGAGAGGGGGAAGACACCAGCCACCAAAGCTGCTCCCAGGGGTACAGGTGGGAGTGTGGAGTCAGCTGCGACACCTTCCAAGGTGGGGAAGGGGCACAAGAAAACCGGCAAGTCTGGGAAGATCAGCACGTCGGAGAAGATCACCATCAACACCGCTGCCCCAGACAGGACCGCCAGCAGTAGCCCCGCGTCCCAGGAGGCGACCGCCAGCAGCACCGCTGCCCCAGACAGGACCGCCAGCAGCAGCCCCGCTGCCCAGGAGGCGACTGCCATCAGCCCTGCTGCCCCAGACAGGATCGCCAGCAGCAGCCCTGCTGCCCAGGAGGCGACCACCATCAGCCCTAGCTGCCCCAGACAGGACCGCCAGCAGCAGCCCCGCTGCCCCAGACAGGACCGCCAGCAGCAGCCCCGCTGCCCAGGAGGCAACCGCCATCAGCCCCGCTGCCCCAGACAGGACCACCAGCAGCAGCCCCGCTGCCCAGGAGGTGCCCGCCAGCAGCTGAACCGCTGCCCAAGACAGGAACGCCAGCAGCCACACTGCCACAGACAGGACCGCCAGCAGCTGAACCACTACCCAAGACAGGACTGCCAGCAGCCACACTGCCACAGTCAGGACTGCCAGCAGCTGAACTGCTGACAAAGACACCGCTGAAACAAGCACCGCTGCCCAAAACACCGCGCCACAAGCACCGCTGCCAAGGACACTGCCGCCACAAGCACCGCAGGCCCATGAGCGCCAAAAGCTCTGACGCTACTGAGGCTGCCATGAGCAGGATGAAGCACTCTGGGCACAAAGCCCCCTCCAGAACCAGTGGAGAAAGACATCCACTACCTCTGTCCTTGGCAGGATGAAGCACTCTGGGCACAAAGCCCCCTCCAGAACCAGTGGAGAATGTTATCCACTTGAGAGACTGTGGCTTTGCACTCCCCAGGATTGAACAGTGGGCAACCCACCCACTGTAGAGACTTCAGAGACTGTGGCTTTGCTCTCCCCAGGATTGAACAGTGGGCAACCCACCCACTGGAGAGACTTGAGAGACTGTGGCTTGGCACTACCCAGGATAAAGCAGTGGGCAAACAACCCACTGTAGAGATTTGAGAGACTGTGGCTTTGCACTCCCCAGGATTGAACAGTGGGCAACCCACCCACTGTAGAGACTTGAGAGACTGTGGCTTTGCACTCCCCAGGATGCAGCAGTGGGCAAACCACCCACTGTAGAGACTTGAGAGACTGTGGCTTTGCACTCCCCAGGATAAAGCAGTGGGAAAACCACCCACTGTAGAGACTTGAGAGACTGTGGCTTTGCACTCCCCAGGATAAAGAAGTGGGCAAACCACCCACTGAAAAGACTTGAGAGACTGTGGCTTTGCAATCCCCAGGATTGAACAGTGGGCATGGGGCCCCTTCGTGGATTTGGCGTCGTGCACTCAACCGGCTGAGGTGCACCCCTTTCCGTTCCCCCTGAGGTGCCTGTTTTATTTCTATCTGATGCCCCTGCAGTGTTCTCTCCGTCTTGTTTGGTATCTTGTGTGGGCCTCGCCCTTGCATTTTGGACCCAGTGGTCCATGGACTGAGATGGTGTAATACCTTGGACTTATTGGTGTATATATTTGTTAATAGTGTATGTATATTTCTTGAATACTGAATTTTAATATATTGCAATCGTTCACCTCATCTCCTTTTGTCTTTGCATTCTTACGGGGGTTGGGGGGTGTAATTGTAATGTATCATGCTGTATTAGTGTGTGTGTTGTCGTGGGTGAGGGTGGGGGTGGGGGTGTTGCGTGTTGCTTGTGTGTGTCACTGTTTTTTCCCTCCCCCCTCCCCTGTGTCGTAGGTGCAGTACTCACCGTGGTCTTCGCCGCCGGCGTTCGTGCTCCTGGTAGAGGAGCAGGAAGATAAAGGCTGGTAAAATGTGGAGTTCCGGTTCCATGGCGTCCTGGTTCCTCGTGGGGTGTGTAGAGGTGAGCGTTTTCCCTTCGAAGTCCTCTTTCCGCCGTGTTTTTGTTCACGGTGAATCCGTCCCGGAAAAGGTGGCGGATTGGTAGGTTGTAATCCTGTGGGCGGTACGTTGTCCTCGCCTGTCTATTGGCGGTGACCACCGCTGTGTTTTTTTGTACCGCCGTGGCGGTCGGAGTGTTAAAGTGGCTGTCTATGTTGCCGGTTTCCGCCACGTCGTAATTCCATTTTTTTTACCGTCGGCCTGTTGGCGGTCTTACCGCCGCTTTAACACCGTCCGCCAGGGTTGTAATGACCACCTATATGTCCTACCTTAACCATACACTGCACCCTGCCCTTCGGGCTAACTAGGGCCTACCTTAGGGGTGCCTTACATGTAAGAAACGGGAAGGTTTAGGCCTGGCAAGTGGGTACACTTGCCAAGTCAAATTTACAGTTAAAACTGCACACACAGACACTGCAGTGGCAGGTGTGAGACATGATTACAGAGCTACTTATGTGGGTGGCACAACCAGTGCTACAGGCCCACTAGCAGCATTTGGTTTACAGGCCCTGGGCACCTCTAGTACACCTTATTAGGGACTTACTAGTAAATTAAATATGCCAATCATGGATAAACCAATCAACGATACAATTTTCACAGAGAGCATATGCACTTTAGCACTGGTTAGATTTCAAAAGCCAACAGCAAAAGGAGAGAAAAAAATAGGAGGCAAAAAGATTGGGGATGACCCTGCATCAACTCAAAAGTCTAACACATAGGTATCCCAAAGAGAATCTCATAGGGAGTGCGAGCCCCCAAGGACCGTCTTGGCACATTATTCAGTGCTCTCTGGACCCCATATAGGTGATGAAGTCAGCTGCGGCCAGAACCTAATACTCTAGCTTTTAAGGGCTGCTTTAGATTACAGTTCTGCCTCTCCACGACCAAATTTCCCTCGGGATGGTGAGGAGTAATAGAGTTCAACACCCATTGTCCCCATGGGGTCCCTGAATGCCTTAGAGGCAAATGCAGGGCCCTGGTCCGAATGGAATGCTGTGACCGCATATATATCGATAAAGATCCGCTAGTCTTTTATAACAGTTCGAATGTCAGCCGACCGCTGAGGCCATACCCACAGGAATCTAGAACAAGAATCTACAGAGACTAAGATGTATTTGTATGCACCATCAGGTTGAAGTAGACCGCAATGGTCCAGGTACACACATTGTAGTGGCCTGCTGGACACTAAGAGGGATGTCTGTGGTGGGCATTTGATGTTGGAGCCCTTTATCTGCTGGCAGATGTCACAACAAAGGACGTATTGTTTTGCCTGTTTGTATAGACCTGGCCACCAGAAGCGTTTCTGTAAGAGTGCTACTGTGGCTGAGATACCAGCATGAGCAGAAGCGACACCCTCATGCACTGCTTATATTAGATCTAATCTCTGGTCTTCACTGGGGATCGCTCAATCTCCAACCCCAGGAAGTGTTGCATAAGCAACATTCTGTGTACTGATGTGGTAAGAGTATTTTTTATTGGGTATCCTTTTGGAAGAAGCTTGTCTTCAGCCAAAGTTTCCATGGCAGTCATAATTTCACTATCCAATCTTGCCTGTGAACCAGTCACTGCAGCCACAGAAGCCATAGCTACTACTGATGTGGCTGCTTCATCAGCCAGAGTGTTGCCAATAACATGTACTCCTACATGTTAGTGGCCCACTTCATGTACTACATGGACACGTGGTAGCTTATCCTTGAGATCAGCCACTCTCCCCACAATGTTTTGTGTTTTATGGTGTTCCCTTTGGAGTCTCTAAACCCGTTCAGCTTCCAATGATTGAGGTAATCATTGTAGGACTGGAGGCAGTAGTATGAGTCACAGATAACTCAAATGAGCAATCCTGGCTCTGTATGTTCTGGCATTAGAATAAGGGCTTTGAGTTCAGTCAGCTGAGCTGTGCAGTCCCTTAGGGTCTGTGTGTAGGTATTGTGATGGTGGAAAACTCCATCCTTCATCACTCCACTCACGGTGGCACAAGAGGCTGAATATTGATGTTTCGTACCTACAGCTGGTTGTGCTGAACCATCAGTGTAAATGAGTATGGTATCTGTCAAGTGGCAAAATATCCAGAGGAGCGGGGTACTCCTCTTCGTATTGGAGAAATTCTTGTGTCTGAAGTTTTGGATCAAAGATGTAGTCAACATCGGTGGCAGTCAGGGAGGTTGCCCACTGAATCCAGCGTGGATGTAATAGTTTAGCGTTAGGAACGCTTGCTTTGGTGACGGCTTCTAAAGCTGGCACAAGGGTAACGACAATGATGGTTTGCCTTGGGCAAGTGGCCTCTCCTTAATGGCAGCCATCTGAACTGCAGTTAGATTTTTTTCTGTGGGTGCAAAATGTTGTTCTACATTAGAATATAAATTAGATTTGTATGCTATGGGCACTGTGTCACCCTCGTTAAAGGTACATAAGTAAACCCAATGGCACCAGCAATTATTCTGATGGCCAAATTTGTTTTGTTGTCATGTGTGTTCAAGTGTTTTGCTTCTAGCATGTCTTGTTGCAATTCCCTAAGGATGCATGTGTGTTCAACTGCCCAGTGACTGCTAGAAAAATCAGGGCGTATTAAGTTATAGAGTGGCTTTATACGTTGTGCATAGTCAGGGTTGTAAGTTCTGCCAAAATAAAATACACCAAGTAAAGACTGTAGTCTCTTGAGTGTTAGGTGGGTGAAGTTGTGCACATTTCTCCAGAAAATGCGTGCCAGGCTCTTCCCCTCGTTTGAAATCTTGTATCCCAGGAATAATACGCTGAGAAAGGCTATTTTAGTTTTTCTAAAATACATTTTTTTGCCAAGGGCTGTGAATCCTAAAATGATCCGATCGACCTTGGCAAGATGAATGTTGAGGTCGTCATCTGTGACATAGATTTCATCCATGTAGGACAACGCCTCAGAATCAATATCATGTAATATTGATGTTACACGGGCTGAGAACAGCCCTGGGCTGTTCTTGTAGCCTTGGGGCAAACGCCAAAAGCATTTTTGTGAGCCAAATGAGAATGCACTCAGGTCCCGACTTTCGTGTGCTAAGTTTTAGCAGAAGAAATCGTTGGAAATATCCAACATTGTTTTGTATTTTTTGTGCACTATGTTGTTAATTAGTGCCGTGCTATGTGAATTTTGTATAGCGTATGAATGTGTATGACTGTTTAAGTGTCTATAATCTAAGACCATTCTGTAGGAATGGTCTGGTTTTGCAACGGGAAATAATGGGTCATTGCAGGGACACAGGGCTCAATTACTCCCTAGTAGTTGAGCTGAGTGAGGATCTCCCTCACTGGAGCTTTTGCTTTGTATTTAACAGGATATTATGGCTGAATGTGGGGTGTGGACCTGATAGGTATTACATGGTAAGGAGAATCCTTGCCCCAATCTATATGATTGCCGTACAAAGGAAGTGCCTGCGCTAAAGCCCAATTGACAGCGTAGGCTTCTTGTACAGCTTCTGGAACAAGATCAGAGAAAGAAGGAAAAATTTCGTCTTCCCCATGTGGGAGCTTACGGACATGCTCAGGTGACCAGTCCTGTTCAGCCAGCAGGATGTCACAACTAAGTTCATCCCAGAATATCACCCCAATCGTGCGCACTACGTCTCCCCCATTTGGATATTTAAATCATAAAACCTGTCGGGTGGGAGAACATGCACATCTGCAGTATCAACTGCTATGAAACCACTAGTTGCTGTTGCATCCGGATGATCTTTCAGATTCTGGTGACATAGCATGACCTCTGCTGCACTGTCTAACAGTGTCACTGCCCACGTCTTATTCTTCAGCAATGTTCTCAAGTGTACTGGCATTTTTAATTGACAGTGCTGCCACCTTTTTCTTTTTAAACTGTGGCTTTAGTTGTGGGGACCTTTCTTCTTTTTAGTCTGAAGACTGTGATGAGTCTTTCTTCAGTTTCACGTATTCAGGACGTCAATCAGGATAGCCCTTTTCTCGCTACGTCTATCTGGTGCATCCTGAAAGGACCGAGAGGGAATCAGTATATCTGTCAGGATCTTTCATATTTTCTCTATTTCTGAGAGTATATCTCCTTTCGGAGTTCTCTGGATGTGGAGAATCTGCTCTCTGATTTTGTCGATCTTTAAATTTATTTTGTTTATCCCAGTGCTTCTTAGAACCCTCCTGTTCCTGTTTAGTACCTTCCTTTGGGGTGATACACTATAGTTCAAGCTTCTTTGGCTTGGCTCCCAAACTATCCCCTCCTATACTGGTATGGGTGTCGGAAATATTTTTCGGTAGCTGTTTCTCCTGGTCCAAGTGTGGAACCTCTCAGAGGCGCTGGCATTTAGCTAGTGTTACCGCTTCCCCTTGAATGTTACTGATTATGATTGAGGAGACCGTGTTGAATTTAAGCATTAATTTCTTCCCCAAATTTAGGGCTGGTTCAGCCCCGTGCTCATTCTGTATTTGTTTTAAGACTTCCGGCAAATTGGCAAGTGTCGGGGTACCATGTGTGATAGTATAAATTGCAGCAAGGACTGTACCCCATGTGGTGCAGTCATCCACAGAGGGAACCATCCCAAAGGGCAAGCACATTGTAAGAATTCTATGTTTCTCCTGTGGTCCTGTATGGAGAAACACAGCTTCCAGCTGATTTGTTTTCTGGGCTATCAGGAACGGTATTTTCTCTCGTTCCGTGGGTACCTTACCCATGATAGTAGTACTGTTTGTGGATTAATCCCAGTAGCCAATTGATGTCCAGCAGGTGCTGGTGGTGCTGGGTGCGCTGGTGTAGTGTTCAAAGTTCGCATTACAAACTGAACAAGTCGTCTGTAAAGTGTTAGCATTTCAAGGTATACGTTTCGCAGGTCTGCTGCCTGTATACTTTGAATACCTGGGTGAGGTGTGTGTGGCAAACAAAGGCCACGTTGGTCCATCAATACCTACGGGACCTAATCTCACGGGTTTTATTAAATGTTGTAGGGTGCCATTAAACCAGTTCAGATGTTCTTGATAAGTAATCGGAATCTAAAGATACTGGTATGCTTGGCACCGTTGAGGTATGTTTTCAATTCTATATGCATGAAATGTGAATGATCTTTGGTCTTCCTCAGGAAAGGTGACCCAATAACAGAATGTTTCTCTTTGGTGAGCTTCACTGGCTTCTACTATGAATGTGACATCCCCGCCCTCATCTGTTAAGCCATGCGCTAATAGATGTAATGTTGATGCATGTCTAGCATTCTTTGAAATGTCTATGGTGTTAGCCATGTTGTATAATGGGTATAAGAGGTGGAACACTAAATGGGGAGCAAAGTCCTTTTATAAGTTTGAGCTCGAACAACCTAAGTATTATCAGGGTACTGATACCCACAAGAGATATTGTCGATCATTGACCAACAATTCCTAACAGAAATGAATGAGTGAATGAGTAGATGGTGTTGTATGCACAGGTCATAGTGAATATAATAATAAACTATTTTAGAAGGGCAGGGCTTGCACAGGCAGCAGATAGGCAGGTGTTTTGTTAGTAATTGTTGTTACTGAAAGTGTAGTGAATCCTAGTTTGTTTTAATGGGATACAGAAGTGAGCTTCTCCTTTGGCCTGCAGACCTGTGTCCCGTCACCTAGTGACTTTTACCCTAGTTAGCTTGCTCTGTTTTAGCACATTTATGTAATTATATGTTTCCAAAATGGCTGCCTTGTTTCTTGTTAGTCCAATGTTTTAGCTTCTCCTTATCAGTGCCACTGCGATAAGGGGCCAATATCAAGTGACAAAGATAAACAAACTGTAGGTGTTCACATTAGGTACTTTCCCTCTTCACACCTTCGAGGGAATTGTTTACATAATTTGCCGTCCTACGCATGTCTTGTTATCTATTGTTTGGGAACAGACGTACATCAGAGGTCCGAGCAGATCTGTATAAATGCACTTCACTTAGACAGATAGTCAGAAGGTTTCCAATGAGAGGCCATCGCTGCTATCGATGCTGCACATCGCCCTGACGCTGACCCAGTTTTCGTGTTTCTACGGAGTCTGAGCTAGAGACCTCATTCCTAGGTAACAAGGCTGTGGGGGCTCTTCTCATGTACATGGCATTGGCGGATTAGGTTTAACATACCTAGCTGTCTTTTAGGTTAGAGGTTAGGCTCATTATGCTAGGGTATTAGGACATAGCTCATACTTTATGTCATTACATGTTATTGCAAGATGGTGGGGATATTTGTATTAATGACTCTTGTCTTAACAATTCTGTTTCTTCCATTATTCATTATCCTGATCATTGCAGCCCATGCAACATATCGCAGATTGCAGTTTTGTTAAATAAAACCTATTGAAAACTTTACTGCATATCCTACATTGCGTGTTTGATTGAAACATATTGTTAATGAGAGAAAGGGGTAATCTCGGTTTAACCACAACTCTCCCTGAGATGACACACTCTAGAGTGCATGCGTAAAGGCTGCCACAAATCACCTTTTACTGTTTGAGTTTTTGGTGAGGAGCTGCTTGTGAACGAGAGGGTTGGGACGACAGTTGTGACTTGTTGTAGGACTGGCATAGTCACCTACAAACATAAGTACTGTCATCCTTAAACCAGCAGTCTTGCCTAGAGCAAAAGTCAAACTATGACAGTGTGACACATACCATTTATGTCTAAAGGAGATCTGAGAAATGCAGCAGATCATCAACCATCATTATAACATCTCCCTCAGTTATCTGGACCGCCCCCCTGGGTACGCAGTTCAATGCTTCTTTAGGGTGGTGCAACCAGTGCCACCACACTGGGTGCCAAAAAGCTTGGGAGGCTGCATTTCAAAACTTCCTATATTTTTTAAAGGCAACTCATCATAAAATAGGTCAATTGGATAATGTGCCTTCTGCAAAGCACAACCTGTAACATGCAGATCACAGAATAATATTTCATCTAGATAGCACAGTGGGTTACAGCTTTTGTCACAGATCATTTTGTTACTTCCAGCTCATAAGTTATAGTCCTAATAGCACAGTGATCTATCAACTGCAAAGCATGAGTTTAGAACTTTATTATTTTTTCCCCAGTCTTTCATTATTCTAAGGTTGCAAAAAAGGATTGCTTCGGATAGTAATATATTCTTGTTTGCAACGACAAACTCATCCACTGTGCTATGTTTTAAATATGAGTATTTCTCCAGACAAGCAATCACAACCCAATTGCGAGTCTGGCGGTACAAAGACCCCCAGGCTCACGGAGGAGGTCGGACCGCCGCAGCTGTGACGGTCCAATCACCTTATTGAAAGATTGGCGGTCGGTGCCGCCAAAAGACTGCCGTCTCTGCCAGGATCTTTGATCCAGACGAGATGACGGTGGTTGGGGTTGTAATCAGCCACGACGGCGCTGAAGTCAGCGCTACAGTGCGGATTAAATCCATGCTCTCTGCCAGCCTTTTCATGGCTGTTCAACTGCCATGAAAAGGCTTGGGCGGAAGAAGTGCATGGGGCCACAGGGGGCCCTTTGCACTGCCCATGACATTGTTGTGGGGATTGCAAGGGCACCCCTCCCAAGCTCCACAGGAATGCACACTGTCTGCTTTGCAAACAGTGCACATTCCGAGGATGCTGGGGGCCCCCGTATGATGGCATTGGACTCGGCTCCATGTGGAGCCAAGTCTAATGCCGCTGCTTGATTTTCACTGAACTGGTTGGCGGTAACTTGGTTTCCACCAGTCAGGTCCAGTGGAAAACTCGTAATGGGGCCGGTGGGGAAAGCGCCAGCCCTGCGACGTTATCCTCACCACATGTCTGGCGGTTGGGCTTTCTGACCTCTAAACTCGCAATCAGGCCCATAATGCCTACCAGTATGAATGACATGTGCCTCCTACACCTTTTAGTCCTCATTGTGCTATGTAACATGTTATATACATTGATCTAAACATAGTGTTTTAAATGGGCAGATGCTCTCCAGTATCTGCACTTCTTTAATTTGATAGGGAGATTCCCTGCACTTCGCAGCACTGTTACAATACATTTAAAGGAAGAGAACCGGCACTTTTCAGGAGAAAACAACTACTGTAAAGAGTGAGTACCTTCCCTTTCACATTCCCATTGAAAGCACTGTTTACACACTTATAAGAGCCATTGTCGCTGCATAATATGTGCATAATATGCACATATTGCATGATATATTGCATGATATAAAGCACTGACACTCTACACTGGTCAGAGTAAATATAAAATAAATTAATTACATGCAAGGGAAGGACTATGGAGAGATAGAGACACCGTTGAAGGGTTGTAGTGAGGGAATTTGTAGAGAAGGATAACAAGGGGTTTGCCCAACAAAGATGGTTGTACCGAGGACCATCTGTGGTAAGCCAGCCCTGACACAGATGATCGGTGTCTGCCAGCTCACAGACTTTAGTGCCCATTTTCTCATTGCTCTGACATTTGCACTGTGAAGAAACGAAGCTCATTTTTTCCACAGCTCTGATGAGAGAGGAGTCAATAACCAGGTTTTGAAACCAGGAGAGATGAGGTGTGCCCATTTTTGTAATTTAGGAGTATTTTCAATCCACGTGACATAATAGTTATACTTATGGTTAATAAAAACGATTGCATTTCGTGGACACAAATTTCCATAGAAGCAAAATATATTTGTTGTAGTTTTCAACGCTTTCTACACCGTGCGCATTGCGGGAACTTTTGACTTGACGAGTGTGAACCTGTAGCAGCCATAGGCGGAGGAAGCGTCTTTGACATCTTTTGGGGGACACGTCATTTCTGGTTTCATGTGCTGCCTCTTTATAAGTCTTGTTTCTCTCTCTTAGCCCTCCATGGTTCAAGGTGTCTCTCCTTTCCAAATAAACCCCATTTAGATTCTATTTTGTTCTGCTTCAAGGGGGCATTATGTAGAGGTAAATAAAATGCCACAAAATCTGTACTGCAATTTTCTAATTTTCTATGAGATGATGAAAGCTAAAACAATTTTGCCTCTCAGCCAAGTAATTTTTATCTATAATGGATATCTTCTCTGGTATATACTTTTGCAGTAGAGGTGACTAATTGCTTGCATCTTGCAAGTTTCCCAGGATTCAAAGCCCTTCCTCATTAACTCTATATCTATTTTAACCATTTAAGTCATTTCCTGTAATGGATGTTCTTAATTGGCGGAAATGCATTCTCGTGGGGTCCTGTTGTACGAATACCATATTGATGACGCCACTATAGGTCACTTACAATGTTCAAAATTAGGCCTTGTGAGTAAACGATTATTTTATTCAAAACCATTGAATAACACTAACTAACCATCCCTGCTGACGTTTAATGACATCAGTTTAAAGACAAGGCTAAGTATTTTAACTCTCAGCAGAGGTAAATCTTGCAATACCAAAATGTCATTTTCAAATCCCACTAAAACAAGAGTTATAGATACATGATGAGAGTTCGATGCTTTTATTTACAAAACTTATTTCTGACATTACATGGTGGCCCCTTACTATAAGCTGATGCGCTTTACAAACAGAATGCGTAAACGTAGTGCACGATTATTTTACATAAAATCTACATGTTCACCTAACTACATTGTCTTCTTGAGCTGCAGAGGCATTTTCGCTTTTGATGTCAGTAGGCCCATGTGGCTTTTTTAATTAGGCTCATAATGTTAATACAAAATAATGAGAACATTTAAGCTAATTGCATAAAAACAGACATTGGCGCATAGAACAGTTGTATACAGAGCCATCAAGAGAATATATTTCAAAGAATAAAGACCGATATACATTCACAATATTCAGGGAATGCTGTGTTTTGTTGAGAATTATATACGCACATTGTCTACATTCCCGCCTCAGCTTCCAGGCATAGCCAATGAACTTTACTGATATATAATTTGCCACTGCATTATTTCTTTCATGGAGCCATAAAAAGGTGTCCCTGCCATTTCCTATTAGTCGCTCACAGAAGAGTAATTTGGCGACGATAGTTGTTTCTGGAAAATCGGACTGGCAAGTAAGGAATAGGTTTGGGTCTCTGCGACTCTGTATTCATGCCTGCACACATTTCCCTTGAGGGGGGTTCCTCAGGTTTATTTTCGCTTCTTGAAGAGCAAATGTGAATTCTGAGAAAATAGCTGCATGGGCATTTCGACACATTGGTGGATCCTGGGTTTATTTAT
Source organism: Pleurodeles waltl (assembly GCF_031143425.1). Lineage (NCBI taxonomy): Eukaryota > Metazoa > Chordata > Amphibia > Caudata > Salamandridae > Pleurodeles > Pleurodeles waltl. The sequence goes on along the minus strand of NC_090450.1, from coordinate 151,371,994 downwards.
TTTTTTACTTCCTAATTTCTATCCTTCCTTTCTTAGAGCACTTTTCACAGCGAAGCAGCATTCCATAATCCATTAAAGCAGTTTTATTAAGTTAAAACAATTACTCTTACCTACAGGCATAAATGTGCAGTGGTTCTGATGTATGTAGCATAGCCGTCATTTAGGAGTCGCACTAGGAACCCCTGGCTTGCCCCTTTCCATCCCTGTTTGAGACTGACATTAAAAATGACTGTGTTAGAATAAATAAGCAGTAGTGTAAGAAAGTGTGAGCGAAAATGAATGAGAGAGAATGAAAGAGTGTGAATGAGTGAGCGTGTGATTTTATGCCTGTGACTTTGTCATTAGCCCCATCATACTGAAGATAATGTAGATTTTCCTAGTTTATGACGGAAAGTCTTAATTTTATTAAAGACACGGAGGCGAGTATTATGCGTTTCTTTTCTTGCTTTATTTAATGAGCAGCAGTCAAGAAACTACAAATCCCATAAGGCTTAACATCTGTAGCCAATGGGATTAAAAAGATAGTTCAAAACACACAGAACCAATAGTAATTACGATATGGCATTATGACGTCACTTGACTGCAAGCAGCCCTCTTTTCTTGCAAATGAAGTCAGTTAACTGTGAACAAAGGAAACAACAAGCAAAGAATAAACAGAGCCATGAGGAAAGCAAAAACATCAGAGAAAAAGTCCAGGAGCTTGCAGAAGCGAGGGTGGTCCGGCCAAACCGACAGGGATGATCCAAGTCCTGAAGGGAACGAAATGTTTGGATGACCTGACGGGATCTGATTAGGACGTTGTCTGAGTGGTTGAAGCCGGAACTAGAGAAAGGGAGGGAAAACAAAGTTATACAAGAGGTGGGATAATACTCGCCTCCGTGTCTTTAATAAAATTAAGACTTTCCGTCATAAACTAGGAAAATCTACATTTTATGTCAAGACCGGAGGCTCCTATTATGCGAGTTTAAAGCATATTAATCACGTTGAAAGAAGCATTATCAATTGGTTTGCAATAAAACACTTTAAAAGTATTATCATTGGACCAATCCGCAGATTTTAGAATATCCTCCAAACGGGAACCCGCCCAAAAGGCTTTGGAAGCCATAGCCCCCCTAGAGGAATGAGCTCCAAACTTGGAAACATCAATACCAGCCAAGGACATAATCAGTCTTACCCAACGTGCTAGTGTAGCAGAAGAAACAGGGTTATGGGGTTTTCTGAAAGATATGAGAAGTTGGGAGGAGGATGTTCTCAAATCTGCGGTTCTATGCTCATAGACTTTGAGACATTGTCCTACACACAATTTTGGTTGAAGCGGAAAATAGGGATAAAAGACTGATGACAAATTCGTCTTAGTGCGTCTTACAACCGAAAACAACACACCCGACGGGGTGAATTGACGGCTGGAGACGTCCAAAGCCTTAACATCTGATAACCGTTTAATAGAAACTAAACATAATAACATTGTTAATTTAGCAGATAAAAGCTTTAATGATAAACTTGAATTATCTGGTAATGCAATCAAATATTTCAAAACAATATTAACATCCCACAAGTGGTTGTATTTTGGTAACGGAGGTTTAGAAAATTTTACTCCCTTCAATAATTTACAGACCAACGGGTGCTCGCCTACTGGTTTCCCGTGAACATGAATATGGTTGGAAGAGATAGCAGATCTGTAAAGATTGATAGTGCGAAATGCTTTACCTTTGCTAGCTTCCGAGGCTAGAAAATTTACGACAAAAATAACATCTGCTGAAAAGGGATCAATTTGTCTTCCCACACACCAGCAATCCCATAGAGACCAGGCCGCCTTATAGGCTTTTTTGGTGCCTGGGGCCCAGGAGCTTGAGATGTAATGGGAAGCTTCTGCCGAAATGACAGGGGAAGACTGGGGATTCCTGATATTTTCCAAGCGGATAAGGTTAGGATATTGTTCAGAATAAGGGGGTGAGCACGGTGAAGAGGGTCTAGCAGCAGATCCGGAAAGGATGGAATTAGCAAGGGAAAATCTATTGACATTTCTAAAAGAGTGGGGAACCAAATTTGAGATTGCCAAAACGGGACGATAAGAGAGAGAGAGGCGTGTTGACGTCTGGCCTGAGCCAGAACCCTGTTGATCATTATGAAAGGAGGAAAGGCATAGTTGAGGGAAAACGACCAGTCTTGAGAGAAAGCATCTGATGCTAAGGCTAAGGGATCTGGGCGCCAGCTGTAAAATTGGGGAAGTTGTGTGTTGAGTCGGGATGCAAAAAGGTCTATGGAAAAAGGGCCCCATAAGGATTGAATGCTGTGAAACACGGAAGGATGAAGTCTCCAATCGCTGGAGTCTCGAAGGTGACGAGAATGCCAATCCGCCACTGTGTTGAGAGTCCCAGGAAGATACTCTGCATGTACCGAAAGATGGTTTGAGAGGCAAAACTCCCAAAAGCTCTTGGCTAGATCTGCCAAAGGTTTGGATCGTGTGCCCCCAAGATGGTTTATATATCTGACTGCAGATATGTTGTCCATCCTGAGCAGGATTGCACAATGTACTTTGTTCTTTGCAAGACTTCTGATTGCAAAGGAGCCTGCAAGCATCTCTAAACAATTGATGTGCAATTTGGACTCCTCGCTTGACCATGTACCTCCAGTCGAGATGGGTCCACAGCGGGCCCCCCAGCCTTGATGACTTGCATCGGATTCTAACACAAGATCTGGGGCTGATGGAAAAATACTTCTCCCGTTCCAAGCAGCTAAATGGTCTATCCACCATTGAAGCTCCGTGCGAGACTCTATGTCCAAAGGAACGAGATCGGAATACGAAAGCCCCTTTCTCAGGTGTTGAATCTTTAATCTTTGAAGGGCACGATAATGAAGGGGACCCGGAAAGATTGCTTGGATGGAGGAGGAGAGAAGACCTACAACTCGGGCTAGAGTTCGGAGGGAAATGAGGGAATTTCGGAGAATTTGTAGAATTTCTGATTTTATGGATTTTATTTTTGACGATGGTAGAAGAAGGGACGCTGAGAGGGAATTGATTTGAAACCCTAGAAATTCTACGACTTGGGAAGGGATAAGAAGGGATTTTTCTCTGTTTATTATGAAACCCAATTGCTCCAACAGAGAGCAAGTCGTTTGCAGGTGGAGTATGAGAGTCTGAGGCGATTGACTTAGGATGAGGATATCGTCTAGATAAATTAATAATCTTATCCCTTGAGCTCTTAGAAAAGCTACCACGGGTTTCATGAGTTTTGTGAAGCACCATGGGGCCGACGATAGAACGAAGGGCAGAGAGGTAAAGTGATACATTTTGTCTAACCATTGGAATTGGAGAAATTTTCTGTATTCTGGATGAACCGGAACGACTAAGTAAGCGTCCCGTAGATCCAATCTGACCATCCAGTCGTTCTGGAGGAGAATATCTCTGAGATGGAGGATTGTTTCCATTTTGAAATGCCGGTATACTACAAACCGGTTGAAATGTTTTAGATTGATGACTGGACGCATCTTTTTGTTTTTCTTTTGAACAAGAAAAATTGGGCTGATAAAACCTGAAGGAAGGGGAAGAGTGGGCGCAATCGCTTGTTTGCGTAACAATGTGTCTACCTCTAGGGAAATTAGATGAACCATTTCTGTAGAAAATTGGGGAGGAGGTTGGAAAAAAGTTTGGACAGGAGTAGAATAAAGTTCTATTTTGTAACCTAGAACTGTGTTTAACACCCAAGCATCTTTTGTTATTGCATGCCAATTTGACAGAAAATGGGAAATACGACCTCCTGTCGGGAAAGAATCGACAAAGAGGCTTACCTGTTGGGTTGGTGGCTCTGGAATGTCTGGTCGACCTGGCACGGTATCCTCTGCCACGTTGGGGGTAGAACTGAGGTCTAAAGTCCTGCTGATATGAGCTGTAATAACCTCTGGAGCCTTGATTGGTGAATCCGCGGCCGGTAAAGCGACCCCTGCCTCTACCGGCCCTGGCAAAAACCCGCTGGTGAAACATTTTTCTCATGGACTGTTGGGCTTTGGTTAACGAGGTGAAAGTAGCAACATATTTGCCGAGGTCCTTGATAAAGGAGTCTCCAAAAAGCTGTCCATCCGATTGGAACTGAGGTTGAACGGTTGCCAATTTGACGAGTTTGGGATCAAGTTTAATAAGTAGACCTTTACGTCTCTCGTGAATAAAGGAAGAATTTGCATTTCCCAAAAGGCAGAAACAACGCTGAATCCATAAAGATAACTCTTCTGGGTCCAGAAAGGACCCGTCTAGTCTGGCTGATTCCACAAGATCGAAAATTCTAGTAAGAGGCCCAGTAATATCTAAGAGTTTATCTTGGCAAGAGGACCAAGCTTTATCTACGCCCTTGCGCGGGTCCTTGCCTTGTTTGGTGAAGAAAGTCAACATTTGTTCATCAATAGTAGGAGTGATAGTGGCTTTGTTGGAAAGTACGGGACGAGGACATTCAGACTTTAATTTGGACCTGGTTTGTTTGTCTAGTGGAGAAAATAGTTTTTGTGCCACATAACGACCCACATGGTCCGCTGGAAACCACTCCGTGGAATTGGGATGATGAATTTGAGAGGGATCGAACATAGGAAAACCCTCTGAGTCAAAGAGAGAAGGGGTAGCAGAGGTTATTTTTGGTTTCTTTGGAGGAATGGAAAAGGACTCATCATCGTCTTTGTCAGATAAATAAGAATCTGAATCTACATCAGGCATATCTTCGTCTGTATCTTGAATAACTGGAGAAATAACCGGGAGAACATTGCGTTCTTTAGATTTTCGTTTTAGAGAAGATTTTGGCGCCATATTGTTATACTCCTTGGCAGGAGCCTTGTGAGGAACCGCGTCCTCTGGCATACGTGAGAAGGACTCACTTTCCATATGCGTCCCCATATCTGGCTTCGCTGGTGGACGCGTACTGCATTCCCCCGCAGTCTGGGCCGATTTGGAAATTAAGTTAGAAAGGTTATTCTCCAGATTTTTTGATAATTTTTGTAATGAGGAAGAAACTGCCTGATGGACAGAGCTTCTGATGAAATCACAAAGTTCATGTCTCATGTCTTCCAGTTCAGAGGAAACACTCTGTTCCATAGAGGAATTGCCAGGTTCCATTATGTCTTTAAAGACAGTAAAATATGTAGAAATAAAATTGAATTGAAAAAATTAATTTTGAAAAGTCAGGAGACCAAAAGCGAGAAAAAACGGAGTCTTTTTGAAAGCAGAGGGACTAGAAAGGGTTAATAAAATAACCCTGGTCTAAAAGAAGCCACTAAAGTTGCTCTAGATAATAAAGAAGAATGCCGTCAGAAGCGCTCTGATATACGACGTCTCTGCCTCAGGAGCAAACCGAGTGACGGTTGCTGCCTGAGGCAAAAGAATGTTCGGAATTTTTGAACGCGCGCGCCGTGCGTCTAAAGTAAACAAAGCCGGCGTCAGCTGGAGCGCACGGCTGGAAACCCTCTGAGAGAGGGCCGGAAGAAATGTAAACAGACGGCAGTTGCCGTGAGCTGGAAAGGCATGAAAGGAATGCCTAAAAGCGGAACGCACGCGACGCGTGCTGAAATTCAGAAATAAATTGAGAGCTGACTGGGTCAGCTCCAAACAACAGAAATACAGTTGACGAGTGGTCGGAGTCGGATATAAACATGCGGCAACTTGCCGTCTAACATGACAAAGGCCAAAATACAGTATTATTTACAAACCAACAGCATTAAAATATCAGATAATGTATTAACAAGGAGAAAAGAAAATGCGACTTATCTCGACTGCAGCAGCAAGAAAAGAGGGCTGCTTGCAGTCAAGTGACGTCATAATGCCATATCGTAATTACTATTGGTTCTGTGTGTTTTGAACTATCTTTTTAATCCCATTGGCTACAGATGTTAAGCCTTATGGGATTTGTAGTTTCTTGACTGCTGCTCATTAAATAAAGCAAGAAAAGAAACGCATAATAGGAGCCTCCGGTCTTGACATAAAATTATTGTCTTATGGCGATACCCACTACAAAATACTGGTGATAGCATAGATGAGGCAATTCTTAGCATGGCAGTTACCTGTGACAGAATACAGGCGCTGGCACACTGGGGGTCATTTTTGGCATAATGGGCACCCATGGTTAAATCCTGGCACTGGCATATTAGAGGTGCTTCCTGGCATATAGGGCAACATGAAAAAAAAATACTGGCATACTTGAGAAAATTCTTTGCCATGTGTACACCAGAGGCAAAACGTTGTTACTAGCACATTGGATGCAATTCTTGGCACAAATCAGAATAACTTAACATATGGGAGGATAGCAACTGAGAGAGTGCAGTTTATATGCTTAGAAATTATCATGTAATGTTTATGAACTACTGCGTAATAATGCCGCATAGAAAATGTATTAATGTATTTTGCTACACGTACGCTTGAAATGCGCCCACGGAGAGTGGCCACCAATATTTACAATGACTAATGAAACTGATTAATAATGATGAAATGTTATGTTAAGAATATAATTTTGCACTAATAATAAAAGGTTATATGTTAAAGTTCTGCTAATAAATCATTAGGCCTTAGTTAGCATGAGTTGAGGCCTAGCTGCCTGGTTTCATATTAAATGTGTTTTTCTAACGTGCAGTGTGCTGACTTGCTGAAGGACATGAACTCGTATTTTTCCAAAGCTAGAAGATGAATGTAACTGTAGTAGATCTGTTCTCATGAAATTCGACTTGCTTAATGAAACCTTCTTGCTGAATGCAACAGTGTAGACTACTCGCAGATACAAGGTCGCCTGATCCGGTACAGACAATGGAACCACTGACTAAAGATGCAAAGAGGACCACAAGAGTATAAAATCATACCGGACATTCTACCCACTGAAGACGTCAACCATAAGGACCACTAAACTACGTCAGAACTGTTATGGGGTGACAAATTTAATGAAGTCATTGAAACCCTATTGGAGGGAGATAGTGGGGTACTGACCCCAAACAATTAAAATTTAGGGGATTGTACAACAGAAAAGGGATTAAAAACCCTTGACACAAGGAAGTAAATCAGAATAGGAGACTAGGAGATAGAGGAGAGAGAGATGCTGTTGCGTTTTGCTATGACCCAGACACTTTGTTACTCTGCATAGAGACTTTGCTGTTTGGTTCTTCAAACTAGCCTTGCCCTTATATTGCCCATTTACACTTTACCTCCTTATGAGGGAAGTGCCCCCTTTTCACCCGACTGCTGAATTCCTGGCGAATCAACTGATGTCCTGAGGACGAAGACCGAACCTGTATGCTGACCCAATATGGAGGGTAACTATATGACAATGAAATTGTAATTGTCTGTTTGCTTTTCCTTTCTAGGTACCAACTGCTTCTTTTGACAGAGACCCTAGTTAGATGTTTTTCTAAATTGGTGTTGCTAAATTGTTTTGCATGAAGCCCAACATGCCAATGCTAAATCGAGGTTAGGTGAGGGGTTCACTAAACCAACGCAAATAGACAAATGACTGGATCTATGCTTTGTGAAACAATGTGATAGTGATTCTCTGCTAAGGATAACCTATGTTGACGACGTGCTATATTCTAATATTTGTGATTCTTGCCTTGATGAAATCTTATCAGAGTTCCCATATTGTGACTATGCTAATGTGTTTCTTGGTTTTGAGACTATTAAACTTACTAGTAGAATTGTAATCAATAGGGAATAAACTTCATATAATAGTACTAAACTGGTGTGGTTATTCATGACTGAAAGGTCATGGTGGTTTCTGAGTTTTATTAATATCTTTGACTAATCTGAATTGTCTTATTATGGTAAATATTGATGACGTTATTGACATATTGATTGACATGCTGATTAGTTATCTCGTCCTAAGGTGTCTTCAATCAGGGTCAAAAGATTAATTGGCCTAAAACGAGTCCCAGAGTGAGTAAATTAGTCATAAAGGGACGCGTTATCACAACCAACCCAAATGCTGGCCCTGACATACTGAGGTATTTTATGACATAATGGTCACCAATAGGCCCATATTCAAACTGGCACAAACTTACAAAATACAATACTATTTTGTAAGTTTGTGCCACTTTTGCGTAAAAAAATGCGCAAATGCAAATGCGGTACAAAAAAAGTATGAATATGGGCCATAGTATATGATTGCTATTAATGGACAAATTCTGACACTGGCATATTTACATTTTTATTGATATAGGTTGGGGAATCCATGACAGATGGGGGCACCCATGACAAAATGCTAACCCTGACACAATGGAGATAATTGTTGACATAGGGGCACCCGCAGCACATTTTGAACACAAAATTGGTTAACTGCTGAAGAATGTAAGGATTCTCTTTGCACATCTTGAAAGAATTTGGGGCCAGATATAGCAAATTCCGGCATTGCGACTCATAAATTGCGAGTCTGAGCGACTCGAAATTTGCGAGTCGCAATGCCGGATGCAGGATGGTGTCCCTGACACCATCTGCGAGACGCAAGGGGGTCGCAATGGCCCACCTCATTAATATTTATGAGGTGGGTCGCAATTTGCGACCCCCTTGCAAGTCGCAGAACTCACAGGGATGGTTGCCTGCTGGAGACAGCAGACCACCATGTCTGTGACTGCTTTTTACTTTTTAAATAAAGCAGTTTTTTTTTGTAATGCAGCCCGTTCTCCTTAAAGGAAAATTAGTTGCATTACACACGAAAAAATGAAACGTGTCAGTTTCATTTTTTCAGAGCAGGCAGTAGTCCATAGGACCACTGCCTGATCCGAAAAAAAAAATTCTGGGCCATTCACAAAGGGGAAGGGGTCCCATGGAGACCCCTTCCCTTTTGCGAATGGGTTACCACCAGTGTGACACTGGTGCTAACTGCGAATTGCTTTGCGATCGCGGTCACAAAGCAATTCTTCATTGCGATGCGACTCGCAAATAGGAAGGGGAACACCCCTTCCTATTGCGAGTCGCATTCCCATTTTGCGAGTCGGTAACCAGGTTACCGACACGCAAAATGGGAATGGGCATCGCAAGGTGGCTTTTACGCCTCGCAAACAGCGATTTTCACTGTTTGCGAGGCGCAAAAGCCTTGCTACATCTGGCCCTTGAATGTTTTTTTAATGCTCTTTCCATGCTTATGGAATTTTAGCAAGTTTATATGAAAACTGTGCTTCTAAAGGCACTATTTTCCATTATTCTCTTCATATTTTTCTTGGGAGGAGAAACCCCCATGGAGGGTGTGGATGAATCTCTTGGCTCACTACTACATTCAGGAGAAATATTACCTTTTAGAATTTTCAAAGATAACGTCAGCACCATTAAATAGGTGGTATCTTAAATATGCATTTGTCTGTGTTATGTTGCTATCCTTATCAGTGATTGACAATGGAACTTCACGATGTCAATCATTGTGATTAGGGTCATGTGACATATCTACAAGAAAAAAATAGGGTCAAGGGTTATATGATGTCACTTACTGTAATGTCATTAAGGCCAAAAGCTATGTGATGCCACTTTCACTACCCCTAGCATTTTGGTGAATTGATGCTCGTGGTATGTAGATAAATCATATCAATGTGGATAGAAAACATACATACAGAATTGCAATATGTCAAATGCAAGGAGACAATCATTAGTATAAATACCAAATACCAACACCTCTACAGAGAGTGAACTTATTGTCAAATCCACCCAATAATATTAAAAATTCAAAGAAACACTTAATAAAAACAATCTGCCAGAACACTTAAGGGTGTATACAGGTGCAATTGTAAGTTATTTGCAAACCTCAGAGACCGGGCTGGAGTGATAGAGGGAGAAGGTATGGAGTTGCTGGCTAAGAAGCACTTGTTACCGTTCTCTTCTAAATGGTGGAATGAGGAAAGGGACAGATGTTGGGTAAGGAGTTTGGGTCATAATGAATTTGGTACTTTCGGTGCACAATCACATTTTGGTCAATCTATATTCTTTTGTTGAAAGTAGTTGTGTCAAGTCACTTGAATGAGATTCCTATTTGGTCAGATAAACATATAATACTCAATTTCCTAAACAGGTTGTGAGTAGAACGTTGCACACTAGACTTGCATGTTTGTGTATTTTCTTGTGTTTAACCAGGAGTCAGGTCTTGGTGGTAGGTATACGAGGACTACGGTTGAAGCAGTCTCTTCCGAATAAAATACAGGGTGCTGCATGAAGGTAAGCTTTAAAAACAGGCCAGCTAAATGCTAGAAATACCAGTCATAAAGTCTGGAGAAGGCCAATGACTCTGCAATTTCCTTGAGGTCGTGTTCTGTAGAAATAATTTTATTACACTGATACGTCTAAGCTGTTAATTGTTTTTTTCAGCAGTGTTCCTGTGTTTGTCCTGGTGCAGGTGACTATGTAGAATAAACCCAAGAGATGCTCTTTCAGTGATGGCTAGAGCATTTTCTGAAAGACTTGAAGCTAAGGCAAGATTGAACTTGGGTGTCGGGAAAAGAGGAGAGATATGGTGAAACCATTTCCGAGATCTGATTTGCAGCCATTCAGGACTGTTTGGTGCCTAGAGAATTAGCCACACTGGAGAAATGATCATGATATTAGACTTTCAAATAGAGTTGTGTTCTTCAGTTGTTAGCTATGTAGTATATAGGCATTCTCAATAATTAATTCCAGAGAGTCAAACTGTATATTGAAGAGTGTGCTAGAACAGGAAGGCGGACAGAGAAGGAGGCGTCAACCTACATCTGCTAATATCAATTTATGAAGAAGGATTCAACACAGTTTAGGGCATTTATTTTAATACGCATACAGTCTCTTATGGTGTGTTTTGGGGATATTATGATCAATGGTGTCAAATTTATCTAACAGAGCAAGTAGAATAAGCAGATGTGCAGTATCCGGAATTCACAAGGTGTTTTGATGGTTTGCACACTGGCTACTTAAGCAATTTCAGTTGATTGATGATACCACCCTCAAGTTTGTTTCCTAAGAATTAGACATATAAATATTTTCGTCATGGGTCAACATTTTGCGTAATTCAGAACTTATGCATTATTTAAATGTGTAAGGTTTAAACCATTTCATATTAGCTCACGTCTGCATGATTTGTGCTCAGAGGAGAAGAAAAGTTGGCACTAAACCATTCGTTTTCAGCTCAAAACAGTTTCAGGCCAGTCCATGAAATATGACCTATGGGGCAACTTTCACAAGAGAAAACGGCCAATGGTATTTCATGCAACATGTAATTTTCACTTTACATTCTGTGCATTACCTCCCTACCAAGAATGGGTGACTGGAGACTTCACAGAAGTTATTAAGGAGGTCGGGAGCTTTTTTTCTTAATGAACTGAACGACTTGTCAAACCTTCAAGAAGTCTAAGGTGCTTATTCTTGCACAAACACAGCAACACATGTTGTCTTAGAGTCTTTGAACATAAAACAGCAAAGAGAGCTCCTTTCTCACCTTTTGTTTTGCGAATGCATAACGTCTCCATGGACAGGATCTGTGGGAGTGATGGGTACTCGAAGTTTAGGAAATAGCCAGTTTTTAACACCCTTTTCCCCTCTTCCTGCCCATTGAGCTGCCTCCTCACATGCCAAAGGCGTGTTTCCTTATGTAGACCATGACTCCTCTTCACTTAAAATTCATCATCGTACTTATATAGGTCTTTTATTTCCAATTTTCTTGTCATTACTCCTCTCTAAGTAGGTCCTCTCTATTTCTCCTATTAACCCCTGCAATTGTCTATTGCTCACTATTTGCTTTTACCTCTTACCTGCATCTCCCCTCGCCAAGATTGCATGTGATATAACTGTCACTGAAGGGCTGGATTCCTTGCACCACCAATATGACTATGCCCTCACCCAAATGTTAGTGCTATAGCTGAGACTGTTTTATCTCCACAGAATTTTGAATATACCATGACCCTTACCTGAACACACTCTTCTAGCCATAGTTTATGACGTTTATATGAAGTCACTTTACTATGTGTTACTGGATTGGGGAATGGCTCACTGCTTGCCGTTCTCCCCTTGATACCTTGATACTTAGATGTTGACTGCAGTACTGCAATAGGTCTCACCCACCTCTTGAGAGCTTGTGGTGTAAATGCTAGAATAACGTTAGATTCTTTTCCCCGCCTTGATCTTGTCAACAAATACGAACAGCATTACTGCTCATGGTATCCTCTCCCGCTACTAAACAAAATGACTACAAATACCAGCTTCTGGTTTGATTCCTCTCAAAAGACAATCCTATTACCCACCTATGAATAATGGTAGTTTAGAGGCTTGGGTTTTTTATTTGGCCGTCTTTTCTTAAGAAGGCATAACTCTGCCTGACCCAGTCTTCTTCTTTGCTCATGACATTTGGCCTCACCATATTTGCTATAAAAACATGAGTGATTGCAAAGTAGCGCTTGCCATAGTCTATGATCTTTGATTAACCACCTTAATTAATTCTACTCGAAATTCTCCTGGTCTTATTCCCACCCTAATTCCACACCAAACAATTCACATTTAAAATAACTGCAATTAGATAAATTGATATTTCCTCGCCTGGTACTATGACTACCAAAATTGTGTCTTTTCCCCTTTCGACTTGCAAATTCCCCTTGACCCTGAGTACCCTTCTACTTTCCAACCAGGTGTTAGGCATATTGATGTGTACCTGGTGTGCTTATCCCTCACTAATCTTACCCATCTTGAATAGCAGAAATTACAACTCACGCCATAACCACACATTCCTTTACCATGCATGTTATACATTACATTAACTTTTATATTGCATTGCATAACGCTGTGGACCTTTAACACGCATTTTGGGGGTTTCCCAGATTTACAAGACCTTGTAAACCTTGGTATGCACCAAAACCTTACACCTCCCTAGGGGAGGTGCAACAAGGAGAAATACCTTTATTCACCCCCCCCTTAGTTTGTCCTTTTCTATGTGAGGACAAAGCCTCCAAGGACTGTTTTTGTGCAAGTTGGTGCCCCTTCCTGCACAAAAGCTGCATGCAATGCAGGCGCCCTTGCACTACGGTGCAAGGGTGCCTGTGTTGGTGCTAAGCTGCCAAAATGGAGCCAGCACAGGGGAGAAGGACAGGAATGCACCATATTGCTTAAGGAAGGCACATTCCTGCCCTTTCATTTTTAAGCAGGGCTGCACAGAAATGTGACTTGCTGGGCTGCCCGCACCAAAATCTAATACATTTGGGCCTAAATTTGTCTTACCTGCCTTTACCTATACCCTCCCCTTAACCCTAAAATTAACATTACCTCCAATGATCTCTACCCCTGCTAAAGCCTAATGTACCCTTACCTCCCTTTTCTGCAACACACCCCTAAACCCTAAAATTGCCCTCCCTTCATCACTATTCTCCTAACACTACCCATGTTCTCCTTTACCTCTACCTCATAAACGTAAAATCATTCTTAACTCCTTTTGTCATTATCCACCCCTAAAATATCCTTCCCTTCCTTTATCAGTACCCAACCATAAACCTTAAAATCACCCTTTCCTCCATTTACCTCTAGCAGCATCTTTACCAATTTAAAATTATGCTATTTAAAAAAAAGTGTTACCTTCATGGTAAAGGATATGTGGCAAAGGAAAAACATAAACACTCTTCTTACCTGTGTGATATTTACTTGTGTGGTAAACAAATGTGTAGTAAAGGTTATGTGCGGTAATACCATCATTGTAAAGGTTGTATACCCCCATCTCCCTTCATCCCATCAGGCCACGTAATTTAATCCACAGGCCCCACAACCTTTGCATTTGTTTAGGACATCCTTGGGCTTTGTAGATTTCTTTTGTGACTAACATGCATCAATCCATGTTTTTCCTCCATTCTGTGGCCATAGGTGATATATGCCTTGCTCATCTATGTGCAGTGTCTCAGCTGGTTACCATCATGGCTGAACTGAGAAAGGTGCATGTCTAGCTTAGTATGGTTGAGCAACTTTATAATCCCAGTATGACTAATTGTACAGGTGTTAGAAATGGGGTCTTTGGTTGACAGTCAGGTTACCCCCTGTTCAAGCAAAGACCCACACTCTAGTCAGGGTAAAGGAGAATCACCCTCAGCTAACCCCTGCTTACCCCCTTGGTAGCTTGGCAGACCAGTAGGCTTAACTTCAGAGTGCTAGGTGTAAAGTATTGGTACAAACACACACAGTAACTCAATGAAAACACCACAAAATGACACAACACAGGTTTAGAAAAATAGGAAATATTTATTTAAACAAAACAAGAAAAATCCACAATACATAAGTCATCATTATCATCATCATATATAACTTTATTTCTGCTATAAGCCATAAAAGTAAACAATACAAGACATAACATGATTAAGAAACATAGCACTAAAAAATTTTTAAGAATGTATAGACAACGTTATTTTTAAACATTTTTTGTTTTTACGAAATCTCAAAACGTATAAAAATATTAGGTTGTTAAAATTTTACTTCAATTAATTAAAATTTTATCAAACTAATTAAATATAATCTAAAACCAAGTTATTAGAAGCACGTGATTATCAGAATTCTAGTTCGTGTCACCTGTGTATTTTACAAGAACCTTGCCGCTGAGTGACCAATTTTATCATTTGTCTCTGTTATCTGGGATAAAAGGAGAAAATTGCATAATTTACTTTTTTAAGAACCCTAGATAAATAGTGAGGTCATATATTTATAAAACATACAAATCATCATTATTCTTTAAACGAAAAATCCAGACCGTTTAGGTTTTAGGTTCATCCGGTTAAGAACTGATGTATTAAGTGAATATAGTCTAAAACCAATGTATTAAAATTACACATTTATAATAGTTCTTTTGTTCTTATTAACCATGCACTTCGCAGATATCCCACCACAGAGAAAACTATTTTATCATTTGTATCAGTTGTTAGGAGTCGTAATGCCGTATTCCATTCCCTTATCCCAATTGCACTACATAGTGGAGCAATCCACTTTTTCCTAGGTACCAAATATCTAGGGCAGAAAAACATAAAGTGCGCGAGTGACTCTTTTGTCTTTTGACAATGATGGCAGTATATTGAATTGCAGTCCTCCGGTCTCCATTGCGCTGTAAATGACTTAAGCGGAAGAGTCCCTAGTCTAAATTTAATAAATAGTGTTTTGGTATATGGAGGATTTACATTATCCATATAGGCCTCGAACTTGGGACTACATTTATGGTCTAAGAACTGCAAAGTCAGACTACCATGATTTTTTGGCCAAATTTGGGTCAGAATGCTCTCCCAGTAGCACCTTTTTACACGTTCCTTTGTTTCCTTTGCCAAATTGTGGGGAGCACTCCACACCTCCTCCATTTTGAGAAATTTACACTTATCTCTGATGTGTCTGAACCAAGGGATCTTTAGTACGCTGTAATTTGCAAGAAATTCATCTAGTGCTTTATGGAGAGTGGACCGGTCCTCTGAGGTCCAAAGATTAATCCAATACATTAGGGGTCTTAATGCAATTTCATTGTGTATTTCATTTAGGGCTAAGTCAAATCTGAGTGGAGTGAGAGGGGTGCTCATCGGCAACTTTAGGAAATTTCGAATAAACCGGTTTTCTACAGTGGTCAGACACCTAGAGTTGGTATGACCCCAAAGCTCGGCACCATAAATTGAGGCTGCTACTGCCACTGCTTTGTAGACGGTGATGGCAGGTGTTATCTCCCCTTCACAAGTATTAGCTATTTTCTTAGCTATCGCTATAGACCTTTGCCTAAGTGTTGTCAGACTCTTCTTAATCTGTGCCGACCAACGTTGGTCGTCACTTAACCTAATCCCCAAATAATCAAATTGTCTGACTCTCTCCACTGGTTGGCCTGCTATCATCATTTTTCCCCTAAATAGTTTGTGTGGGTTAAAGGCCATAAACTTAGATTTTGTTGGATTAATTTCAAGTCCTCTGTTGGAGCAAAAATTATAAAAAGTGTCCAATTCATTTTGCAAGCCCATAGGTGTTCTTGAAATTAGTAAGGTGTCATTGGCGAACATTAAAATAGGGACCGGGGTTCCAGCTAATCTAGGGGCATCATGATTACAGTGTAGCAATTGGTCCACAGCACCGTTCATGTAGAGATTAAATAGTGTTGGTGCCAAGATGCAGCCCTGCCTAACCCCTCTATTGACGGGTATGGCTTCCGTTAGGTCGCCACTATCTGACCAACGTACATGAGCATAAGTCCCTTCATGGAGATATCTAATCAGTCTTAGTAGTTCGCTATTGGGTTGATAACTCTCCATAACTTCCCATAATGTATCCCGAGGTACCATGTCAAAAGCAGCTTTTAAGTCGATAAAAGCTACATACAATTGACTTTTATTGAGTGACAGGTTTTTCCAGCAGAGGAGGTTAAACCTAAATGCCTGGTCTATTGTACTCACTCCTCTTCTGAAGCCTCCCTGGGATTCGGAGAGAATTTGGGCATCATCTATCCATGTCTGTAATCTGTTCAGCACTTGCTTAGCGAAGATTTTTTGGCTAACATCAATAAGACTGATAGGCCTATAGTTGTTAGGTTGTTCCCTTGGCCCTTTCTTATAAATAGGGACTATAACTGCTCCTTGCCATGTAGTAGGGAGTCCTCCCCCCCTCAGTATCTCGTTACTAAGTGCGTTTAGATACAATGACCACGTTGTCAGACGAGAAAGATATAAATCTCCTGGGATACCATCAAGACCAGGGGCCTTTCCCTTGCGTGTGGATTGGAGAGCCTCTGTTGTTTCTTTTATGGAGAATAGGTCCAGGTCAAATTTGGGTGGTGTTGTACTCCCCCACGTTAGGGTATTGCCAACAGGATCGTTAGGTTTTAGTAGGGGTGTAATAGTACTATTGGTATGTGGACGCCATGGAGCCAGAACTCCATATTCTACCAGCCATTGTCTTCCTGCTCCTCTACCAGGAGCACGAAGGCCGGCGGCGAAGAGCACAGTGAGTACTGCACCTACGACACAGGGGGGGAGGGAAAGAGAGTGACACACACATGCAACACCCAACACCCCCACCCCCACCCTCACCCACTACAACACACACAAATACATGTTGATACATTACATTTACACCCCACAACCCCGTCTGGAAGAATGCAAGGACAAAAGGAAACGATTGTAACAATTGTAATCAATAAAAAATCAATAAAAATCCAGTACTCAAAAATATATATACACTATTAACAAATATATACACCAAGAATTCAAGTCCATGTACTGCACATACAAAGTCCGTGGACCACTGGGCCCAAAATGCATGGGCGAGGCCCACACAAGATACCCGATCAAAACTGGGAGAACACCGCAGGGGCATCAGATAGAAATAAAACAGGCACCTCAGGTGGAAGGGAAGGGAGGGCACCTCAGCTGGATGAGTGCATGGCGCCAAATCCATGAGGGGGCTCCATGCCCATTGATGTATCCTGGGGATTGCAAAGCCACAGTCTCACAAGTCTTTCCAGTGGGTGGTTTGCCCACTGCTGCATCTTGGGGAGTGCAAAGCCACATTCTCACAAGTCTTTCCAGTGGGTGGTTTGCCTACTGCTGCATCCTGGGGAATACAAAGCCACAGTCTCACAGGTCTTTCCAGCGGGTGGTTTGCCCACTGCTGCATCCTGGGGAGTGCAAAGCCACAGTCTCACAAGTCTTTACAGTGGGTGGTTTGCCCACTGCTGCATCCTGGGGAGTGCAAAGCCACAGTCTCACAAGTCTTTACAGTGGGTGGTTTGCCTACTGCTGCATCCTGGGGAGTGCAAAGCCACAGTCTCTCAAGTCTTTACAGTGGGTGGGTTGCCCACTGCTGCATCCTGGGGAGTGCAAAGCCACAGTCTCACAAGTGAATATCAGTCTCCACTGGTTCTGGTGGGGGCTTTGTGCCCAGAGTGCTTCATCCTGCCAAGGAATGAGGTAGTGGATGCCTTTCTCCACTGGTTCTGGAGGGGGCTTTGTGCCCAGAGTGCTTCATCCTGCCAAGGTCTGGGGTAGTGGATGTGAAACTCCACTGGTTCTGGAGGGGGCTTTGTGCCCAGAGTGCTTCATCCTGCCAAGGACGGAGGTAGTGGATGTGAAACTCCACTGGTTCTGGAGGGGGCTTTGTTCCCAGAGTGCTTCATCCTGCAAAGGACTGAGGTAGTGGATGTGATACTCCACTGGTTCTGGAGGGGGCTTTGTGCCCAGAGTGCTTCATCCTGCTATCTCCACTGGTTCTGGAGGGGGCTTTGTGTCCAGGGAGCTTCATCCGGCCAAGGACTGAGGTAGTGGATGTGAAATTCCACTGGTTCTGGAGGGGGCTTTGAGCCCAGAGTGCTTCATCCTGCCAAGGACTGAGGTAGTGGATGTGAATCTCTACTCATGGTGGGCCTACCTGGAAGCTGTCCAGGCCCCTGAAACTGACGACCAGCTTCGTACGACTGACCACTGGGGATGGCAGCCATGTCTGCGGTGGTGCCACTGGCACTGGATTTGGCGTGGCTGCTGGCGGTGCTTGTGGCGGCCTCAGTAGCGGCGGTGCTTGAGGCGCTCATTGGCCTGCGGTGCTGGTGGGTGGCTCAGTGAGCGTGCTGGTGGCGGCGGTGTCCTTGGCAGCGGTGCTGGTGGCTGCGGTGTCCTTGGCAGCGGTGCTGGTGGCAGCGGTGTCCTGGGAAGCGGTGCTGATGGCAGCGGTGTCCTTGGCAGCGGTGCTGGTGGCAGCGGTGTCCTTGGCAGTGGTGCTGATGGCGGCGGTGTACTTGGCAGCGGTGCTGGTGGCGGCGGTGTCCTGGGAAGCAGTGCTGGTGGCGGTCTTGTCCGCCGTGCAGGTTGGCGTCGACTTCCCTTTTCTTCTATGCCCCTTCCCCACCTTGGATGGTGGCGCAGCTGTCTTGCCACTCCCAACTGTAGTCCTGAGTGTGCCCTTGGTGGCAGGTGTTTTGCCCTTCTCCCTCTGGCCAACTTCTTGTGTTTCTGAGGTGGGGGACTGTCCGTGGTCTAGCTCCTTGGCACACTGGCTGCCCTGCTGCTTGGCTCATCCAGAAGCCGGTTACTGCTGGCAGCACTGTTCCCGGTGATGTGGTGGCTGAGGTGCTGGGACCTGGAAAGGCGTGCCCTAGGGGACGGAAGGGGTGGGGGAGGTGAGGGGAAGAGGTCAAGGTTTGACAGGAAAAGTTTTTTAGACACACTGGGACGGGTAGATGGAGTGGGTTTGGGAGTGGAGGAAGACGTAGTGGTTGTAGGAGGCGTATGTTTGCTGACTTTGGGTGAAGGTGCATGGGCTGGAGGCTGTCGTGAGGTGGATGGCTGTTGGGTGGGTGTGTGACTGCGTTTGTGTAGTTTGGGAGGTGGGCTCACAGACACACTGGGAGAGGACACAGGGGATGTGTGAATGGTAGTAGGGGTAGTGAGTGCACCTGAGCGGGGTGTGGTGATGGGCGTGCTGGTGATGGACGTAGTGGCTGAGGATGCAGTGCATGCAGGTGTGAGTGGAGACGTGAGAGGGAGGGGGGAGGGAGACGTGGAGGAGGAGGGGGACACAGTGGAGGCAGTGGATGTTGGTATGTGTGCATGGGTATGATGCTTGTGTGAGTGCCTGTGGGATGTGTGGTGCTTATGTTTGCCAGAGCTACCCTTGTGTGTTGAGGTGTGTGCATGCTGGTCTGATGGTGTGCTTGGGATAGGCTGTGGTACAGGGGATTGGGTCTGGGTGGAGGAGGTTGGAGGGGGAGGCTGGACAGAGGGACAATGGCTGCCATCAGTGCTGAGGCCAGAGTCTGAAAACCTCTCTGTTGGGCTGCCTGACCAGAATGAATGCCCTCCAGGTATGCATTTGTCTGTTGCAACTGCCTCTCTACACCCTGGATGGCATTCAGAATGGTAGACTGCCCAACAGTGAGGGATCTGAGGAGGTCAATGGCCTCCTCACTGAGGGCAGCAGGGCTGACAAGGGCAGGGGCTGAGGTGCCTGGGGCGAAGGAGATGTCCACCTTCCTGGGTGAGCGGCCCTGAGGCACACGCTGAGGGGCTGCTGGGAGGGTGGTGCTGGTAGGGGGGGTGGCGGCTGTACCTGTAGATGGGGGGACAGAGGGGCCCACCACTGCAAGGGAGCTCCCATTAGAGGAGAAGTCTGTGTTGCTGGTCTCAGCTCCTGTCCCCGCCGTGGAGCTCCCCTCGCCCTCCCTCCCACTGGGGCCTTCAGACTCCGTTGTCTCGCCCTCCAGGGCCATGTGGGATGCAGCTCCCTCCTGCTCCAGTGCCAATGCTCCTCCACCTGATGATGCTATTGCACACAAGAACAGGTAGACCATAAAGAGGGGGGGGGAGACAGAAGAAATAAATTTTCAGTGCATGCAATACCGCTACAGTTGGCAGAAACTACAGACACAACAGCCCTCTGCACTACACCATGCACTTAGAGTTCCCTCATTAATCACAGGGCCATGGGGTACAAGGCATATGCCCGATTGCTGCACACATGGAAGTCACAGGAGCCTGACTAGGTGTAGTTGGCTCTTAACTCTGGTGGGGTGGGGTGCCACATGGCCTGCCTTACGACGGGACCTTGCCTACAAAACTCGCCCTGGCCAAGGGGTACCCACAGCCTACCTTCCCCACCCTGACACCTCCAATTTGCGCAGATTCAGCTGAATGAGAGTGTACTCACCCCCTTGTGGCTGCTGTGATGCCCTCAAGCGCCCATCCAACTCCGGGTACGCCACCTCCAGGATCATGAACATCAGGGGGGTCATGGTGCGACGTGCACCCCTCCCACATTGGGAGGCCATCCCCAGCTTGGCCTCCGCCGTCTTCTTGCTCCAGCGGTGAATGTCCTCCCATCTTTTACGGTAGTGGGTGCTCCGTCTGTAGTGGACCCCCAGGGTCCGGACTTCCTTGGCGATGGCACGCCAAATATCCTTCTTATGGTGGGCGCTGACCTAGAGGAATATTACAGGGGAAAAGGAGAAGATAAAACCTTCCGGACCATCACAGTCATTGGCCCGCGTTCCTACCCTTGCCATGACGCACATACACTCACCGTCGTTTCATGCACACCTCATTCTCCCCTTGTATCTTCCATCCACACCACTCCACACAGGCATTGCCCATACAGCATGCTCACGGTGTACTTACCTGTTTGTCTGGAGGACCGTAGAGTAGCGTGTACTGGGGGAGGACCCCATCCACAAGTTTCTCCAACTCCTCTGTGGTGAAGGCAAGGGCCCTTTCCCCAGACACATGAGCCATTGTCGCTTCCAGACTGAGGTCACAGCAGCACTTTCAGTGTAGGTCCTCTCTTGTCGAAGATCAGGTATCAAAGGAGTGAACAGATAGAAAATGGCAGTCACTTCTGCGGCGGTGCGTACCGTCACCGCCGGCGTACATCGTCATTGGCTCCTGGGACCCATAGGGCCCAATGTTAACCAATGCAGGATTGCGCCGCGGTTTTCGACTGCCTACCTCGATTGTGTACAACGCCAGCGCAGTTACCTCATATCCCATTGTCCCACATTACAGGTCAGGCAGCCACCATTTCAGGGGGCCACATGGCATTATTGTTAAATGTGTCACACATATCTAGGCCTTGCATACACACTAAGGCAGGCACATAGCAGATTGAAAAATATGTGCAATAAAGTTGTGTTTTCGTACCTCAGTGTTGGCTGACCCTCTGCTCGCTGTTCTCCTCCATAGAGCACGTCCGCTGGGGCAGGTGAGGAGATGGCGGCATCCTCCGGTGTACAGACCACTGGTGGACCTGTCGACAATGGAAGAGCGACATGTAATTGTCACCTACAGACTGGACTGTGCCACAATCCATGAACTGTGTGCCCAGTTGGAGCCAGACCTGATGTCAGATATCCGCCATCCCACAGGTATCCCCCCTCTAGTGCAGGTGCTGTCAGTACTCCATTTCCTGGCAAGTGAGTCTTTTCAGATGACAGTGGCCATAGCATCAGGGATGTCCCAGCCTATGTTCTCCAACGTGTTGTCCAGAGGGTTGTCTGCCCTGCTGAAACACATGCGCAGCTACATCGTGTTCCCTCCGGTGGAGGATTTGCCTACAGTCAAAGGTGACTTCTATGCTTTGGGACATATCCCCAACATCATAGGTGCCATTGATGGGACACATGTGGCCTTGCCACCCCGCAGGAGTGAACAGGTATACAGAAACTGGAAGAGTTACCATTCAATGAATGTGCAGATGGTGTGTTTGGCCGACCAGTACATCTCCCATGTGAATGCCAAGTCTCCTGGCTCAGTGTATGACGCTTACATTCTGAGGAATAGCAGCATCCTTTATGTGATGGGGCAGCTCCAGACGCACCGTGTGTGGCTATTAGATGAGGACATGGACCCTATACAGTGTTGTCTGGGTCTGGGGTGGTCCCTACGGGTTAGTGTGTGTCTAACAGTTGTCCCTCGACATTTGCAGGTGACTCTGGTTACCCCAACCTGTCATGGCTACTGACCCCAGTGACAAATCCCAGGACAAGGGCAGAGGAACACTACAATGAGGCACATGGGCGAACTAGGAGGATTATACGGAGGATCTTCGGACTCCTGAAGGCCAGGTTCAGGTGCCTACATATGACGGGTGGTTCCCTATTCTACTCACCAAAGAAGGTGTGCCGGATCATTGTGGCCTGCTGTATGCTCCACAACTTGGCTTTGCGATGACAGGTGCCTTTTCTGCAGTAGGATGGTCCTGAAGGAGATCTTGTGGCAGCTGTGGAGCCTGTGGACAGTGAAGAAGAGGAAGCAGAAGAATAGGACATCGACAACAGAAACACCGTTATCCAGCAATGCTTCCAGTGAGACACAGGTAAGAAGACATAACTGCCTGCTACATCTGATACACTTGTTCTACCTCTCATCTGTCTGCTCCCTCTCACCCAGTGTATGGACCCTGATTTGTCACTTTCCCTTTCGATTTCACAGATGTGGGTCCCATTGTTTGACCTCTGCTATGTTTCCTCATGGACTAGAGCTGTATGACATGGGTATGTTGACAATACAATGGTTATTGCATTTTTCCTCAGTTATTGCAAATATACATTTGTGAAAACACAGACTGACTCCAGATAGTTTTGTGATTTAAGGGTGTTTATTTAAGTGCTAAATAGTGGAGGGGGTTGTAAAATGGTCAGTGGTGATGGTGGAGGAATGTCCATGGCAGAGTCCAGTCTATTTGTTTCACAGGTGCATTGTCCAAAGGGGCATAGGAAATGGAGCTGGGGCAGTTGATGGATGGACAGGGTAACAAAGTGGGACAGAAGGATGACAATCAGGGTGGTCTCATTTCTTCGCGGGGGTCTTGGCATTGTTCTCTGTCTTTGTCCTGGATCTCAGGGACCGCTTGCGGGGTGGTTCTTAATCTGCAGGGGGTGGGGTGCTTGTGTCGAGGTCCTGTGGCGGTGCCTCCTGTCCCCTAGCGCTGGCGGAGGTGGTGGGCAGTTCATCGTCCAGGCTAGTGTCAGGGGCCCCTTGTTGTGCCACAGTGTCCCTCCTGGTGTTCATGAGTTCCTTCAGCACCCCTACAATGGTGCCCAGGGTGGTATTGATGGATTTTAGTTCCTCCCTCAACCCCAAATACTGTTCCTCCTGCAGCCGCTGGGTCTCCTGAAACTTGGCCAGTACCGTTGCCATCATCTCCTGGGAATGGTTATAGGCTACCATGATGTTGGAGAGGGCCTTGTGGAGAGTGGGTTCCCCAGGCCTGTCCTCCCCCTGTCGCACAGCAGCCCTCTCTGTTCCCCTGTGTTCCTGGGCCTCTGTCCCCTGAACGGTGTGCCCACTGCCCCCAGGTCCCTGCTGTTATTGGGGTGGTGGGTTAGCCTGGGTTCCCTGTAGCGGTGGACACACTGCTGCTTGACGTGTCCTGGGGACAGAGGTATGGGCCCGCTGGGTGGGTGCTGTGCTGGTGTTTCCAGAGGGGGGAGGCTCTGTTGTGGCTTGTGCCAGTGTGAGGGGAACCGACTGTCCCAAATCCCAGATGGGCCGGGCTGGTCATCTAGATCAAGTTGGACAGAGCTGCTGTCATCACTGTGGGCCTCTTCTGTGGGTGGAGTGGACATGTCTGGAACCTCCTGTCCGGTGACGTTGGGTAGGGGTGTAAAGGCATAGTTTTAGTGTCTGTGTGTGCCATGGTGTGCAAATGGGTGGGTGACCCTGTACCCCAGTGCTTGCATTCCTGTGTAGGACCTTGTGTGCTAATTGTTTAGAGGTCTGTGTGGGTATGTGCAGTGGACATGCATTGGTGATGGGTGTCCATGCTTTGTTGTTGCATGCAGGGCCTGGTGTTGGGATGTGTGGTTTGTGATAGTGGGACATGTGTGAGGAGTTGGAGTGATGGGGGTGAGGGCAAGGGTGACGGTATGTGATAGCATGCAGGTAGGGTGGGGGATGAAGTAGTGAAAGCTTTGACTTACCAGAGTCCATTCCTCCATCTACTCTTGCGAGGCCCTCAGGATGCAGTATAGCCAAGACCTGCTCCTCCCATGTTGTTAGTTGTGGGGGAGGAGATGGGGGTCCACTGTCAGTCCACGATGTGGTGTCTTGAGACCACGGAAAGCACCTTCCCCCGTAGGTTGTTCCACCTCTTCCTAATGTCATCCCGTGTTCTTGGGTGCTGTCCCACTGCGTTGACCCTGTCCATGATTCTGCGCCATAGCTCCATCTTCCTAGCTATGGTGGTGTGCTGCACCTGTGATCCGAATAGCTGTGGCTCTACCCGGATCATTTCCTCCACCATAACCCTGAGCTTCTCCTCAGAAAACCTGGGGTGTCTTTGAGGTGCCATGGGGTGGTGTGGGTGATGTGTGAGATGGTGTGTGTTGTGATGTGTGGGGTGATGTTTAGGGGTGTGTGGTGTTTTGTGTGTGGATGTGTATGTGTGATGGTGCTGTGTGCCTCTGTATGGTGGTGTTGTCTTTGCTGTGCTGTCTCTCTGGCCTTCGTCAATATTTTAGGTCGTAAGGGTTTGTGGGTGATGTGGGAGGGTGTTTTATATTGTATTGGTGTGTGGGAGTGGTGTGTGTATGTGTATCAGGTGTGTGTATTTGGAATTGTCCAATGTGGTTGTTTTTTGTAACAGTGTGTGTATTTTGAGCGCAGCAGTGTGTACCGCCAATGGAATACCACGGTTGAAAGACCGCCGCGTGGATTCGTGGGTCGTGATAGTGTGGGCGTATTCCTGTTGCGTGACGGTGGAGGTTTTGTTATCGCCAGTTTATTACTGAACTTTGGTGTGGCGGACTTGTGTGGGTCTCTGGATTTTGGCGGATTCCGAGCTGTGGGTCGTAATAGCTGTGGCGGAATTCAGCGGCCACGGCGGTGTGTTGGCGATCTTCTGCACGGCGGTAAGCGGCATTTACCGCCAATGTCGTAATGAGGGCCTATATGTCCTGGCCTTGACAATACACTGCACCCTGCCCTTAGGGCTACCTAGGGCCTACTTTAGGGGTGGCCTACATGTAAGAAAATGGAAGGTTTAGGCCTGGTAAGTGGGTACACTTGCGAAGTCAAATTTACAGTTAAAACTGCACACACAGACTGCAGTTGCAGGTCAGAGACATGATTACAGAGCTACTTATGTGGGTGGCGCAACAGTGCTGGAGGTCCACTAGTAGCATTTGATTTACAGGCCCTAGCACCTCTAGTGCACTTGACTAGGGACTTACTAGTAAATCAAATATGCCAATCATGGATAAGCCAATTACATACACATTTTGTAAAGGAGCATTTGCACTTTAGCAGTGGTAAAGTGCCCACAGTAACAAAAACAGCAAAATCAGAGTCCAGCACACATCAACAACCTGGGGAAGAGAGGCAAACAGTTAAGGGAGACCACACCAAGGATGAAAAGTCTAGCACGTGTCCCCCCCAGCTGAAAGTGGGGAGCAACTACCCAACCTCATGGAAGTTCTCATCACTAAGGTGGAAGAACCTGGACAGACCATCAGCATTGGCGTGCTTTGTACCAGGATGGTGTTCCACCATAAAGTCTATCCCCTGTAGGGAAATGGACCACCTCAACAGGTTTGGATGCTCACCCCTCATCTGCATTAACCATCTAGGGGCCTGTGGTTGGTCTGAACTCAGAAGTGAGTCCCAAACAAGTAGGGTCCTAGCTTTTCAGTGCCCAGACCACAGCAAACGCTTCACGCTCTATGGCACTCCACCTACGTTCCCTGGGTAGTAACCTCCTGCTAATGAAGGCTACAGGTTGATCTAGACCCTCTTCATTAAGTTGTGAGAGTACTGCTCCAATACCTTGCTCTGAGGTATCTGTTTGCGCAACAAACTCCTTGGAGTAGTTATGTGACTTCAGCACAGGTGCTGTGCACATGGCAGCCTTCAGGGCATCAAAAGCGCTCTCTGTCCAGATCATTTTCCTGGGTTGCTTCTTTGAAATTAACTCCGTTAACGGGGTAACAATGGTACCATATCCCTTAACAAACCCACTGTAGTATCCTGTGAGACCTACAAAGGCTCTCACTTCAGTCTGGATCTTGGGAGGCTCCCAGCCAGAATTGTGTCAATCTTAGGCTGAAGGGGTGCCACCTGGCCACTCCCCACCTGGTGTCCTAAGTACACCACAGAACCCTGCCCTATTTGGCACTTGCTCGCCTTAATAGTGAGGCTTGCCTTCTGCAGGGCCTCTAACACTCTCCAGAGGAACTAAACACAGCAATGTCATCCAGGTAAGCGTCACTGAACTCATCCAGCCCAGCCAACACCTAGTTGACCAACCTCTGAAAGGTGGCAGGGGCATTCTTCATCCCAAATGGCATCACTTTAAATTGAAAGTGTCCATCTGGGGTAGAGAATGCTGACCTCTCCTTGGCCGCCTCAGTTAAGGCAATCTGCCAGTACGAAGATGTTAATTCAAACGTACTGAGATACTTGGCAGCTCCCAACCGGTCAATGAGCTCATCAGCTCGGGGGATGGGCTGTGCGTCAGTCTTGCTGACCGCAATGAATCCCCGGTGGTCAACACAGAACCTGAGTTCTGGAGTGGCACCGGGTGCTCATTAACCCTTAGGGCAAGCATCTTGGATACCTCATCCTTAATGCATGCCCTGGCTCTGTCAGTCACCCTGTAAACCTTCTTTTTAATGGGTGTACGGTCCCCAGTGTCCACATCATGTTTGCACAAGTGTGTGACCCCTGGGATCAGGGAAAGCATTGAGGAAAACTGTCCAAACACGTGGCGACAGTCACCTTGCTGCTCCTCAGTCAGGGAGGGGGAGAGAATCACTCCCTCCACTGACCCATCTTTTTCTCCTGCTGGCAGGAGGTCAGGAAGAGGCTCACTCTCCTCCTCTACCCCATCATCTGTCGCTGGGAGCATGGACAGTTCAGTCTGCTCAAAGTGAGGTTTGAGGCAGTTGACATGCAAGACCCTTAAGGGGTTCTTTGGAGACCGCAAATCCACCATGTAGGTGACTTCACTCTTGCGCTCCACCACCTCAAATGGCCCAGTCCACTTATCCTGGAGCGCCCTAGGCTCCACTGGTGCCATCGACCACACTTTTTATCCAGGTTGAAACTCGACCAGAGTGGCATTCTGGTCATACCAACGTTTCATGTCCTCCTGGCTTGCTTCCAGGTTCTCCTGAGCGAGACTCTTGAAGCGAGCAGTCTGGTTTCTCAAAGCCAGCATGTAACTGAATACATCCTGGGGGGTTTACTAGGAGCTTTCTCCAAATCTTCCTTACCAAGACTCAAAGGTCCCCTCACAGGGTGGCCATAAATCAGCTCAAAGGGGCTAAACCCAAGTCCCTTTGAGGCACCTCCCTGTAGGTGAACAGAAGGCATGGCAAAAGGACGTCCCACTTCTGCCTCAAGGGCTCTGAGAGGCCCATGATCATGCCTTTTAAGGTGCAGTTGAATCTCTCAACCAAATCATTACTTTTGGGGTGGTAAGGGGTGGTGAACTTGTAAGTTACCCCACACTCCTTCCACAGAGACTTCATATACATTGATATGAAGTTGATACCCCTATCAGATACTACTTCCTTGGGGAACCCCATGCGGGTAAAAACCCTCATCAAAGCACGACCCACCTCAGGTGAAGTGATTGATCTCAAAGGAATGGCTTTTGGGTACCGGGTGGCATGGTCCACCAAGACCAGGATAAACCTGTTGCCCATGGCTGTCTTGGGATCCAGAGGCCCCACAATGTCAATGCCTACCCTCTCAAATGGAGTTCTGACAACAGGCAATGGTTGGAGGGGAGCCTTACATTTCCCCCCACACTTGCCACTTGCCTGACAAGTCTGACAAGACCTGCAATGTGCATCTGAGTGCCTTCACATTAGGGGCCAGTAAAAGTGGATGACAGGCCTCTCAAAGGTCCTGTCCTGCCCCAAATGTCCAGCTAAAGGAACATCATGAGCCAACCCCAGTAGGAAGGCCCTGAAGCACTGGGGTACAACCAGCACACGATCGGACCCAGCCTCAATAACCTTAGGCTCGCTATACAGTAGGTCATCCTCCCAATAAATCAGGTGTGATCCTGGCTCCTTGCCAGCCGCCTGGTCTGCAGCCTGCTGCTGCAAACCCTCCAAAGTAGGGCATGTCTTCTGTGCTGCACAGAATGGTTCCCTGGTGGGGTGGGCCCCCCTTCCTGCTGCCACTGCAACAGCACAGGGACCTCCCCCAGTTCTGCCACCTGTTCCCCTGTAGGCTCTAGGGTGTCACCCTCAGGCTCCGCCTCCTCCCGGACCGTGGGAAATTCTGGGGCCAGTTTCCCGTGCCCCCTGCCCTTCCTCTTCTTGGCGGTCCCCTGGGCCACTGTTTGAGGCTCCAGGGGGTCTTGATTGCCCTGGCAGGCTGCAATTGACCGGGAGGATACGCATACCCACCCAGGCAGACACAACATCTCCAAGTGAGACCTGTGTTCCACCTCCTTCCAAGGGGAATCCTCAAGGTCATTGCCTAGCAAACAATCAACAGGCATGGTTGAACTCACACCTACCTTCAAGAAACCTGAGACCCCTTCATTCAAAGGGAACCTGCGCCACTCTGCACAGGCGCTCTCAGTTGTCTACTGCAACTACTTAGTCAATCTGCTCTTCAGACACCAGCTGACTCCTCACTGTAGTCATGCTGGCTCCTGTGTCTCTCAGATCCTCCACCCTCTTTCCATTAATGGTCACCCACTGCCTGTACTTCTTAGTGTTTTCAGGCACTAGGGTTCTCTGGACCATCTCACTGTCCCCTAGTGAGAAAAGGGTAATCTCAGCTGGTTCCCACCCACCCGAAACCAACTCCTCCCCAAGCGCTACACTGGCCAAACCCTGGGACGGTGCACCAGTGGGTGCTGGTGTAATTTTGGGGCATTCGGGGTCCACCTCACATGACTCACCTGGTCACATGCATAGCACTTACGTAGGGGACCACCTGCCACTGGCTTCCCTTTGGAGAACCATGGCTTCTTCTCACTGGGGGGGTTAGGAATCCTTACCCTGGGAATCAGTTTGGGGATCTTTAGAGAACTCCCCCTGTTTACCATTACCCCCCTTTCTTCTGAGAGGGACCCTGCCCACCCTTGGTGTGGTCTCCCCCATACCTCTTCAGGACCCTGGTGCTCTCCCAGCGGTCCGCTTCCTGCGCAGGCTTCCTGGGGTCAGTCAGCTTGCTGTCAATCAGGTGCTTGCGCAGCTCTGGAAAACATAAACTGTACAAGTGCTCCCAAGTAATCAGATTGTAAAGCCCCTCAAACGTAGTTACCTTACTGCCCTTCACCCAACCATCCAGTGACCTGCAATAAGAATAAACACATTCCAACCATGTTTGGGATTCCTTCTTCTTGTGGGACCTAAACTTATCCTTGTACTGCTCAGGGGTAAGACCATACCTTGTAAGTGAGGCATCCTTCATGTTAGAGTAGGTGAGATTCTGAGCATCCCCTAAGGCTGTCAGTGCGTCCCTCCCCTCTACCTCGAAGTGCTGCCACAGACCCATCCCCCAATGAGCTTCAGGGACCAGATTCATGTGGAGAGAAGACTCATACCCCTTGAACCACAAGTATATGGCATCCTCTCTCTTGTAATCCTTCACAATATCTTTAGGAATGTGCACCCTCCTTTCAGGCTGCACGGTGATGTGGCTGCCACCATCCGTACTAGACTGGCTCCTCTGATCCAACTCTCTCAAGCTACGCTCATGAGCCAACCAAATCTTTTTCTCTTCTAGGGCCATCCTCATTTTCTCCAACTCCCTCTGGTGCTCCCTCTCTGCCTGTCTGTCCTGCAATTCTTCAGGGGTCAGATCCTTAGATGAGACACTGCTACCTGCCCTGGAGACCCTCTCCCTGGACATAACAGGCCCACCCACAATACCATTGTGTATGGAACACTCTTCTTCCTCCTCCTCATCTCCCTCATCCTCTGTGTGCCCTTCTGTGCTCTTGGCTGTCACCCAGGCCCTCAGCCCCTTTTGCAGCTCCTCCTTCTTGGATGAGCTCAAAATGGGACAGTCAAATCTTTTACAGAACTGCTTTAGCTGAGCCTTTGTATAGCTATCCAATTTCTCCAGGTCAGAAGCAGCTCCAACTGATGCATCTCCAGATTGGGACATGATGAAAAGTAAAGAAAAAAAAAAGAAAAGTGCAAAGTTCCAAGAGCAGAAAAGTTCCCAAATAAAGTTCAGGAGTCAATCAAACATTGCCACAAAAATGGATGTAGGGAAAAATACAAGCAAAAGAGAAAAATCAAAGATCACCAAACAAGTTGTATGTGGTCACGTAGTGGTCTGCACTCAGGACAGTAGTGTACACTTAATTACTGTATGTCAAGTACAAATAAAAGTCCAACCGCTGATCACCAATGTTAGAAATGTGGTCTTTAGTTGACAACCAGGTTGCCCCCTGTTCAAGCAAGGACCCTCACTCTAGTCAGGGTAAAAGAGAATCACCCTCAGCTAACCTCTGCTTACCCCCTCGGTAGCTTGGCAGAGCAGTAGGCTTATCTTCAGAGTGCTAGGTGTAAAGTGTTTGTACCAAAACACACAGTAACTTAATGAAAAAACTACAAAATGATGCAACACAGGTTTAGAAAAATAGAAAATACTTATCTAAACAAAACAAGACCAAAACGAGAAAAATCCACAATACACAAGTCAAGTTATCAATTAAAAAGCAAAAAGAGTCTTTTTGTGGCTTAAAACACACACTAACACTGTTAGCGTGAAAATGTACCTTGGGTGCGTCAAAAATAACCCTGCATGGGCGAATGTGTACCAAAAAGGGCTTGCGATGCGTCCATTTTCAACTGCAGAGCTAGCGGCGTGTCGTTTCTTCAGCTGCAGATCAGAGTTGCGTCGATCTTTTGCACGCACGGTGCTCTGTGTGTAGATTTCCTCCTCTTAGGCTACCATCTTCTCCTTTCAGGGTCCCAGGAACTGGATGGGTACCACAGGACAGAGTAGGAGTCTCTCCAGAGACTCCAGGTGCTGGCAGAGAGAAGTCTTTGCGGTCCCTGAGACTTCAAAACAACAGGAGGCAAGCTCTAAATCAAGCCCTTGGAGATCTTCACAAGATGGAAGGCACACAAAGTCCAGTCCTTGCCCTCTTAGTCTGGCAGAAGCAGCAACTGCAGGATAGCTCCACAAAGCACAGTCACAGGCAGGGCAGCTCTTCTTCCTCAGCTCTTCAGCTCTTCAACTCTTCTCCAGTCAGAGGTTCCTATTGGTTTCTAGAAGTGTTCTAAAGTCTGTGGTTTTAGGTGCCCTTCTTATACCCAATTTCTCCTTTGACGTAGGCCTTCTTCAAAGCAAAGTCTCTCTTGAATGTGAAACCCTGCCTTGCCCAGGCCAGGCCCCAGGCACTCACCAGGGGGTTGGAGACTGCATTGTGTGAGGACAGGCACAGCCCTTACAGGTGTAAGTGGCCCCTCCCCCCCTCCCTCCTAGCACAGAGGGTTCATCAGGAAATGCAGACTACATCCCAGCTCTCTTTGTGTCACTGTCTAGTGTGAGGTGCAACCAGCCCAACTGTTAAACTAACCCAGACAGGGAATCCACAAACAGGCAGAGTCACAAAAATGGTATAAGCAAGTAAATGCTCACTTTCTGAAAGTGGCATTTTCAAACACACAATCGGGAAATCAACTTTACTAAAAGATGTATTTTTAAATTGTAAGCTCAGAGACCCCAAACTCCACATGTCCATCCGCTGCCAAAGGGAATCTACATTTAATCAGATTTAAAGGTAGCCCCCATGTTAACCTATGAGAGGGACAGGCCTTGCAACAGTGAAAAACTAATTTGGCAATATTACACTGTCAGGACATATAAAACACATTTCTATATGTCCTACCTTAACCATACACTGCACCCTGCCCTTGGGGCTACCTAGGGCCTACCTTAGTGGTGTCTTACATGTAAGAAAAGAAAAGGTTTAGGCCTGGCAAGTGGGTACACTTGCCAAGTTGAATTTACAGTTATAACTGCACACACAGACACTGCAGTGGTAGGTCTTAGGCATGATTACAGAGCTACTTATGTGGGTGGCACAACCAGTGCTGCATGCCCACTAGTAGCATTTGATTTACAGGCCCTGGCACCTCTAGTGCACTTGACTAGGGACTTACTAGTAAACCAAATATGACAATCATGGATGAGCCAATTACATACACATTTTGTAAAGGAGCACTTGCACCTTAGCACTAGTTAGCAGTGGTAAAGTGCACAGAGTAACAAAAAAAGCAAAATCAGAGTCCAGCACACATCAACAACCTGGGGAACAGAGCAAAAAGTTAAGGGAAACCACACCAAGGATGAAATGTCTAACAACAGACATTTCATATTTTATCTCAGTCTTTCCATTAATCAGATCCTTTACTTTATTTCAGAAGGCTCTATTTGGGGACATTCCCTCAGCATGTGTAGAAAGGTACTGATATGATAACAACCTCAGAGGCAACCACTGTCTCTAATCATGGCAAATATTGCTGGCTGTTACCAATGGCAGATGTACAATTTTTAATTAAATCAGTCTGAATCTTGCCCTTATCGCTACTTCTCAATGGTACATACTTGCCTTCTCCAAGGTACTATCATCTACAAAACATATATTCCTTTTCTCGTTCCATTGTAAGTATTGTGAGCATTGCCTGTGTGTTGGTAATTACAATTCTTTATGTTGTTTTTATGTAGGGGTGCCCCTAATACTTTCAACTCCATGTTTTGTAATTGTGCAGGATAATAAGATGGTGCATACTTACCTTGGTAATATCTATAATGTTGGAAATGTGATAATTTGTATTCCTCCAGCCAGTCAGCAATTGACTTTATATTGTTAATTCCAGAAAGGTTATGTAGGTCTTTCAGTATGGGAATGTCCCACAAAGGTCGTACCAATATAAGCATCTCCCCCAATCCTATCTCATGGTTTGCCCCTTTCCAGGCTTTATTTACAATATTGGTTTGCTTGAGTCTTCTCTTCAGGGTTTGTCCACAGTTGAATGTATTCATGTATTCCCTAGGTTCAAACACCCATCTGTTGGCAAATACTGATGCATTCTGCTCCTCACCAAACACCCAGTGATGGATTACAACTAGATGCAATGCCTAGTAATATTTATACAGGGCTGGGAGTACAATTCAATTCCCACATCGTATATCCTTTGGCAAAGTGTGTTCCATGCAATTTTGGCTGTGCCCCATACCACAGTAAAGTGCATGTTGTGCTATCTGTCTTTCAAAATAGTATTTCTAGAAGCAGATAATGGTGTTTTGGAGCATGTGTGAAAATCAGGCAAGGGCTATCGTCCTACAGGGAAAAGCCCGGCCCATCAGGGAGAGCAGCTGTTTTCTCCAATGCATTGCATCAAATTTATATTTAACAAGGACAGTCACTAAATTACAGTGCAAGAAGCTCTCTGGTTATTGGTATTCCCAGATATTGAAAACCTTTGTTGGAAATTTGAAGGTTGATACATCTTCTTAATTAACTTCTGGGATTCTTCGACATTCCCCCTACCCTGATAGTTCACTCTAGTTGTTTCTCCCAATTGCATGCATGGAAACATTTCTTAATGTTTCACTACCTGAAACATATTTAATGCTATATACATGACGTGCTAGTATACTATCTTCTTTATTTTGGTATGTTCTTTTCTACTTTTAATTTCAGTACACTGACATGACAAAACACACAAGATGATTGTGAATATTTATAAATTCCCTTTTTCTCATTTATTAGTATATCATACAAACAAAAATTACCAATCAATTATAAATAATAATAATATAATTCTGCAAAAATGTCTTCAAAGATTTAGGGCCAGATTTTTAAAAAGTGGTGCTGCACCCAGTGCAGCACCACTTTTCCTGTGCCCCTTAGCGCCCCCTTACCATCACCATGTGTGCGCTGTATCTGAGATACAGTGCACCATGGTGGTAGTTAGGGTACCTAGCATCAGCATTTCTTTGACGCTAGTTTGGAGCTTTGCAGGATTAGTGTAAAAAATATTGACGGTAATCATGCAAAGCCCATTGTGGCTCATTATGAATAATGGTGTGCCTCCTTTTAATGCCTGCTTTAGGCATGCGTTAAAAGTGCCAAAACAATGACACTAAGAAATCTCTGAGATTTCTTTGTGCCTTTTTTTCGGCCCCTCTAATGGGGGAACGCCCCCTTTGCATACATTATGCCTGGCACAGGCATAATGTAGCGCAAAGGGTACAATGTGACGCAATGCATGCAACGAGCCACTTTGTAAATTTGGGCACATATTTATACTTTTTTAGCGCCGCATTTGCGTCGTTTTTTTACGCAAAATCAGAGCAAACTTCCAAAATACAATTGTATTTTTAAAGTTTGCGCTGCTTTTGCATCAAAAAATGACTCAAAT
Source organism: Pleurodeles waltl (assembly GCF_031143425.1). NCBI lineage: Eukaryota > Metazoa > Chordata > Amphibia > Caudata > Salamandridae > Pleurodeles > Pleurodeles waltl. Next base: position 151,337,216 of record NC_090450.1, on the reverse strand, counting down.
GCGGCACTAAAAAAGTATAAATATGGGCCCTGGTGTGGCGATTTTGGCCTCATTGAGTCCAATTAGTGTAAAAAAATGATACTAATGTGGCGCAAGGAGGCACTAGGCCTTCATAAATCTACCCCATAGGGTGCATATTGTGTAAGGCATAGTAGCTTCAGCACTTTGGCAAGCTCACTTATTCCTATGACAGTGCAGGTATCTATTGCTCCGCTGGAGTGTGTAACAGTCCTTTACTGTAGCCCACATACACTTTCATAAAATAGGTGATCTATTGGCACCAGTGCCAGTGATGCTAGTTAGGACTATTTAAGTATGCCTTTCACTATTTCTAGTTTTAATTAGTAAGCTTTCTTTGACTTTGAATAGAGATTGACTTTAAAAAAAGGATGTATAATCAGTTTAAAAAAAAACAAATGATGCTTCCTCTAATATTACCAAGACATGGGGGGGGGTCATTGAGAGTCTGGTGGTCACTAGACCTCCAGACTCACGGATGGCATTAGGACCACAGCCAATGCGGCCATCCAAGCACCACATTACAACCTAGGTGGTCAGGCCGTCAGGGAACCGCCAGTTCCACCAGGATCAGAGATCACGGCAGTCTGGAGGTGGTGGTGGTTCTAATCCGCCAAGGCAGCACTGCAAGAAGTGCTGCCCTGGCGATTATGACCCCCTTCCCCACCAGCGATTTCATGGTGGTAGCATCGCAATGAAAATGCTGGTGGAGAATGGGTTCAGGGGGCCCCAGGGGAGCCCCTGCACTACCCATGCACTTGGCATGGGCAGTGCAGGGGCTCCCCTGGCAAGCACCATTGCAATGTTCACTGTCTGCTTTGCGCTCCACGACCTCTTTGAATTTTTATTCTCCCTTGCGCCATGAGGTTAAACTCCTTTAAAATGTTGGATTTTACTGACTCCACGTCTGATTGATTGGAGACATCACTCTTTGCTGTATCGCTCCCAGTGGGTACTTCTTGGGTCTCCGCTCTAGTGGTTGCTGCCTGTAAAGTGTCCGTTGTTGCAGTATGCACTAAAGATGTGTGTTGCCTCCCATCCTGTAATAAATTGCTATTCCTTAAATGATCAAATTTCCTTCCAAAGGTCAGAATACGTCCCTTTTCATAATCCATTTCATCTCTATGAAACTTACGTTATTTTTTGGCCCTTATTCCCCCCTCCAATTTGTTTAAACATTCATTTAGTCTTATCATTTCCTTTCCATATACATCAGGAGTACACTTGTCTTTTAACATCGCCATGCATTTGTCTATTTCTTGTGCTAGTTTTTCAACTTCTTTATCTGCATGCTTTATTAATATTTTTAGCATCCCCAAAGAGCAATTATGATTATTAATCATCCATTCTTCAATCATATCCGGATCAGGATCAACTATATTGGGTAAGGTAAAGATTCTTAGTCCTCTGGGAATTCTATCACACTCAACATACTTCTGTAGTGTGGTGGTTTCCCACCATTTAGCTTGTTCACGTTTCGATATTTTCCACACATTATCCCATGTTTGTTTTTTCATCAATTCCTCTTTTCGACCATCTCTCCCATCAGATCTTGGATTACCATTAACTGAAACTGCAAATAAGTTTAATGCTGCTTCCATCCTTTTATTTTCTCTCAAAGCTGCCATTAGTGAGTCTTATAATTCATTTACTTATTATATATTGTATATATTTGCTTACAAACGCTGTCACACTTGACTTGTGAAACACGACAGTCAATTCCGCTTGCCACACCACTTGTATCACAGACGCATTTACCCGGAATCCAGCAGTACCTGAAAATCCTGGTATCGGGGCTGCACTCACCTAATAGGTTAACCAGAATGTAGTCCGGCATCCTCCGACCTCGGACCTACACTCCTTGGTTTATAATGTGTCCCCTCGATGTAGCGGCAACTTCCCTGTTACCGTTATTCATGTCAATCCAAGTGGTGGAGGGCTGGAGATCCACAAATTGAAATAAATTATGATTTGCTGCGCTCCAGCCGCTTGAAACACGGTAAGCTCGTGGTGGGGTAGCGAACCCCAAATATTCCAACCAGCACATTGTCTGCTCACTGTGCGTGTCAAGAGTAGCATGCATGGAACAACAGCTCTAGTTTTTCCAGCTTTTATTGCATCCAAATGAATAATTGCAAATATTGAAGAAATTGAAAAAATTTAAAAAATTGGCAAAAATGGGAAAAAAACGAAAAAATTGACAAAGTGTAACAACTTGATTAATAATTTATCAATCATTATGTTGTTTTGCATTGATTGCACAAAGTTATACAATAAGGAGTAGTGACTCTGATAATATTGGTATAAAGTATATTCCAAAATGGCCGACATGCTTCTCTGGCAGACATGTACATATTTTGCTTTAGTCCTTCTATTATTTTTGTTATATTTTAGGTCAAATGACAATAAGAATGGTTAATGGACTCAAAATTTATTCTTATCAGTTATACTCGTGATCAAGGAGCTTCTGCTCTGAAACGCGTTGAGATTTTTCTGTCATTTGTACACAATAAACGCTGGAAAAACTAGAGCCGTAGTTCCCTGCCTGCTACTCTTGACACGCACAGTGAGCGGGTTGGAATGTATATATATATATGTATATGTATATATATATATATATATATATATATATATATATATATATATACATTTAAAAAGAGGCTTCCTGCATTCCTTCCTGACCTGTCTCCTCCTCTTGGAGTCTGCAACACCCTGTCCATTCCGAAAAAAGACATACTATCAATCTTTCCATCATGCACCAATCTACAATGTCGTGCCACTGGATAATTTACATCATTGTTTTTAATGGCATGCCAGTGTTCTAAAATACATTTTTTACTGGAAAAATTGTGCTACCCACAAGGCGTAGTCCACACAGGCAGGATATTACATATACTGAGAAATCAGAATTACAATAAAATTCAGGAATTCTTTGATCCTCACTTCCTTACCTGTGGGTAAGTCAAATGTCTTACGATTCACACTATGTATACAGTCCATGCATTTAGCACACCTATAGAAGTCCTGCTAACTTCTAAGCAATGTGCCCCCTTCTTCATTGTGTAGCTGTGTACCAGCATATCCCGCAGAGAACTACTCTTCCTATATGTCACCCTTGGATAGGGACTCAACTGACTGATCACTTCATCTTCTCTTATCAGATGCCAGTATTGTTTCATGATCTTTATCGCCTGATCCGAGCAGAAATTGTAGGTGGTAATGCATCTAAAAATATTATCTTTTCCTTTCTGTTTTTTTGGAACAAGGACACTAAGGCCCATATTATAAATATGGGCCTAATTCGGTTCACCTTAGACACCTTATCACAGGCATCTTTGATGACTCCCACTGGATATCCCCTGGATCTAAACCTTCTTGCCATATCCATTTGTTCTTTTGTTCTCATGCCATTGAGAGCAACAGTAGAGAAAGTGTTGGACCAAAGAGGGGTCAGGTTTACTATTCACACTCCAACCGAAGCAATATTAGTGAAAGTATTAGACATTGCAGGGGCCAGATTTACTATTACCACTCCAACCTAAACAACATTAGGGAAAGCACTGGACTTTGGAGGGATCAGATATACTGTTCCCACGCCAAGTTAAGCAGCAGCATGGAAAGTGCTGGTCTTTGGATGGGTAGGGTTAAAATTCCCTCTACAAGCAAAACAACAGTAGGTACAGGAATGTATAATAATAATTATTAATTATTTTCGAAAATCACAACATTAAAATGTAATATAAAAATATTAAATAAAATATTCATAACAATATTTTAAAACAATTTCTATATATTTGCTTCAACAAATATTTGAAATGAATATCAACTAAAAATACCAATTTAAATACTTTTTGCACATTAAATCATTAAAACAATTTACAGTAGAAACACTACATGCACTTCGCACCTGCAATAGAAGAAACCTGCAAAATTAAAGCATGAAAACAATTATAACAATTAAAGTGATCAAAACAAAAAAACACAAATAATAAATCCGTGAAAACAACAAACCACATTAAAATAAAGGAAATACATTGATTCACTCAATTAAATCATTTACATAATAATGCAAGTAAAATAAATATATATTTTTTAATCTATTACATAATTAATCAATTAAATGTTTACATAACTAGTAATATAATTAACCATGTTAAAATAAGTAGCAATTTTGAAAAGTATTATTTAAGATTTTAGCTATTAGATAATCTACATAATTATTAATTAAACTAACCAAATGCACTTTGAGACTATAAAAACGTATAAAAAATAAAATGTATATTAAAGGTATCTGCCACCCCAGTTCCATAGAAATTCAGCCACTAACCAATAAATAAACACAAAACCATAAATTTAAAGATGTTACCATAATAATAAATCAACTACTAAAAAAATAAGACAACTTCAATTAACATGTTAATAACTTAAAACACAGAAAAGCAGTAAACAGTTTAAAATAATTTAAATATTAAATGCACTGTATTTGAAAAAGATAATAACCATGTAAAAACATGATATTCTTAACTGCAGTGTTTTTTCATACAATATCCTGGGCACCACAATATTTGTTGGTGATGCTTGTGCCAGGTGATATTTTTGACACAGTATTAAAATTGTGCACCTGTAGAACACAATACAATAACACACAGCATATAAATACCAGGACACAATACAACAAAACAGTAAAAACAAAATGCAAAGATTAAGCGACAGCATAAAGAAACAACAACATAATGTAAAAACGTGGCACAATAAAATAACAACACAAAAACATATCGCATCTAGACCAAAATGCAACTCAAAATTATGCAGGTATATTCTTATAATACATTAACACCTAAGCAAGTCGGTTTTCTTAGTACGCTGATGAAGGATGTCCACTTCAAACACTGCTTTACTTACAACTAAGTAATTATAACAGTTTTGTGATCCAGCCTCTGATCTTCAAGCAATGCTTGTAAGCACTACCATTAGAAATATGTTAATCTCAAAAGTGAGGGAAACACTCGTTTTTATTTTCGGTCCTGATTGCATTTTCTGCTTCTGTCCCCCAAGATGCAAACAGCTCCCACCTAAAATGTAAGCTGGCTTGGTGATACTTGCATACTTTATTGTTATTAATATTAAGTGAGCATTTATGCTGTTACTAACTAGCAGCCGGCCCCTGGAAGAGCGCCCAGTGCAACGGGCTGTAAAATTCAGTTAGTGAACAGATGGCTATTTCAGATTCTTCAAAAAGAAGCAGTCCTGGGAGTGACTGTATCTCTCCCTCTCTCTCTCTACCCCCCTCTCTCTTTTTTTTATTAAGCCAATTGACAGCAGCATATGTAGTCTTTTCCAGCTGGCTTGTAGCCTGATAATTTACAGGCCTGTCACTGACAGATGCAGAAAGGTACGTGGGAAATTAGGGTCATGGTATGAAACAGTCCAGAGCTGTGGCCAGGATTATGAACACCAATATTTTTGGCGCTAATCTTGCAATGTACTAAAATAACATAAAAAATGTTGACGCTACTGTCCCTATCCTGCACTAAGATGCGCCGTATGTTTAATACGGTGTATACATGGTGACATTAGGGGTGCTGATGTGTGCAAGAAAAAGTGGTGCTGCATATAATGTAGTGCCACTTTTTATGAATTTGGGCCTCAGAGTCTTGAATGGAAGCTGATTCAGCAAAATGCTAAGGGTTGTCAAGTAACATTATACATCCTTGTACATTTGATGACCTCATCAGGGTTACTACTTGTCTTTTATCTTAACCTCTGTTAGAAATAGAGGCTCTAGTAGGCAGGGGTATGCACTCAGTCTAAGTACCACTCTAGTCCGGGTAAGTCAATACACACTACAAGGTAACCTGTGATCACCCTCTAGAAGCTTGATTCTGAAACCCATGCGCCAGATTTCTGCACGCTGTTGAAGGAGTTGTCTATCTTTCTTCAGTGATGGTGGTGATGCAGCAGTTTCAGTGGTTCTACGATGCCGAGTGCCAGGTGCCGCTTTCACCAGGGAGGGAATGCATCTGTCAATGCAGCAGTTCTGAAGATGCTGCTCGGCCCCAAATGCAATACATCAATTTTACTCTCGTAACAGGGTTGATGCATCGGTTGCCACTTCCAGAAGGCAGGAGAGGCATCAATTTCAGTGGTGCAAGTATCTAGGTCTACTTCCAGTGAACCAGGCACAGGAATTGGGGGTAGAAACGTTTATATCCCTGAGTCTCTAGCAACAGGAGGCAAACCAGCAAGCCCTTGGAGAACACTTTGGGATGCAAAGCTCTCCCTCAGCAAGGTAAAAGAGCTGCAGGCAGCAGGACAGCACAGCAGAAAAGCAGTTCTTCCAGGTCAGCAGAGTGACAGTCCATGATGCAGCACAGCAGTTCTTCTGACAGTGACCAGTTGTAGGTCCAGAAGTGTCTGATTTGGTGGGGTTAGAGACCCAGTACTTTTATACAAACGTGTCTTTAAAGTCAGGGTGAATTCAAAGAAAGGTCTCTGAAGTGCACAAGTATCCTTTCTTCCTCAGCCGTGGCTCCAGACTATCAGTAGTGAGTAATCAGCCCTTTGTGTGGGGACAGGCACTGCCCATCCATGAGTTAGTGTCAGTCCCTCCCTGCCTTCTAGCCCATGAAAATGCAGATGAATGCAGATGAGCACTGAGACAGACCTAACATTCCTAGGTTTGTGGCTGTCTAGAGGGAGTGCACTGTGCAGCTGTCACTTACTCCAAATTTGTATTGAAGACAGGCTGCAGGCACACAGAGCAGTGAGAGCAGTGAAATGTCCACTTTCTAAAAGTCTATTTTCTAAAATGGTAATGTTAAATCCAACTTTACCAGTAAAGAGGATTTATCATTACCATTCCAAAGATATGGAACATGACACAGATACTTCTTTCTAATCAGAAATTACAGCTTTAGAGTGTAGTAAGGAATTCCCTGTGTTAAACTGTGAGAGGAGTAGGTCTCATCGTAGTGAAAAAAGTACATGTCCTACCTTTTAATTACATAGTCCCCTGCCCTATTGCTACCTAGGGCCTATCCTAGGGGTGACCTATATGCACTTTAATGCTTGACAAGAGTTTTTTTAATCTCAAGTCAAAGTGGCAGTCAAACTGCACACAGGTTCTGCAGTAGCAGGCCTGAGATGTTTAAAGGGCTACTTAGGAGGGTGGCACAATCAGTGCTACAGGCCCACTAGTAGCATTTAATTTATACTCCCTGGGTATATGGTATACAATTTTACAAGGGACTTACAAGTAAATTAAATATGCCAATTGTGGATAAGCCAATATTAACACCAATTAAGGAGGGAGCTTTAGCACTGGTTAGCAGTGGTAGAGTGCACACAGTAAAAGAAGCCAACAAAAATGAGGTCAGAAAAAGAGGAAGAAGGCAAAACTTTGGGGTGACCCTTCATAGAGGGCCATTTTCTAACACCCTCTCACCAGCCTCCTGTTTGCTATTGAAGGTCTAGGCGATGTCCAAGAAGTGTAAACCACAGAAAATGTATAAGGCTATTAGGCCCTCATTTACTTTCTGTGCCTGTTACTGTCTGTGAGCCTGAAGCTGAGTGCTGGTAGTAGCAGGTACAGGGGTATGAAAACAAAGGATAAGTGAGGACTCATAAGGTCTACCATGGCTACCCCTGATGTACGACATTGCTTACTGAAAATTGCAGGTTATGCAGTCTGTTTCATGGGCAACAGGTAAAATTATGTACGTGGTAAATCAACATTCCATGGAACACATGTATTAAATGCATTCTAATCTTGTTAATCACAAGAGTATCAATGTTAGCTATCACCTCTATAAGCTCTAGACTGAGCCCAGACTCCTCCAGAGTTTCGGCCTCTAAGCATCTTACACAGCTGACACAATAGCATGATCTCTCTCCCTGAAACGAATTACACTAACATTTCAACCCTGATTTAGTTTGACTTATTTTTATATTTTTGTTAAACGCTGGCTTGTGACAGGAGCCACTTATTACAGCTCTTGAGGCTATGTGAAAAGTTCTTGAGTACCCTGCCTCCTACCTGAATAGAGGTAGAATAACATCTGTGGTGTGTCCAGGGTAAAGTGTGGCTTACTGATATAATGGACTTTGTCTATGGTCATTATGTACACTTAAGCCCAAAGCTGCTGATACGTAGAAGGGCGTGAGAAAGATATGGAAAGACATTGTCATCAATTGGGAAGGTTTTCAGTTTTGTCTCAACTTAAACAGAGACAGATTAAACAGGCTCCTGATTCTTGGGCAATGTGCACCCCAGACTTGGGCAACACATTTTGATTCACTAGTAAGCATATAAGAAGGTACAAAGTTTATGATGAACTGTAAAGAAGCACATCTGTTCACAAATCTTGTATTAAAATATCTGCAGCCAGGAATAGAATAGCTGGAGAATAGAAAAGGTGGCAGTGAATTAGTCTTCATTGCATTTCTCATTGTTTTAAATTCTAGCTCAGAAGCAAATGTGTAAGGTGGTGCTGCATTACCTTGTTTCTGGATAATTCTATAAAATTGCCTGCAATGATAACTGTAACCCATACATTTTTATCAAGATTATATTAACAATTCATTAAAAAAGTTAAAAATATAAATACATTTAATGGATGAGTGAGAAAAGTGAGAAAACTAATATCAGAAAATTATACATGTGAAAAGCAAAGCAAAGTAAAATTCAAAATGTATCAAAAGCTTTGGGGGGTTACAATGAAGGTAGGTGTTGCAAGGAAGTTAAGAGTTTAGGAGTTCAGAAAGGGACATAGACTGAGTGAGGTAGGGTGTCCCCGGGGGGCTCCCCTTGTGCAATTAAAAACTCTGATTTGGAAGAGTGACAGAAGTAGGGATTAAGAAACACATGTAAAATAGAGAAACCATACAGAGATTAATGCTGCGGGAGCCCTCTTAGCTAAGTGATTCCAAACAGGACTCCTGGACTGTGGTAATCGCAGATGTCTGAAAGAAGCATTACTGAGACATACTGTGCCACTGCCACAATGTACTGTGACAGATTCAGAATACATTGCCACCAAGAGACTGTGCTTAAGTTAGAACATACAGTTGGTATCAAGAAGTGAACCTCAGGTAACCTACTGTTGCACCAAAACTCCACTGTGGTTCCCCTCGTGTTGCCTTGACCTTTGGCCCTTGGCGGCAAATCCACTGCATCTCACTCAAGACCCTGAATCAGGTCCCCCATTCACTTAAGACCTTAACCGTTGCAGGAGCAATACCTGTCTGCGAGAATGTCAAATGACTGTCTACGTTATTTTCATGATTTTCTACAAATCTGGAATGCTAGTCATACGTCAAGCCAACGCATCTCCTCCCTGAAGAAGAAGTGAGGAGAGATGTGTACTGCAGGTTGCCACCAGCACCAGGGAAAAGGACTCTGATGACTGTTTTCTGCTGAAGCTGTGTTGACTAAATGAGGGCTATCGCTTGAAGTAAGGAGATTATACCTTAAGCACAGCGTCTGATCCTTGATGCATGCCCAAGAAACACTCTAAAGCTGATAGGGAGACCTTACTTAGAATTACCAAAGGGGGGACACACAGAAGAAGGGGGGAGTGATGGGCAGAATCCAAAGCTTTGGTAGTCCAAGCACCAAAGTGCTAATTGTATCTTTAGTTATTTTCTTAACTCAAGTAAAACGCTGGAATGGATCATCAATTACTGTGCTGCTGGGTGATTGTTGAGTTCTAATCTTAAGCATCCCACACAAACTCCCTCAGATGCCTGTGACTGCTCCCCATCACTACCAGGGTTGGAACCGGGGACCAATAAGAGCCATGGCAAAAATGCTCAAACCAAAACTGCCCGCTCCCTGCCTCTCCTTGTGAAGTTCTCTCTCTCTCTACACAGGAAAAGGTACCATTGTTGCAGACAAAGGGCTTGATTTAGAACCAGGTGGACAGGTTCCTCCGTCACAAGGATGACGGATATCCTGTTTGCCAAAATCTAAATCCCATAGGATGGAATGGGATTTAAATTTCAGGGGACGAGATATCCATCATCGTTATGATTGAGTAACCCATCCGGTGAGCTCTAAATCAGGCCCAAAGTGAGATAAGTATTTCTCAAGTAATCTTTCTGGCTTTGTGTGACTTTCAGAATTGATCAATGAATGTTCTCTTTCAGGAATTGCACACTGAAGGTAGCAGCAATGAAAAAATGAGTTCTGCGTTTAGAAATGATACAAATAATACAAAATGTAATATAAAATGGTGCTGTAGGAAAGTTGTAAAATTGCTTTTAGGCCCAGTTTTTGAGTGGAGTTCTCTGCTAGAGCTTTTGTCACTACTCATTCAAAAATATACGCACACATTGTGCTTCAGGGGAGTAACTGTTTAATCATTCCCTGTTTAAGGAAATGCTTCCTTTGGAATACAGTGAATCATACAAACATTTTGTCATATTAAACCATTTATTGAATGGTGGATTTTCTTTGTATTGGTTTTTATTGCAATGCATTACAATCAGTGCTTAATATGAGCTGGTGTTTGCATGTAGAGGCCACTGGTACCCATGTTGGATAGTGGACTTATTCTTCATCAGAACACTTTGACCCAGAACAAAAGGAGAAAGGAAGAGGCGGAAGTAGGAGGAAGTGAAAGACAGGAAAACAGCAACAAAAGAAGGAGGCAGGGATTAAAAAGAACCTGGAAAAGTGAGGTAAAGTAACAAGGAATGGATGAAAGTGGAATGAGGTGGAATTAAGACTAGGCAGCCTTGGTTTGGGGGGAATCAGCACTCAGCAGTGCCAACAGCAGGCTTTTGAGAACAACTTTGGGTCCCAACCTTTTTCATTTACAAATTCAGCACTGATTAAAGTAGATTATTGTTATGACAATATGTGCATTTCAGGTAGAGATACAGTTATATTAAATCATGTTTGCATAATCAGTTTTGTAAGAATATTTGTATTATAATGATCATGGATTTTAATTTTGTATTTGGTGGCTTGTGTCTGGTGAGGGATGACTTTAAATTATCTATCTGTAGTGCACATGCTCCCCTTTCAGCCCAGCCCTGGCTTCAGACTCTCATGGGGGGGAGTCAATCAGCTACTTTGTGTTGGCGCAGGCCACTACCCTGCGAAGTGTAAGGGTGAGCTTTTCCTATCCTCCTCCCTAGGAAGACCCATCAGTATGCAGATGAACAAAGAGCCAGTTGAGTATCCTGTGTTGTGGGTGTCTGAAGGGAATGCACAATTGTAGCAGCCACCCAGCTCAGGCTACACATTTATTGGAGGCAGGATGTAGGCACATAGGGCAGTGGAAGGAGATAAATGCCTACTTTCTATAAGTGGTATTTCTAAATTAGTAATAATTAAACCCACTTTACCAGTAAAGAGGATTTCTTATTAGCATTCCAATGATCCCAAACATGACGATGTGGAATTACAGCCTAAAAGTATGTTAAAAAATTCTCAATGTTGGCCCTTGAGAGGAGCAGGCCTCACAGTAATGAAAAATGACTTTAGGAGTTTTTCAATACCAGGACATGAAAAACAAATATGTACATTTCCTGCCTTTTGCTTACATGTCACTCTGTCCTATGGGCTACCTAGGGCCTACCTGAGGGATGATGGTTAAAGGTTTGGCAAGAGGTTTTAAGTTCCAAGCTGCAGTGGCAGTGAAACTGCACACCTAGGCTCTGCCCTGGTAGGCCTGAGACATGTTTACAGGGATACTCAAGTGGGTGGCCCAATCAGTGCTGCAGGCCCACAAGCAGCATACAGTGTACAGGCCCTGGGTATATGGCATACCACTTTTGAAGGGGCTTACAAGAAAATGAGATAAGCTACTTGTGGATACACCAATGTTACCATGTTTAGGGGAGAAGCACATGCACTTTAGCACTGGTTAGCAGAGTCCTAAGGTCAACAAAAAGATACAGTTAGAAACAGGAGGTGAAAGGCTAAAAGTCTGGGGAAAGATCACACTAAGGATGCCAGGTCAAACACTAGGAACACATTGCTACACCTCATTCGTGAACACATGGATTCTAAAAACAAGCAATATTTTTTTCACATTGCAGAAAATGTAATGAAGGCATTTTATATGTGCTATTAGATACACATTCAAACATAAACGTATGAACTGATAATACCCTACGAAACAGTTATAATGGAACTGCCTTGCCTGCTTGGTGATTCTTTTCTCTATGAAACCAGCTTACGTGAGATTACATTACAAGTATTACTTAATCATGTAGTCCTGGCTCTAATGTGAGTGTTTAGACAAAATATCTGAAAAAAAATATTGTGTGGTCAAAATATTGTGTCAAGAATATCGAGGACAAAAATATTGTGAAGGTAAGTTTCTATATGTAAGAAAGGTTTTACTATGTATACCTCTATATATATGTACCTTGACTATATATATATATATATGTATATATATTTTTTTTTTTCAAGGTATGTAGATATGGAGTCAAGAAAAGTAAATCGATACTTACCTATTTGCGCTTACCTTCTTGAGACAATCCAATAGACTTTCACAATGGTTCTTTCATTTTGTACCTCAGGATTTTTCATTTTTGCTATGTTCTGATTAACATGAGGTGTCCCTCACACTAAGAAGAGCCCCAGCTTTAGTGGAACTTTACAGACTTTGGGCACAAACTGGGGTGGTGTAAAGTGTTATTCAATTGCACATTAAATGTTAAATGTTAATTGTGATGGTTCTTGATCGCCCAACACAGTTACATATAGTTACTTCTGGTGGAGTGAGGTCAAATAATTGCCTGATTCATGTTTTTTCTATCATTCACTGACATGCATTTTAAGTTATTGCACCAAGTGGCAAATCACTGGAAGGTATTAATGAAGCCAAAGTCTTACTCAAACTGTTCCTGAGAATATCTTCTGCCACTCTTGCAATTGGCACTGGCGTCCAAATTCAGGCAGAAGTGCTTTGGAAAATGTGTGGTACATTCTTATTGGTACTTAAGAGAAATCTCTTAGTAAAAACTGACTAGGATGCTCCTTAATGCTCTGAATTTGAGAGAATCTCAATTAGATCTTTGAATAGATCAATTTTCTTTCATGAGGTAATAACTGATTCATGCATCTATCCACCTTGTGAGTACCTCTCTGGAAATAACTTTTGCTTAGTTAAGACTGCTCATGGAAAAGAACAATTGATCTGTCTTTCACTCTGTCACTGTAAGGTTTAGCATGAACATAGTACCCTTCCCATTCTTTTGCGCTGTGGCTGCTGTGCAAAATATTGAGGAAATAGCTATGGTGAAATTCAAAAAACACTTTTGGCAAATATACAGAGCATACGAAAAGCACCATCGTATCTCAGAAAAGTCTTGTAAAAGACCGAATTGCTAAGAATATCTGCAGCTCATTGTTACTAATGGCTGGAGTGACTTCTCAGTTTCACTTGTGATGGGTTTATGTCTCCTTGAATAAAGCATCCACAATGTTGTTGCTCATATAGAACCATTTTAATAATAAGACAATAAATTAATTTAGATGTTTTTAATCCCTTGGCTGCTAAACCTTTTCTCCTTAGAAAGCAAAGCCTTTTTGGCTATTTGGGGTAGTTCACGCTTAAGCCTCTGTACCTTTTATTCCAGAAAAGGTATCCACGCTATATTTGCATCCTTTTTTTTTCAACATCCGGGGGACTCCAAAGCTATCCAGAGTTTTAGATTCCTCTAGAGTGGACCTCAGAATATAGGCGAACTATCGAAAAATGTAGACTTGTGGGAAAAATAGGGCAAGGGTGCTCCTCAAAAAAACATCTGGTGTATGCCCTAATGATTGAATCAGCAAAATGTTTGCTATGCTAAAGTCATCATCTTCCTTGTTTTCAGGAACATGCAGTGCTGAATGAAAGTATCTATTTTCTACCACAATTTTGGTATTTTTCAAAGAGGTAGCCTATTTTTCCTATTTTTTGTGCTTTCAACCGACTTCCAGTTTGTGGTGGAACCTAAGGTGAAACCCTTAGTTGATTTGGAAAAGCTATAGATTTCTGAAAAGTAGGCAAATTCAGAATTTAACAAGGAGTTAATTTGTGTAGATCCCAAAAGACTTTCCCAAAGAAACTAAGGCCCAAATTTAAGAAGGCCTAGCAACACATTAGAGTAATTTTTTACGTTAATGTGGCATTAGGCTAGCAAAATCACTGCTCCATATTGACAAAGTGGTACAATGCATGCATTACGCCACTTTATGACCCTTTGCACCACATTATGCATGCACCATGCATAATGTATGCAAAGAGGGTGTTCCTGCGCAAGGAGGCCTGCAAAAATGGAGCAATAAAATGTAAAAGATTTCATTGCGCCATTTGTGGGGTCACTTTTAACGCCTGCTGAAAGCAGGCATTAAAAGGATGCACCCATTGGAATCAATGGGCCTCATTGCACTCTGCTCCACTACCGTCAACATTTTTGGCGGTAGTGGAGCAAAGCACCACAAAAGCGTCAAAAATGTTGAAGCTATTGTTCCTAATACTGCCATGGTACACTGTATCTTAAATACGGCGCACACATGGTGGCATTAGGGGGGGTACAGGTCAGCGCAAGAAAAGGGGTGCTTCACAATGTGAAGCTCCACTTTTCTTATATCTGGGCCTAACTGGTGGAATAAAAAAATATTGAAAATGAGTCAGAAAAAACACCTCTTCTGATGTTTTCAGTTCCAACCTCTTGTCACAATGGATGGTTGACAAAAGCAATATACCATTATGTTCACTAGACCTCTCTTGTTGCTGGTATATATAGGATTTGTAGGTTTTCCAAGAACCATGATACCCTGAGCCATCAACTAAACTGCACCTTGCAATGGATTTTCATTGTGTATGGGGTATAGAGCAATACAAATGGCAAAATATAAAGAGTGAAAATTGGATATCAAGGAAAGCTATGTATTTCTGAAATTGACACCAGAAACTGAGTTTAGGAGCAGTGGTTATTTGTACATCTATGAATTTGTGGATACCCATATTAGCATGTGATTCTGAGGGCATTTTTCAAAATGTCTTCTTTCTTACAAACTGGCTTGCATTTGAGAGGCAGGAATGCTGAAAAATACCATTGATAATATCAAATGTTCTATTATTCTGTATTTCCACATACCTCTTCACAGAAATATTGCCTCACTTGTGTGGGTAGACTTAATGTTGCAATGGGAAAAGGCCCAAAACACAAAAGGGACACATCACATTTTTTCTACTGAAAACTGTCCCTTTTTTCAATGTAGGTGGCTGTGGAACTTGGGCCACAGCTCAGGTGCCTCCTAGGGAAATCTAAAAACCTGCTCATTTAAAAAAAAATAGACAGTTAGGGGACTCCATGTGGCAGTGACTTGTGTGGCCCTCACCACACCTTCTCACTAAGAAACCTTTACAATCCTCAAAGTTTGACTAGACACACATATTTTCTTCACATTTGTGAGAGTACAATTTCTGGAATCTGTGAGAAGTCACAAACTTCCTATCATCCAGCACTCTCCCTTGTCCCCCAATAGAAACACTATCTCACTTGTGTGGGTAGGGCTAGTGCATGTGACAGGAAAGGCCGCAAAATTCAGCATGGATACATCACATTTTTCCACCAAAAACGGACTCCTTTTTTCAGTGTGGGTAGCTGTGGATTTTGGGCCATAGCTCAGCAAACCCCTAAGAAGGCATAGCAAACCTAGATATTTATCAAAACAAGATACCTAGGACTATCTAGGATGTGGTAGCTTGTGAGGCTCTCATCAGATTTTCTTACCCAGAAGTTCTTGCAAACCTCAAACATGGATGAAAAAACACATCCTACCCAATTTTGTGTTCTAAAAAGTTCTGGAACTTGCAGGGAGCCACACATTTCTTATCACCTAGCATTTCCCTAAATCTCCTAATAGGAATGGTATCTAACTCGAGTGGGTCTGCCTAGTGCCCACAACAGGAAATGGCCCAAAATACAATGTGTAGACATCAACATTTTCTGTCACAAAAAGGATCAGATTTGGCAATGGAGTATCTGTGTTTTTTGGGCTACGGTTGACTGTCACCCCGGAAAAACAACCAACCCGAGAAATTTCTGAAAAATGGCACATGGATGTGTCCAGGGTGATGTGCCTTGCATGGATCCCATGAAGTTTTCTTACCCACAATGCCTTGCAAACCTTAAAATTAGCCTAAAATCTGTCATGTCCCTTCCATTTATGTGACCTAAACTTCCAGAATCAGAAAGAATCCACAACATTTCCACCACCTAGTATTTACCCATTTATCTCATAAAATGGTGCCACACTTGTAGGGGTGGCCTAATGCCTGTGACAGGAACAGATCAAACAAAGGTCAAGGTTTATGACTTCAGGCCATGTAAAACTTTTCTTTTCTTTGCTTTATTCTTAAAACCTTGTGTTTGACAGGTTTTGCTGTGTAGACTGCCCGACCCAACCAGGTGCCCACAGTGGTTACATTCTCTACTGAGAGAGTGCCCCACAGCCCTAATGGCTGGCTCCTTGTGCCTGACCAGGGCAGCTCTTCATGTGGTGGCATAGGAGTTGGCTCCTGACAGAGGTCAGCACATGCAGTAACCAGCATTTCTAGGGCTCTCCACTCCTCCAAGACATGGGCCCAGGAAGCAAGGGGTTCATCCAGGTTTCTCGCTGGACTCTAGCCCTCCCCAGAAGCCTTTGATTAAACATCACAGTTTTGCTTGGTGACTTCATAGGGTGCTGTTCTTCCCAAGGGAGAATGGCTATTCTAGGCAGAAAAAGCACCATATTCCTGAGCCACTTCTGACTCTAGGATTCATGCCCAAACAGAACAACTTGGGAGCACCAAGTGCATCTCATAGCAGGCAAAACGTCTGGGGCACTAGTGCTCCCTGGGGGGTATTTAAAGAACTTTAGAGTATGTTAAAGGTTTTGCGTGTCCAGGGTCACAGTGGACCTGCAGGGCAGGCCCTCCAGAAGGCCTCAGACAATGGCTGTTTTCTCCCACTTTAGTGGATTGATTTGAGATGTGAAACATTTTGCTCCTGGTTGTGGGCTGTCGCAGGCAGGAGAGTTTTCTTCAGCCTTCATGACCTCTAAATGTTTTAGCTTTTCCTGGTGCTGTTTTCTGTGCAATTAGGGATAGTTCAGGGTCAGACATCCTCCACCTGATCTCCTCAGAGCTGCTTTTAAGGTTCCTGGACAGTACCCAGTACCTGCTCCTTTTTCTGTGCTTCTGGAAATTCTTCTTGATCCAGGGTCTTCCTCAGCAGCACCCTGTAGCCCACAAGTCAGAATACTCTTGCTGCCTGCACTCTCCAGGCCTCATGGACACCAGGCGTCAGGGGTCAATTTTTAGTGGAGCCACCTAAGTATCAGTCCACGGATGTTCCATAGAAACCTGCTTCTCTATGGTCCCCAGCAAGCTCACCTTGCTACTGTCTCCCAGAGCAAGCGGGGAGGCTGGTGCCATTGGCATTGGAGCCACAGACTAACAAGTCTAGGTCAGTATAATTCCAAAGTGTCCCATCACTTGAGACAGGGGTTCTTCTAGTAAGGGATGGCCTGCCTGGGATTCTTCAGATGTCAGTGCTTATCAAAGTATTTTAGTTGTGCAGTGGTTTTAAGTAGGGGTGGAAGGTTCTACCAAGTGGACACCTGCGTCCAGCGTAAAGATGACACATTTTCACTCATTACTATCCTATCCCTCCTGCACAGCATATGGGGACTTTTCAAAAGACAACTGCAAGTGATCAGAGGTCACATCTCTCTTATAGCTATAGGCCTACCACAGCTGCCACTTGCAAATGGGTGTCTTCCCATCTCAACGTCAAAGGGGCCTGCTGGAGAGAAAAAAGACAGAGGTGTTGCTGCTCCCCTATTGTTTCTACAGGAAGGGCATACCCATACTTTTCAGGCAGTGTTAATGTAAGCAATCTATGCCTCTACCATTTTCTTCTCTCTGGAAGTATCTTAATCCCCTTGAAATGGGCTTATTGTATGGGGGAGCTTTTGATCTATCTGCTGGGTAGCAGAGTAATTAAACTGGCCCAGCACTGTAGTTCAAATCCAAATCTTATTAAGGCTGCATCCGAGACATATAACCAAAGGCCAAAACTCAAAGCACATTAGGGACTTAATATATGACCAAATTACCATTATATTCACACTTCGAAACTGTGTTTACCTATTGAAAAAGGTGTTAAACTCTTCTCTAGGTTAAGTTACTGCAAAAATTTTATTTTGGGGAAGTGTTCACCTACAGACTATATATAAATGCAAAAAGGAAGCAGGGAACCCTGGGTAGTTCCCAAGTTTAGGTGGAGAGCATCTCCCTTATAATGCACAACCTACAACACCAACACTCTGAATCTGCACTTTTTAAATGTTTGTTTCTCTGACAGAGTTTTAATGTATAGGATTAGAACCTCACCATCGACCCCAAGGTAGGGAGTGACAAGTAAGAAGTTTTAGGGTTCAAGGAAGTGAATAGGTAGAAGTAGTAAAGGGTAATAAGGGGTGTTTAGGGTTCAGAAGCGGGTAAGGGTACAGGGTAGTGAAGGGTTATTAGGATTTTAAGGGTTGAAGGAAGGGTAAGAGATGGGTATCAGTTGCTATTTAAAGATAGTTGGATTGGAAGAGTGATTAGAGAAATTAAAAATAAATATATACACATGGACATATTTCCATGCTCACACATATATACACACATATATACGCACATATGCACACAAACAGACATACTCTCACACACATACACCCTCCACCAACATTCACACACACATAGGAACATCCGTTACCACAAAAAATGTGTGTAAGAAAACACGTTGTAATAAAGTCAAAACTTTTTATTACTTGCATGGTGAAGCAATGAGTTGTAAATGCATTTATGGTAACAATCGATATGCAGGTTTAGACGATTTAGGAAAGCTCGCAATGTAATCAAACTTCCAGGAGGACGACCTCTTTCAGTTTTTCATTCAGCTTTCTTGAAGGCAATATAGGTAGGAAAAATCTAAGGCTCATCTAACTGGGTTACCTGATGTAGTAGGATCAGAAGAACCTCCAGATACTTTATGAACTGATTTACTAGTGGTTGTGAGAGTAGTTGTGCAGTGTTCTACAATTTGGTGCTGCACCTACTGTCCTTTTTCATAGTCAGTAAATGAATGCAATATTTTGCAGGGCATTATGTCAGGTGAGTACCCACACACAACGTTAGTACATAATCACCCAAGTTCTCTTACATGTTATATGCAGCCATGAACATTTGATACAATTAACCCCTTTACACATATAGAACCAAACAGGCCTTTTATTTCCCTGGACATTTCCCTGGTTTATCGGAGCCCTTGGAGTCTGGTTTTGAAAGCACCAACCCTGGTGCCTCTTGCCATTTTTACCAGCTCTCCCAGGTCAATTGAAGTAGGCACAGGGAGACTTCACGAGCAGGGCCATAGCGCAGGCCAATGCAGCACCTAGAGAGATAAAAGAGGAGGGGAAGGGATGTAGTTGTTGGGGGGCATGTGAGGGTCTTGTCCTCCCCCCACATGACTGAGGCAGCTGATATAGTATAGAGTTCAGATTGTAGAAGGTGAATGAACAATAAAAATGGTTTTAAATTATGTCTTTATCTTGTTACATGTGTTGTATGTTGCAAGGCAGGTCAAATGACAGGCTAAGTTAATCTAGGCTTTCTGACAAATTTCTGCTTATACTAATTGTAACTGTAATTGTATTTATATATCGCTTACTACCCCTATGAGGCATTGAATCGCTTTTTGGGGAGAAGCACGCTACTCCAGAACCAAAGAGGAATTAGTGGTGGATTAGTATAGGGAAATATGAGTACAGTATTAGTATTATTATGAGTTAATTTGAGCAGAGGATATGTAAGTTTGTTAGTTGGATTGGCTGGAGTGATGGCGGCATAGAGAAGGAATTAATCTAGAAGTGTTAATTGAGAGTTTATAGTAATAAGATGAGGTTTGGGATGAGTAAAGGAGAGATGGAGAAGGCAAGAGTCTATGGAAAGGGGTAGGGGTAAACATAGTTACAGGAGGGGGTTTGGATGAGTCAAAGTGAGATAAATGAGGGTGAATTTAGTAGAGTTGTTTGTGAGGTCATGGTAGTAGAGTGAGGTTTGGTGAGTTAGGTGTGGAAGCGGAGGGAAGAACTTAGGCAGAGTTATTTTGGAGATGAAAGTAGTAGGATGGGTTTGGGATGAGTCAGAGTGGGGATGGAGGATAGATTAATAGAGACATAGGGAGATGGGAAGACAGTAAAGCTTACGAGAAAGTAAAATTTATATTATTTTGTATTTATTTATTTTATATATATATTTCTTTTTATTATTTAATGTCATTAATTATATTTTGAATTTTATTTATAGATTTCCTTTTTTTTTTTTTTTTCTCTGGTGCAGTAGGACTAGAGTAATAAATAAATAGACATGTAAATACATAGTAAAGGAATATATGTGCAAGGAATGTAATAATGGGTATAATTATATGAGAAGAAAAGTAGTATTGTATAAACACAGACCTTCAAGAATTGTAATATTTGAAGTTAATTAATAAGTGTACTTTTCTAACATTCATTTATCTTTCCTCAAATTTTGAATAGTGAAATGCTTGCTGTGAAATAGTTATGACATTTGCTCATCGTGATATAAAAGAGAAAGCAGGGATTCATAAGTATATAATGTAACAACTTATCTAGGAGCTATGCAATGACCGATGAACATGTTAAGCATAGAATAATATACACATATATGTATATACACACACACACACACACACACACACACACACATATATATATATATATATATATATATATATATATATATATATATATATATATATATGTATATCACACCAAATCCTCTATATTGAATGGAAATGCTTGGACACGTTTGTAATTGCATATGTTCTTTAGGAAAATGACGCTTCCTCCCAATGCGTTTCAGCCGTAGCCTTGATCACGGATGGGATGGCTGTTTACTTTGCATATTAAATACCATTTGTGTCAAAAACATAAATAACAGACTAGCGCACAAATGTTCATATATTACAATGAAAGGCGGCCGCCATCTTAAAATGACAAACCTGCTTATTCTTATCATTCAGTACTTGCAGTTATATGCTATATGTCTCACAGTCTCTAAAAATGAAACACGTTTTATAAAAGCTTTTTTTAATAAAAACTTTTTATAATAAAAAAGCGTTTTATAATATGGAGGCTAATGTGTATTGTATATCTGAAATGTTACCATCCATACCATCTCATCATAAATACAGTTATTACCTTGCCACTCTAAATGATAAAATATCCTCTAACATATTCCATATTACTTGAATATCATAATCATCTTCAAATGCACATTCCTACAATTAAGCAGCATTACCAAAATTACAAATGGAATATGTACCATATGTACACAGAAGCCCTATATTATCAATATATTCTTAATATTTGTCTTCTTCTTTTTTTCAATCCTACGTTCAAGTGAGCCGTGGTATAGCCCTAATTTACTTATACCTCTACAGAGTTCTCACATCATTTCTCTGTCAGTGACATCTGATTTAAACATTCCTTACCTTGCTCCACCCAACTGTCTATACCAAATCTAAACAAACCACCACCCACACATTAAAGCACATATACCTAAAGTGCAACAATATTATCTCAGGTAACCAATTAGAGGTTGAAATCTCTATGCGTCTTCTTTTGTTCGTTTAACCCAAATGGACATTCATTTCTTCACTCAAGTTCAATCCCAAGGGGCTTAGAGTATTTAACCTAATTATCAATTTGGATTCTAATATCCGAAACATTTTCTCTCTATTTCCCCCGCCTATATTCAGCTTAATCTGATCAATAACCACAAAGCTAAGCAACCTTTCATCTCCTTTGGTTATTTCATGAAAGTGTCTAGCCACGGGGTAATTATGGTCATAGTTACAGATAGCTTTTAAATGTTCCAGAACTCTCTTTTTAGCCTTGTATATTGTACTCCCCACATAGATCTTATTGCAAGGACACCTTAAGCAGTATACACAAAAATCTGTATTGCAATTATAATGGCCCTTAATCTGAAGGATCCTATGTCCATTGTCAATTGACACATTCATGCAATTTATACTGTGTTTGCAGACCGTACACTGAGTGCAACAGTAAAATCCAGCTGGATTCCCGGATAATAATCTGTCATCCTGCATACTTGTCACCAAGTTCTGACTTAAATTTGCCCTTGCGGAAAGTCACCAGTGGCATATTCGTGATATGGGTGTCTAGAATGAGATCCGTCTGCATGATATGCCAGCTTTTTGTAAGAATCTGTCTCATTGAACGTGCCTGATTAGAAAATGTAGTAATAAATCTTAAACTTTCATCCGGTTTGAGTTCCTCATACCTTTTGTATAAGAGATCCTCTCTCCTGATGTTATCTACCTTACTTTTGTCTTGTAAAATAGTCTTATTACTATATCCCCTTTCTTTGAATATTTTGCACATTATCGTGCTTTCATTTTGATAATCTTCCCATGTACTACAAATTTGTCTAACTCTTAATAGTTCTCCATGAGGGATACTCTCAATCAGTCTAGGTGGATGTGCACTCCTAGCATTGTTCCCTGCAGTGGCTTTTTTATGCAACCTAGTACTTAAGTTGTCTTTATGAAATATAACCTCTACATCTAAAAATTGGATTTTTTTATTACTGTGTTGCTCACTTAACTGAAGATTATATTCATTGTCATTCAGGGCCACCACAAACCTTATTACAAACCCTTTGTCACCTTTCCAGATCACAAAAATATCATCAATATACTGACACCACATCACTACTTTGTCCTCAAACTCTGATATATTCATGGATACCTGCTCCTCCCACCTGCCCATGAACAAATTCACATAGCTGGGCGCAAAGCAATATTGTATTGTATTGTAATAGTATTTTTCTAGTACTTACTACCCCAGACGAGGCGTCAAAGTGCTTTTCGGCGAGTAGCACGCTACTCCGGAACCCAACAAGAATTAGTGATGGATTAGTATTGGGAAATATGAGTACAGTTTTAGTATTATTATGAGTTAATTTGAGCCACGGATATGAGAGTTTGTTAGTTAGATTGACTGAAGTAATGGAGGGGTGGAGGAGGAAAGAAATCCAGAAGTGTTAATTGGAAGTATATGGTAATAGGATTTAGGCTTGGGATGAGTAAAGGGGGATGGAGGAGGGAAGAGTCTGTGGAAGGGTTAGGGAGATCATAGTAGCAGGGACAGATAAATGAGGGTGAATTTAGTAGAGTTGTTTGTGAGGTCATGGTAGTAGAGTGAGGTTTGGTGAGTTAGGTGTGGAAGCGGAGGGAAGAACTTAGGCAGAGTTATTTTGGAGATGAAAGTAGTAGAATGGATTTGGGATGAGTCAGAGTGGAAATGGAGGATAGATTGATAGAGACATGACATATGATGATGGGTAGATAAGTGTGATAAGATGAGAGCAGGGATTCATAGATATCTAGTATAATAACCCACCCAGGAGCCATGCAATGACCCACGAACATGACAATATACACACATACATACATACATACATTCATATATATATATATATATATATATATACACACATACACAAACATACATACAAACATGAATACACACACATATGCACACATATATGTACATACAATACATATTTAGAACCATGGGTAAATATACTTAGTTAAACAGGTTTAAAGAGTGTGTGTGTATTTTATTGTTACGACATAGTAGCAATACATATTTTCCAAAGAACTATACATAACTAGAAATATACACATAATCAGAAAAAATATTTATCAACATAGGCATATGCAGTCCATAGTTGTTTGAACATGGTGGTTTTGAAGGAAAGAGCCAACTCTTGAGTAGTTTTCTGAAGACAAGAAAGTTATCTGTGGCTCTTATAGTTGGGGGTAATGAATTCCATAGTTTGGCTGCTTGAACGGAGAAGGACGTACCACCTATAGTCTCTTTCTTGTATGGTGGTGTTCTAAGGCGGGGTGCCAATCTTGAGCGTAGGTTTCTTTGTTGGATGTATTTGATTATTTTTATTCTGATAAAAAGCGGGCAAGTTCCATGTATAGCTTTGTGGGTGATACAAAGCAGCTTGAAAGTGCATCTTCTGGCAACAGGTAACCAGTGTAGTGCTCTCAAGGCAGGGGAGATGTGGGCTTGCGGCTTTACATGCAATAGTAGCCTGGCTGCGCAGTTCTGAATACGATGTAGTTGTTTCAAAATAGATGTAATTTTGTCGTGACTGTGTGAATTACCTTTCTAGTTTGTGGCACATGACTTCATAACCCCCCTCTTTTCTAAGTAAAAAGTCTACATACATCTTGCAGAGCGTGTTTTAGGAGACTGTTTAATCTGTTTCTGTGATTTAAATTGTGTTTAGAAACTGTCTGCTCCCCCTATGTTTTTTGCCTTGAATAAGCCACATTTCAGAGCGCGTGACAAGCAGTATTCCAGTGTTTGTTTTTAAACAATCTCTCCCTTACCTGGAAAGAAGCTAGCTTGGAAGTGTAGATTCAGCCTGTCTGTATCCAAGGAGATTCTGAATAGAGCAGCAGCTGCCTCCTCCCTGACCACAAAAACTAGACTTAGCTGATTGGCTCTCTGAGTCCCTGGCAACCTCGGCCCTCCCCCCACACCTGCTCTGGCCCCTTAAGTTTGTGGAGGGAAGCCCAAGACAGCCACCCCCATTTTGTGAGCCTCAGTATCTTCCCTGTGTCCTAATACAGCCCAGTGTTCAAGGATTGCTAAAAGAACTAGGTAGGGAGCCCCCAGACTTTTCTGGGTAAATAGTATTGTTTGTTCAAAAGTGTTTTTTTTTCAGCTACCCGTGCCTGTTTTACTGTGGACTCTCTGTATTTCAGGCAGCTTGACCTTTTTTTTTATTCAAATGGTGGTCTGACCATGTGATTGGTGTGATGCTTTGAACAGTAACTAGTTCAGGCTTTGCAAAAATGACATCTAGGATGTGTCCAGCAATGTGTATGGAATTGTGTACAATCTGATATAGATTTAATGTGACTATGCCAGTGGTGATAGCTTTTGGATGGGGCATATTGGGTATGTCAAACCAAATGTTTAGGTCCCGAAGAATGCATTGATTTGAGTATAATGTTATAAGGTTTGAGACTGTATCTAGAAAAGTGTCCGGGAATATTGAGTTGTTAGGTGGAGGTCTGAAAAGGAGGAGAAAGTTACAGGAGGAAGATGGTGTAGGGTTGCATCTGGTGAGGAGGGCCTCACAACCTTTAATGAAAATGTTGTCTGTTTTACTGAGATTTATTGCTTGTTTTAATATAATAGGTAGCCCAGCTCCTCTCTTGCCTATAAGGTTTTGTGTGATGGTTTGATAGCCTGGAGGAAAGGCTTCATGCAGCACTGGGCGATGTCATCTCCCAACCATTATTCCGTTACAAATAGTCAGTCAGGTTGTGTGTCGGTGAGCAGGTCGTAGATGTGGTGCTTGTTTTTTTAGAGTGGTCGAGCATTTTTTGACAGGCATTTTAGAAAATTTGTGTTTGTGGTGGTATTGTTTTGGAAAAGGGTGAGCAGTATTTTTGAGCTTGTGGCAGGGGTATTGTTGGTTGTGATAACTTTGTGAGGGTCACAAAAGTCCTGTTTTTCAATATAGTGTGCCTCTTCCAGCAGACTTAGGAGGCATTTTGTTGGCTCTGTGTGTGTTGGTGGTGGACTTGTTGGCTGAGATTGACACGATGAGTGTAGTTGTTTTTGTAGAGCAGCCTTATTGTGTAATAGACGAGGGGATGTGAAGTTGTTAAGAGTGGCATGTTGCTTTTTGTTTGCACCCGTTTAGTGTGGAAGGTGTATGGGTTAGGGGTGGTGGAGGAGCATGTGGATCTTAATGTAAAGCTCTAAATTGTGCAATGGATGAGAGGTGGGTGAATGCATGTTGCTGTGTTGGGATGCTTGTGGTAGATGTTTGTGGAGAGTGAGAATTCAGGAGTAAAGATTAGGCAGTATTTGTATTATTTGTGTAGTCATGAGGGCGGGAGTGGGTGTGATGAAAGTATTAAGAAAATTTGTGTTATTTTGATGTGCTGATGTGTGGTGTCTGTTTTGTTTTTGTGGAATAGAGAAAGGAGATATTGATGTAGTGGTTTTCTTGGAAGGATTTGTATGGGAGTTAGTGCTGGTGAGTAGTATTAGTCAATAACCTGATCCCGTTTAATCAAACTGGATTCTTAAAAGGGGTGGGCAATCTTATGGCCATTGTGCTATTATTTGACCAATGCCAATGTGCCAAGAAGTCCCTCTTTCTTTCATTTATAGACTACAAAGCTGCATTTGATCAAGTAGAAAGAGGGAAACTATGGCTTCAACTCGCAAGTTGGGGCATTCCTTCCCAGTTGTTGAAAGCAATAGTCATTCTCCACACAGATACCTGGGTGAGGGTCAAATTAGGTGGCGGGATGCACCTCTTCAGGAAAATTCCCACCTTTCAGGGTCTGCGTCAGGGATGTGTACTTGCACCCCTTCTTTTTAATCTATTTTTGGCTGACTTACTGGAGGAACTGGACAAGGTGAACTCGCATCCGCCAAGTTTGGGGCAAACTGCCATGACAAGCTTGATGTACACCAATGATCTCATCCTTTTCAGTCACACTAGAATAGGCCTTCAGAGGCTACTTAATGCAACAGCTGAATTCTCTGAAACAATTGCTCTCCTTATTAATTTGAACATATCAAAAATCACACCCTTTAGGACAACTGGGCGGCTGAGATATCAGTGGTACTTGGGTTACAACACGGTTGAAACTGTGCTTGAATATAAATACACCTCGGGGTTCTTCTTGACAGCAATAGCTCCTTCAAACTTCGTCTGGAGTACCTTAGTCGGAAGTCCATCTCACTTGCATTCGCGTTTAACAGTGTCAAAAAAGCAACTGGTTTTTCAACCTATCTGCCTCTATTAAAGGTCATCCAAGCCAAATTAATACCAACAATTACATATGGCAGCGAAGTTTTAAGAGGCCATGGCGATGAGCATTTGGACTAAATTATCACTAAGCTTTTCAAGAGGTTGTTCAGCTTACCAAATTATGTTTCACCAGCCCAAGTCTGCCTAGAATTTGACCTGGTTAGGCAGTCTCTAGTAAGGAAAGGGGCATTTATCAATCTAAGCCATAAACTTAAGGTAGCAAGAGAAGGCTCCCTAAGCTCTCTTATTTGGGTGGAAATGACTTCGGCCCCAACCTCCGAGTTCCATCTCTACCTCGAGTCCTCATTGACAACATTGGGCCTGGTAGATCAATTATCCCAACTCAGCTCACATCAGCTTGTCAAACGTGCACGAAAGTTAGCGTCAAGTATCTCTTACATCTTCAGGATAAAGAAGCTTTATCGAAACAAAGCCATGCCTGGCTGGTTCTGTCATTGTATGGCTCTCTAACCCCTCAACTCTATCTGGGAGCAGCAGTTACTCCATGGATTAAAGAAGCCTTTATGAAATACAAAATGAGCTGCCTTCCAACATATGCCCACCTCCCTAGGTGGTTCCAGAAACGCTAATCCAACAGAAATGCCTATGCAAAAGCACTACAACAGATCGTAATAGGCTCCTACGACCAGTTTGGCTTCAAAGGGGGCTGCACAGATGCAGACCGGCGATATTTGCAATCAATCAATCAATCAATCAAGGATTCATAGAGTGCTCTAATCAATCGTTAGGGTCTCAAGGCGCTGGGGGGGGAGCTACCGGTCGTAGAGCCATGTCTTTAGGCGTTTCCTGAATGTCAAGAGGTCTTGGGTCTAGTGAAGGTGGAGCGGTAGGGAGTTCCAGGTCTTGGCGGCTAGGTGAGAAAAGGATCTTCCTCCGGCGGTGGTGCGGCAGATTCGGGGGGTGGAGGCAAGGGCGAGGTTGGCGGAGCGAAGATTGCGGGTGGGGGTGTGGAAGGTGAGTCTGTCGTTGAGGTATGCTGGGCATGTGTCGTGGAGGGCCTTGTGTACGTGAATGAGGAGTTTGAAGGTGATCCTCTTTGATACTGCTAGTCAGTGAAGGTCTCTGAGGTGGGGGAAATGTGATCGCGGCGTGGGATGTCCAGAATGAGGCGGGCGGATGCGTTCTGGATTCTTTGCAGCTTTGTTAGGAGTTTGGTTGTTATTCCTGAATATAGGGCGTTTCCCTAGTCCAATCGGCTGCTGACCAGGGCGTGGGTGACAGTTTTCCTGGTTTTGACGGGAATCCACTTGAAGATTTCGCGGAGCATGCAGAGAGTATTGTAGCAGGAAGAGGAGATGGCATTGACCTGATGAGTCATGCTGAGTGTGGAGTCCAAGATGAAGCCTAGGTTGCGTGCGTGGGTGGTGGGTGAGGGCGCGGTTCCTAGGGAGGTGGGCCACCAGGAGTCATTCCAAGTAGACGGGTTGGTGCCAAAGATGAGTATTTCTGTCTTGTCTGTGTTTAACTTGAGGTGCCTTGATTCCATCCAGCTGGTGATGGCGTGAAGTCCCTTGTGGAGGTTGTTCTTTGCAGTTGTAGGGTCTTTCGTGAGGGAGAGGATGAGCTGAGTGTCATCTGCGTAGGAAACTATGTTGATGTGGTGGGTTTGTGAGATGTTGGCGAGGGGGGCCATGTAAATGTTGAAGAGGGTCGTGCTGAGCGAAGATGCTTGGGGAATGCCACAGAGGATTCTGGAGGCTTCTGACAGGAACAGTGGGAGGCGGACTCTCTGGGTTCTGCCTGAGAGAAATGACGAGATCCAGTCGAGTGCCTTGTCGCGGATTCCAGCTTTGTGGAGGCGTGTGCGGAGAGTGTGATGACATACGGTGTCGAAATCTGAGGAGATGTCCAGGAGGATGAGTGCTGCTGTTTCTCCTTCGTTGAGCATGGTCCTAATGTCGTCTGTGGCAGCAATGAGTGCAGTCTCAGTTCTGTGGTTGCTGCGGAATCTGGATTTGGAGGTGTCGAGTACCTTACTGTCTTCCAGGAACCGGGATAGTTGGCTGTTTACGATTTTTTCGATCCCTTGGCTGGGAAGGGGAGGAGGAAGATTGGCCTGTAGTTCTTGGGGTCGTCTGGGTCTGCCTTTGGTTTCTTCAGCAGGGCGTTGATTCCTGCGTGCTTCCATCTTTCTGGGAAGGTGGCTGACTCGAAGGAGCTGTTGATGGTTTTGCAGAGGTGGGGGGCGATGATAATGTTTGCCTTATTGAAGATATGGTGTGGGCAGGGGTCCGATGGTGATCCGGAGTGGATGGAGGCCATGGAGGTGGCGGTGTCCTCTATGCTGACGGGAGTCCAGGTGTGGAGGAGGTGGGTGTTGCTTGGAGCGTTGGGTTCTTGGGTGTTTGTGGTGTGCTGGTGGATCTGGGGTTTGAAGCTATTATGGATTTCTTAAATCTTTCTACGAAAGTGGGTTGCCAGTGAGTTGCAGAACTCCTGTGATGGGGGGGTTCGTTGGAGCAGGTCCTGGGGGTGGAGAGCTCATTGATGATGCCAAAGAGCTCTTTACTGTTGTGAGCATTGGCGTTGATGCGGTTTTTGAAGTGGGTCCTTTTGGTGGTGCGGATCAGTTGGTGATGTTTGCGTAGGGCATCCTTGAAAGCGATGTGGTTGGAGTTGGTAGGGTCAAGGTGCCAGGTTTTTTCCATTCTGCGACATAGCCGTTTGGATTCCTGTAGTTCTGGGGTGAACCAGCTGGCCTTGATTCTGTGGGAGGTGTTTGTTTTTTTTTTGAGCGGTGCGAGGGTGTCGCAGAACTTTGGTCTGGGTCCAGGGGGTCTGTAGACCAGAGTTCCTCTGAGTGTGTTGTTGGCGTTGATGTGGATTTTGAAGTGGAGGTGCTTATGGTGTTTTTGTGGACTATGGCGATTCCTCCTCCTGGTCTGTTGATTCGGTGTCTTCTGGTGATCTTGTAGTTTTCTGGTATGGCTATGGCTACGTCTGGTTCTGAGGCCGAATTCATCCAGGCTTTATAGGGGACGACGTGCAGCTCAGCTGCAGAATGGCTAAATTCTTGGGTAAATTAGGGCATCTTCTTCAAGAGACTGAACAAGCAAGATAAGCGTGCACAGCCAGCCTGCAAGCATCTTTGTAGTACTCCGTAATTCAGCTAAACCGATTTTATTACTGTATTTTATGATTCCTTGGTTCCTTTTTTCGTTTTTTCATTTTTTTCTCTTCTCTTCGTGTAATAGTTTTTAGTGACCGAACACGTGATAAACAAAATACAATACAATGAGTGGTATTAGAATATTACAGCGGGTGTTGATGTGTTTTGGAGAAGGGTGTATGAAGTGTGTAAGAGTGGATGGATGTGGATTAGGAGTGTTTGTGTTAGTTTTGATCATCTGGAAAAGGTAATATATGCGGTGGAGTGGAGGGATTGTATGGTTCTGTATAGTTGGTGAAATGGGGGGCAGTTTGTAGATGGTGTGCTGGAAGGCTGGGTTTAGGTATTATGATAAAAGGGGTCTGACAGGAGCAAATATAGGATAGTGCTGTTGGGCTGTTGGTTTGTATGAACAGGGAGTGTACATCTGGATGGCTGAAAGTATTGTATAATTGTTTTGTGTTGTGTGGGTGATGGCAGGTTCTGTTAGTGGGAATGGACAAAGTAGTGTTTGGTGTGAGAATGAAGGTGTCTTGCTATTGTAGGTGTGATGGATATGTGTATAAGTGTGGTATGAGTGATTTTGTGTTGGTTGATGAGACATTGCAACCTGTATGAGGTAAGTCTGTGGTGCAAGAGTTGGATGTCTTTGCTGATATTGTGTTTGGATGTTGGAGGATGATGAGAGAATAAGGTCCTTTTCTGGTAAATGGAAAATGAACAGCATTTCTGGACCTAGGCCCGACCAATCCCAAACAGGCCCAAACAGGCAACTGCCCTTGTCCTCTCCTCCCTTATACATTATGTCCGGGCAGAAAATAGCAATATTTTCAAATTGTTATTAGGGGTTGACAGTGGAAACATATCGGTCCTCTGTTGAATCATATTATTGTCTGCTTTCAGATGGATATGATTATGGCCTTCTCACAGATGATGAATTATAATTTCTCACAGTGAAAAAAACAGTGACAACCTGTTTTTATATGTTGCCAACAATCCATAAGGACAGTGTTGATCCTCCTGGGAGACACATGGTATCAGCAAGAGGGAGCCTCCTTGAAAACACCTCGATATATCTAGATAATTTCTTATGTACTTAGTCTTGCCTCAGATTGTAGAGATAGTATGTCTTTTATTACCAAGTTACAAGGCATTCCCTGGAAATATAATTACATTATGGTGACCATAGATGTGGTATCTTTGTATACTTGTATCAAACATGATTTAGGTATTCAGGCATGTGTGCATTTTTTCAGGGACAAGTCTTTAAGATTATATGACCATTCCAAACTACTCTTGAAAATGTTAAGATTTTGTTTAGAGAAAAATTATTTCCTATTTGAGAATCAATGGTACAGACAGGTCACGGGGATAGCGATGCTGCTTCGCTCCTACCTACGCATGTCTGTTTATGGGGTGGTGGGAAACCCAACACGTGATGTCTGACGAAAATGAGAAATGGTTGAGACATGTTATTTTCTGGACAAGATATATTGATGATATTGTCATCATTTGGGATGGACCAGATAGAATTTTACAGGATTTCCTGGATTGGCTATCCAGCAATGAGTTAAATTTGAGCTTCACACATAAATGTGACAGATATGCTATGGAATCTTTGGATGTGTTAGTGACAGTGGAAGGGACCACCCTCCATACCAGCCTTTTTAGAAAACGTACTGCAGGCAATAGTATTTAGCATGCCCAAAGCCATCATCCATCTAAACTGAAGTGGAGTATTCCGTATGGGAAGCTACTCAGAGCCAAAAGAAATTGTAGATTGGCTCAGATTTTCAAGAAGGAACAAATTAATATGATCGGAAGATTTAGATCTAGGGGATATCCGGTGAAAGTTAATAGAGATGCCTGTCACAAGGTTTCAGAGGTGCAACGAGAAAGTCTCCTTGTTCCAAAAAAACTGAAAGAAGGCGAAAATATTTTGAGATGCATCACCACTTATAATTCTTACTAATATTGGGTGATGAACAATATGAGACAATATTGGCACCTCATAAGAACAGACAAAGTGATCAGTCAGCTGGTTAGTCCCTACCCAAGGATGACATATAGGAAGAGTAGTTCTCTACGGGATATGTTGGTACATAGCTATAGGATAAAGAAGAGAGGAACCTTCCTTGAAAGTCAGCAGGGTTTTTACCGGTGTGCTAAATGTAAGGCCGTCAAAAACAGCGTGAAGTGTACGACATATATTTTACCTACAGGTAAGGAATTCAGAATTAAAAAATTGCTAAATTGCAATTCTGATTTCTCTGTGTATGTAATTTCATGCCCGTATGGACTCTGGTATGTGGGCAGTACAATTTGTCCAGTAAAAAAGCATATTCTAGAACATTGGCGTGCCATCAAGAATAATTATGTAAACTATCCAGTGGCATGTGTCTGCACACTGGTACATGATGGGAAAATTGATAGTATGTCTTTTTTACGAATTGACAGGGTGTTGCTGACTCCAAGAGGAGGAGACAGGGAACGGACTCTCGGACAGATGGAATCCAAGTACATAGTCAGATTGAACAGCAGACATCCGTGGGGATTGAACCAGGATGAAGAGCTTTATGTACATGTTGGTTGAACAATTAAAAAATTGGAAAGGGTTTTGATTTTGATCTGGGTGTTTTGGTTTGGAGTTTATAATTGGCTTTTATTGCATAATGTTGTTCACACCCCTACAGGAACAGTCTCTATGGGATGAATAATATTGATGTAATTTGATCAAGCTAAGAATAGGTTTGTTAAACAACATGACTTTATGATTTAATAATTAGCCACTTAGCAATTAAATTAATGATGATTGTTAGAAATGGGGTCTTTGGCTGACAGTCAGGTTACCCCCTGTTCAAGCAAGGACCCTCACTCTAGTCAGGGTAAAAAATAATCACCCTCAGCTAACCCCAGCTTACCCCCTTGGTAGCTTGGCGGAGCAGTAGGCTTAACCTCAGAGTGCTAGGTGTAAAGTATTTGTACCAACACACACAGTAACCTAATGAAAACTTAAAGCGGCACAACAAACTCCTTGGAGTAGTCAGGTGCCTTCAGCACAGGTGCTGTGCACACGGCAGCCTTCAGGGCATCAAAAGCGTTCTGGCAAGCCTCTGCTCAGATCACTTTCCTGGGTTGCTTCTAGAAGTCAACTCAGTTAAGGGGGTAACAATGGTACCATACCCCTTAACAAACCTCCTGTAGTATTCTGTGAGACCTAAAAGGTTCTCACTTCAGTCTGGGTCTTGGGAGGCTCCCAAGCAAGAATTGTGTCAATCTTAGGCAATAGGTGTGCCACCTGGCCACTCCCCATCTGGTGTCCTAAGTACACCACAGAACCCTCTCCTATTTGGCACTTGCTCGCCTTAATAGTGAGGCCTCCCATGTGGAACTAAACACAGCAATGTCATCTAGGTAGGCGGCACTGAACTCATCCAGCCCAGACAACACCTGGTTGACCAACCTCTTAAAGGTGGCAGGGACATTCTTCATCCCAAATGGCATCACTTTAAATTGAAAGTGCCCACCTGGGGTAGAGAATGCTGACCTCTCCTTGGCCCCCTCAGTTAAGGCAGCCCGCCAGTACCCAATCAAATGTACTGAGGTACTTGGAAGCTCCCAACCGGTCAATGAGCTCATCAGCTCGGGGGATGGGGTGTGCGTCAGTCTTCCTGACCGCATTGAGTCCCTGGTAGTCCACGCAGAACCTGAGTTCTGGAGTGGCATCAGGTGCAGCAGCCTTTGGGACCAATACCACTGGACTGGCCCAAGGACTGCTGGAGTGCTCAATAACCCCTAGGAGAAGCATTTAGGATACCTCATCCTTAATGCATGCCCTGACCCTGTCAGTCACCCTGTAAACCTTCTGTTTAATGGGTGTACTGTCCTCAGTGTCCACATCATGTGTGCACAAGTGTGTGACTCCCGGGATCAGGGAAAACAGTGAGGAAAAGTGTCCCAACACTTGGCGACAGTCACCTTGCTGCTCCTCAGTCAGGGAGGGGGAGAGGATCACTCCCTCCACTGACCTATCTTTTAATCCTGCAGACAAGAGGTCAGGAAGTGGCTTGCTCTCTTCCTCTACCCCATCATCTGTTTCAAGGAGCAGTGACAGCTCAGTCCGCTCAAAGTGTGGCATGAGGCAGTTGACATGCAGGATCCTTAAAGGGTTCCTTGGAGACCCAAGTCCACCAGGTAGGTGAC
The DNA here is from genome assembly GCF_031143425.1 of Pleurodeles waltl. Taxonomy (NCBI): domain Eukaryota; kingdom Metazoa; phylum Chordata; class Amphibia; order Caudata; family Salamandridae; genus Pleurodeles; species Pleurodeles waltl. The sequence continues at coordinate 151,302,905 of NC_090450.1, read as the reverse complement.
TTCGCTCTTGCGCTCCACCACCTCAAATGGCCCATTCCACTTATCCTGGAGCACCCTAGGCTCCACTGGTGCCATCACCCACACTTTTTGTCCAGGTTGAAACTTGACCAGAGTGCCATTCTGGTCATACCAGCATTCCATGTCCTCCTGGCTTGCTTCCAGGTTCTCCTGAGCGAGACTCCTGAAGCGGGCAGTCTGGTTTCTCAAAGCCTGCATGTAACTGAATACATATTGGGGGGGTTTACTAGGAGCTTTCTCCAAAGCTTCCTTAACCAGACTCAAGGTCCCCTCACAGGGTGGCCATAAGTCAGCTCAAAAGGACTAAATCCAAGTCCCTTTTGAGGCACCTCCCTGTAGGTGAACAAAAGGCACGGCAAGAGGACGTCCCACTTCTGCTTCAGGAGCTCTGACAGGCCCATGATCATGCCTTTCAAGGTGTGGTTGAATCTCTCAACCAGACCATTACCCTGGGGGTGTTAAGGGGGGTAAACTTGTTGGTTATCCCACACTTCTTAAACGGAGACTTCATATACGTGGATATGAAGTTGGTACCCCTATCAGATACCACTTCCTTGGGGAACCCCATGTGGGTAAAAACCCCCATCAAAGCACGACCCGACACAGGGGAAGTGATTGATCTCAACGGAATGGCTTCTGGGTACCGGGTGGCATGGTCCACCAAGACCACGATAATCCTGTTGCCCATGGCTGTCTTGGCATCCAGAGGCCCCACAATGTCAATGCCTACCCTCTCAAAGGGAGTACTGACAACAGGCAAAGGCTGGAGGGGAGCCTTACATTTCCTCCCACTCTTGCCACTTGCCTCACAAGTCTGCCAAGACCTGCAATGTGCATCTGAGTGCCTGCGCATTAGAGGCCAGTAAAAGTGGGTGACAAGCCTCTCAAAGGTCTTGTCCTGCCCCAAATGTCCAGCTAAAGGCATATCATAAGCCAACCCCAGTAGGAAGGCCCTGAAGCACTGGGGTACCACCAGCACATGGACTGACCCAGGCTCAGGAACCTTAGGCTCGCTATACAGGAGGTCATCCTCCTAATAGATCATATGTGTTCCTGGCTCCTTGCCAGCCGCCTGGTTTGCAGCCCGCTGCTGCAAACCCTCCAAAGTAGGGCATGTCTTCTGTGTTGCACAGAATGCTTCCCTGGTGGGCCCCCCTTCCTGCTGCCACTGCGACAGCTCAGGGACCACCCCCAGTTCATCCACCTGTTCCCCTGTAGGCTCCGGGGCATCACCCTCAGGCTCCACCTCCTCCCAGACCGTGGAAACTTCTGTGGCCAGTTTCCTGCGCCCCCTGCCCTTCCTCTTCTTGACAGTCCCCTGGGCCTCTGTTTCAGGCTCCAGGGGCTTGTGATTACCGTGACAGGCTGCCATTGACCAGGTGGATACGCATACCCACCCAGGCAGACCCAACATCTCTAAGTGAGACCTGTGTTCCACCTCCTTCCAAGGGGAATCCTCCAGGTCATTGCCTAGCAAACAATCAACAGGTGTGGTTGGACTCACAGCTACCTTTAAGGAACCTGAGACCCCCCCCATTCAAAGGGAACCTGCGCCACTCTGCACAGGCGCTCTGAGTTGTCCACTGCAACTACTTGGTGTGTTACCTGGGGATCTATCTGCTTTTCAGCCACCAGCTGACTCCTCACTGGCTCCTGTGTCTCTCAGAGCCTCCACCCTCTGTCCATTAATGGTCACCCACTGCCTGTACTTCTTAGTGTTTTCAGGAACTAGGGTTCTCTGGACCATCTCACTGTCCCCTAGTGAGACAAGGGTCATCTCAGCTGGTTCCCACCCACCTGAAACCAACTCCTCCCCAAGCGCTACACTTGCCAAACCCTGGGACAGCGCACCAGTGGGTGCTGGTGTACTTTTGGGGCATTTGGGGGTCCCCCCTCACATGACCCACCTGGTCATATGCATAGCACTTACGTGGGTGACCACCTGCCACTGACTTCCCTTTGGAGAACCATGGCTTCCTTTTACTGGGGGGTTGTGAATCCTTACCCTGGGAATTAGTTTGGGGCCCTTTAGAGAACTCCCCCTGTTTACCCTTACCCCCCCTTTCTTCTGAGAGGGACCATGCCCACCTTTGGCGTGGTCTCCCCCATACCTCTTCTGGACCCTGGTGCTCTCCCAGCGGTCCGCTTCCTGCGCTAGCTTCCTGGGGTCAGTCAGCTTGCTGTCAATCAGGTGCTGGCACAGCTCTGGAAAACATAAACTGTACAAGTGCTCCAAAGCAATCAGATTGTAAAGCTCCTCATACGTAGTTACCTTACTGCCCTTCACCCAACCATCCAGTGACCTGCAATAAGAATCAACACAATCCAACCATGTTTGGGATTCCTTCTTCCTGAAGGACCTAAACGTATCCTTGTACTGCTCAGGGGTAAGATATACCTTGTAAGCAAAGCATCCTTCATGGCAGAGTAAGTGAGATTCTGAGCATCCCCTGGGCTGTCAGTGTTTCCCTCCCCTGTATCTCAAAGTGCTTCCAGAGACCTGCCCCCCCCCCCCAATGAGCTTCAGGGACCAGATTAATGTGGAGAGCAGACTTATACCCCTTGAACTACAAGTATATGTCATCCTCCCTCTTGTAATCTTTCACAAAGTCTTTAGGAATGTGCACCCTCCTCTCAGGCTGCACTGTAGGGTTGCTGCCACCATCTCTACTGGACTGGCTTCTATGATCCATCTCTCTCAAGCTAAGCTGATGAGCCATTGCTAACTTCTTCTCCTCAAGGGCTAGCCTTCTCTGCTCCAATTGGTACTCCACTTCTGCCTGTCTGTCCTGTAACTCCTCAGGTGTCAAACCCTTAGATGAGACACTGCTACCTGCCCTGGAGACCTTCTCCCTGGACATAACAGGCCCACCCACAATACCATTGTGTACGAAACACTCTTCCTCCTCCTCCTCATCTCCCCCATCCTCTTTGTGCCCTTCAGTGCTCTTGGCTGTCACCGAGGCCCTCAGCTCCTTTTGCAGCTCCTCCTTCCTGGATGAGCTCTTAATGGGACAGTCACAACTTTTACAGAACTGCTTCAACTGAGCCTTGGTATAACTCTCCAATTTCTCAAGGTCAAAGTCAGCTCCAACTGATGCATCTCCAGCTTGGGACATGAAGAAGATTCAAAAACAAGTACAAAGTTCCAAAGGCAGAAAAAGAAGTTCCCAAATGAAGTTTCAAAGAAAGTCAATCAAGAAATCAGTGAAAAAATGGAAATAGAACAAAACCAGTCCCAAAGAGAAAAAATTAAAAAGATCACCAAACAAGTAGTATGTAGTCACGTAGTGGTCTGCACTCAAAATAGTAGTGTACACTTAATCACTGTATGTCAATCACAAATACAAGTCCAAATCCCAACAGCTGATCACTAATGTTAGAAATGGGGTCTTTGGTTGACAGTCAGGTTACCCCCTGTTCAAGCAAGGACCCTCACTTTAGTCAGGGTAAAAAAGAATCACCCTCAGCTAATCCCTGCTTACCCCCTTGGTAGCTTGGCAGAGCAGTAGGCTTAACCTCAGAGTGCTAGGTGTAAAGTATTTGTACCAACACACACAGTAACTTAAAGAAAACACTACTAAATGACACAACACAGGTTTAGAAAAATAGGAAATATTTAACTAAACAAAAGAAGACCAAAACGACAAAAATCCACAATACACAAGTAAAGTTATCAATTAAAAATCAAAAAGGAGTCTTTAAGTAGATTCAAACACACACTAGCACTGTTAGAACGAAAATGTACCTTGGGTGCGTAAAAAATAACCCCGCACGGGCGAGTGTGCATCAAAAAGAGCTTGCGATGCGTTGATTCCACTCACAAGCAGGACCTTGAGTCGTTTCTCCTTTCGTCGGGTCGGGCGCATCGTTCCTTCTCTCCGCAGGAGAGCGATGCGTCAATCCAGTCAGCACTCTCGGGTCCGGGCAGGCCTTGCATTGTTTTTCTATGCCCAGCGATACTTGCATCGGAAATCCAGCTGCACGATGATCGGAAAACCACGCAGCGTGGGTTGCAATCTCCCAGCCTCCGTCAGCGTTGCTGTGTGTTGTTTCTCCTGCGCCGTGCATCGATTCTTCGGTCGCGTTTCCGGCGAGCGTCGTTTCCCAGCTGTGGAGCCAGCGGCATATCGTTTCTTCAGCCGCAGATCGGAGTTGCGTCGATCTTTTCCCCGCACGGCGCTCTGTGCTTGGATTTCCTTGTCTTTAGGCTGCCAGCTTCTCCTTTCTGGGTCCCAGGAACTCAATGGACACCACAGGGCAGAGTAGGAGTCTCTCCAGAGACTCCAGGTGCTGGCAGAGAGAAGTCTTTGCTGTCCCTGAGACTTCAAACAACAGGAGGCAAGCTCTAAATCAAGCCCTTGGAGATTTCTTCTCAAGATGGAAGGCACACAAAGTCCAATCTTTGCCCTCTTACTCTGGCAGAAAGCACAGTCACGGGCAGGGCAGCTCTTCTTCCTCAGTTCTTCAGCTTTTCTCCAGGCAGAGTTTCCTCTTTTTTCCAGAAGGGTTTCCTAAAGTCTGTGGTTTTGGGTGTCCTTCTTATACCCAATTTCTCCTTTGAAGTAGGCCTTCTTCAAAGTAAAGTCTCTTTTGAATGTGAATGTGAAATCCTGCCTTGCCCAGGCCAGGCCCCAGACACTCACCAGGGGGTTGGAGACTGCATTGTGTGAGGGCAGGCACAGCCCTTTCAGGTTTGAGTGACCACTCCTCCCCTCCCTCCTAGCACAGATGGCTTATCAGGATATGAAGGCTACACCCCAGCTCCCTTTGTGTCACTGTCTAGTGTGAGGTGCAACCAGCCAAAATGTCAAACTGACCCAGAGAGGGAATCCAAGAACAGGCAGAGTCACAGAAATGGTATAAGCAAGAAAATGCTCACTTTCTAAAACTGGCATTTTCAAACACACAATGTCAAAATCAACTTTACTAAAAGATGTATTTTAAAATTGTGAGCTCAGAGACCCCAAACTCCACCTGTCCATCCGCTCCCAAAGGGAATCTACATTTTAATCAGATTTAAAGGTAGCCCTCATATTAACATATGAGAGGGACAGGCCTTGCAACAGTGAAAACTAATTTAGCAATATTTCACTGCCAGGACATATAAAACAAATTACTACATGTCCTACCGTAACCATACACTGCACCCTGCCCTTGGGGCTTCCTAGGGCCTACCTTAGGGGTGTCTGACTTGTAAGAAAAGGGAAAACTGGACGGCAGTTGATCTATAACAATATGAGAATTATAGCTAAATGAATATGTTTTTTCTTGGTAGTAGGACAAATGCGGGTAGTATTTCCTTTGTGTTTAGTAAACTGCTCAATATAGTTTCTAATGGGGATGGGGCTTTTGTAAAGATTTGGGCTAAGAATAAGACCGCAACCCTTGAAACGTGTCAGCAGATACAAAATTGCCACTAATGGAAACACAATACACTTCTGACATGAAAGCAGTGTGGAGTGCCACTTTCCTTGCTTGGAAACTTGCTGGTAGGTTTGAATATATATATATATATATATATATATATATATATATATATATATATATATATATATATGGTATGTAAATGTGGAGATAGTCTTAGTAAATCCATATTTACTTATTTGAACTTACCTTTCCACATTCCGTCCTCGATATTCTTATAGAACTATATTAAGGGGGTGATTATTGATTATTTAGTAGTAAAAACAGTATTCGGGAAAGAATGCATCGATTTGGCACAGCTTTAATGTTTGGTCACAGCTCAGAGCTATGCCCCCTAAAAATATACTACTAGCTAAGGGCCTGGTCAGGGAATGGGAAGGTAAGGTGAAAATGAGCAGAGAAGGGGAGACGAGAGGGAAGAGAGAAAGAGAAAGAATGGATGGATGGAGACAGAGTGGTAGGCTGAGAAGTCGAAGGGATGCCCCGGTTTGGCTCTTCACACATGTGCACACACACACATGCACACACACACACATTTTGGGGACTGCCTTTCTTCTTTAAGAAAACATCTTCTTTGAATTACTCCTGTAATTCTTTCGGGGGATCTATGATAATTGATGCCCATTATTTAGAAGACCCACATTTCAAATTAAAATCTTTGAAACCTCCGAGCTATTATGCATATTCAGTCTCCTGCAATCTAAGAACAATTAACTTTAAAAATTATGTACGTATGTTTCTATGATCAGTTCCTGAACAAGCAGATGTGGGCTGCACATTGGCCTCACTTACAAAGAAAACCAGTAATGCCCGGAAAGATAAGCACATTTTCACCTATCCCATAAAAGCATTTCGTTCTTGATGTCAAAAGAAGTGAACTATTGTAAAAAATAAAAAAAATACAACTTAAAATTGGGGATCAGCTTCCTTGTTTTAACGGTACGGAGTACGAATGGTTCGCTATACACATCAACCCGGGTTTGCGCTAAATTCTTCATAAACATCAATACAATAATTTAAACAAAATTTGATGTTGCGATGACATGTTAAACGTGTAACATATATATTTTTGCCTTTGCTTCGTCAAGCTTGACATTCACTGTATGCATACTTGATTATTTTAGCAAATTAGTGCTTCCTTTCGGTTTCCGAATTTTTTTTTTCAAAGTCGGGTATTTAACCTCCTGCTACTCTGAGTGATTGCCAAATGAGAACATTTTATTTGAGAGTTCGAAAGCTAAGCATTGCTATATAAAAGCACACAACTGTTGGTTAGTCTTTAGCGACCTGTGGATGTTGACTTGGAAATGCACACATTGTGACTCATCGCCCAATAACGGTGTTTCCCTCCGCCCCAACATTTGTAAATATGAACTAAGAGTCGGCACAGTTCACAATTCTGTAAATACGGTGTGGGAAATCATGCAGCACTTCTGTCAAATGCTAAATCAGTATTCCGCTGCATGGACATCCTAACTGCATTGGGAAAGACATCTGGCGCGCGCCCTCTGAGAGGTGTCTTCAATAATCTCCCAGAAGGGGGGGAGCCTGACGTAATTTCGGGAAAGAAGATGCCCTGGTTAAATCAAAAATGAATTTGCTGTCAGACCACACCGTATAAAACAACAGGTGTGAAAATGTGCTGCTACAGGCATGAATTAGAGAAGTCAAGGTCTGGCTGACCTTGACGAGCCCGCTTGCTTTGTCCTCACTAAGCATATTCACTTGTAGACAATACAAAGAAGGTTCCGTTCTCTGTGTTGACTGAGCATTCATACATCTCTGACGCATTAGCCGAGCATCTTATGCTATGAAGGTCATTGTACAAATGTCAGGCTTTGCTTGTGCTACATTTCACTTAATACGTTTTAATAGAATTGCTTCCAGTCATTTTTATTATTGGATAAAGCAATTTCTTTCCTCTGTCTTGGTCACATGAATGTCTCTTTCTTTAAGGGTTAACATAAAGGAGTGTTTTCGTAAAAGCTCGAATATTCGATAAGGCTATGCTATGCACTTCAACATAGTAGCATGAAAGTGTGTGTTTATGCTAATAAAATAAACAAATCCGAGGCCAATAACCAATACAGCCCAACAAGGCTTTCCCCTTGAGTCATGGGAAATCGATAGCTAAGTCTTTGGGTACCAAAATGTCTGTAGGCCCCTTCAGTCCAATGGGGCAAAATACCAGTGGTAAAGGGGTATGTGCTCCGACATAGGACTTTGCATAGCTGTAAACTAGGTTGACCACGTGTAAGAATATGCCTCATCGTCGCACATTCATCCCCCTTTTTTAGACTGAAGCTTGTGTTTTTTTGACTTTGTGCACTGAGACTCTGCTACCCTGGCTCTAGTGCATATGCTATGACCCCTAAAACAATTTGAGATTGGCAATACTTCTAATTAGCATGTTTAACTTACTTATAAGATCCCAATATATAGTAAAAAAGTGTACCCAGGGCTTGTAATTTAAATGCCAGTAGTTGACTGCAGCACATATTGTGCCACCACTAAAGTGACATAGCTGCAGGAGTTCCGCCAGTAGCTTGGCTGTGCAGGTTTAAACTGCAAATTCCAGAAGTCAAAATAACCCTTTTGACTGGCCTAAACCCTCCTTTTCAATATTACAAAGTCCCAGAAGACAGGGTGAATTGTATTTAACACTGGGACATGTAAAAGTTTAATGATAAACATATCCTTACAGTGAAAATGACTAAAAAGCTATAGCCCTGATGTAAGAGGGCCTAGCTCCTCCTTGTGCCACATTAGCGTAATTTTTTTGATGCTAATGTGGTCCAACGAGGCCACATTTTCAGCGCCATATTTACAAAGTCGCGCAATGCATGCATTGCGCCACTTTGTAACCTCTTGAATCACATTATGCCTGCTTCAGGCATAATGTATGCAAGGAGGGAATTACCCGGTTAGGGTGGCAGTAAAAATAGCACAAATAAATCTAAAAGATTTCTTTGTGTCATTTATTTCAGCATTTTTAACTTACATTCGACCCCCAATGTACTGTTCAGGTTTAGCGCCCAAATTTTGGCTCTAACCCTGAACAGTACAACAATAGCATCAAACATTCTGCTGCTATTGCCCCCTACCTTGCACCATGGTGTGCCGTATTTTAAATACGTCACTCACATGGTGGCAGTAGCGGGAGGCTAAGGGGAGCGAGAAAAGTAGCGCTTCACTGGGAGCAGCGCCACTTTTCTTAAATCTGTCTGTGTGCTTTTCTATGGCAGGGTTAGCTGTTCCATAGGAAAGCACGGGGATACTCTATTAAAGTTAATAAAAAAGTAGCTTATTATACTTACAGGCCAATTCACTGGTAAAGTTGGATTTGTAACAAACATTTTACAAAATGTACATTTAAAAAAATCTACCTTTAGCCTGCCTGAAACCTCTAAAAGCCCATCTGGTTAAGCCTCCAACTGTTACCCTAAAAAATTAGATGCCAAGTGGCTAACAGAGCTGAGAGAAAAGGTTTGTGTATGGAAAGTCCTATTCCTCTGCCAGGACGACCATCTGGGGAGTGCTCAGGAACTTAGTTATCTTCAAAGGGATGAGCCCTTTCAGAGACTCCAATCCCAGCTGCCACCAGAACTGGATTTGGGTGACCACAGGGAAGGGTTTGCTCATTTTCAATGGCCTCACCAATATGGTGGGCACAAGGGCTCTGCACAGGGTAGGAAAGTTTCTGTCATCTTGGTTTTAGGTACAGAGGATCACTGTGGGATTGTCTGTCATAGGGCACACAAGAACTGATGAAAAAGTGGGTATGGTTAACTCTGGAACCTTTTTCCATATTGGTTGAAGAGCGGCCATGAATCACCACCACTACAGACTAGCTCCAGGCTTAAAAGTGGCCCTCTCCTACACACTCTTCAGAACACCACTCTGCCGGTGGAAGACAGAAGAAGGACTTCACCTAATGTTCTGAACCATCAGGGGAACACTAAAGGTTGGCCCTGCTGCCCAAGACTAGGAAGAGGAATACAAGTGTCTGTTAGCTGGCCTCCTGTTAAGCTATAGTGACACAAAAGCTGCAAGGGGACCATTTTCCTGAAAGAGACTAGCTGACCAGATCCACGTGGACTTGCCCCAGACTCTGGTGGTGGCTTCTGTTGGAGTGAGTCCTGACCCCTAAGTGCAATTCCCTAGGGCCTGGAGCCCATGGCTCATGTTTGAATGTACTCCTCTTACCCAAACTGACAAAGCTGGGATTTTTTACATTTTTTATTCGGAAGAACTTGTGGGAGATGAGAGCAGGGCTGTAATTGAACCAAAGCCATCAACATTGAATCACCGGTCGGATACAACTTGATGATCTGCCCTGCTGAAGGAAATCTAAGTTCCAGAAACATTTAGATCGTAGGACGCTTCACCAAGAGTGATGCCAAGCAAAAGGTGATCAATGTCAAGACATTCCTGAGCTGGATGCTGGACATTGCCTACTCAGAAATATCCTTTCTTTGCTGATGTCCACACAGAGACTCTGCTCTTCACCAACCCATCCTCTTCTAACCTTGTCATAGATCCAGCTTGCCCTGCCAATGACTCATCACCTTTTTGCCAGAAAACTTTCCAGGTCTGATGGTAGCTCTTTCAACAGGACCTATGTGGGCCTCGTATTTGACCCACTTTCCATTGTGGTTAGCCTCAAACCTTCCCCTTGTCCTGGCCTAGAGCGACCAGATGCCTGTGATTGGCGCTTTGTGCTTTTCAGCTCTAAAGTTTAATTCAAATTTTAAAAAGTCTAATTTCCGCTTCCCCGGATCGGATTTTGATCATTTTGATATTATTATGTTCATTAAAATATTTCCTAGTCTTATAAATTGGAATGGGGTTTTTATTATGTTGCATTTTTACTTTCTAACTGTTTTTGTAGTGAGTGCTTTTCTCATTTTCATAACTTAAGCTTGTCTGCTCTATGCCAGAGTTACAAGGGTTGAGCTCAGGTTTACATTTTTGCAACTTATACTGGACTACCATCCACCCAAAGTAATAATCCACTTTCTATTAGCAAGCATATAGTGCTCAGAGAAGGACAGTAACTTGCCAGTGGGCAAAATTTGAAAGAGCTCCTCACCAAAGTTTGAATGTCACCAATATAAATCAAGTTACAGAAAGTGGCACTTTCTCTGGGAAAACGCTCTTATAAGTGTAACACTTCTTGTGATCCAAACTCCTCTGCCTCAGTGAGCAGCAACATTCCACCAACTGCTCTGCCCGAGTTGTTTCATAAGATTTTAAATGATGCAATATTTCAAGTTACAATAAATAGTTTTAGAGTATTAGTTTTTATTAAGAGTAATTTTACTCCAAATAAAATACTCAAACTGTCTTGCACATTCTGTGTTAAAAATTCTCTTTGACATAAAATCAGATTGCATCTCCCAAACATACAAAGGCTCACTCAATAGTGTGCACTGTTATTAGGCACATAGTGGGCTCACTTCACAAAATCTACTCATAACTGAGACTTGTGAGAACAACTGGCCAGATGTATGGCATGCAGTCTTTACTCCGCTGTCTTTAACCCACAGGAAGTTGCCACACAGGTAAGTACAATGGGGCTGATTCACAAAGGTGAACTTAGATATTTGGTCTAAGCTTAGACCAAAGGTCTAAGTTTATGACTTCTGGTATTCACAAAGGGCATTTACAGACAGTGCCTTTATGTCCGCACTTGGGGCATAGATCCCACTCCGGATACAGAGTGTACTCTTCGCACCCAAAGTGTACACTCCAGACCCGGAGTGTACTCTCCGCACTCCGGGCTGAGATATGCCCGAATGCGGAGAGTACATTCCTGGTCTTGAGTGAAATCTCCACCTGAGTGCGGATGTAAAGATACTGCTCGTAAATGCCCTTTGTGAATACTGAAAGTTGTAAACGTAGACTATTGGTCTAAGGTTAAACACAAAGGCGGTCATTCTGACCGCGGCGGTCGGCGGTCGCCGCCCGCCAAGCGGTTCCCGCCGAAAGACCGCAGCGGTCATTCCGGCTTTCCCGCTGGGCCGGCGGGCGACTGCCAGAAGACCGCCGGCCGGCTCAGCGGGACAGCCCCGTCAACAATGAAGCCGGCTCGGAATGGAGCCGGCGGAGTTGAAGGGGTGCGACGGGTGCAGTGGCACCCGTCGCGATTTTCACTGTCTGCTAAGCAGACAGTGAAAATCTTTGTGGGGCCCTGTTAGGGGCCCCCTGCACTGCCCATGCACCGTCAGAAACAGGGTGGCGGTAAGGGTGTCGGAATCCCCATGGCGGTGCTGCAAGCAGCGCCGCCATGGCAGGTTCCCTGGGCCAGCGGGAAACCGGCGGGAAACCGCCGGCTCCCCTTTTCCGACCGCGGCTTTACCGCCGCGGTCAGAATCGCCCAGGAAGCACCGCCAGCCTGTTGGCGGTGCTTCCGCTGCACTCCGCCATGGCGGTCATGGACCGCCAAGGTCAGAATGACCCCCAAAGTATGTTTACCTTTGTGAATCAGGACCCTTGTTGGTAAGTACCAAGTGGGCCCTTTCTGGCAATTTACCACACAGTACTTTACAAGACAGGTAAGTATTTCTGTAAGTGACTTAATTATTTTTAAAAAATGAGGATTTAGGGTTAAGGGACGGGTAAGTGTAAGGGTAACAGATGGTAGAGATAAATGATGTTAGTGGACATATATGGTTTATGGGTGGATAGCTGTAACACTTTTGGTTGTTGTCTGAGAGGGTTGGGAGCCACACTCAAGCGACACCCACAATCCTTATCGGGGTAAACCGCAAAACTCACTAAGTTAATCTGTGCTTAACCCTCTGGTAACTTGGCACAAAAGTAGCCAGGCTTAATTTAGAGGCAACGTGTGAAGTATTTATGCAGCACGCAAACACCAATAAATGAAAACATAACACAAAAAAATCTCTAAACAGTTAAGAACAATAGAGCAAATTCGAAATAATAAAGCAACACCAAAACTTACAAAATCCAAGTAGAACAATTTGAAAGTTTCATGTAAAAGTAGCACCAAAAAGCCAATAGTGACAACTGTGATTATGTGGTCTTTTCGTACTGGGATAAAGTCGCAAGTTCTGGACTTCCGCAGTGGCACGCAGGGTGGGTAAAGGACCAAGTTCAGTCCACTGGAAGATGTACCTGGTTGTACGTGGGGCTGAGATGGGACGTCCAGTGTCATAGTGAGTTGGTTCTAATGAGGCCACTGATCAGGAGCTGTGAGGTGCTGCGATGCAAGCTCCTTCAATGAAATGCATTACACTGTGTCAGTGCTGGTGAGCTCACTAATCAGTAGCTGCAAGGACATCCCAATGCAATGTCCTGCACCGAGTTGCTTCACGCTGGGTCAGTTCTGATGAGGCCACCGATCAGGACCTGTGAGGTCTACAATAGGAGGTCCTGCATCGGGTTCATGTTGGGTTGTGCTGCATCAGTTCCAATGAGGCCGCTGATCAGGAGCTGTGAGGTGCTGCGATGGGAGGTCCTGTGCTGAGGTGTATTGCGCTGTGTTGGTTTCCAGTGAACCCTGGGTTGGACAAGGAAGAATATTATCTGATAGCAGCCAAGGGAACAGGATCTTGGGGCACTCTGTGGGGATCAGAACTCACTCCAGCAGAGGTCAGCAAGCACACAGGCAAGTCCAGTTGTGTCTGGTCATGTGGATAGATGCAGGACAGGTCACTGGATGTTTCTATGTTCCTGTTGCTCACATAGAAGGTCAGTCAGCTAGCTCTTGGAGTCACACCAGGTGGTTCTGGGCCCAAGGAGATGGCCCAGTTATCCTTCAAGCAGCAAGGCAAGCCTTATAGCAAAAAGTTATATCTCTGAGGAGCAATGCACACTTCAAGCAGCAGGGCAGTCCACTCTTGCAGTAAATCAGTACTTTTGGTAATGAGGCAGGTCTCAAGCAGTAAGGCAGACCTCTCAGGTACAAGACGGTCCTTCTGAAGTTTTCCATAAGTCCAGGAGTGTACTGAGGAGATTTCCTGATGGTCCAATTTGTTTTTACCTAGTGCCAGCCTTTGAAGTGGGGGCTTCAGTATACTACCCGCACATCTGATTCTGGAAAGTCCTTTCAACTTTCTACAAGTGACATTTTCAAAATTATAATCTAAAACTTGACTTTACCATTAAGAGGATTTTAAATTAAATTTCATTGGAGTCTAAACATGACTTGACATTTCTACCCGCTCCGAGTCACAAGTTAGCACGTATTAAATGTAATAAGGTGCCCTAATATACCTCTATGGGAAGGGTAGGCTTTACATTTCTGAAATATGGATTTAGGAATTTTTCACTACTTGGACATCCACATGTCTTACTTATTAAGTACAATACACACTGCACTATGGGCCTTCAGGGATTACCTTAATGGTGACATATGTATTAAAAAGGAAGGTTTAGGTCTGGAAAAAGTTTTATTTTGCCAAGTCAAAACTGCAGTTTTAAACTTCTCTACAGGCTGTAATAGCAGGCCTGAAACATGTTTTAAAGTGCTAATTAGGTGGGTGGTACAATACGTACTGCAGGTCCACTAGTAGCATTTAATTTACAGGTCCTGCGTACATTTAGTACCATATACTAGGGACTGATAAGTACATTAAATATGCAAACTAGGTGTGAGTCAATTGTACAGTATTTCAGGAAGAGCATACAAGCACTTTAGCCCTGGTTGGCAGTGGCAAACAGCACAGAAACCCAATGCCAACAAAAAAGCAAATTCAGAAAACAGGTGGGGGGAAGGCACAAAGTTTGGAGGCGACTGTGCAGAGAGAACCACGTTCAACAGTAGAAGTAAAGGAAGGTAAGGGTTTTTCAGGTACTGTGGAGGGTAAAGGTAAAGGAAGCTAAGTTTGTTGAGAGTTCTGGGGTGGATAGTAGTAAAAAGAAATAAGAGGTTTTTAGTGTTTAGGGGAAGGTGAGGTAAAGGAAGGTAAGGTGTTTTGAGGGTTCAGGGTGAGTAGAGATAAATGAGGCTAAGATTTGATAAGGATCAGGGATGGTTAGAGGTGATGGGAGGTAATGGGTTATTGGTTTCTGAGACAGACAGAGGAAAATGGAGGCAAAAGGTTTTTAGGGTTCAAGGGTGGGTAGAGGTAAAGGGAAGTAAGGTGGTTATAGTGCACAGGGATGGGTGAAAGTAAAGGCAGATAAGGGATCTCTAGTCTTCGAGGGCAGGTAGGTATCTTAGTGATATATACACACACACACATATATATTTATATATGTGTGTGTGGATGTGAGTGGGTGTGGCTGTGTGTGTGTGCACGTGTGTTGCACATGTCTGGTAAAGCATCCATGCAATATTTTATAATGATATTGCAAGTCACCAAAGAATTCCATGGCTATATAGAGGAATGAGGTCAAAAGCTGATTTCCTTTAAAAGATTATGGAAATCTGAGGTCACTTGCAATACCCTTATCATGTATGAGAGGGAGTACTTATCCCGTATAATTCATAGTCACTCATCTCTGCCGATTTCCTTTAAAAGATTAAGGAAATCTGAGATTACTTGCAATACCATTATCATGTATGAGAGGTGGTACTTTATCCCTAATAATTCATGGTCAGCCACCACCTTTCAGAAAAGCCACTTAAATCCTTGATGCATAGCTCTTTCATGTGAAATAGAGAGCATATTTGCAAACATGTAGAATAAAAATTAAAACAATAGTGCAAAATTAAAAATTAAACACATAGAAACGTTTCTAGCTAATTGTTCGGAAAAAGGTATTAGAAGACGTAGAATAGAAGTTATTTTTTTAAGAAGAAAGACTCAGCAGAAGCATGCAGAAGGATTATAATTTCGCTATAATTTCCTAGAGTGCAAAAAATAAACACGTTGTCATAAATATCTACTTTGTTGGTTTCACTGTAGAGCTATAAAAACACAGCAGAAAAAAACAAGTTATGTTTTCCTTTCTATACAAAGCTGGTTTAATTATGGACCATGACATGACTTGCCTTTCCCCTTGGCTGCTGGCTCTAGCTGCAGGCATTGTGACATCAGAACTGTACTGTAATAGGTGACTGTCTGAGTCACAAGTTGCGGATTTTAAAGACATTAGAGACACATTTTTACACAGGATTTGCAGAGTCTATCTATCTATCTATCTATCTATCTATCTATCTATCTATCTATCTATCTATCTATCTATCTATCTATCTATCTGTCTATCTATGTGTATGTATGCATATGTATTTATTTACATTTATTTGTGTGTGAGAGAAACAATACCTTTGCATAGCAAGGAAAAGACATGCATTGTAAAGCCCTTCATAGTATTGAAAGGCATTGTAAAGGTCAACGCATTGTAATGCCCACAGGATAAATCACTTTGTTGTAAAGTCTGATACTGTAGTTCATGACTGATTGTGCAGATGTGAATCATTTTACTTTTGTTTAAAATTAACCCATATTAGTATACCCCTAAAAACCTGACCCCCTCACGCGCCCTAAATACAGAATTTCCACACCCCCACCCCTAAAAACCCTCCCCTAAATACTAAATTACCCTGACCCACAACCACCACTCCTAATAACCCGTCCCCCACCCACCCTAAATACAAAATTACCCCAACCCCGTCCCTAAAAACCTGACCCCCGTCCACCCCTAAATACAAAATAACCCCAACCCCCCACCCGCCTTAAAAACCATAGTACCGACCTGCCCCTTGAAAAACAAATACCGTAACCAGCCCGACCCCACCCCGAAAAACTACCCCCAACCTTGTCCCAGCCCCACTTACCTGACCGTGTCCTCTCCTGATGGATCTTCATTTTTTTATGCCTTAACCATGCATATGCATTGTTCAACACATGCGTGGTAAAGGCAGAGCAAAAGGCCTGCGTTGTTCAGGCAAGTGTCGTTCTGCTTGCATGAACAATGCAAATGTGGTTCCGGACGCGTTGTTCCAGATCTTTCCCAATTCAAAGTGAATAAACCCCACGCAAGAGTGGGGAGAGTTTAGTCCAGTGCATGGTTTAACTCAAAAGTTTGTAATCAACTAAAACGAAACATAAAACACAAAATCTTTACAGGATTATACTTTTAAACATTGAAGGCTTTGTGTTCTGTGTCTTAACAGCATAAATTGGTAAAGTTTTATGAATACCAAAATCTTATGAACCTACATCCATGCGAGATGTACACTGAGAGACAAGTTCATATTTACATGTCTGAAATTTAAGCCTTCTGATTTATATTTTGAAAGAACGAGTATGCGTTGTTGCTGGACTTTTGGTAAATTTATAAAACAATAGTAATTCATTAAAGAAGGCTGCAGCAAATACCTGTGCAAATACAAAAATGTTTTAGTGTTGCACGGATCTGGTCTTTTAATGCATTTACTGAAGGCTCCTAGTGTTTCACACATCTCTCTGTAATAAACAACAGGACATGCATGGCTGAATTTGCTGATACTTAGGACACAGAATCCCAGAAATATCTGACAGCTGTGAAAGCCTTGCAAAGCCCCTGGCTTCTAATGTGTGGCTGGGAGAACTCAGGCACTGTTATAGGAGTTTAAATAAAACAGACAAGAAAAAACACTTGCTTTTAAAAATCACATTTCGAATTCAAAACACAGCAGCCCTAAGGTTCAGCAAGTATTGATGTGCATGAAACAGAACTTGGTATCGCACCTTTCAAAACACTGTTTCTTTGGCCTTTTTCTACCTCATCATACTTACGTTCTGAAATCGCTGCCACTCACTCCCTGATGTTTTCATTAATGAAATTATTATGTATTTATCATCCAAACTGCTTAAGCGAAGAAGGATTCTTATTTTCACAATCACTCTTGATTAAGCTAAGATCTGTTTCAAAGGCTAGTTGGAGAGAGCATGAGAGAAAATTAGAGCATGGGTGTAAACAACAGAAGAATTAAACAAACAGAGCTGGAGTGAAGTTTGGGGAGAGTCAGTGACAGAGAAAGTGACTTGAATAGTGCCCCATACAGATGGTGATCCTGATTCACAAAGATTTTGCAGTGACTTACTCTTGTACTACTCCTGAATTCCATGACTAAGCCAGGATTATTATAATAGTATGGACCTGATTATGAGGCTGGTGGGCCTAGGATCACCAGGCTTGTGGTGAGGCCAGACCACTGCAACTGTGGTGGTCTGACTGCCACATTACAGCCCTGGTGGGTGGGCCCACCAAGGGATTGTCGTCCTGTTCCTGACGTTGTGAGGGTGGTTGGAGTTGTAACCAGCCAGGGCAGCACTGAACTCAGAGCCACCAGGCTGATTACAACCCAATTTTCCACCAGCCTTTTTTTGGTGGGAAGCCCGCCATGAAAAGACTGGCAGAAAGCCAGTGCTGGAGGCCACCAGTCAGCTCTGCAGGAATCTTGTAGTATACTCAGGGGATGCCCCTGGTATGATGGTGGTGTCCTCCTCACAGGTTTGGTGGTCCACTTTTAGGATCACCAAAGTCGTAATCAGGCCGTAAGTCACACAGTGGGGAGCATTAGTCCACGTAGCCACCTTGGTGCAAGGGGAGGCTTTGAACTACAGAAGGCACCCCAGCCAGTTACCTGGCCTGATAACTCCTGACAGATTCATGGAGGGGGCCCATCCATGGACTGTGCAAGGAAGCCCCCGTAAGTTTCGTTATGCCACTGAGGTAACACCTAGACAAAATCTTTATGAATCAGCTCTGAATTGGCAAGACATTGGCACTCCAAAATTAGACCACATTAGTGAAAAGTAAAGAAATTAGACTTCACCATAGAATTAAACTTATTATAGGATTGGTACAGCCAAATGTTTCTTTACATTGGTTCCACAATTTGGTCCCACGTAAGTTCTTGCTACTTTAGCTTACATCTAGCTAAGTGAACAGCATGGAACTTGTGAACAGAGTTGTGAGATCCTGACAGGTAACCACTTCAAAACATAAGGGGCTATATTTATACTTTTTGACACAAACCAGCGCCGGCGCTGGTTTGCGTCCAAACTTTTTACTGGCTGCTAACGGCGTTCCTACGCACCATGTGGGCGCCTTATTTAAGTATTGACGTTAGCCGCCGCTGCGGGCTGGTCAGAGTAAAAAAACCATGACTCTAACCAGGCAGCGCCGGCATAGGGGAAAATGGGGGTTGTGCGTCATAAAATGGTGCAAGTCAGGTTTGAGTCAAAATTCATGGCTCAAACCGGACATTTTTTGACGCACAACCCCCATTGAAATGACTCCTGTCTCAGCAAAGACAGGAGTCATGCCCCCTTGGCCAATGGCCGTGCCCAGGGGACTTCTGTCCCCTGGGCATAGACATTGGGCACAGTGGCATGTAGGGGGGGCAAAGTTAGGCCCCCCATCCCACTTTAAAAAAATAAAAAGATTATACTTACCCCAACTTACCTGTACCTACATGGGATGGGTCCCCCCATCCATGGATGTCCCCCAGGGGTGTGCGAGGGTGGCAGGGGGTGTCCCTAGGGGCAGGGGAAGGCACCTGTGGACTGCTTTCATGGTCAGAGACCATGGAAGTGAGCCCACAGGTCACTTAACGCCTGCCCACACCCAGGCATTAAAAAACGGCGCACATCAGGCTGGGCGCCGTTTTTTAAGGCCTGCCCCCTCCTGTGCGTCAAAATGAGTATAAGTTAGGCGCACAGGCCTTAAAGTCATTTTTTGGATGGGAATGCCTACCTTACATGTCATTAATTCAAGGCGGTTTCCCGCATCCAAAAAATGACGCACACAGAGGTTTTTTGACGTACGCAGGATCGGGTGTCATATTTTAAATATGGGGCAAGGTTTGCGCCGAATGTGCGTCAAACATTTTGACGCACATTCGGCGCGAACAGAGTATAAATATGCCCCAAGGCACCTCAATACTTGTGTGCTGCATGAGGTTTCCAGGATGCACAAGTATAGAACATTGCTATAATCAAACTGTTAACTACCCACGGACTCAGTCACAATTAAATAAAGTTCAACCAGAATGTGGTTGGTCAACTGAACATTGCAATTTGACTTTCCCTAATCTGTATGGGTTCCATAAATAGAGTTTTGTCTTGGAGCATGCCACGGCCAAGATTGTTCTCTGGTGGGCATACATGACTTTCTTGTTGACAAGTCATGAGATTGGCCCAACTATTGCAAAATCTTTAATACTAGTCATAGGTTCTCAGTGTGAGTGGCCACGTATTCCTATTGGGCTGATAACAACAGTTGTCGGCGCCGTTAGAATAATGAGATCCAGAGGAACACTCCAAATACCCTTGCTTTCATCTGCTAAAATCTCTGGGTGAAAGTATACGCCATGATGTGGAAGTACTGGACAACCAGACCAGGAAAGAACAACACACCCACTAATTCCTAATTTTGTAGCAAATCCTCAGAGTGCAACCTGTACCTGGATGGATATTACTTACATCTAGATTTACCACTACTCTAGTATTTGTAATTCTGAAGGTGTACAAATACTACTCATTTCCCTTGCCCTAGTGCTTTTGGCCTGAGAACCAAATTTGATGGTCTCCATTTTACAATCACTGAGTTTTACTCAACTCTGTTGCATCAATGTTTTAGTGCTTTTTAAACACTATAGTAACTTCTGTCAGTAGCTTTTGTTGGTCTTGGGCTGAAAACTCTTACTGGGCATCCTTCCTGTTTCCCTTACAATTAATATTGTGGAATATGTGTGGTATTTGTTGTTTGTTGTATTTCTTGTATTAGTAAGTGCATTAGTATAGTACTACTAGTCAAAATCTGATTTAAGCCAAAAAACATTCCTGGGGGATTCTCCAGGGGAATTGTGGGTCCATGTTTGTCAAATGGCAATACTGAATTGACAGTGAGAAAGTAACACTGGTAAACAAATCTGGCATAGTTCACAAATATTCCTGAACCAAAGTAATACATTTTCTCCAGTAGGGGGTTAAGCCTATGTTTGGAGTAAACTATCTGGTGTGTTTGGAACTGGGCGAGGAACAAGATCATACTTCAAGAACTGCACAATTACTAGATGTCTAAGAGCATTAAAATGTCTACTTACACAAATGTGAAATGACACAATGGTGAACTTAATTTTTAATACCTTTTTCTATCCAGAAAATATGTTTGAATTATGTGGCTGTTCCCTTCTCATTCTCAAACTCATTAATTTCTGCCATTGACAAAACTACATTTGCAAGAGTTTTCAGTGTGGGAAACTATCTGCAACTACATGCCTTAATGGTTGGTGTTAATTTTTGATGATTGTCTTCTCTATGGGCATGTATGTGGGCAGTAGTTGTGTAAGCCTATCTATTAAGTACTTCCATTGTTCATAAATTATACCTGCAAAAGTAATGGGCTATGCATTAGATCCGTTGTGGGCACCACTGAGGACAGGTTCCAATACTGTTTTACCTCACTGTGACTCAACATTGTTGAGCACACAATATTATTATATTATTTGAATAATGTGATCAGTAAAGACGCATGACTCTAACATGGTTCTATGCATTTATAGATAGTGGCATCTGAAAAATTATACCCCTTCATTCCCCTCCTGTAACACCAATATCACCTGTAAAATACTCCAAGGGCTTCTTCTTCTCACTGATAATGTTCAATGTGCTCCTGATCCTGCAAGTCAGTATCAAATATTCCAATGGGGTTTACAATCAAATATATTTGCTTTCAGAGCTAAGTAGATTAAGGGCACTGACAATGAACCAAGCACTGCTTAGTCCATGCCAATACCTGGATACCCCAGCAAAAACCTTCCCTTGATTCTTTCAAAACTGTGATATTGTGGAAAAGGAACACTTCCTTGGGTTTTTCATTTCAATACCCACCACATATGATCAATAAAACTAGTACCACAATTAAAACTGGTGCTGTGAGGCAATATCATCAAGAGAAACCTGTCTAATTGTGAAATTGCATAAGCCTTTTTCTCAGTTGCCATCAGGATCTGCTCTCTCAATAAGAAATGATGACTGATGACTGACCCCTAACAACCTTCAGGTTAGCACTGAAAACAGCTTTGCCATCCAAATAAACTACGCAAAAATCATGCAGCCGAGCAAGGGCACCATTCACCAAGTTTAGCATTCATAGCAATCATGACAGAACTGTGATGACAAAGATATAGTTGACCAATTGACATAAGGATGACACTTCAACCAGGGAATCCAGCATTTAGAGTACTTTTTGTACAACAATAAAATCAAAAGATAACCCCTAACTATGATCACCAAAAAAACTGGTAGTAATAATTCCAAATATAGGGCCAGAAGCCAATGGTGAGCATTCAAATAATCACTTCATCAGCCTTCTAAAGTCTTCAGGCATGTTATTTCTGAAGGCCCAATCCTGTCAAATACATATTCCACAGGCTCCACTTCCCAGCCAAGCAGATGTATACCAACCTTGTCTTCATTTGTTAGTATTGTAATTGATAAGATAAACAAATTAAAGACCTAATGTAAACGTGACAATCCTCTGCCAACTTTTTTTTTAATTTTGATACCCTCAAGCCTTCTTCAAAGGCCCTTTAGTTAAGGCCAATATCAGACTCAAAGCATCTTCGCAATACAAGCACAATCCAGCCATACATTGGGGCTAGAAACATTCTCAAGCAAAATATCTCTCACAGATTGAACTTGCATAAGTTAATCAAGAGACAATGGTTATAGGGATGTTTTGTATGCCCCAGATGGATAGGCTTTATGGAAAGTTGGGCAACTTGAATCTTCCTTTTTTTATTTGTCTTTTTTGCACTTAAATGTTCGATCAGGAATGAAATCAATAAGTTCAAGAAATGAAGTGGGACTCTGAGATTGAATTAACTCATACTTTATTTCCCTTTTGACCCCTTCGCTGCCAGGCCTTTTCCCCCTCCTGTGCTGAGCCTTTTTTTGGCTATTTGGGGCAGTTCGCGCTTAGGCCCTCATAACTTTTTGTTCACATAAGCTACCCATGCCAAATTTGCGTCCTTTTTTTCCAACATCGTAGGAATTCTAGAGGTACCCAGACTTTGTGGGTTCCCCAGAAGGAGGACAAGAAATTAGCCAAAATACAGTGAAAATGTCGTTTTTTTCAAACAAATGGGAAAAAGGGGTTGCAGAAGAAGGCTTGTGGTTTTTTCCCTGAAAATGGCATCAACAAAGGGTTTGCGGTGCTAAAATCACCAGCTTCCCAGCTTTCAGGAACAGGCAGACGTGAATCAGAAAACGCAATTTTTCAACACAATTTTGGCATTTTACTGGGACATACCCCATTTTTACGATTTTTTGTGCTTTCAACCTCCTTCCAGTCAGTGACAGAAATGGGCATGAAACCAATGCTGGATCCCAGAAACCGCAACATTTGTGAAAAGTAGACAAAATTCTGAATTCAAAAAAGGGGTAATTTGTGTAGATCCTACAAGGGTTTCCTACAGAAAATAACAACTGAAAAAGAAAAATATTAAAATTGAGGTGAAAAAAACATCAATTTTCCACTACGTTTTACTCTGTAACTTTTTCCTGCAATGTCAGATTTTCGAAAGCAATATACCGTTACGTCTGCTGGACTCCTCTAGTTGCGGGGATATATAGGGCTTGTAGGTTCATCAAGAACCCTAGATACCCAGAGCCAATAAATGGGCTGCACCCTGCAGGGCGTTTTCATTCTATACCGGGTAAACAGCAATTCATTTTCTGAAATATAAAGAGTGAAAAATAGCTATCAAGAAAACCTTTGTATTTCCAAAAAGGGCACAAGATAAGGTGTTGAGGAGCAGTGGTTATTTGCACATCTCTGAATTCCGGGGTGACCATACTAGCATGTGAATTACAGGGCATTTCTCAAATAGATGTCTTTTTTACACACTCTCTTATATTTGGAAGGAAAAAATGTAGAGAAAGACAAGGGGCAATAACACTTGTTTTGCTAATCTATGTTCCCCCAAGTCTCCCGATAAATATGATACCTCACTTGTGTGGGTAGGCCTAGCACCCGCGACAGGAAACGCCCCAAAACGCAACGTGGACAGATCACATTTTTTTAAAGAAAACAGAGGTGTTTTTTGCAAAGTGCCTACCTGTAGATTTTGGCCTCTAGCTCAGCCGGCACCTAGGGAAACCTACCAAACCTGTGCATTTTTTAAAACTAGAGACCTAGGGGAATCCAAGATGGGATGACTTGTGGGGCTCTGACCAGGTTCTGTTACCCAGAATCCTTTGCAAACCTCAAACTTTGGCTAAAAAAACACAGTTTCCTCAAATTTTGGTGACAGAAAGTTCTGGAATCAGAGAGGAGCCACAAATTTCCTTCCACCCAGCGTTCCCCCAAGTCTCCCGATAAAAATGATACCTCACTTGTGTGGGTAGGCCTAGCGCCCGGGACAGGAAATGCCCCAAAACACAACGTGGACACATCACATTTTTTTAAAGAAAACAGAGGTGTTTTTTGTAAAGTGCCTACCTGTAGATTTTGGCCTCTAGCTCAGCCGGCACCTAGGGAAACCTACCAAACCTGTGCATTTTTGAAAACTAGAGACCTAGGGGAATCCAAGATTTGGTAACTTGTGGGGCTCTGACCAGGTTCTGTTACCCAGAATCCTTTGCAAACCTCAAACTTTGGCTAAAAAAACACATTTTCCTCAAATTTTGGTGACAGAAAGTTCTGGAATCAGAGGGGAGCCACAAATTTCCTTCCACCCAGCGTTCCCCCAAGTCTCCCGATAAAAATGATACCTCACTTGTGTGGGTAGGCCTAGCACCCGCAACAGGAAATGCACCAAAACGCAACGTGGACAGATCACATTTTTTTTAAAGAAAACAGAGGTGTTTTTTGCAAAGTGCCTACCTGTAGATTTTGGCCTCTAGCTCAGCCGGCACCCAGGGAAACCTACCAAACCTGTGCATTTTTGAAAACTAGAGACCTAGGGGAATCCAAGATGGGGTGACTTGTGGGGCTCTGACCAGGTTCTGTTACCCAGAATCCTTTGCAAACCTCAAACTTTGGCTAAAAAAACACATTTTCCTCAAATTTTGGTGACAGAAAGTTCTGGAATCATAGAGGAGCCACAAATTTCCTTCCACCCAGTGTTCCCCCAAGTCTCCCGATAAAAATGATACCTCACTTGTGTGGGTAGGCCTAGCGCCCGTGACAGGAAATGCCCCAAAACACAACGTGGACACATCACATTTTTTGAAAGAAAACAGAGGTGTTTTTTGCAAAGTGCCTACCTGTAGATTTTGGCCTCTAGCTCAGCCGGCACCTAGGGAAACCTACCAAACCTGTGCATTTTTTAAAACTAGAGACCTAGGGGAATCCAAGATGGGGTGACTGGTGGGGCTCGGACCAGGTTCTGTTACCCAGAATCCTTTGCAAACCTCAAACTTTGGCAAAAAAAACACATATTCCTCACATTTTAGTGACAGAAAGTTCTAGAATCAGAGAGGAGCCACAAATTTCCTTCAACCCAGCATTTCCCCAAGTCTCCCGATAAAAATGATACCTCACTTGTTTTGGTAGGCCTAGCGCCCGCGACAGGAAATGCCCCAAAACGCAACGTGGACAGATCAAATTTTTTGAAAGAAAACAGAGGTGTTTTTTGCAAAGAGCCTACCTGTAGATCGTGGCCTCTAGCTCAGCCGGCACCTAGGGAAACCTACCAAACCTGTGCATTTTTGAAAACTAGAGACCTAGGGGAATCCAAGATGGGGTGACATGTGGGGCTCTGACCAGGTTCTGTTACCCAGAATCCTTTGCAAACCTCAAACTTTGGCTAAAAAAACACATATTCCTCAAATTTTGGTGACAGAAAGTTCTGGAATCAGAGATGAGCCACACATTTCCTTCCACCCAGCGTTCCCCTAAGTCTCCCGAAAAAAATGATACCTCACTTGTGTGGGTAGGCCTAGCGCCCGCGTCAGGAAATGCCCCAAAACACAACGTGGACACATCACATTTTTTTAAAGAAAACAGAGGTGTTTTTTGCAAAGTGCCTACCTGTAGATTTTGGCCTCTAGCTCAGCCGGCACATAGGGAAACCTACCAAACCTGTGCATTTTTGAAAACTAGAGACCTAGGGGAATCCAAGATAGGGTGACTTGTGGGGCTCTGACCAGGTTCTGTTACCCAGAATCCTTTGCAAACCTCAAAATTTGGCTAAAAAAACACGTTTTCCTCACATTTCGGTGACAGAAAGTTCTGAATCTGAGAGGAGCCACAAATTTCCTTCCACCCAGCGTTCCCCCAAGTCTCCCGATAAAAATGATACCTCACTTGTGTAGGTAGGCCTAGCACCCGTGACAGGAAATGCCCCAAAACACAACGTGGACACATCACATTTTTTGAAAGAAAACCGAGTTGTTTTTTGCAAAGTGCCTACCTGTAGATTTTGGCCTCTAGCTCAGCCGGCACCTAGGGAAACCTACCAAACCTGTGCATTTTTGAAAACTAGAGACCTAGGGGAATCGAAGATGGGGTGACTGGTGGGGCTCTGACTAGGTTCTGTTACCCAGAATCCTTTGCAAACCTCAATCTTTGGCTAAAAAAACACATTTTCCTCAAATTTGGGTGACAGAAAGTTCTGGAATCAGAGAGGAGCCACAAATTTCCTTCCACCCAGCATTTCCCCAAGTCTCCCGATAAAAATGATACCTCACTTGTGTGGGTAGGCCTAGCACCTGCGACAGGAAATGCCCCAAAACGCTACGTGGACAGATCACATTTTTTTAAAGATAACAGAGGTGTTTTTTGCAAAGTGCCTACCTGTAGATTTTGGCCTCTAGCTCAGCCGGCACCTAGGGAAACCTACCAAACCTGTGCATTTTTTAAAACTAGAGGCCTAGGGGAATCCAAGATGGGGTGACTTGTGGGGCTCTGACCAGGTTCTGTTACCCAGAATCCTTTGCAAACCTCAAACTTTGGCTAAAAAAACACATTTTCCTCAAATTTTGGTGACTGAAAGTTCTGGAATCAGAGAGGAGCCACAAA
Source organism: Pleurodeles waltl (assembly GCF_031143425.1). Classification (NCBI taxonomy): domain Eukaryota; kingdom Metazoa; phylum Chordata; class Amphibia; order Caudata; family Salamandridae; genus Pleurodeles; species Pleurodeles waltl. The sequence continues at coordinate 151,276,526 of NC_090450.1, read as the reverse complement.
TTTCCTTCCACCCAGCATTTCCCCAAGTCTCCCGATAAAAATGATACCTCACTTGTTTGGGTAGGCCTAGCGCCCGCGACAGGAAATGCCCCAAAACGCAATGTGGACAGATCACATTTTTTGAAAGAAAACAGAGGTGTTTTTTGCAAAGAGCCTACCTGTAGATTTTGGCCTCCAGCTCAGCCGGCACCTAGGGAAACCTACCAAACCTGTGCATTTTTGAAAACTCGAGACCTAGGGGAATCCAAGATGGGGTGACTTGTGGGGCTCTGACCAGGTTCTGTTACCCAGAATCCTTTGCAAACCTTAAACTTTGGCTAAAAAAACAAATTTTCCTCAAATTTTGGTGACAGAAAGTTCTGGAATCAGAGAGGAGCCACAAATTTCCTTCCACCCAGCGTTCCCCCAAGTCTCCCGATAAAAATGATACCTCACTTGTGTGGGTAGGCCTAGCGCCCACGACAGGAAATGCCCCAAAACGCAACGTGGACAGATCACATTTTTTTAAAGAAAACAGAGGTGTTTTTTGCAAAGTGCCTACCTGTAGATTTTGGCCTCTAGCTCAGCCGGCACCTAGGGAAACCTACCAAACCTGTGCATTTTTGAAAACTAGAGACTTGGGGGAATCCAAGATGGGGTCACTTGTGGGGCTCTGACCAGGTTCTGTTACCCAGAATCCTTTGCAAACCTCAAACTTTGGCTAAAAAAACACATTTTCCTCAAATTTTGGTGACAGAAAGTTCTGGAATCAGAGGGGAGCCACAAATTTCCTTCCACCCAGCGTTCCCCCAAGTCTCCCGATAAAAATGATACCTCACTTGTGTGGGTAGGCCTAGCGCCCGCAACAGGAAATGCCCCAAAACACAACGTGGACACATCACATTTTTTGAAAGAAAACCGAGTTGTTTTTTGCAAAGTGCCTACCTGTAGATTTTGGCCTCTAGCTCAGCCGGCACCTAGGGAAACCTACCAAACCTGTGCATTTTTGAAAACTAGAGACCTAGGGGAATCCAAGATGGGGTGACTGGTGGGGCTCTGACTAGGTTCTGTTACCCAGAATCCTTTGCAAACCTCAATCTTTGGCTAAAAAAACACATTTTCCTCAAATTTGGGTGACAGAAAGTTCTGGAATCAGAGAGGAGCCACAAATTTCCTTCCACCCAGCATTTCCCAAAGTCTCCCATAAAAATGATACCTCACTTGTGTGGGTAGGCCTAGCGCCTGCGACAGGAAATGCCCCAAAACGCAACGTGGACAGATCACATTTTTTTAAAGAAAACAGAGGTGTTTTTTGCAAAGTGCCTACCTGTAGATTTTGGCCTCTAGCTCAGCCGGCACCTAGGGAAACCTACCAAACCTGTGCATTTTTTAAAACTAGAGGCCTAGGGAAATCCAAGATGGGGTGACTTGTGGGGCTCTGACCAGGTTCTGTTACCCAGAATCCTTTGCAAACCTCAAACTTTGGCTAAAAAAACACATTTTCGTCAAATTTTTGTGACAGAAAGTTCTGGAATCAGAGAGGAGCCACAAATTTCCTTCCACCCAGCATTTCCCCAAGTCTCCCGATAAAAATGATACCTCACTTGTTTGGGTAGGCCTAGCGCCCGCGACAGGAAATGCCCCAAAACGCAACATGGACAGATCACATTTTTTAAAAGAAAACAGAGCTGTTTTTTGCAAAGAGACTACCTGTAGATTTTGGCCTCTAGCTCAGCCGGCACCTAGGGAAACCTACCAAACCTGTGCATTTTTGAAAACTAGAGACCTAGGGAAATCCAAGATGGGGTGACTTGTGGGGTCTGACCAGGTTCTGTTACCCAGAATCCTTTGCAAACCTTAAATTTTGGCTAAAAAAACACATTTTCCTCAAATTTTGGTGACAGAAAGTTCTGGAATCAGAGAGGAGCCACAAATTTCCTTCCACCCAGCGTTCCCCCAAGTCTCCCGATAAAAATGATACCTCACTTGTGTGGGTAGGCCTAGCGCCCGCGACAGGAAATGCCCCAAAACGCAACGTGGACAGATCACATTTTTTGAAAGAAAACAGAGGTGTTTTTTGCAAAGTGCCTACCTGTAGATTTTGGCCTCTAGCTCAGCTGGCACACAGGGAAACCTACCAAACCTGTGCATTTTTGAAAACTAGAGACCTAGGGGAATCCAAGATGGGGTGACTTGTTGGGCTCTGACCAGGTTCTGTTACCCAGAATCCTTTGCAAACCTCAAAATTTGGCTAAAAAAACACGTTTTCCTCACATTTCGGTGACAGAAAGTTCTGAATCTGAGAGGAGCCACAAATTTCCTTCCACCCAGCGTTCCCCCAAGTCTCCTGATAAAAATGATACCTCACTTGTGTAGGTAGGCCTAGCACCCGTGACAGGAAATGCCCCAAAACACAACGTGGACACATCACATTTTTTTAAAGAAAACCGAGGAGTTTTTTGCAAAGTGCCTACCTGTAGATTTTGGCCTCTAGCTCAGCCTGCTCCTAGGGAAACCTACGAAACCTGTGCATTTTTGAAAACTAGAGACCTAGGGGAATCCAAGATGGGGTGACTGGTGGGGCTCTGACCAGGTTCTGTTACCCAGAATCCTTTGCAAACCTCAAACTTTGGCTAAAAAAAACACATTTTCCTCAAATTTTGGTGACAGAAAGTTCTGGAATCAGAGAGGAGCCACAAATTTCCTTCCACCCAGCATTTCCCCAAGTCTCCCGATAAAAATGATACCTCACTTGTTTGGGTAGGCCTAGCGCCGGCAACAGGAAATGCCCCAAAACGCAACGTGGACAGATCACATTTTTTGAAAGAAAACAGAGGTGTTTTTTGCAAAGTGCCTACCTGTAGATTTTGGCCTCTAGCTCAGCCGGCACCTAGGGAAACCTACCAAACCTGTGCATTTTTTAAAACTAGAGACCTAGGGGAATCCAAGATGGGGTGACTTGTGGGGCTCTGACCAGGTTCTGTTACCCAGAATCATTTGCAAACCTCAAACTTTGGCTAAAAAAACACATTTTCCTCAAATTTTGGTGACAGAAAGTTCTGGAATCAGAGAGGAGCCACAAATTTCCTTCCACCCAGCGTTCCCCCAAGTCTCCCGATAAAAATGATACCTCACTTGTGTGGGTAGGCCTAGCGCCCGCAAGAGGAAATGCCCCAAAACAAAACGTGGACACATCACATTTTTTGAAAGAAAACAGAGGTGTTTTTTGCAAAGTGCCTACCTGTAGATTTTGGCCTCTAGCTCAGCCGGCACCTAGGGAAACCTACCAAACCTGTGCATTTTAGAAAACTAGAGACCTAGGGGAATCCAAGATGGGGTGACTTGTGGGGCTCTGACCAGGTTCTGTTACCCAGAATCCTTTGCAAACCTCAAACTTTGGCTAAAAAAACACATTTTCGTCAAATTTTTGTGACAGAAAGTTCTGGAATCAGAGAGGAGCCACAAATTTCCTTCCACCCAGCATTTCCCCAAGTCTCCCGATAAAAATGATACCTCACTTGTGTGGGTAGGCCTAGCGCCCGCGACAGGAAATGCCCCAAAACGCAACGTGGACATATCACATTTTTTGAAAGAAAACAGAGGTGTTTTTTGCAAAGTGCCTACCTGTAGATTTTGGCCTCTAGCTCAGCCGGCACCCAGGGAAACCTACCAACCTGTGCATTTTTGAAAACTAGAGACCTAGGGGAATCCAAGATGGGGTGACTGGTGGGGCTCTGACCAGGTTCTGTTACCCAGAATCCTTTGCAAACCTCAAACTTTGGCTAAAAAAACAAATTTTCCTCAAATTTCGGTGACAGAAAGTTCTGGAATCAGAGAGGAGCCACAAATTTCCTTCCACCCAGTGTTCCCCCAAGTCTCCCGATAAAAATGATACCTCACTTGTGTGGGTAGGCCTAGCGCCCGCGACAGGAAATGCCCCAAAACACAACGTGGACACATCACATTTTTTGAAAGAAAACAGAGGTGTTTTTTGCAAAGTGCCTACCTGTAGATTTTGGCCTCTAGCTCAGCCGGCACCTAGGGAAACCTACCAAACCTGTGCATTTTTTAAAACTAGAGACCTAGGGGAATCCAAGATGGGGTGACTGGTGGGGCTCGGACCAGGTTCTGTTACCCAGAATCCTTTGCAAACCTCAAACTTTGGCAAAAAAAACACATATTCCTCACATTTTGGTGACAGAAAGTTCTGGAATCAGAGAGAAGCCACAAATTTCCTTCAACCCAGCATTTCCCCAAGTCTCCCGATAAAAATGATACCTCACTTGTTTGGGTAGGCCTAGCACCCGCGACAGGAAATGCCCCAAAACGCAACGTGGACAGATCACATTTTTTGAAAGAAAACAGAGGTGTTTTTTGCAAAGAGCCTACCTGTAGATCGTGGCCCCTAGCTCAGCCGGCACCTAGGGAAACCTACCAAACCTGTGCATTTTTGAAAACTAGAGACCTAGGGGAATCCAAGATGGGGTGACTTGTGGGGCTCTGACCAGGTTCTGTTACCCAGAATCCTTTGCAAACCTTAAACTTTGGCTAAAAAAACACATATTCCTCAAATTTTGGTGGCAGAAAGTTCTGGAATCAGAGAGGAGCCACAAATTTCCTTCCACCCAGCGTTCCCCTAAGTCTCCTGAAAAAAATGATACCTCACTTGTGTGGGTAGGCCTAGCACCCGCGTCAGGAAATGCCCCAAAACACAACGTGGACACATCACATTTTTTTAAAGAAAACAGAGGTGTTTTTTGCAAAGTGCCTACCTGTAGATTTTGGCCTCTAGCTCAGCCGGCACATAGGGAAACCTACCAAACCTGTGCATTTTTTAAAACTAGAGACATAGGGGAATCCATGATGGGGTGACTTGTGGGGCTCTGACCAGGTTCTGTTACCCAGAATCCTTTGCAAACCTCAAAATTTGGCTAAAAAAACACGTTTTCCTCACATTTCGGTGACAGAAAGTTCTGAATCTGAGAGGAGCCACAAATTTCCTTCCACCCAGCGTTCCCCCAAGTCTCCCGATAAAAATGATACCTCACTTGTGTAGGTAGGCCTAGCACCCGTGACAGGAAATGCCCCAAAACACAACGTGGACACATCACATTTTTTGAAAGAAAACCGAGTTGTTTTCTGCAAAGTGCCTACCTGTAGATTTTGGCCTCTAGCTCAGCCGGCACCTAGGGAAACCTACCAAACCTGTGCATTTTTTAAAACTAGAGACCTACGGGAATCCAAGATGGGGTGACTGGTGGGGCTCTGACTAGGTTCTGTTACCCAGAATCCTTTGCAAACCTCAATCTTTGGCTAAAAAAACACATTTTCCTCAAATTTGGGTGAAAGAAAGTTCTGGAATCAGAGAGGAGCCACAAATTTCCTTCCACCCAGCATTTCCCCAAGTCTCCCGATAAAAATGATACCTCACTTGTGTGGGTAGGCCTAGCGCCTGCGACAGGAAATGCCCCAAAACGCAACGTGGACAGATCAAATTTTTTTAAAGAAAACAGAGGTGTTTTTTGCAAAGTGCCTACCTGTAGATTTTGGCCTCTAGTTCAGCCGGCACCTAGGGAAACCTACGAAACCTGTGCATTTTTGAAAACTAGAGGCCCAGGGGAATCCAAGATGGGGTGACTTGTGGGGCTCTGACCAGGTTCTGTTACCCAGAATCCTTTGCAAACCTCAATCTTTGGCTAAAAAAACACATTTTCCTCAAATTTTGGTGACAGAAAGTTCTGGAATCAGAGAGGAGCCACAAATTTCCTTCCACCCAGCATTTCCCCAAGTCTCCCGATAAAAATGATACCTCACTTGTTTGGGTAGGCCTAGCGCCCGCGACAGGAAATGCCCCAAAACGCAACGTGGACAGATCACATTTTTTGAAAGAAAACAGAGGTGTTTTTTGCAAAGAGCCTACCTGTAGATTTTGGCCTCTAGCTCAGCCGGCACCTAGGGAAACCTACCAAACCTGTGCATTTTTGAAAACTAGAGACCTAGGGGAATCCAAGATGGGGTGACTTGTGGGGCTCTGACCAGGTTCTGTTACCCAGAATCCTTTGCAAACCTCAAACTTTGGCTAAAAAAACACATTTTCCTCAAATTTTGGTGACAGAAAGTTCTGGAATCAGAGAGGAGCCACAAATTTCCTTCCACCCAGCGTTCCCCCAAATCTCCCGATAAAAATGATACCTCACTTGTGTGGGTAGGCCTAGCGCCCGCGACAGGAAATGCCCCAAAACGCAACGTGGACAGATCACATTTTTTGAAAGAAAACAGAGGTGTTTTTTGCAAAGTGCCTACCTGTAGATTTTGGCCTCTAGCTCAGCCGGCACCTAGGGAAACCTACCAAACCTGTGCAATTTTGAAAACTAGAGACCTAGGGGAATCCAAGATGGGGTAACTTGTGGGGCTCTGACCAGGTTCTGTTACCCAGAATCCTTTGCAAACCTCAAACTTTGGCTAAAAAAACACATTTTCCTCAAATTTTGGTGACAGAAAGTTCTGGAATCAGAGGGGAGCCACAAATTTCCTTCCACCCAGCGTTCCCCCAAGTCTCCCGATAAAAATGATACCTCACTTGTGTGGGTAGGCCTAGCGCCCGCAACAGGAAATGCCCCAAAACACAACGTGGACACATCACATTTTTTGAAAGAAAACAGAGGTGTTTTTTGCAAAGTGCCTACCTGTAGATTTTGGCCTCTAGCTCAGCCGGCACCTAGGGAAACCTACCAAACCTGTGCATTTTTTAAAACTAGAGGCCTAGGGAAATCCAAGATGGGGTGACTTGTGGGGCTCTGACCAGGTTCTGTTACCCAGAATCCTTTGCAAACCTCAAACTTTGGCTAAAAAAAACACATTTTAGTCAAATTTTTGTGACAGAAAGTTCTGGAATCAGAGAGGAGCTACAAATTTCCTTCCACCAAGCATTTCCCCAAGTGTCCCGATAAAAATGATACCTCACTTGTTTGGGTAGGCCTAGCGCCCGCGACAGGAATTGCCCCTAAACGCAACATGGACAGATCACATTTTTTTAAAGAAAACAGAGCTGTTTTTTGCAAAGAGACTACCTGTAGATTTTGGCCTCTAGCTCAGCCGGCACCTAGGGAAACCTACCAAACCTGTGCATTTTTGAAAACTAGAGACCTAGGGAAATCCAAGATGGGGTGACTTGTGGGGCTCTGACCAGGTTCTGTTACCCAGAATCCTTTGCAAACCTTAAACTTTGGCTAAAAAAACACATTTTCCTCAAATTTTGGTGACAGAAAGTTCTGGAATCAGAGAGGAGCCACAAATTTCCTTCCACCCAGCGTTCCCCCAAGTCTCCCGATAAAAATGATACCTCACTTGTTTGGGTAGGCCTAGCGCCCGCGACAGGAAATGCCCCAAAACGCAACGTGGACAGATCACATTTTTTGAATGAAAACAGAGGTGTTTTTTGCAAAGAGCCTACCTGTAGATTTTGGCCTCTAGCTCAGCCGGCACCTAGGGAAACCTACCAAACCTGTGCATTTTTGAAAACTAGAGGCCTAGGGGAATCCAAGATGGGGTGACTTGTGGGGCTCTGACCAGGTTCTGTTACCCAGAATCATTTGCAAACCTCAAACTTTGGCTAAAAAAACACATTTTCCTCAAATTTTGGTGACAGAAAGTTCTGGAATCAGAGAGGAGCCACAAATTTCCTTCCACCCAGCGTTCCCCCAAGTCTCCCGATAAAAATGATACCTCACTTGTGTGGGTAGGCCTAGCGCCCGCGACAGGAAATGCCCCAAAACGCAACGTGGACAGATCACATTTTTTGAAAGAAAACAGAGGTGTTTTTTGCAAAGTGCCTACCTGTAGATTTTGGCCTCTAGCTCAGCCGGCACCTAGGGAAACCTACCAAACCTGTGCATTTTTGAAAACTAGAGACCTAGGGGAATCCAAGATGGGGTGACTTGTTGGGCTCTGACCAGGTTCTGTTACCCAGAATCCTTTGCAAACCTCAAAATTTGGCAAAAAAAAAAAAAAATTCCTCACATTTTGGTGACAGAAAGTTCTGAATCTGAGAGGAGCCACAAATTTCCTTCCACCCAGCGTTCCCCCAAGTCTCCCGATAAAAATGATACCTCACTTGTGTAGGTAGGCCTAGCACCCGTGACAGGAAATGCCCCAAAACACAACGTGGACACATCACATTTTTTGAAAGAAAACAGAGGTGTTTTTTGCAAAGTGTCTACCTGTAGATTTTGGCCTCTAGCTCAGCCGGCACCTAGGGAAACCTACCAAACTTGTGCATTTTTGAAAGCTAGAGACCTAGGGGAATCCAAGATGGGGTGACTGGTGGGGCTCTGACCAGGTTCTGTTACCCAGAATCCTTTGCAAACCTCAAACTTTGGCTAAAGAAACACATTTTCCTAAAATTTGGGTGACAGAAAGTTCTGGAATCAGAGAGGAGCCACAAATTTCCTTCCACCCAGCGTTCCCCCAAGTCTCCCGATAAAAATGATACCTCACTTGTGTGGGTAGGCCTAGCGCCCGCGACAGGAAATGCCCCAAAACGCAACGTGGACACATCGCATTTTTTGAAAGAAAACAGAGGTGTTTTTTGCAAAGTGCCTACCTGTAGATTTTGGCCTCTAGCTCAGCCGGCACCTAGGGAAACCTACCAAACCTGTGCATTTTTGAAAACTAGAGACCTAGGGGAATCCAAGATGGGGTGACTGGTGGGGCTCTGACTAGGTTCTGTTACCCAGAATCCTTTGCAAACCTCAATCTTTGGCTAAAAAAACACATTTTCCTCAAATTTGGGTGACAGAAAGTTCTGGAATCAGAGAGGAGCCACAAATTTCCTTCCACCCAGCATTTCCCCAAGTCTCCCGATAAAAATGATACCTCACTTGTGTGGGTAGGCCTAGCGCCTGCGACAGGAAATGCCCCAAAACGCAACGTGGACAGATCACATTTTTTTAAAGAAAACAGAGGTGTTTTTTGCAAAGTGCCTACCTGTAGATTTTGGCCTCTAGCTCAGCCGGCACATAGGGAAATCTACCAAACCTGTGCATTTTTTAAATCTAGAGGCCTAGGGGAATCCAAGATGGGGTGACTTGTGGGGCTCTGACCAGGTTCTGTTACCCAGAATCCTTTGCAAACCTCAAACTTTGGCTAAAAAAGCACATTTACCTCAAATTTTGGTGACAGAAAGTTCTGGAATCAGAGAGGAGCCACAAATTTTCTTCCACCCAGCGTTCCCCCAAGTCTCCCGATAAAAATGATACCTCACTTGTGTGGGTAGGCCTAGCGCCCGCGATAGGAAATGCCCCAAAACGCAACGTGGACAGATCACATTTTTTGAAAGAAAACAGAGGTGTTTTTTGCAAAGTGCCTACCTGTAGATTTTGGCCTCTAGCTCAGCTGGCACATAGGGAAACTTACCAAACCTGTGCATTTTTGAAAACTAGAGACCTAGGGGAATCCAAGATAGGGTGACTTGTGGGGCTCTGACCAGGTTCTGTTACCCAGAATCCTTTGCAAACCTCAAAATTTGGCTAAAAAAACACGTTTTCCTCACATTTCGGTGACAGAAAGTTCTGAATCTGAGAGGAGCCACAAATTTCCTTCCACCCAGCGTTCCCCCAAGTCTCCCGATAAAAATGATACCTCACTTGTGTAGGTAGGCCTAGCACCCGTGACAGGAAATGCCCCAAAACACAACGTGGACACATCACATTTTTTTAAAGAAAACCGAGGTGTTTTTTGCAAAGTGCCTACCTGTAGATTTTGGCCTCTAGCTCAGCCGGCTCATAGGGAAACCTACGAAACCTGTGCATTTTTTAAAACTAGAGACCTAGGGGAATCCAAGATGGGGTGACTGGTGGGGCTCTGACCAGGTTCTGTTACCCAGAATCATTTGCAAACCTCAAACTTTGGCTAAAAAAACACATTTTCCTCAAATTTTGGTGACAGAAAGTTCTGGAATCAGAGAGGAGCCACAAATTTCCTTCCACCCAGCGTTCCCCCAAGTCTCCCGATAAAAATGATACCTCACTTGTGTGGGTAGGCCTAGCGCCCGCGACAGGAAATGCCCCAAAACGCAACGTGGACAGATCACATTTTTTGAAAGAAAACAGAGGTGTTTTTTGCAAAGTGCCTACCTGTAGATTTTGGCCTCTAGCTCAGCCGGCACCTAGGGAAACCTACCAAACCTGTGCATTTTTGAAAACTAGAGACCTAGGGGAATCCAAGATGGGGTGACTTGTTGGGCTCTGACCAGGTTCTGTTACCCAGAATCCTTTGCAAACCTCAAAATTTGGCAAAAAAAAAAAAAAATTCCTCACATTTTGGTGACAGAAAGTTCTGAATCTGAGAGGAGCCACAAATTTCCTTCCACCCAGCGTTCCCCCAAGTCTCCCGATAAAAATGATACCTCACTTGTGTAGGTAGGCCTAGCACCCGTGACAGGAAATGCCCCAAAACACAACGTGGACACATCACATTTTTTGAAAGAAAACAGAGGTGTTTTTTGCAAAGTGTCTACCTGTAGATTTTGGCCTCTAGCTCAGCCGGCACCTAGGGAAACCTACCAAACTTGTGCATTTTTGAAAGCTAGAGACCTAGGGGAATCCAAGATGGGGTGACTGGTGGGGCTCTGACCAGGTTCTGTTACCCAGAATCCTTTGCAAACCTCAAACTTTGGCTAAAGAAACACATTTTCCTAAAATTTGGGTGACAGAAAGTTCTGGAATCAGAGAGGAGCCACAAATTTCCTTCCACCCAGCGTTCCCCCAAGTCTCCCGATAAAAATGATACCTCACTTGTGTGGGTAGGCCTAGCGCCCGCGACAGGAAATGCCCCAAAACGCAACGTGGACACATCGCATTTTTTGAAAGAAAACAGAGGTGTTTTTTCCAAAGTGCCTACCTGTAGATTTTGGCCTCTAGCTCAGCCGGCACCTAGGGAAACCTACCAAACCTGTGCATTTTTGAAAACTAGAGACCTAGGGGAATCCAAGATGGGGTGACTGGTGGGGCTCTGACTAGGTTCTGTTACCCAGAATCCTTTGCAAACCTCAATCTTTGGCTAAAAAAACACATTTTCCTCAAATTTGGGTGACAGAAAGTTCTGGAATCAGAGAGGAGCCACAAATTTCCTTCCACCCAGCATTTCCCCAAGTCTCCCGATAAAAATGATACCTCACTTGTGTGGGTAGGCCTAGCGCCTGCGACAGGAAATGCCCCAAAACGCAACGTGGACAGATCACATTTTTTTAAAGAAAACAGAGGTGTTTTTTGCAAAGTGCCTACCTGTAGATTTTGGCCTCTAGCTCAGCCGGCACATAGGGAAATCTACCAAACCTGTGCATTTTTTAAAACTAGAGGCCTAGGGGAATCCAAGATGGGGTGACTTGTGGGGCTCTGACCAGGTTCTGTTACCCAGAATCCTTTGCAAACCTCAAACTTTGGCTAAAAAAGCACATTTACCTCAAATTTTGGTGACAGAAAGTTCTGGAATCAGAGAGGAGCCACAAATTTTCTTCCACCCAGCGTTCCCCCAAGTCTCCCGATAAAAATGATACCTCACTTGTGTGGGTAGGCCTAGCGCCCGCGATAGGAAATGCCCCAAAACGCAACGTGGACAGATCACATTTTTTGAAAGAAAACAGAGGTGTTTTTTGCAAAGTGCCTACCTGTAGATTTTGGCCTCTAGCTCAGCTGGCACATAGGGAAACTTACCAAACCTGTGCATTTTTGAAAACTAGAGACCTAGGGGAATCCAAGATAGGGTGACTTGTGGGGCTCTGACCAGGTTCTGTTACCCAGAATCCTTTGCAAACCTCAAAATTTGGCTAAAAAAACACGTTTTCCTCACATTTCGGTGACAGAAAGTTCTGAATCTGAGAGGAGCCACAAATTTCCTTCCACCCAGCGTTCCCCCAAGTCTCCCGATAAAAATGATACCTCACTTGTGTAGGTAGGCCTAGCACCCGTGACAGGAAATGCCCCAAAACACAACGTGGACACATCACATTTTTTTAAAGAAAACCGAGGTGTTTTTTGCAAAGTGCCTACCTGTAGATTTTGGCCTCTAGCTCAGCCGGCTCATAGGGAAACCTACGAAACCTGTGCATTTTTTAAAACTAGAGACCTAGGGGAATCCAAGATGGGGTGACTGGTGGGGCTCTGACCAGGTTCTGTTACCCAGAATCCTTTGCAAACCTCAAAACTTGGCTAAAAAAAACACATTTTCCTCAAATTTTGGTGACAGAAAGTTCTGGAATCAGAGAGGAGCCACAAATTTCCTTCCACCCAGCATTTCCCCAAGTCTCCCGATAAAAATGATACCTCACTTGTTTGGGTAGGCCTAGCGCCCGCAACAGGAAATGCCCCAAAACGCAACGTGGACAGATCACATTTTTTGAAAGAAAACAGAGGTGTTTTTTGCAAAGTGCCTACCTGTAGATTTTGGCCTCTAGCTCAGCCGGCACCTAGGGAAACCTATCAAACCTGTGCATTTTTTAAAACTAGAGACCTAGGGGAATCCAAGATGGGGTGACTTGTGGGGCTCTGACCAGGTTCTGTTACCAAGAATCATTTGCAAACCTCAAACTTTGGCTAAAAAAACACATTTTCCTCAAATTTTGGTGACAGAAAGTTCTGGAATCAGAGAGGAGCCACAAATTTCCTTCCACCCAGCGTTCCCCCAAGTCTCCCGATAAAAATGATACCTCACTTGTGTGGGTAGGCCTAGAGCCCGCAAGAGGAAATGCCCCAAAACACAACGTGGACACATCACATTTTTTGAAAGAAAACAGAGGTGTTTTTTGCAAAGTGCCTACCTGTAGATTTTGGCCTCTAGCTCAGCCGGCACCTAGGGAAACCTACCAAACCTGTGCATTTTAGAAACCTAGAGACCTAGGGGAATCCAAGATGGGGTAACTTGTGGGGCTCTGACCAGGTTCTGTTACCCAGAATCCTTTGCAAACCTCAAACTTTGGCTAAAAAAACACATTTTCCTCAAATTTTGGTGACAGAAAGTTCTGGAATCAGAGAGGAGCCACAAATTTCCTTCCACCCAGCATTTCCCCAAGTCTCCCGATAAAAATTATACCTCACTTGTGTGGGTAGGCCTAGGGCCCGCGACAGGAAATGCCCCAAAACGCAACGTGGACAGATCACATTTTTTGAAAGAAAACAGAGGTGTTTTTTGCAAAGTGCCTACCTGTAGATTTTGGCCTCTAGCTCAACCGGCACATAGGGAAACCTACCAAACCTGTGCATTTTTGAAAACTAGAGACCTAGGGGAATCCAAGATGGGGTGACTTGTGGGGCTCTGACCAGGTTCTGTTACCCAGAATCCTTTGCAAACCTCAAAATTTGGCTAAAAAAACACTTTTTCCTCACATTTCGGTGACAGAAAGTTCTGAATCTGAGAGGAGCCACAAATTTCCTTCCACCCAGTGTTCCCCCAAGTCTCCCGATAAAAATGATACCTCACTTGTGTATGTAGGCCTAGCACCCGTGACAGGAAATGCCCCAAAACACAACGTGGAAACATCACATTTTTTTAAAGAAAACAGAGGTGTTTTTTGCAAAGTGCCTACCTGTAGATTTTGGCCTCTAGCTCAGCCGGCACCTAGGGAAACCTACCAAACTTGTGCATTTTTGAAAACTAGAGACCTAGGGGAATCCAAGATGGGGTGACTGGTGGGGCTCTGACCAGGTTCTGTTACCCAGAATCCTTTGCAAACCTCAAACTTTGGCTAAAGAAACACATTTTCCTCAAATTTGGGTGACAGAAAGTTCTGGAATCAGAGAGGAGCCACAAATTTCCTTCCACCCAGCGTTCCCCCAAGTCTCCCGATAAAAATGATACCTCACTTGTGTGGGTAGGCCTAGCGCCCGCGACAGGAAATGCCCCAAAACGCAACGTGGACACATCGCATTTTTTTAAAGAAAACAGAGGTGTTTTTTGCAAAGTGCCTACCTGTAGATTTTGGCCTCTAGCTCAGCCGGCACCTAGGGAAACCTACCAAACCTGTGCATTTCTGAAAACTAGAGACCTAGGGGAATAAAAGATGGGGTGACTTGTGGGGCTCTGACCAGGTTCTGTTACCCAGAATCCTTTGCAAACCTCAAACTTTGGCTAAAAAAACAAATTTTCCTCAAATTTGGGTGACAGAAAGTTCTGGAATCAGAGAGGAGCCACAAATTTCCTTCCACCCAGCGTTCCACCAAGTCTCCCGATAAAAATGATACCTCACTTGTGTGGGTAGTCCTAGCACCCGTGACAGGAAATGCCCCAAAACACAACGTGGACAGATCACATTTTTTTAAAGAAAACAGAGGTGTTTTTTGCAAAGTGCCTACCTGTAGATTTTGGCCTCTAGCTCAGCCGGCACCTAGGGAAACCTACCAAACCTGTGCATTTTTGAAAACTAGAGACCTGGGGGAATCCATGATGGGGTGACTTGTGGGGCTCTGACCAGGTTCTGTTACCCAGAATCCATTGCAAACCTCACACTTTGGCTAAAAAAACACATTTTCCTCAAATTTTGGTGGCAGAAAGTTCTGGAATCAGAGAGGAGCCACAAATTTCCTTCCACCCAGCGTTCCCCCAAGTCTCCCGATAAAAATGATACCTCACTTGTGTGGGTAGGCCTAGCGCCCGCGACAGGAAATGCCCCAAAACACAACGTGGACACATCACATTTTTTGAAAGAAAACAGAGGTGTTTTTTGCAAAGTGCCTACCTGTAGATTTTGGCCTCTAGCTCAGCCGGCACCTGGGGAAACCTACCAAACCTGTGCATTTTTGAAAACTAGAGACCTGGGGGAATCCATGATGGGGTGACTTGTGGGGCTCTGACCAGGTTCTGTTACCCAGAATCCATTGCAAACCTCAAAATTTGGCTAAAAAAACACGTTTTCCTCACATTTCGGTGACAGAAAGTTCTGTATCTGAGAGGAGCCACAAATTTCCTTCCACCCAGCGTTCCCCCAAGTCTCCCGATAAAAATTATACCTCACTTGTGTGGGTAGGCCTAGCACCCGTGACAGGAAATGCCCCAAAACACAACGTGGACACATCACATTTTTTGAAAGAAAACAGAGGTGTTTTTTGCAAAGTGCCTACCTGTAGATTTTGGCCTCTAGCTCAGCCGGCACCTAGGGAAACCTACCAAACCTGTGCATTTTTGAAAACTAGAGACCTAGGGGAATCCAAGATGGGGTGACTGGTGGGGCTCTGACCAGGTTCTGTTACCCAGAATCTTTTGCAAACCTCAAACTTTGGCTAAAGAAACACATTTTCCTCAAATTTGGGTGACAGAAAGTTCTGGAATCAGACAGGAGCCACAAATTTCCTTCCTCCCAGCGTTCCCCCAAGTCTCCCGATAAAAATTATACCTCACTTGTGTGGGTAGGCCTAGCGCCCGTGACACGAAATGCCCCAAAACGCAACGTGGACACATCACATTTTTTTAAAGAAAACAGAGGTGTTTTTTGCAAAGTGCCTACCTGTAGATTGTGGCCTCTAGCTCAGCCGGCACCTAGGGAAACCTACCAAACCTGTGCATTTCTGAAAACTAGAGACCTAGGGGAATCCAAGATGGGGTGACTTGTGGGGCTCTGACCAGGTTCTGTTACCCAGAATCCTTTGCAAACCTCAAACTTTGGCTAAAAAAACACATTTTCCTCAAATTTGGCTGACAAAAAGTTCTGGAATCAGAGAGGAGCCACAAATTTCCTTCCACCCAGCGTTCCCCCAAGTCTCCCGATAAAAATGATACCTCACTTGTGTGGGTAGGCCTAGCGCCCGCGACAGGAAACGCCCCGAAACGCAACGTGGACAGATCACATTTTTTTAAAGAAAACAGATGCGTTTTTTGCAAAGTGCCTCCTTGTAGATTTTGGCCTCTAGCTTAGCCGGCACCTAGGGGAACCTACCAAACCTGTGCATTTTTGAAAACTAGAAACCTAGGGGAATCCAAGATGGGGTGACTTGTGGGGCTCTGACCAGGTTCTGTTACCCAGAATCCTTTGCAAACCTCAAAATTTGGCTAAAAAAACACGTTTTCCTAACATTTCGGTGACAGAAAGTTCTGGAATCTGAGAGGAGCCACAAATTTCCTTCCACCCAGCGTTCCCCCAAGTCTCCCGATAAAAATGATACCTCACTTGTGTGGGTAGGCCTAGCGGCCGTGACAGGAAATGCCCCAAAACACAACGTGGACACATCAAATTTTTTCATAGAAAACAGTGCCTACCTGTGGATTTTGGCCTCTAGCCCAGCCGGCACCTGGGGAAACCTAGCAAACCAGTGCATTTTTGAAAACTAGAAACCCAGGGGAATCCAAGATGGGGTGACTTGTGGGGCTCTGACCAGGTTCTGTTACCCAGAATCCTTTGCAAACCTCAAAATTTGGCTAAAAAAAACACATTTTCCTCACATTTCGGTGACAGAAAGTTCTGGAATCTGAGAGGAGCCACAAATTTCCTTCCACCCAGCGTTCTCCCAAGTCTCCCGATAAAAATGATACCTCACTTGTGTGGGTAGGCCTAGTGCCCGCGATGGGAAATGGCCCAAAACACATTGTGGACACATCAAATTTTTTCATAGAAAACAGTGCCTACCTGTGGATTTTGGCCTCTAGCTCAGCCGGCCCCAGGGGGGGCAGAAATGGCCTAAAATAAATTTGTCCCCCACCCCCTTAATCCCCCCCGGGAGCGACCCTTGCCTACGGGGTCGCTCCCCCTGTGTGACATTGGCGCCCAAAAAAAAATCCCTGGTGCCTAGTGGTTTCTGCCCCCTTGGGGGCAGAATGACCTAAAATCATCCAATCTGCCCCCAAGGGGGGCAGAAATGGTCTAAACACAATTTGCCCCCCAGGGGAGCGACCCTTGCCTAATGGGTCGCTCCCCATCTCTAAAAAAAAAAAATAATATTTGCCCTGGCGCCTAGAGGTTTGTGCCCCCCTGGAGGCAGATCGGCCTAATACCAATAGGCAGAAATGGCCTAAAATAAATTTGCCCCCCAACCCCCCCCCCCTGGGGAGCGACCCTTGCCTACAAGGTCGCTCAACTTGCGTGACGACGCAAAAAAAAGATCTCTGGTGCCTAGTGGTTTCTGCCCCCCTTGGGGACAGATTGACCTAAAATCGGCCGATCTGCCCCCAAAGCGGGCAGAAATGGCCTAATTACAATTTGCCCCTCCAGGGGAGCGACCCTTGTCCAAGGGGTCGCTCCCCATCTGTAAAATAAAAAAAACAAAAAATCCCTGGTGCCTAGTGGTTTCTGCCCCCCTTGGGGGCAGATCAGCCTAATCAAAATAGGCTGATCTACCCCCCCAGGGGGGCAGAAATGGCCTAAAATAATTCCCCCCCCCGGGAGCGACCCTTGCCTAAGGGGTCGCTCCCCTTGCGTGAAATTCACGTAAAAAAAAAACTCCCTGGTGTCTAGTGGTTTCTGCCCCCCTTGGGGGCAGATTGGCCTCATCAAAATAGGCCAATCTGCCCCCAAGGGGGGCAGAAATGGCCTAAATTTAATTTGCCCCCTAGGGGAGCGACCCTTTCCTAAGGGGTCGCTCCCCACCTAAAAAAGAACCAAACAAAACAAAAAAACAAAAAATGATCCCTGGTGCCTAGAGGTTTCTGCCCGGTGGGGGCAGAAAGGGCCTTCCCAAAAAAATGCCCCTCCTGGGAGCGACCCTTGCCCAAGGGGTCGCTCCCTTATGTCCATTTCCCCCCCCCAAAAAAATCCCTGTTGTCTAGTGGGGTTTCAAAAGCCGTATTGCAAGCAATCCGGCTTTTGAAACCCTGGGAGAGACTTCAAAG
This sequence comes from Pleurodeles waltl, assembly GCF_031143425.1. Classification (NCBI taxonomy): domain Eukaryota; kingdom Metazoa; phylum Chordata; class Amphibia; order Caudata; family Salamandridae; genus Pleurodeles; species Pleurodeles waltl. The sequence continues at coordinate 151,258,739 of NC_090450.1, read as the reverse complement.
GGAAGGAAATACATTTCCTTCCCTTTGAAGCCTCTCCGGGCCTCCCCCACGTGATTGAAAGAGAAATGCTGAGCATTTCTCTTTCAATCGCGCTGGAAGCAGAGCTTCCAGCGCGATGGGGGAGACCCTGTGACAAATCAGCGCGTGCTCGCGCGCTGATGTCACAGGGGAGGTGGGGAGGGGTCGGGGTGGAAGGGGAAGGGCTTCCCCTTCCATCCCTGACTTGGGAGGGTGGGGGGAAGCACACAGAGGGAGCAAGAGCGCTCCCTCTGGGCTGTGTGCCGAGGACGTAGTGGTTACGTCCTCGGCACAGCAGCACTGTGCTGAAGGACGTAATCACTACGTCCTCGGCACAGAAGGGGTTAATCCACCTTGAAACAAAGTCATTTGAGTTCTTTCAACCCAGCTATTTTTAGAGTCCAATTTGTAGAAAATGGGCTGCATATGTCAAAGTGGCTATTTTCTTTTCCGAATATCACACAAGGTATCCTGAGCTCAGTTCTAAAAGTCTGGACATTCTAATCTCATTTTAAAAACTGACAATAGGATAGCATTGGATTTTAATCAAGCATTTGAATACGTTTTTGATGGAGTTGCCAAAGCCAATGCAGGACGATTTAGTCAAATAATCTTCTTTGACTTAATCATGATTAAACTGTATATACCCAAAGGCAAAATGCGCTGTAGGTGCGTTAAAAAATCCTGGTATCGTAACTAGATATTTAACAAGTGAGCATTGTGTGAGAGGAAAAATCAGGGAACAAGATGAGTTGTCACATCATGCTTTGCCAAGCTCTACCGTTTACATATTTGAAACAGGAAGTGACCTCATAGGAATAATCTCTGCTATATCTTGGATTGGAATATTCTAATAAATCTCAATGGATTGACTACCACCTTGGATATAGCACTTTAGTAGAGCAAGCTTGATCATAATTTGGAGCTTATGTGGTCTACTCAACCTTGAATAGGAAGCCCAGGTTTGGCATTCTTTATGCCATATGAGGTTCAAAAACACCACTGTAGCAGCCAGTGCAGCAACCCACAATAAAGCCCTCCAGGTCCCAGTAGGCATGCAAGCATTTCCAGTGGTAAGAAAACCCAGTGTCAGATAAGGCACAGTTTGCTGCAATGCATTGACACATAGTAAATTTCTTACAATTCTGATTTGGCTTATGAAAAAAATATTAATTTAAATTAATTATATTCATAACTTTGAATAGTTTTTTTTTATGTAATAACTAAATATATGCAAGATTGTTTTAATTTAAAATTTAGGTATTTAAAAAACTAATAGTAATTTATTTCAATGTTATAAGTGCTGCTGCATTTTTTTTTATTTTGCTCTAAATGTATATATAATATATATATATATATATATATATATATATATATATATATATATATATATATATAATGGTCAATTTCAAAATATTTTTATTTTTTAAAACAATTATAAATGTTTTTACTTTTCCCTACTCTTTACTATAGCCATTCTCTGACCTGGTTGTGGAGACTTTGACCAACCTAGCAAGAACAGGAAAAGGTGTTAAACTGTTGCAGAGGATGCAGTTTTGTTTTCAAGATTTATCTTGCTCTTAGCTTTTTTATGTGTGATTTGTAACTTCAGGACTTCAGAGTAATTGGTGTACCCAACCACGTGCAGTTCATCTCAGCAGAGCTTCTCACACTTCCATGCTGGTGAATTATGATGTCTAAAGGCCATCTGGCAGATGGGCCACTAGCAGGTAAACATCCTGAACAACTAGGTCCTAAACAACTACTTGTCTAAACCACTACTGCTATGGTTTTTATGGTTTATTCGTTTTTTAGAATTTATATAACCATAAAAAAAAGAAAAACTTACCTTAAAATTCATTGTTCAGGCAATCGTTATTCAGGCAAAATCGTTGTTTAAACAATAGTTGTTCAGTACTTCATTGTAGAGATTTTTTAGTTGTTTAGCAGTAGTGGTTTAGGCAAGTAGTTGTTTAGGACCTGGTTGTTCCATCACATATTCCCACTAGAAGGTTGACAACTTTTCCAAAAAGTAGCAGATCCATATAAAAAGATGAAGGTTATTACTAGGAAAATGTCACAGTGATAAATTATTTTATTAGCAGCGCAAACAGAGTAGGGTAGAAAGGAGAGTGTGGAAAGAAATTGGGATGGGTGGCTAGATAAGAATGAGGGTATTTGTGGCAGCAGGGGGATGGGAGAGGAGATATGGGAAGAATGAGAAGGCTGGATGATATTATATGCATAATTAGAGTGCCATATTTTGCATAGTCCCATAATAGCATGAAAGATTTTGGTAGTTTTAAAATATTTTGAATAGTTTAAACTGGATGGACTGGAATTAGCACTTCTTTCCCAGGGGAAGTGTCTGATGCTGGTACTCAAGACTTTTGATTAATTAGGCATCATGAAATTAAACCTTTTTATGAGATGTCCCTCCAAATATTTGGCCACAGCATGAGCTGCATTTATTGAGGAGCACTACTAAAATGACATCCAAACATTACAGAAGAAACTTCATCATGTTCGCCATGAATTAGTAAGAGCAGGCATGCATTTTTCTACATAGACGTGTCAGACAGAGAATTAATGGCTATTTGTCTCTTAGATATCCTGAATCATGCAGCACTCATTAGAGGCATACCAAACATGCATATAAATGAACTTTTTCTGACCACACATCCACACCATCTAACCAGAGATCCTCAATCACCTGACAAAAGAATCAATCAATCAGTATTTGTAGAGCATGGCGAGGAGTATGCAGGTTCTGACAGGTACTGTTTGGTGCTGGGGGTCTCTTGTAGACAAAGGGCCAGGGAAAAAGGGAGTGGTTGGCAGGTGGAGGGGGAGGTTGTTCCAGGTCTTGGCAGCGAGGTATGAGAAGGAGCAGCCTCGGCTTCGGTGGACTCATGGAACATCTGCTAAGGCAAGGGTGGTTTCCCAGACTTCTCTGGTGGGCTCGTGGAAAGTCAGATGGTGGTTGATGTGTTTAGGTCTGATGTTGTGGAGGGCTTTGAAGGCAAGGGTCCGGATTTTTTAATTTGCATCTCTTTTGCACGGGCAGCCAGTGTAGGCTTCTGAGGTGTGGGATGATGCTGGTGCATCTGGGAAGATCCAGGATGAGTCTTGCTGCAGAGTTCTGTATAGTTGGGAGGTGGTTGAGGAGTTGGATGGTGACTCTGATGTAGAGTGAGTTTCCACAGACCAACCTGCTGCTAACGAGGGCGTCTGGCGTCTACGGGGGTCCATCTGAAAATCTTTTGCAGCATGTGGAGAATGAGGAAGCAGGTGGTGGAAACTGTGTTTATTAGACGCCTGAGTGTGAGTTTGTTGTCAATGATGATGCCAAGATTGCGGGTGTGGTCCGTCGGGGTCCGGGCTTGCCCTTGGGTAACAGGCCACCATATTCATCCCAGTGGGATGCATTGTTTCTGAAAATTATCACTTCTGTCTTGTCTATGCTCAGTTTCAGGCAGTTGGATTTCATCCACTCTGCAACGTTGATTGTGGTGTTGCTGAAATTCGCTCTAGGGGTGGTGTGGTCATCAGAAAGTGAGAAGATTGGTTGTGTGTCATCGACATATGAGATGATGTTGAGTACGTGGCTGTGCACAATGTTTGCCATTGGTGTCATGTAGGTGTTGAAAGGGGTGGGGCTAAGAGTGGAGTCCTGGGGGACACTGCAGATGATGTTCTTGGGTTCCGAGGTATTGGGTGCATCCTGTGAGGAAGGCAAGGATCCATTTGAGGATATAGCTTGGTATTCCAAGGTGGATGAGTCTGGTGATGAGTGAGTGGTGGGAGATGGTTTCAAAAGCTGTTGAGAGGTCGAGGAGGATTAGGGCTGCTTTCTCTCTGCAGTCGAGGAGTGCTTTGATGTCATCCATTGCAGCGATCAGAACTGTCTCGGTACAGTGGTTAGAGTGGAAACCTGCTTGGGAGGCATCCAGTAGATTATGTTCTTCTAGGTGTTCAGATAGCTGTCAGCTGATGCATCTTTCTAGGACTTTGACGGAGAAAGTTAGCAGCGAGATTGGGCAGTAATTCTTGAGTTAACTGGGGTCAGCGGATGTTTTTTTCAGGAGTGGTTTTACATTTGTGTGCTTCCAGGTGTCAGGAATGGTGGTCATTGTGATGGAGGTGTCAAGGATGAGGGTGAGAGTGCTACTGATCTTACTCTGTCCCAGGTTGAAGATGTAGTGGGAGTAAGGGTCATTGGGTGATCTGGAGTGGGTTGTGTTGACAAAGGCAGATGTTCCCTGAGTTGTTATTGTCTTCCATTCGGTGAGCAGGTGGCTGTGTGTTGCATCTGTTGGGGTTAGAAGGTGGTTGTTGCTGGTGGTTTAGGGGAAAATGTGTTGTAAATGGCGGCTATTTTGTCATGGAAGTAGTCTGCCAAAGAATAGCAGAGGGCCTGGGAGGGTTGGATTGTGTTCTTCATGGCTGCAGAGCAGGAGAACTCTCTCACTATGCTGAAAAGTTCCAAGACATGGTTGGTGCTCTTCTCGATTCAGTTGGTCAGGGCGTTATATTTGATTCCCTGAGGTGGTGATGATAATTGTTGAGGGCAGCTTTAAAGGTGGCGCAGTCTGATGGGTTCTTGCTAGTGCACCATCACCTTTCAAGTTTGCATTCTGTCTTCATTGGGTGGAGTTCAGGTGTGAACCAGCCAGCGGGCTTATTGGATCTACTGGTGTTGGTGTTTCCAATGGGGGCGATTTTGTCAGTGCAGTTGTGAATCCAGTCGGAGAAGTTGTGGGCATCTTGCTTGATGCTGTCAGTGGGGTTGGGTCTGTTGGTATTGAGTGCAGCAGTCCATAGGGTCTCAGTGATTTTTCCCAAGCTGCAGTGTGAGGGGCCAATTTATGGGAAGGAGGGTTCAGGTATGCTTGTTATGATGAAGTGTATGATGCTGTTGTTGGTCCATGTTAGCTCTGTAGTGTAGGATAATTTAATCCTGATACTGGTGATCACTTGCTTGAGTCTGTTGTTGTTAACATTGTCCAGGAGGTTGGTGGAATTACAGTTGTTTGGGTCCGATGGCTGGGAGGAGATGAAATTGGTGAACATTTTTCAGACGGCAGGGTAGGGGCCAGGGGGTCTGTATGTGATGCTTCCTCTGATGGTGGTTTTGGCGTCGGTACTCATTTGGAAGTAAAAGTGGTCCATGACGGGGATCTATCATCCTCAGCGGTCGTACATAGGAGGCTTTCCTTGTGAATGACGGCAATGCCTCCTCCGTGTTTGTTGTTGCGTCTCTACGCATAAGTTTCTGGAGCTGATGCGAGGTATTGCCAGTTTCAGGGATGAACATCCGGTTGTGTTGGAGAGTGGTTATGGTGTCCCAGCTTTTTGTAGTGTGTTTGCAGAGGGATCTTACATTGAGGAGAAGGCAGTAAAGTTGTTTTTCACGATTAATGGTCGGCGGTGTGGTAAGGTTGTGGCAGGTGAACCAGCATTGGTAGCAGGTGAAAGGTCCTACAGTCGTCTGCGGAGTCATACTTCAGCAGTTTTCGATTCCTGGGGACCAGGTCCCACAGTTTGGAGGCTGAGTATCACAGATTATAGGAGAACCAGGGTTCCTGCTGCTGTGCGCAGTCTGGGCGTGGACAGGCGCAGATGGGCTTGTCTTTGGTGTGCCTTCAGCGTGCCCAACGGGCAGCTGTTCTGCGGCCACCACTAAGTAGGTCCTAAAATGGGAGGGGTCCTCGATGATGGTGGACAGGCTGGAGGCAGGCAGGAAAACAAACAAGCAGGCAGTAGCGGAGCAATGTACGGAAGAACAGCAAGAACAAGGAGAAGAGCACAAGGGAGAAGAGTACAAGGAAGCAAAACCTGCCACCGAGGGTTGCATGACAGATCCATGCATCTCGGAACAACGAATCCCTTAACAACGTGGTCAGAACCATGACTGCGTCTTTTCCAAGCCTGTCTTTACAACAAATTTCATTTTAAAGGCATGCTTAGTAAAGGCGTATGTGGAAATGGCATGCATGGTTCTGTCATACAACCCCCCCTCCTGCCCTGAGCCCCAAAACTACCCCCACCCCTAATAAATAAACTACCTAGACACCCACATCTGCCCTCAGCCCTAAAACCTTCCACCCTCCCCTAATAACTAAACTACAATGACCCCACCCACCCCAAGCCCTAAAAACTAAACCATCCTGACCCCCACCTGCCCAGAGCCCTAAAAAAACTATCAACAAAGAGAGGGATCAGGAGAATTGAAGGTCCAGTGTACGTACTCCCAATGCGGATAATTGACACAAAAAGGTACACTGTTCCTAACTCTAGGGGGGCAATTAAAGTTTCAGGAGCAAGAGCCCTCACACACTCAAATGAGTGTCATGCTTCATCATCGGGAAGCTCCTCGTCAGACCGGCTGGTGCAATATCTGACGGGCTCCCCTTACGGGGGCTCTTTGCCGGAGATCTTTTTAAATGTCACAGGTGGCTGCCGTTAAGTTCACAGAGGTCAGACACTCATTATGGCAGGAGAGTGAAAGAATTTAAGATTGATTAGAAACCCCTAAACAAATCTTAGTTTACTGGTTATATGAAAAAGGGGTAACGATCAAGATTAAAAACATACAAAAGTGGAAAAAGAGGATAATGCTCAACCACTTTGGAAAAGCCTGGAGTACTGGGAAATATCACCTAACCCCAGAGGTGTGGTCTACATGTTTCGCTAATGCTTCATCAGGACCTTCATTAAACTAGACTTCTCCTGGCTATGTAGAAAAAGAAAAAAAGGAAGACACTGTCTCACTTATATGTGTAAATAGGTAGCAGTCACTTACATCAGTGTAAACTGTCTCGTCAAGAATCTGAATCAAAAAAGGTCGCCCTAGAAAATGATAAATACAGTAAAGGCTAAAAAACACGGTTAAATGACCTTCACACCCAAGGTGAAAATGTGCTTAAAGTGATGTTAACCATATAGAAAACATCTGCTTACCATCCCTCTTCGTGTAGGGGGCCCCTTGGGGAGTAACACGAACCGGCCTATTGCTTCTAATGGAAGTTACAAATCATTAGAAAAATATATATAGTATGTGCAGTATGAAAGGGGTCGAGGTACGTAGCAACCTGCCCCCAACGACAACAGGTACAAATGCAGGCAGTCATCATAATAGTACAACACTGTTTATAATAAATAGAACCAACGTTATACTTGCAGTATAAACTAGTCTGTCACTCAGCAATAAATATACAGAGGGCAGAAAAGTATGTTTTTTCATTTTGGTTTACTCATTGTCTTTGTGTAGTGTCTAATCAAAAGGCTAAATTCATAATATGAGATCCTGGTTCAGCGCGTCCAATCGATCGGTAACAGATAAAGTCAAATATTAGCGAGGACGTGTCTCTCGCAGTCAGGACGGAGAAGAAGTCTCCGACCTGCCTAGGTGTACGGTGAAAGGATTGTGTAACTTACTTGTAGCAAGGCGTCCTCGTATGGAGTCACCTACCCATCGCGTACTATCCCCGGAATAAGAATGTCCGGGAGGACGCGAGGTATTTAAAATGCGGCGCGGGAGCTGATTGCTACCGCGTCGCGTCAGAGCTTTATCATAGAAAGTGAAAGAGGACTAAGAGGAAAAGACATCAGGGTTTTACCGAAGACCAAAGCCCCCGATAATTTCGTGGCGGCCATTTTGCAACGGGTTGGTCTGTAAGTTAATGGTCGGAGTGGCAGGTAAAAAATGGTCTAATTGCTCCAGCTATTTGCGAAGCGGCCATCTTGAAGAAGGTTAAAATGTAAAACAATAATGGAGAGGACGAGTCCGGAATAGACTAAATATGAGATACAAATCATAGGATTACGTCCATCTAAAGATTCAAATATTGTCTAATGACAGAAAGGAAAGATCGATAGACCGACCCGGAAATACACCAACTTTAGTTATATTACATATGTTTTTTAAGCCAAGGGATACTGACAGTCGAGGAAAGACATCACTACTATGTCTATAGGATGCAGCCTTGATTAAGGAACCACAGAAAAGCAAAAGAAGACTCATGGAAAATAGAATAATATCCAAGCAAGGTGTGGCAATGATCTCATGGGAAGGGTTTATCGAGATAAAGACACCCAAGGAATGTCATCGTTCAAACCACTAGTATCCGTGTGTAATTTAAACACCCATCGTTGTTCAAGTCTGAATAATGATTGCGAAGAATCATTGGTCAAGTTAGGTGATTCCAAAATGACCCAACGTAGGTCATCTGGTCTGTGTGGTGTCTCCAAAAAATGGGCACATAATTTTGTAGTGATGCGCCCACATCTTATGTTGCTCCTGTGTTCATTAATTCGTATCTTAACGGCTCTAGATGTCATTCCGATATAACGGAGACCGCACGGACATGTGATCATGTAAACACAATTCTTGGTATTACAATTAGTATGTTTTGTCAGGTTCCATCGGCCGATGGGAACCAAATCCAATGTCTTAGCATGGTATGTCAGGGAGCAAACATTACATTGTCCACAAGGATAGTGTCCTGACACTGGGGGAAGATTCCATAATGTTGGTTGAGTCTTAATGATGTTTTTAGGACGGGTGTGTACTACCAAGTCCTTGATGTTCTGGGACCGTTTGAATGCAAAAAGGGGTCTAGGAATTGTACAGCCACTGCTGCCGAGTATTGACCATCTTTTAAGGATCAGGCTCTTGATCTTATTGGATAAAGGGGTGAAGGTCGTTACGCATGTCAACAGATTGTTACTATCCCTAGTATTGGATGTGAGTAATGCTTCACGGTTATTATTCCTCGTTCTTTTCCGGGCTCGATTAACAACATCCGGAGGATAGTTACGTGCTATCAATTTAGTTTGGAGATCATCAGCCTGTGTCTTGTATACGTTGGTTGAGCTACAATTTCGTCTTAATCTCAAGAATTGGCCAAAGGGTAGGTTATTGCGTAACGATTTGGGATGTGACTGTCATATGTCAAGAGACTATTCCGGTCCGTCGGTTTATGGTATGTACTAGTAGATAGTTTGCCATTCTGGATAGTGATCAGTAAATCCAAAAAGCTGATCTCATTAGTTGACATTGTAGATGTAAATTTCAAGAAAGGATTAAGGGTATTTACCCAGTCAGTGAAGGTTAAGGCAGTCTCCAGAGAACCATGCCATACTACCAGAATATCGTCGATATAACGACGCCATAATTTGATGTTGGCAAAAAATGGATTGGTAGATGGCAGGATGAATTGTTTCTCGAAGTTGTACATATACAGGCATGCTAAACTAGGAGCAAAGGTACTACCCATGCAGGTCCCCCTTATCTGATGGTAAAAATCGTTTTCAAACTGGAAGAAGTTCTCAGTCATTGCCAAGTTGGCACATTGCATAATAAAAGAGACAGGTGACGTGAGGTTCTCACTATTTTCTAGGAGCGTGGTTTCCACTACCTGTAGAGTAGCATCCTGTGGTATGTTTGTGTATAATGCCTCAACGTCCAACGTAATCAGACCGTGGACATGGACTGTCTCATTGATCAAATCGATCAAATTCAATACGTCCTTAGTATCCTGTAGATAAGTAGAGGATTTTTTGACCAATGGTTGCAAAAAGTGGTCGCAAAAAACAGACAGAGGTTCTAATAAAGACCCTATGCCTGACACAATCGGTCGCCCTGGTGGTGGTGAGGTGTCTTTGTGAATCTTAGGGAGGCAATAAAAGTATGGGACTTTAGGATGGGGTGTGTCCAAAAAGGCCGCCTCCTTTGGAGAAATCCAAGCGTTATTGGTTGCTTCGAGAATCATTGACTTAATCTGGGATTGTAATCTAGGGGTAGGGTCTCGAGTGATCTTAGCGTAGTAGGTATCATCACTTAGCAATCGTAGACACTCATGTCGGTAGTCTACGGTATTCATTATGACAATAGCCCCTCCCTTGTCAGCCTGTTTAATGACAATGGTTGTATCTTCACCCAGAGTCTTTAAAGCTTTCCTTTCAATTGTAGGGATATTAATGAAAGGGCGTTTCGGGTGTATCGTGGCTAGGTCGGTTAAGACTGCTTTCTCAAAGGCTAATACCTCACAAGGAATGGTTGTTGGTGGTGGAGTAAAAGTCGATTTTGGCCTAAGTCCTGAATCACTTTGAGTACTGTCAGATGATTTATCTGAGAAGTAAATTTGTAATCTGATCTTACGAAAAAATTGTGAGAGTTCACAGTTAAGCCTGAAAAAGTCTTCAGTCGGTGTGGGGACAAAGCCCAGACCTCGATTGAGTACCCTGGTTTCGATCTCAGAGAGTTGTCTAGTAGAAAGATTCACTACTAGGTTCTCGGAGGTTGGTTCTTGCCCTGGCTTCTGGTGATCATCTGGGGTTCTTCCATGGCCCATTGAACACGTCTGCCTCTGCCTCTTCTTCTGCCTCTCCCTCTGCCCCGGCCTCTGCCTAAAAAAGGCACGTATGGCATGAAGGGGCGTGGTTGGTAGAAGGGATAAGGTGGCTGCCAGGGTATATGTTGATTGACAGGAAAAGGGGAGTAATTGTAAAATGGTGGGGTGGATGAATTCTCATCCGTACTCCATCCATCCGAGGATGAACTATTGCTAATTTTACGTGATTTTTTGTAGGAGGATTGAGAATCGTCTGATGAACGAGACTGCCCATCTATCTCGAAATCCTCTAGGGTGTAGGGATAGACTTTTTCCCGGCTGAATCTGGTAATATCTTTTTGGAGTTTGGTAATCTTTTGATTAGTCAAAAAGACTTTAGTCTCGTTTAAATCTGTATTGATCTCAGCTAGCCGGGTCTTGAATGCAGCCAGAGTCACGGTGGTTCTCAATGTACCTTCTAAGGAGTTAATCTGGATAGTGATGGTGTCTACCAACCGTCTGGAAGTATTGATGATGAGTACTAGCCAGTCTCTGGTGCATTTCCAAGCTATCTGAGCCCAGTCTTTCCTAAATGCAAGGTCTTGTAGGAAGATCCTGGGTATATTGGACACTAAAAGGCCATTGGGAGCGATGTTAGCCCTCAGGTATTCGGTCATTATAGTTCCGTGCATGACGGTTTTGATGAGGTCACGTTTCAAGGTGGACAGTTTGTCCCAATCTTCCTTTAGGCTACCCATTGGAGCTGCCCCATCATTGTTTAAAATTGACGGTGTTTGCAAGATTGCTGCAACCATTTCGTCGTCAAAACTCAAACCCTGGAAAGTATCCATAGTGTCAAAGACACTGGGTGAGTAGTAAATAGAAAATTAATCCCACAGCGGAGACTGTGCAAGAGTATCAACAAAGAGAGGGATCGGGAGAATTGAAGGTCCAGTGTACGTACTCCCAATGCGGATAATTGACACAAAAAGGTACACTGTTCCTAACTCTAGGGGGACAATTAAAGTTTCAGGAGCAAGAGCCCTCACACACTCAAATGAGTGTCATGCTTCATCATCGGGAAGCTCCTCGTCAGACCGGCTGGTGCAATATCTGACGGGCTCCCCTTACGGGGGCTCTTTGACGGAGATCTTTTTAAATGTCACAGGTGGCTGCCGTTAAGTTCACAGAGGTCAGACACTCATTATGGCAGGAGAGTGAAAGAATTTAAGATTGATTAGAAACCCCTAAACAAATCTTAGTTTACTGGTTATATGAAAAAGGGGTAACGATCAAGATTAAAAACATACAAAAGTGGAAAAAGAGGATAATGCTCAACCACTTTGGAAAAGCCTGGAGTACTGGGAAATATCACCTAACCCCAGAGGTGTGGTCTACATGTTTCGCTAATGCTTCATCAGGACCTTCATTAAACTAGACTTCTCCTGGCTATGTAGAAAAAGAAAAAAAGGAAGACACTGTCTCACTTATATGTGTAAATAGGTAGCAGTCACTTACATCAGTGTAAACTGTCTCGTCAAGAATCTGAATCAAAAAAGGTCGCCCTAGAAAATGATAAATACAGTAAAGGCTAAAAAACACGGTTAAATGACCTTCACACCCAAGGTGAAAATGTGCTTAAAGTGATGTTAACCATATAGAAAACATCTGCTTACCATCCCTCTTCGTGTAGGGGGCCCCTTGGGGAGTAACACGAACCGGCCTATTGCTTCTAATGGAAGTTACAAATCATTAGAAAAATATATATAGTATGTGCAGTATGAAAGGGGTCGAGGTACGTAGAAACCTGCCCCCTACGACAACAGGTACAAATGCAGGCAGTCATCATAATAGTACAACACTGTTTATAATAAATAGAACCAACGTTATACTTGCAGTATAAACTAGTCTGTCACTCAGCAATAAATATACAGAGGGCAGAAAAGTATGTTTTTTCATTTTGGTTTACTCATTGTCTTTGTGTAGTGTCTAATCAAAACGCTAAATTCATAATATGAGATCCTGGTTCAGCGCGTCCAATCGATCAGTAACAGATAAAGTCAAATATTAGCGAGGACGTGTCTCTCGCAGTCAGGACGGAGAAGAAGTCTCCGACCTGCCTAGGTGTACGGTGAAAGGATTGTGTAACTTACTTGTAGCAAGGCGTCCTCGTATGGAGTCACCTACCCATCGCGTACTATCCCCGGAATAAGAATGTCGGGGAGGACGCGAGGTATTTAAAATGCGGTGCGGGAGCTGATTGCTACCGCGTCGCGTCAGAGCTTTATCATAGAAAGTGAAAGAGGACTAAGAGGAAAAGACATCAGGGTTTTACCGAAGACCAAAGCCCCCGATAATTTCGTGGCGGCCATTTTGCAACGGGTTGGTCTGTAAGTTAATGGTCGGAGTGGCAGGTAAAAAATGGTCTAATTGCTCCAGCTATTTGCGAAGCGGCCATCTTGAAGAAGGTTAAAATGTAAAACAATAATGGAGAGGACGAGTCCGGAATAGACTAAATATGAGATACAAATCATAGGATTACGTCCATCTAAAGATTCAAATATTGTCTAATGACAGAAAGGAAAGATCGATAGACCGACCCGGAAATACACCAACTTTAGTTATATTACATATGTTTTTTAAGCCAAGGGATACTGACAGTCGAGGAAAGACATCACTACTATGTCTATAGGATGCAGCCTTGATTAAGGAACCACAGAAAAGCAAAAGAAGACTCATGGAAAATAGAATAATATCCAAGCAAGGTGTGGCAATGATCTCATGGGAAGGGTTTATCGAGATAAAGACACCCAAGGAATGTCATCGTTCAAACCACTAGTATCCGTGTGTAATTTAAACACCCATCGTTGTTCAAGTCTGAATAATGATTGCGAAGAATCATTGGTCAAGTTAGGTGATTCCAAAATGACCCAACGTAGGTCATCTGGTCTGTGTGGTGTCTCCAAAAAATGGGCACATAATTTTGTAGTGATGCGCCCACATCTTATGTTGCTCCTGTGTTCATTAATTCGTATCTTAACGGCTCTAGATGTCATTCCGATATAACGGAGACCGCACGGACATGTGATCATGTAAACACAATTCTTGGTATTACAATTAGTATGTTTTGTCAGGTTCCATCGGCCGATGGGAACCAAATCCAATGTCTTAGCATGGTATGTCAGGGAGCAAACATTACATTGTCCACAAGGATAGTGTCCTGACACTGAGGGAAGATTCCATAATGTTGGTTGAGTCTTAATGATGTTTTTAGGACGGGTGTGTACTACCAAGTCCTTGATGTTCTGGGACCGTTTGAATGCAAAAAGGGGTCTAGGAATTGTACAGCCACTGCTGCCGAGTATTGACCATCTTTTAAGGATCAGGCTCTTGATCTTATTGGATAAAGGGGTGAAGGTCGTTACGCATGTCAACAGATTGTTACTATCCCTAGTATTGGATGTGAGTAATGCTTCACGGTTATTATTCCTCGCTCTTTTCCGGGCTCGATTAACAACATCCGGAGGATAGTTACGTGCTATCAATTTAGTTTGGAGATCATCAGCCTGTGTCTTGTATACGTTGGTTGAGCTACAATTTCGTCTTAATCTCAAGAATTGGCCAAAGGGTAGGTTATTGCGTAACGATTTGGGATGGTGACTGTCATATGTCAAGAGACTATTCCGGTCCGTCGGTTTATGGTATGTACTAGTAGATAGTTTGCCATTCTGGATAGTGATCAGTAAATCCAAAAAGCTGATCTCATTAGTTGACATTGTAGATGTAAATTTCAAGAAAGGATTAAGGGTATTTACCCAGTCAGTGAAGGTTAAGGCAGTCTCCAGAGAAACATGCCATACTACCAGAATATCGTCGATATAACGACGCCATAATTTGATGTTGGCAAAAAATGGATTGGTAGATGGCAGGATGAATTGTTTCTCGAAGTTGTACATATACAGGCATGCTAAACTAGGAGCAAAGGTACTACCCATGCAGGTCCCCCTTATCTGATGGTAAAAATCGTTTTCAAACTGGAAGAAGTTCTCAGTCATTGCCAAGTTGGCACATTGCATAATAAAAGAGACAGGTGACGTGAGGTTCTCACTATTTTCTAGGAGCGTGGTTTCCACTACCTGTAGAGTAGCATCCTGTGGTATGTTTGTGTATAATGCCTCAACGTCCAACGTAATCAGACCGTGGACATGGACTGTCTCATTGATCAAATCGATCAAATTCAATACGTCCTTAGTATCCTGTAGATAAGTAGAGGATTTTTTGACCAATGGTTGCAAAAAGTGGTCGCAAAAAACAGACAGAGGTTCTAATAAAGACCCTATGCCTTATGACAATAGCCCCTGACAAGGGAGGGGCTATTGTCAAAATGAATACCGTAGACTACCGACATGAGTGTCTACGATTGCTAAGTGATGATACCTACTACGCTAAGATCACTCGAGACCCTACCCCTAGATTACAATCCCAGATTAAGACAATGATTCTCGAAGCAACCAATAACGCTTGGATTTCTCCAAAGGAGGCGGCCTTTTTGGACACACCCCATCCTAAAGTCCCATACTTTTATTGCCTCCCTAAGATTCACAAAGACACCTCACCACCACCAGGGCGACCGATTGTGTCAGGCATAGGGTCTTTATTAGAACCTCTGTCTGTTTTTTGCGACCACTTTTTGCAACCATTGGTCAAAAAATCCTCTACTTATCTACAGGATACTAAGGACGTATTGAATTTGATCGATTTGATCAATGAGACAGTCCATGTCCACGGT
Source organism: Pleurodeles waltl (assembly GCF_031143425.1). NCBI lineage: Eukaryota > Metazoa > Chordata > Amphibia > Caudata > Salamandridae > Pleurodeles > Pleurodeles waltl. The sequence goes on along the minus strand of NC_090450.1, from coordinate 151,243,595 downwards.
CTGATTACGTTGGACGTTGAGGCATTATACACAAACATACCACAGGATGCTACTCTACAGGTAGTGGAAACCACGCTCCTAGAAAATAGTGAGAACCTCACGTCACCTGTCTCTTTTATTATGCAATGTGCCAACTTGGCAATGACTGAGAACTTCTTCCAGTTTGAAAACGATTTTTACCATCAGATAAGGGGGACCTGCATGGGTAGTACCTTTGCTCCTAGTTTAGCATGCCTGTATATGTACAACTTCGAGAAACAATTCATCCTGCCATCTACCAATCCATTTTTTGCCAACATCAAATTATGGCGTCGTTATATCGACGATATTCTGGTAGTATGGCATGGTTCTCTGGAGACTGCCTTAACCTTCACTGACTGGGTAAATACCCTTAATCCTTTCTTGAAATTTACATCTACAATGTCAACTAATGAGATCAGCTTTTTGGATTTACTGATCACTATCCAGAATGGCAAACTATCTACTAGTACATACCATAAACCGACGGACCGGAATAGTCTCTTGACATATGACAGTCACATCCCAAATCGTTACGCAATAACCTACCCTTTGGCCAATTCTTGAGATTAAGACGAAATTGTAGCTCAACCAACGTATACAAGACACAGGCTGATGATCTCCAAACTAAATTGATAGCACGTAACTATCCTCCGGATGTTGTTAATCGAGCCCGGAAAAGAGCGAGGAATAATAACCGTGAAGCATTACTCACATCCAATACTAGGCATAGTAACAATCTGTTGACATGCGTAACGACCTTCACCCCTTTATCCAATAAGATCAAGAGCCTGATCCTTAAAAGATGGTCAATACTCGGCAGCAGTGGCTGTACAATTCCTAGACCCCTTTTTGCATTCAAACGGTCCCAGAACATCAAGGACTTGGTAGTACACACCCGTCCTAAAAACATCATTAAGACTCAACCAACATTATGGAATCTTCCCCCAGTGTCAGGACACTATCCTTGTGGACAATGTAATGTTTGCTCCCTGACATACCATGCTAAGACATTGGATTTGGTTCCCATCGGCCGATGGAACCTGACAAAACATACTAATTGTAATACCAAGAATTGTGTTTACATGATCACATGTCCGTGCGGTCTCCGTTATATCGGAATGACATCTAGAGCCGTTAAGATACGAATTAATGAACACAGGAGCAACATAAGATGTGGGCGCATCACTACAAAATTATGTGCCCATTTTTTGGAGACACCACACAGACCAGATGACCTACGTTGGGTCATTTTGGAATCACCTAACTTGACCAATGATTCTTCGCAATCATTATTCAGACTTGAACAACGATGGGTGTTTAAATTACACACGGATACTAGTGGTTTGAACGATGACATTCCTTGGGTGTCTTTATCTCGATAAACCCTTCCCATGAGATCATTGCCACACCTTGCTTGGATATTATTCTATTTTCCATGAGTCTTCTTTTGCTTTTCTGTGGTTCCTTAATCAAGGCTGCATCCTATAGACATAGTAGTGATGTCTTTCCTCGACTGTCAGTATCCCTTGGCTTAAAAAACATATGTAATATAACTAAAGTTGGTGTATTTCCGGGTCGGTCTATCGATCTTTCCTTTCTGTCATTAGACAATATTTGAATCTTTAGATGGACGTAATCCTATGATTTGTATCTCATATTTAGTCTATTCCGGACTCGTCCTCTCCATTATTGTTTTACATTTTAACCTTCTTCAAGATGGCCGCTTCGCAAATAGCTGGAGCAATTAGACCATTTTTTACCTGCCACTCCGACCATTAACTTACAGACCAACCCGTTGCAAAATGGCCGCCACGAAATTATCGGGGGCTTTGGTCTTCGGTAAAACCCTGATGTCTTTTCCTCTTAGTCCTCTTTCACTTTCTATGATAAAGCTCTGACGCGACGCGGTAGCAATCAGCTCCCGCGCCGCATTTTAAATACCTCGCGTCCTCCCCGACATTCTTATTCCGGGGATAGTACGCGATGGGTAGGTGACTCCATACGAGGACGCCTTGCTACAAGTAAGTTACACAATCCTTTCACCGTACACCTAGGCAGGTCGGAGACTTCTTCTCCGTCCTGACTGCGAGAGACACGTCCTCGCTAATATTTGACTTTATCTGTTACCGATCGATTGGACGCGCTGAACCAGGATCTCATATTATGAATTTAGCGTTTTGATTAGACACTACACAAAGACAATGAGTAAACCAAAATGAAAAAACATACTTTTCTGCCCTCTGTATATTTATTGCTGAGTGACAGACTAGTTTATACTGCAAGTATAACGTTGGTTCTATTTATTATAAACAGTGTTGTACTATTATGATGACTGCCTGCATTTGTACCTGTTGTCGTAGGGGGCAGGTTTCTACGTACCTCGACCCCTTTCATACTGCACATACTATATATATTTTTCTAATGATTTGTAACTTCCATTAGAAGCAATAGGCCGGTTCGTGTTACTCCCCAAGGGGCCCCCTACACGAAGAGGGATGGTAAGCAGATGTTTTCTATATGGTTAACATCACTTTAAGCACATTTTCACCTTGGGTGTGAAGGTCATTTAACCGTGTTTTTTAGCCTTTACTGTATTTATCATTTTCTAGGGCGACCTTTTTTGATTCAGATTCTTGACGAGACAGTTTACACTGATGTAAGTGACTGCTACCTATTTACACATATAAGTGAGACAGTGTCTTCCTTTTTTTCTTTTTCTACATAGCCAGGAGAAGTCTAGTTTAATGAAGGTCCTGATGAAGCATTAGCGAAACATGTAGACCACACCTCTGGGGTTAGGTGATATTTCCCAGTACTCCAGGCTTTTCCAAAGTGGTTGAGCATTATCCTCTTTTTCCACTTTTGTATGTTTTTAATCTTGATCGTTACCCCTTTTTCATATAACCAGTAAACTAAGATTTGTTTAGGGGTTTCTAATCAATCTTAAATTCTTTCACTCTCCTGCCATAATGAGTGTCTGACCTCTGTGAACTTAACGGCAGCCACCTGTGACATTTAAAAAGATCTCCGTCAAAGAGCCCCCGTAAGGGGAGCCCGTCAGATATTGCACCAGCCGGTCTGACGAGGAGCTTCCCGATGATGAAGCATGACACTCATTTGAGTGTGTGAGGGCTCTTGCTCCTGAAACTTTAATTGTCCCCCTAGAGTTAGGAACAGTGTACCTTTTTGTGTCAATTACCCTAAAAAAACTATCCTGACTCCCCACCCCTGCCCCTAAACACTAAACTACCTTGACACCCCACACGTACCCTCAAAAATGAAACTACCCTGACACCACCACCTGCCCTGAGCCCTAAAACCTTCCCCACCCCTAATAACTAAACTACCCCGAACCCACCCACCCATCCTAAGCCCTAAAAAAACTATGCCTACCCCCCAGCCTGCCCCTAAAAACTAAATGACCCCAACCCCCACCTGCCCTAAGCCCTAAAAAAACTACTGTGACACCCCTGTCCCTGCCCCTAAAAACTAAACTACCCTGATACCTGCACCAGCCCTGAGCTCTAAAACCTTCCCCCAATAAGTAAACTACCCCAACCCCCCACACTAAGCCCTAAACAACCTATCCTGAACCCCCACCCCACCCCTAAAAAGTAAACTACCCAAACCCACCCTGAGCCCACAAAAAAACTACCCTGACTCACCCCTGAACCCCTTAATCCACCCCACCTCAAAAACTAACCCCCAACCCTGCCCCAGTCCCACTTACCTCCAAGTGTCCCCTCCTGATCCACTCTGCCTTTTTCTGTACCTTAACCATGTATATGCATAGTTTGCCACATGCGTGGTTAAGGCACTGAAAAAGGCAGCTGTTGTTCCGACAAACATGGTTATGCGTGCATTGTTTGGGAGGTTCCCGCTACCCAGCACTAAGATAGAGCAACAGAGCACACAGAGGAAAAGAGCAGAGTGGGCACAGAGAAAAAGCTACAAAACAGAGAGACAACAGTCTAAGAGCAATAGTGCACACAGAGGAAAAGAGCAGAGGTAAAAGAACTTTCAACCTAAAGTCGAAGCACTGCAAATATCCTGGATTTGACACAGACTGATGGCAAACACTTGATAATGGTTAAGGGCCAAGATGGCCACAAAATACAAGTACCCTGTTGCTTCACCCCTCCACTTGCCCCAATAAACGGACCCTTGATGGCAGTGCAACTCTAGTTGTGTGTCGGTGCTTTCTCCCTGCGCACTCTCATCTGATGTTGCAAAGGCACTTCCAGACACCTCCCCAGTCCTCAGGGCCAACTAACTGTCATGGCTCTCTGTGCTACATCCTGCCCCTAAATCTGTGACCTGTCATCCGCCACTGTCTTTTCCTTATTCGCGGATGATGAGGAAGGGCGGCTGGGTACAGCTCCAATCATGTGGGGGATGCAGAGAAGCTATTATTGATGCCTCAGTGCGCATGGATTTAGGGACGGCTGCCAACTCTACGTGGCAGAGACGTGTAGGGCAGCCGAGATTCATTGCTGCAGGTTACAACCACAGGTCTGGTGAGCAGCAATCTCTCTCTTCATTGTGGCATGGGGCAGATTTGGCAGGTCTGGGAGGCCATTTCTCTTAGACACACTGTTTCAATCCCAACCAGGGTTGTCACAGCACAGGCAGTCTCTCTGGATTAGCAACAAATAGAGAGGCTTGCTTATTCAGTGTTACTGTCACAATTCAAGCACTTTAATTAGTGGCAACTGGTGAAAGTGGCTGCAAGTACTTGGGCGACCTCCTGCTACACGCTGGCATCCAAGGCAGCTGATTACTAGGTTTTTAGCATCTGTTGAGCTGCTTAACTGGGGGAAAAGTCCTGCAGTTATCTGGTGGGGGCTACTTCTCATTGTGATTCTACAGTTTCTGTGCCTATTTCTCCCTATTACACTGCCAGCCATGCCCCTAAAATTGGTGGCCATGACAGGGGCATCTCTGAACAGTATCACTCCAAAACTACAGCAAGAAATAGACCCCAGTGTAGCAAGGGGAGTGTCAACACATTCAGTAGGGGAGCTCTTCTGCTGTGCCTTCTGTACCTCTTGCCGTTACCCCAAGGACAGATTGGATAATATCTTCATCAGGAGCTTCTAGAAGTTGCAGCAAACTTTAGCTTTCTGAGAGTGCTTCAGAAGGCTCTTAGAACCCTGTTCGGTCGGCACGGATAATTGACTCCTCACCAGTCCCTTTCTCGTTTTCAGTCTTTGTTTTCCAGCAGACTTTGGATCAGTTTCTTGCCCCACTACAGCCTGCAGCTCTAATCATGGGTGGGAGACGATCAGAGAGTGCCATGGTCATTCTAACTAACTCGGCTGCTGGTGGCCCTGAGCATCTGACTACACTGCCCCGAGCTAAGTAGGAACCTCCTCTACTTTCAAATGAGATACAGGTGATAAGGGAGTCTAACCACACTGCTTCCCAGGGAGTGGTGATTTTACAGGCTGCAGATGGAGGGGCAACCTCTGAAACAAGGAGGCCTGGCCCTGGCAGTTTGATAATCAAGCAGAGCTAACCAAAGACATTGACATTGGTACATGCCCCACTTGACCCCTTCAATGCTTTTTATCTCTCTTTGACTCTGAGAGCCTGCCAGATTCTGGTTCCAAGCTGGAAGACCATGATGCTGAGAGGTCAGTCCGGAGGAACACCTCCAAGGACTCACATGCTGTTTCTCCAGACAGTGGCCCAAATAACAAGGGGAGAAGATGGGGGCAGAGGACTGTACTACAATGGCTTCCCACATCAAGGTCCTGATATTGCAAGCATTTGCTCAGGGAACATTGGATCCTGTGTTGGCATCTGTGGATAAGCTGCTCTGGAACCCTGATGGTTCAGAACTTACCCGACGAACCGCTGCCCTCTTGCCACAGAGTTAAATGCTGTTCTAACACTGGCTACTATACAGGCCAGCTGTGAGGATAGTGCCTGTGCCATGCCTTCTGCCTTCATGCCTTCTGAAGTTACGTCAGATTCTCCAAATTAAGCAGCCTTCTATATCCTACTATAACAGCATAGGAGTTAGATTGTAAGGATTCACTTGCACTCAAAACCACACATCTAAAGACTCAAGTGGACCCCAAGTGACTAACAAGGAAATTGGATACTTTCAACTTGCAACTCAGCAAAGTCCAGAAGGGTCAGGAAGGCATCTAAATTGAGGCTGTCACAGCTCAAACACAGACTTCTCAACACAAATCCATGCTTTCTACACTTTCATCAAAGGTTGAGGATCTTGAGAACCTCTCTCAGTCGAATACCCTTCAGGTATTGGGTATCCCAGAGGAGGCAGAAGAGGATGACCCCCAGGGGTATATAGTCTGTCTTTTCAGGGAGGTATTTCCTGTTTACAGGACTGGGACACAGACAACATAATTCAGAGAGTCCACCACTTCCCATTTTGTCCACCCCATGAAGGTTCCCATCCCCATTATCTGTGAGCAATCCTAATATATGTGAGTTATATTTTGTTGCTCCAGGAGATATTCCAGACTGCTCACCCTAGTTCTCAAATCAAGGCTGCCGGAATTGAGTTATTTGTTTGTTCAAGTTCTGTCTTGAAATGGTAGTTCGAGGATGGCAGTTGAGAGAATGCATCCTGCACTGCAGAAACTTGGTGCCTCTGTTTCATTGTTGGAGCCCGCAACTTAACATATTATGTATCAGGGGCAGGTGTACTCTTACTTCAATACACTGATGGTTCAAGAGCTTTTGGTTAAGTGGCAAAGGGGAACCAACAGAACAGATGGCCCAGTTTGACTGTTCTTTTCATGTTCATACAGGGAATCAGATATAGCTTCTGTATTCAGGAGCAGATGGACTGCTTGACATATTGTGCCCTCAGATTTTCTTTCCTCTTTTTCCTCCTTTCTCTCTTTGACTGTCTGCTTAGCTATGTGTCCTCTCAACATCTCATGATGACTTTTTTTTTGGTCTTGCTAACATCTTCTATTTTTTGGGGTTGTATTAGGTGGTCCTGTGGCTTCTGGGTGGTATCTATATGTATTTCTTTACTTTTTTTCTTGGTTGGGGTATCTGGGTGGTGGTGGCACTCGTGACCTTTGCAGGCTTAAAGGTATTTATTTTGTTCCGGGGGGATGGATGGCCCATTCTTGGACTTTGTATGGGGGAGTGGGATCTTGGAGGGGTTGGGGAAGGGGTTGCGGGAGGATGGTCTGTTTGGTGGAGGGGTTGGTTTCCTCTACAAATTGCATTTTGAATACTCAAGAGGGTTAAGGGAAAAAGAGCAAAACATATAATGGTGCTTTGGAGTTACTATTTGCTTCAGAAAAGGATGTGGAAGTCAGGCCTTATATTTTTGCCTTTTTGTTGGATGGACTGGATGCTTGATAAATTGTATTAATGGCTAGTTTGGGGGTGTTGCATGGCCAGCAGCTACATGTTGCGGAATATAAATGACATGAAGTCACCTCATAAGCGTAAGCTAAATAGCGAGGAGCTAGATTATCTCCATCCACACTTAGTCACCTTACAGGAAACTCACCTTTCTCATACCCAGATTCCTCTCTTGGACGACTTGGGGTATCAGGTACTGATCCCAGCCTGCATTACCTCTGCTCGGAGAGGGATTGCTCTTTTGGCCCAGATAAGAGCTCAACTCTTGTGAGGCATAGTGAAGATTCCGCCGGTCGATGGATCATCATGGTGATTACTAGGGACAACTCTGGTTTACATTATGTGCACTCTACAATGTTGATACGGATGATCCTGTAGTATTTAGCGGTCTTTTCTCAGAGTTGCACTGGTGGCCAAAACCCTTGATACTATGTTGTGATTTTAATGTCACCCTCAACCCACGCATTGATTCATCTTATCCAGGGAATATGGCTGCCTTATCTGGTGATGTTATCTTTAGCAGGTCAAAAAACTCCAGGGCTGCTCTTTTGCAAACCATGACAAATTTTGCCCTGGTGGATATTTGGCAGTATTCCCTGGCACGGGAGTCTGGGATTACCTGTTATTCGGCTTCCTATAGCTCATGCTTCCAGATTTGTATGTTTCGAGCTATTCACACCCTTTCCTCTTATCTTACTATTTCTAGAAACCCCAGGATGATCTCTGATCACAATTCACTTCCTCTTTTTGTCTGTGTAGCGGGTTCCTCATTAACTCCTAAGTCCCACTCTTGGACCTTTGATAGGAAGCTTCTTTTGGAGGAAGACTTTTGTTCTTTTGATGGACAGGGAGTCAGAGATTTTCTTGGAACTGAACCTACATTCAACTTCTGTTCTTTCCCTGTGGGATGCTCTCAAACCTTCTGTTGAGGCCACACTTTCAAATATTCCTCTTTTCATTGGAAGGAGGCAGGTTTTGCCAAAGCTGGTATCTAGTCTTCTGTTGCTCACCTGGATCTTCTGTTGGCATGAACTGCAGTCACTTAAAAAGGGGTGTCTTTTCAATTCGTACCTGCTCAGATGTCATTTTGGGAACAGAATCTTGACAACACTATCAAAAAGGCCCAGGTCAAACAATTAACAACTTTTGAAAACTGTGAGTAAATGAGCCAAACTATTTATTTTAGGGTTAGAGGCAGAGTTAATGCTTCTATCATTCAAGTCATTATGAACACTAAAGATGAGAAGGTGATGATCAATCTTTTATTCGAGAGGAATTTTGTAGTTTTTATCAAAAGCTTTATTTGCAGTACCTCGTTCCTTCTATTGAGCATATCAATCACTTCCTTCAGACTCCTCATCATCGGAAGCTGTCCATAGCACAGCAGTTGAGGTTAGCGGGCCCAATTCTTCCCTCTGAAGTGCAGGCTGTGATCTGTCAGCTGGCAGGGGGAAAGGCCTGCAGCACAATCAAATTCTGTTGGAATTATATGTGAGACTGTCACATTTCTTGGTGCCTATCTTATGGGAACGGCTCAACTCGTTTGAACTACTTAGCCATGCTCCTGGGTCATGGACTGAGACTACTACCATCCTCTTCCCCAAAAAGGGGAAGGACCCTTTAGTCTGTGGTTCATATCACCCTATATCATTGATCAATGCTGACTCTAAGATATATACACTGGGATTCAGGCTAATAGGCTTCTCACAGTGATACTAAACTTAGTCGACAAGAATCAGAATTGTTTTTTCCCGGGCGGGACACCCCCACACATGTTAATACAGTCATCACAGCTCTAGAGGTTAGCTATGTCCTGCGAAACCTGGTCAGAATGATAATGTTAGATGCAGAAAAGGTTTTCAGCTGGGTTTCATGGCATTTCCTTTGGGCTACTATGGAAGCATCAGGGTTTGGCTGGTAGTACATCTCTCGGGTCAGCAGTTATACCAGAATCTATCTTATGGTATGACTTCTTTGCCTAGGCAGCATGACGGATTCAATTCTGAGCAATCGGGGCACCCACCAAGGGTGCCCATTGTCACCCCAATGTTTTGAGCTTCATATTGAACCCTATTTCCAAGCTATCAAAAGGTATACTGACATTCTTTCTCTACAGATCCATCAATTACAACTTAAGGTGTTAGCTTATGCTGATGACCTAATGGTTCTGACTTCTGCCCCTGTGGCTGCTTTATCAGCTGTTGAATTGATAGCAAGGGAATTCTGAGCTATCTCCAGGTAAAAGCTCAACCTCAATAAAACTCTGGTCTTGGCAAACATAGCTTCTTCTGTGCATGATTCAAGTTGGGTCAAGTCTGCGATGTACTTAGGGGTAGAAATCTCTCTGAAGATGGATGAGGTAATAGAATTTAATTTTGGTCAACTATTCACAAAAATGATCAAGAGATTTATTAAGTGGAATCGTCTTCACATTGGGTTAATTGGAAGATGTCACCTTAGCAAAATGATCATCTTGCCACAGTATTTATAACTCTTCCATTGTATACCCCTTTATCTGCCTAAAACCTTTTTCTCACAGGTTGAGGCCTTGTGGCAAAAATGTCTTTGGTGGTACAAAAAGCCTGGAGCTCGTATACAATTGTTTCAGAGGCCTTGGTAGGAGGCACGATTTTCAATACCAAACTTACATGTATATTACTTTGATGCATTTATGGCTCTTCTCACATATGGTTTTGGGCCAGGAACAATGGGGTTTAGGCCAATTTTTTCCAGAATATCTTTCCTGGGGGGGGGTGGATAACATCTTGCATTGTGGAATTATCTACACAGTGTATTTCAACAAAACTTGGTTTAAGACCTTGTGGGTTTTCTATTGCATATGGGCTTACTTAAAGATGTGATCTTTGGGTATTGCCTCCTATAATACTTACACCTATCTTGGTTATGGCCCTCATTTTCCGTGTCAAGTACATGAGAGTTTCAAAGATTGTTGGCAGACATCCCATCTTCTCACATTAGGCCATTTCTATGATGAAGATAGTTTTCTTTCTTTCAAGACCATAACTCAAAGATTTTCCCTCTCTCGTGTTTTTTTTCATTATCTTCAGCTCCAGCATTTCCTCACGAGTCTAAGGATGGATGACCTCAATTGTTCTTGGAACGCTTTCATCGGATATCTGCGATGTGGTCCATCAAAGAAAGGCATTATTTGGCCTACAAAATGATTCTAGGGGCCTAAGTTTGCTGATGGCCTGATCTTTATCAACATCTGGCTGATAAGTGGAGTCGGCATCCGGGGTTGAAATTACGGCTGACGACATAAAGAGCACAAATGTTTTATTCACATTAAGCCTTGAATGTTAAACCCACCAGTTTAAATGTATTAATGTTTTTTATTATACGCCATATCGTTTGTATACTATGAATCTTAGGCAAGATTCTAAGTGTTTTCATTGTGCTGAAGATTGGGCTGACTCAGTTCATATTTTTGCTGAGTGCCTCATCATCTCCTATTATTGGCAGTCACTCTTCGCAAAGCTTGATCGGTTCTTCCCAACTACTTTGAGTTGGAATCCTAAATTAATTGTTTTGGGACACTCACCTCATATCCCTGGATATTTGCATGGGGTTTACTTTTTTGCTATCATATTGGCTCAACAGATTTTGGCTTTTCACTGGCTACTAGCTCAGGCTCTCAGTCCTATGCTGTGTTGGCATGAATTTATCAACACTGGCCTTCTCAAGAGCCTCATCATCGACAATGACGAATGATGAGCAGGGCTTAGAAAGAGTTGGGGTCCTATGAGGGGCCAGCTGTTAGGCTTAAAGTATGGTCATGACTATCCACACGTTTTAGGGACTTCCTTTTGCATTTCTTCCTGTTGTCTGTGCTTTCGTACCCAGCCATATTCACTGGGTTTATTGTATATGAGTACTTTTTCTTCTTTTCTGTTTTCCCGATTTAATGATTAATGATCATGTTAAACACTGTACCTCGCTCGATAAATCTCTGATTGTATGAAAAGTTTTAAAAAACAGATACACAAAACTCCTTTTTTACATTGCTCATGGAAACAAAGTAGAGAATGAAAATGTCCACCTCTCTGGTCTCTGAATTGTGTACAGCTACAAAGCCATCTTGTCTTGGGTGGATCTAGCTTGGAAGGAAGCAGAGGCTGCTACATTTGTTTGACTTCTCTACAGATCTGTAAAGGTGCATTTTAGTTTGGAGAATGAGTGTCAGAACCCATTTCAGGGCCCACGGGGCAAGCAGGAGTTACTTGACCTATGCTTGGGGGCTGAAACCTTTTATTCCTGACATCACAGGCCACAACCTACAATGGATCTCGAACAAATGAGCCACGTACCCCTTCAGCACTTGTCTCCCAGTAATAATGTGGGTCAAGTAGTCCAAATGTCTCGAGGGGTGGTAGAGGCAGGGGGTGAACACAGGTTCACAACTCAAAATACACTCAGCAGTAGCAGTAAATGATTGCCCAGATATAATACTTGCTTTTATGAAAAAAATAAGTATTTTATTTTACCGCTACTAACAAAAAGGGAAATAAAAAGTTCACAGACAACTTCCATAGTCCTGTGAGATAAGAGCTCTAGTATTTCTTTAGGCAGTTTCCTGAGTCCTACTCCCTCCTTGCTCTCATGAAGTGGTTATTCTCCATTCAATATAGGTGACATTCAGGTGAAGCCCCAGTTGTAGACCAAGTCTAAGGAGTTCCACTCCGACTCTGTATTTAAAGTCAAAAGTGCTCTGCACTAAATTGATATCTGGCAAGGAAGTTGTCTTGGCATCAAATGGCCGGAAATCAGTATTACTCACATCTGCAGCATCAGGGAGACCAGAGTCTGAGCATACCCCTTTGTGGTGGTATGAGTTACAGGTGTTGTCTCTCATAATTTCTCTGCACACAGCCCAGTTGTATTGCCACAGAGACTAGAGGTTTTTTGTGGCTCCTCCAAGCTTGGTACATTCTTTGGTCCTCCCCATGGAGAGTGGGGGTGAGTAGTGGGAAGTTCCCAACACTGGTCCTCAGTCATGATGCAGGAGTTTAAGGGTCCCCATGGCTGCCTTTCTCGTCTGACCAGGTCACATTTATTGCTTGGTAGTGTTGTGTGGCCATTTTAGTTATAGGTTCATGCACGTTATTTTAACATATTAGGCCTGTGGCTGTGCACTTTAACCTAGATATATTTTATTCGGCTTTGCTTTATTATTGTTACAGTAGCCACTTTTACGGTCTTGTTTTATTTTCTCTCCATCTGACGGTTTTTGCCTAGGCCAGCACTCTGTTCTCAAACAAGACATTCTTGCTCACTCTGTGCGTCTTCCAAAGCTACAGTAAGATAGGTTGCCGGTGAACGTGGTATAAGTTTAGTCTCTGACATTCATAGAAAATACACATCATTATGTAGGGACATTTTCTAAGAACATCAGCTGTTTTATTATAAAAACACTTCCCTGTCCCTTACACGTTAGCGGGAGATTCCAGCCAGAGAACCACAAATGTATGCTGATTGCTGAATTCTTCACTACAGCTGTCTTTTCAGACTTCAGGTTTTTGCTCAGGTATGGGGGATGACGTCTTCCCAGGTGAACCTGAAGGGCAGAATTGGAGCTTAACATGCTGTGCTCTATTATAGCTGAGGTAGGAATTAGTCTGTTGACTCCAGTGACAATATGGTAGCATTATTTTTATGTTTCACTCTCCTTGTCACAATCCTAATCTTGTCATGCTGTATCGTCCTGGTTAATGCAGTCCATGCTTTGCTATCTAAGATGCAGTTGCTTTATTAAAGCATTATTGAAAAATATACTCCCTCTTTTTGTCATTATGTATATGAGACTAATGTAACTGAGAGAACTGGATGAGACCTGAGTGACCACGGCTTCCCTGAGAAACCAGTTATGTCATGCGCTCGGCTGCACCAACACCCCTGCCCTAGGGTAGAGGTGAGGTACTGCTAATTAGCCAGAGCAGAACCCGGATTGGTGCGACAGGTGTCACCTGTAGTGGGTCAGACTCAGTCTCCCTCACCGCAGGTGATTCTGCCACTCAAAATCCAGTAGTATCATTAGAATAATGAGAGCCTACGCAACAGTACCGGTGTCTCCCTCTGGCACAAGGGGTCACTGTCTCTCCACTGCATAGGGACCTGATCCAATTGGCACATTTGATTTCCTTATGACAGCATTTCCTGGCATATAGGGTCAGAGGCTCACCATCTCACAAGGGCTATGGCTCTCTCATCATCATGCGCGGGCCGCAGTGACATTGGATTGCAGTCTTGATACACTGGGTTGGGAACCCAAAGCACTACCCTCATAGTGTTAAAAGGATACAGCCTTTACCAGGAGTTAAGCAGCAGGAGTGAAGTGGTGACTGTGTACCCTAGAGTGATCAGTAGGAGTGAACATGTCCTTTTCACCTGTGTCACTGGAGTGAGACCTACAGGCTCACAAGTTCTGATGCTGTATGCATAATTCACCCTTGGCCTACATTGGTTTGGTGTGTAGTGCTGTGCAGTGCATGTGTGGGTTACATGTTCTGGATGGATGTGTGCCTGTAAATGGTACAATACAAACCTAGTGTAGTCCTGTACAGTTCATATATGTTATATGCATGTGCTGGGTGTACGTGTTCCTATGGGTGGTACAATTCATGAAAGATGTAGAGCTATGCAGTGAATGTGTGATATATGTATATGCTGGGTTTGCGTGTCTGTGATTTGTACAATATATGAAGAAAGAGTGCAGTGTGTCAATACTGAATACATGTTCTGGATGTAAAAGTGCCTGTGAATGGTACATTACATGGATGACTCTGGAATCCATTTTGGGAGACCCAGGTCTGCATGGTGAAGCATGAGAAAGTAGAGGACCCCCCCCCCCACCCAAGATTGATTTGTGAATTGCTTCATCCCTATAAGCTGGGTGGGGCACACTGGAGAGAGGGAGAATCAGGCTCCACAAGTACACTTCAAAGAGTGATGTTTGATTCAGAGAGAGGTCACAGAAAGTGAGAAGGGCCAGTGTCATGGCACACACATTATCTGTGTTTACCTATAACAACGAAAGTCAACATTAGAGGATCCAGACATCAGTACAGCTTTGGCACTCAGGTCACAGCTGCACACCCATTACCATGCGTGGAACCTTTTTGTCCCAACAATGAGCCAAAAAGGAGTGGCCTCCCCCTTCTCTTCATAGAAAATCACTGTGTATAATCACGGTATAAAGAGATGCTAGAAATGGTAGAAATGGGAAGTGACAGCTCACATATACCAGTTACTGAGGGAACATACTGAATGTTGATATTCCAGTTGCAGGCCCAACAGAGACATAATTTATGTGGGGAAACTAACATGACCAGATATGCTATAATTTATTCAGAAAATGCAGCTGGGTAGGTACATGACTGGGTGTGCCTATTCAAATATTAAGTATGCTTTCGACTAACAGAGCAGAGATGTGTAATGAAATACATTTGGGGCTTCCCTAATGTTGGCTCTGGCTTTATGACTGCTCAGATCTCATGGTGATTATAATTTTTCAGATATGTATGCTTGGTAGATGAATTTCGTGTGATAAATAGCCAATCGTAAAATGTCAATCACTGTGTGGGTTATTTGTCTTGGGGAACCAGACTGTGTCTTCTCCTATAAAATCCCGGCAGATTAAAAATTCTCCGACAGAGTTGTCTGACTCCTAACACTCTCAGCCTGATTCACAAAGGTAACCTTACACTTTTGAGTATTTTTACAACTGTTTGCTATTCACAAGGGCATTTTACTAACAGTTTCTTTACAACTGTGAAGTCTCCGCACATAAAAAGATAGGACAGTAAGTGAGCCAATCTAAAAAAAGTTGAAGTATGAAATTATACATATAATAATTGTACACCATCAGGTTACACCACATCGTTTCAGTGCCTTCACAGGAATCCAACGCATTCCTTAGAATTTTTTTTTGTGTATTACATGAGGCCTATACCATGCACAAGAGAAAGTTCAATATAGAGGACTTTCCCATTTCCAGTGCTTCCACACAAACTTGTGGAATAATGACTCTGGAGTATAAGAAACAAAGGGGGTCATTCTGACCCTGGCGGCCGGTGGCCGCCAGGGCCACCGACCACGGGAGCACCGCCAACAGGCTGGCGGTGCTCCCACGAGCATTCTGACCGCGGCGGTTCAGCCGCGGTCAGAAGCGGAAAGTCGGCGGTCTCCCGCCGACTTTCCGCTGCTCGGGGGAATCCTCCATGGCTGCGGAGCGCGCTCCGCAGCCATGGGGATTCTGACACCCCCTACCGCCATCCTGTTCCTGGCAGGTCTCCCACCAGGAACAGGATGGCGGTAGGGGGTGCCGCGGGGCCCCTGGGGGCCCCTGCAGTGCCCATGCCCATGGCATGGGCACTGCAGGGGCCCCCGTAAGAGGGCCCCGCAAAGTATTTCAGTGTCTGCCATGCAGACACTGAAATACGCGACGGGTGCAAACTGCACCCGTCGCACCCCTGCAACTACGCCGGCTCAATTCTGAGCCGGCGTCCTCGTTGCAGGGGCATTTCCTCTGGGCCGGCGGGCGCTCTTTTGGAGAGCGCCCGCCGGCCCAGAGGAAATGTTAGAATGGCCGCTGCGGTCTTGTGACCGCGGTGCGGTCATTTGGCGGCGGAACCTTGGCGGACGGCCTCCGCCGTCCGCCAAGGTTAAAATCAGGCCCAAAGTGTGCACAATATCTACAGTTAAAATCATTCATCACAGTAAAAACAACATACATGGATTAAGATTACAGTGAAACAGCTCTCTATGCCTGTTTCTGATTTCCCAGCAACAGGCAATGGGCAGAAGAGACACCCAGCGAGCAGCATAGATTGTAGACGTCTGTCTCTCCATGCCCTCCTGCTACTGAGACTGAAGTACTTGGGAGTCAGCAGTCTGCCACACATAGGAACTACTTTTTCACGCACCACAGTAAAATGTAAACCTACACAAAACTCATGTTGGCTTCTTCAAAATGTGAAAGACACTTCAAAAACAGGAGAAGGCTGACATAAAGATACCAATCGCTGGTTGGGGTGACCCCTCTCTGTATTGTTTTGTTGTATTCTTCAGCTTTGGCATACAGTTAAAGTTGTTTGTAACCAAACCTAAAAATGCATAGGCCAGCGTTGACACACAGGTAATATAGCAGGGCATATTTTGCCACAACGATAGACACATTTGAGTGAAAAGAGTCTGATTCACAAAAGCCCATGTTATAAAAGTAAAACATCTGCACTTTTAAGCTTACTTCTATGCTTGATGTAGATATATAACTGTTATGGGGTTCTCAAAAAATAGAGGCATTGTCCTGAAAAACCTAAGACAGCCACCGATTACCAGTAGTCCACTGTGTAAAATCTGCACATGCGTAATTTCTACCAGGTAGGAAATTCGACTTTTGTAAATAATGGCCAACTTGGCATGGTGCTGTTCCCTCCCATTTGCCTACGTGAATAGGTACTTACTTTTGCCATTTCTAGGAGTAAACCCGTGTGTCTTTTCGGGGTGTAAAACTGTCTGTAAAATGTTCATGAGTAGCCCAAGCACAAAAGTTTCTGGATATTTATTTCCTCTTGCTTGGCCATCTCTCCTCCCTCAGAAACACTCAAAACCCCATCTCTTGCCCTAAAATTGTGAATATGGCAATTCTGTAATATTGATAGATTTGTACGTATGTAACCACACTCGATGAACATAAAATTCCACCAATTAAATCCCATACATCAGGATGCCTTCATTTTACCTTCTTAAATTGCTTCAAATGTTCAACTGAGTTATAGATATGCAAACATTTTTGAAGTCGGGCATGGATACTCGAGTTTTATTACATAATGGACATTCAGCAGCAATGCCTGTAAAACTTTTTGCGGCGCTAAAAAAAATAGTAGGAGTGCGACAGAAAGCTCTATACAAACAATTTACTAGTTTATTAATATACGGTCAAATTCTTCCAAAACTTTGACGCTGCAGTAAAAAATGATCAGGCCTTTATATGTGCAGTATTACTCATATTCATTGCGATGAATGAGAAATTTTGAATAAGGTTTACCTGGCGGGGTGTTCTTTCGGATTTGCTTCTGCACCACTCCCATTCCGAGAGTTCCGGTTTGTGTCCCTCTTCATGAGATAGCCTCCTATCCTGCCCTTCAAAAAAGGAGGGTTTCTCGAAGTTTCTTGTCTCTTCTCTTTTCACTCCTCCGACCTTGTCAGTTAGCCCCTGTCCTACGGCTTTTGACTCGAACTGTTTACACTCCGCGTCCTCTCTGTTTGGTAATTTGCACAAATCCTTGCGCAGGGAGCTGTCCAACCCAGGCTCGGTGCTGAAACTCAGCGCCGCAGAATCGAAAAAGAACCCCCTCTCGTTCACCGAATCCTTTGCAAGATCACAGTCTCGGTTCACCAAGTTGTGGTATGAGATGGATTTTTCCCCAGCCGCATGGTTTTCTTGGGATATTTTGTATATTCCATATCCTTGGTGGAATGACAGATTAAACTCAAAGCCTTTCCGTTTGACTAGATTAAGACAGAAACAAACTGTGAGTGCTTCAATCACAAAAAACATGCGTAACAGAGCACTAATATATAATAAACTGGATGTTGAGGCGTCCCACACTCATTCTATCTTCACTCGCTTAAAAAAAACACACTAGTTCCCAGGCAATGAGCCTGTCTACCAAACAAGAAACTACGTAAGCAATTTCGTTCGGTCTCCAGTCTCATCTATTATGTAAAAAAAGGCATAACGACCCACTAAAACTTACATGCTTACCCTAATGACCATATAGCTCCACGCGAAACTGAATACAGCGCCTATGTAGAACGGAAACGCTTGGAAATTAATTCCCTTGCTTATCAAAAGTCTCTGCAATACACTGTTATGGTTGATTGTATCTATACAAGTTTTAATTAACAAAGTCGATATCATACTCAGCACAGTATTCCATAGTGGGCTAACTGCTTATCGAAATAGGCTTTCTTAGTTCCTCAGATGTAATAATAATAATAATAATAATAATAATAATAATAATAACCGAGTTATGGTTTATTTAACTCTAAAGCTCATATCTTAAGAGCATCTTGGTTTTGGAGGATTTATTTAGAGGTCATCAAGAAGGACCATTTAACAGAGAAACAGAATTAACAGAACAAGAACATAATGCTTTCTAAAGGTGTAGTAGTGGGACAGGCTTTGAGTATCCAGTGGGAGGCCTTGCCAAAGATTGGGGTGAAGTAATCATATTGACTGGCCAACCACATTTTCTAATTTGTACCTGTGGATTTCCATGACAGCCTGGGTTCAATAGATGAGCAGTCTCATATCTGACACATTTATATCTGGGGCAGTGTTTTTCTAGGCCATAATAGGACTTATGCATCAGAGGGGAGATTAAACAGTACCCTCTGCATGGCAGGGATGCAGTATAACTTTCTTCCGTTCTCCAATACACGGTCATACTTTCTCTTTCAATATCTACAATGCAGTCCTGCTTTACTTAGAGAATCTTCAGGTTTATTATAAGCTGCATCTTTGTCACATCCCTGCTGTTCCATGTCAAGTGCATTTTCGATTCAATGTCAAAAACAATGTGTGATCTGTGCTGTGCTAAACTCTAATAGCTGGCAGGTCTGTGTTTTCTGTTCTGCGTTGGCATCCATGCAGTGAGATGAATGTCTTTGGTAACAGAAAATGTAGGCAAAAGGTTTCCTACAGGGAAGCTTTAAGGACTCCTCTCCAAGCCTGATGTGACAAAATATCAGTAAAGGGGTAGGCCTATCAAAGAATTACATTTTCTTCCCTTTATTCCTCAAATCTGCTTCTTGTTAGTTACACATACACACAGACCCACACATATACTCCTTATGAGGGATTTATAAGGGTGGAAGCATAAAACTCTTATCCTATTCCTGTACCGTCTTTCACAGCACAGCGCAAAAGCCAGGGTGCTGATGGCGTACGTGCTGGCCAGTGATCAGTTTCTGCTGGTTGTTGCAAGTGATATGCAACAGCATTCAACCTTTGGGGGATCATGATTAATTTTTCTTCATGAGACTATGACTCAGAGCAAAAAAGAAAGGTAGAAAAGGGAGAAAGAAAAATGACTGGAAAGATTGGCAAACAGTGATAAAGGGAAAATGCAAGGTTGACATAGACTCTGAAAGTGTAAGAGTAGAGACAGGGAATGGAGGGTGGTGGAAGAAATAAGAATGAGGTGGAATCAAAGCTATGCAGTCATGGTATTTAGCAACTTCTTCTATATAATACAGTGCCAGCGGTGGGCTCCTAATAAAAATTTGTCTGAACTTTTTTCCACAAAGGAAGTACTGATTTCGGATGATTAAAATGCTACTCCACTCCCAGACCACTTGTGATGAAGGAATGGCATCCAGAGAAGAATAAACCACTAGCCACTTTATGCTGCATACTTTCTAATTCTGGGCTGCTCCAGCCTTAACTGGAGATAATCACCATTAGTCAACTCTAGTATGAGGGGGAAAAAGTAATACATCAAAACAAATAAACCACACATTAGAGCAAAGAAAGAGGCCAGTGGAATTTAATGTCTCCCAGGAGAGAAACATGAAACACATCTTCAGCTAACATGCACAAATTAAGTTAATTTGTATGGCAATCAAATTTGGGTGGCCTCTGAGTTACAAATGTGGGAAAATATGCACATGTGCGAAATTCCACAAATTCGCAGATGTGATGTGAGAACAATGTGCAGATGTGTAAAATTCCACAAATTCGCAGATGTGACGTTTCACACAGTGTCATGCATTGCTTTTCTGTAAGAGACTGGTTAAAGACTAGTTCAAGCAAACTACAAAATCGCATTCAATTTTCAAAGGAGTTACCATTAAAACAAATCTGTGAAATTTGAAATTTTTGTAAACATTGGTATGCAATTTCAGTGAAATGCGCAAAACACTTACTGACTAAAGAGAACTGCAGTTTACGCAATATTCTAGTCTAATCTCTCTTTAGTTTTAATTTTTACTGGTTTGTTCCTAGATATAAAGTCCCTTTTCCTCTGTTTTTGTAACTGGGTTTCTACCCACAGACAAGTATTTTCTGACTCTTTTTCTAAGATATAATATATATATTTTTTCAAATCTCTTATAACAATGCCATTTTAATTCTTTGAGCTCTTGTGGGCTTCTCAAAGTTAACATACTCTTTAATACATGGTTGGAGCCAGATGCCTATCAAAGGCTAGGCATACTGAAGGTGAGTATTCTCTTCATAGTTACAATAATCACAAAGTGCCACCTTTTATGTAAGTGCAGGATTATGTTCAGAGGGATTTAACTGAATGAGGAATAATCTGGAATGCATTTGGTATGATAGCTGTTTTTGGTTGGGATAAGAGGTGTACATCGAAGGAGAGTTAATGAAAGAGTTAGAGTGAGAGATAGTGAGTTCATAGTACGTGTTTGGCTGTCAAAGGATCAGCAAGTCAGTTTTGAAGAGCTAGCATGGAGGATGGGGCTAAAGCTTGATCACCCCAGTCACTTAGAAATCCATGGTACAGAATCTAGGTCAATCAGTCAATCACGGATTTGTAGAGCATGAGTAATCACCCATAGGGTCTCAAGGCGCCGTATGTAGGCGTGCTGCTCAGTCGAAGAGCCAGGTCTTGAGGTCCTTCTTGAACTGCTTCAGTGATGTGGTCTGCCTGAGCTTGAAAGGTAGTGTGTTCCATGTCCAGGCTGCTAGGTAGGAGAAGGAGCTTTCTCCTCCTGTGCTTTTCGGATCTTAAGGACGGCTGCAGGGGGGAGCTGGGAGGAACGGTGACGTCTGTTGAGTATGTAGAAGGTGAGGTGATGGTTGTGGTATGCCAGTCCTAAGATGCACAGTGTCTTGAAGGTGTGGATCAGGAGTTTGTATCTGATGTGCTTGTTGACTGGGAGCCAGTGTAGGTCTCTGAGGTGGTAGGAGTTGCAGCTGTGTTGGGGATGTCCAGGCTGAGTCTGGCTGCTGCATTCTGGACTCTTTGTAGTTTGGATTAAAGTTTCTTGGTGATGCCGACACAGAGTGCATTGCCGTAGTCCAGTTTGCTGGTGATGAGGGCATGGGTGACTGTCTTCCTCGTGTCGGGGGGAATCCATCAGTGGTATGACTTTGGCTGTAGGCTTCAGAGCATCAACAACAAAGACATTATACATGGTGTTAGAAATGGGGTCTTTGGTTGGTAGTCAGGTTACCCCCTGTCCAAGCAAGGACCCTCACTCTAGTCAGGGTACAGGAGAATCACCCTCAGTTAACCCCCGCTCACCCGCTTGGTAGCTTGGCTAGAGCAGGTAGGCTTAACTTCAGAAGCAATGTGTAAAGTATTTGTACCAACACACAAAGTAACTCAGTGAAAACACTGCAAAATGACACAACACAGGTTTAGAAAAATAGGTAATATCTATCTAAAAAAGACAAGACCAAAACAACAAAAATCTGACATACACAAGTCAAGTTATGAATTTTAAAAGCAAAAGAGTCTGAAATCCTTTAGAAAACAGTGAGAACGTTGTTAGCACACAAAAGTACCTGGATAGCCTCAAAATAACACCGCATGGGGGAGTGTGTGTCGGAGAAGGCCCGCGTCGATCCAGACAGGCACCTCGGGTCTGGGTAGGCTTTGTGTTGTTTTTCCGCACCCAGCGATCTTGCGTTGAAAATCCGGTTGCACGGTATCACAAAACCACGCTAAATGGGGTTTGCGTCATTATCAGCCTACGTTAGTAGGTGTTGCGCATCGTTTCTCCTGCCGTGTTGCATTGATCTTCCAGCCACGATACAGGTGGAGCATTGATTTCAGCTGCAAAGCCAGCGGCGCATCGTTTATCAGCCACATTACAGAAAGTGTATCGAAAATTTCCCCTTATGGCAGTCTGTGTGTGGATTTTCAGCCAGCCTCACCCTTCAAGGGCCCAGGAAATGGACAGGGCACCACTTGACAAGGCAGGAGTCTCAGCAGAGAGTCCAGGTGCTGGCATGGGAAGTCTTTGATGGCCCTGAGACTTCAACAACAGGAGACAAGCTCAGTTCAAGACATTGGAGATTATTCACAAGCAGGAATGCACAACAAAGTCCAGTCTTTGTCCACTTTCACAGGCAGAAGCAGCAACTGCAGGATAGCTCCACAAAGCACAGTCACAGGCAGGGAAGCACTTCTCCTCAGTTCTTCAGCTCTTCTCCTTGGTAGAGGTTCCTCTTGATTCCAGAAGTGATCAAATTTTCAGGGGTTTTGGGTCCTCTTCTTATACTCATTTCATCCTTTGAATTAGGCCTACTTCAAAGGAAAGTCTCTTTTGTTTGTAAGATCCTACCTTGCCCAGGCCAGGCCCCAGACACATACCAGGAGGTTGGAGAATATATTGTGTGAAGGCAGGCACAGCCCTTTCAGGTGTAAGTGAACACTCCTTCCCTTCCTGATAGCACAGATGGCTCAGCAGCATATGCATGCTACACCACAGGTCCCTTTGTGTCGCTGTCTAGAGAGAAGTGCAAACAGCCCAACTGTCAAACTGACCCAGACAGGGAATCCACAAAGAGGCAGAGTCACAGAATGGTTTAAGCAAGAAAATGCCTATTTTCTAAAAGTGGCATTTTCCAACACAATCTAAAGACTAACTTCACTAAAAGGTGTATTTTTAAATTGTGACTTCAGAGGCGCCAAACTCCACATGTCTATCTGCTCCCAAGGGGAATCCTATCTTTAATAATATTTAAAGCCAGCCCCCATGTTAACCTATGAGAGAGCTAGGCCTTGCAACAGTGAAAACTGAATTTGACAGTATTTCACTGTCAGGACATGTAAAACACATAAGTACATGCCCACAGTCAACATACACTCCACCCTGCTCATGGGGCTACCTAGGTCCTACCTTGGGGGTGCCTTACAGGTATAAAAAGTGAAGGTTTAGGCCTGGCAAGTGGGTACACTTGCCAAGTTGAATTGGCAGTTTAAAACTGCACACACAGACACTGCAGTGGCAGGTCTGAGACATGATTACAGGGCTACTTATGTGGGTGGCACAACCAGTGCTGCAGGCCCACTAGTAGCATTTGATTTACAGGCCCTGGGCACCTCTAGTGCACTTTACTAAGGACTTATCAGTAAATCAAATATGCCAATCATGGAAAGCCAATCAACAATAAAATTCACACACAGAGCATATGCACTTTATCACTGTTTAGCAGTGGCAAAGTGCTCAGAGTCCTAAAGGCAACTTAACAGGTCAGAAAAAATAGGAGGCAGGAGGCAAAAAGATTTGAGATGACCCTGCAAAAGGAAAACATTCCAACATGTGGTATTTGGGCAAATATATGCTCTGTCTTACACAAGCACACAAGCATGCAAACACACAAATTTCGAGGTAATGGTGTGCTCCATAGACTGTGGTAATGGTGATGCAAGTAAACCTAATGCTTTGATTTGTTGGATACTTTTGGTGTAACAGGAAGTGCTATTCGAGATTGAGTGAGACTATACATGAGGAATTACGCACTTAATGAGTGGCCAGATTGTCTACACATCCTCTGGTATCTCAGTGTTGTAACTAAAGACATATGATAGAGGATATCCACCTAGGTGTGAATAACTTTAGTAGCTCAGATGATCATTACAATGTCTACTGTACCCTCCACAGCACATAAACACCTTTTTGGCAGGCATGGGCACAGAATCCTATAGGCACATCATAATCTGCTGGATGCAGGCTTCCAATATACTGAGATACCATCTACGAATGGGACACAATTATATGCTGATGAAATCTATACTTGGCAATGTTTTGAAATGACCCTGTGATTGCAACTGGACCTTGGCCCATAACAAAGCAATATATTACAGAAATATAAGCAATGAAGTTGAGCTTTTTCTAAGTTGCACAATTGCGCTCTAGTAGAGGGCATCACATTCTACGGATTATCGGCCTGATTTAGATTTTGGTGGATGGCGGTATAACCCTTGACACAGTGGAGCACTTTACTCATGTCATACTGAGGGCCCTTCCCTCTTCAAACTTAGAGATGTCCGCTGACCCAGCATAAACCTCTTGATATTGACAGACACCCCTGTGACATTGGTTTCTGTCAATTTATCAAAAGTTTGACAGACCACCAAACTTTTAACATGCTTTTGAATATTCAACAACAAAATGCAAAAGTAGGATTTTGCCTTTTTGTTTTTTAAAATAAATTAATTGGTGATCTCCACACTATGGGAGTTGTATTCAATGTCACAGGTGTCAGTTTGCAGTTTTCACTTTCCCTTGCAGCCAGGTTTTGCCTGGAGGTAAGGTGCAGTGAAATCTGATCATTCTACCTCCCACTCTATGTCAGGTAGTGGTCACCTCACCAAACTCCCAATGCCCTGTACTCTGTTGGATGAATATGCCAGCTGTGGAGATGTAGTAGTCTCCGTGGATGACATACTAAAGCCTACCTAGCAGTAAATGAGGTGGGCAGACCTTCAGTTTGATGGAAAGGGTATTCTGCTGCTGTTGCGACTCAGCCCCCTTCCTGCCAAACTTTAATCCAGCTTTTAGCTTTTCATAAAATCCTCCTGACCCTTATAAACCCTGGACACTGCTTTGGACTAGTAGTTATATTGATATAGTCCAAACCTACTAACAGATTGGTAGATGGACATTTTGTTGTAAGCTGTAACGTGTTCCCTAGGCTTGAGCTGCACATGCTTGTAGGTGGACAGGTACCCAATAATGTTACCACAGATGTTGTAGACACTATTTGCAACACAGGATCTAAAGCACAATGACTCAGATGATTTGATCAGTGCCACAAAGTCTGAAGTTTACTGATAAACAATGGGAGTAGATATTAGAAATGAAAGTATTGACCTGCTAGTACCACCACTTGACGAGGACTATTTCAATACATTACGTTTTAGAAATTGACTTTATCACATATTTATTTATAGCTCTGTGATACACCTAGGCTATACTATAACCATTTTCAATGGCAACTAAGACCCATTGAGGCTTATAAAAGAAGATCCCCGCTGATACCCACTGATGAAGGACTGCAGGTAGAGCAAAAGCATTGCTAATTTTTTTATGACATTGGGTTTTTCTATACAAATTTCTTTCAAACACCAACATATGTTGTCTTTATTTCCAGAAGGAAAAGGGATAAATGGTTTATAAATGAAATATTAAGTCCTTATTAATTCAATACTGTTTACCCTTCCAAAGCGTTCTCAAGTGGTAAGATTGGTGTGGGTGAATAAACATGCCTATTGTAATATGATGGTACTGCAGGTCACAGCTGGCAGTGGGGCAAAGTAGTGGAGTGAGGGAGGGTAAACAACACAAAATAAATATATTTTTAAATGTACCTTGAATCCGCGACACAGCCACACCGCCACACCGCCACACAGCCACACAGCCACATCGCCACTCCTCGGGTCTCCGCTGGACTGCAGGCTCCCAAGCACAGACTCCCAGCCTGCCCTGCAGCCAATCCTAACGCTGCTCTCATGCATGAGAGCAGGGTTAAGATTGACCTGAGTGCCCTGGCTTTGCACTCCCAGGCAGACTGGGAGGCTGGTCCTGCTGTCTCCAACTAGGCAACACAGTGCCGGGTTGGAGAGACTTCAGTGCGAATGTGTGTTTGGCTATTATGAGACGGCCGGTCAAACACACATGCGTACTGAGGAGAGTGCACACCACTCCCCCTGTGCCTTTCATCCCCCATGGCCCGCCCCTTTAAAAATAAAACAATAATCAACATTGTTGATTATTGATTTATTTTTCAAGTTTTGCAGCTGCTTCTGATGGCGGAGGGGGAGCGGGGACAACGCTCCTCCGCCATAGAGGAGGAGTCTCTTATGGATACCGCATAATGCAAAAAATGTTTTACATTCATAGTCTTAATTCGAGATTCCTTGCAAATCACATGAAAAGGGTGTAACAATGAGATTTGCCATCATTGCTGGTGATGTGCAAACACGGAATGTCTACTCACAGCTCAGGTTGGTCACTCACCATTCACCCAGTGTAAGTTGTCTCTGAAAGAAAGCTTTTGTTGCTCAAATGTCAACTGTGAGCACTAGGTAGGGTAAAAGCTGGGAATATCAAACGCCAACTAGTAAAGAATAACCGTAACACAATATTGAGGTACAAAATAGTGAAAGGTAAGTTTCTATAAATTTTCTTTGCTTAACTCCACATAAATGTATGTACCTGGGTATATATGTATATATATATATATATATATATATATATATATCTTCAAGTTCTGCAGATGTGGAGTTAAGAGTAGTAAATCCTTACCTCCCTCTGAGCATTTACCTTATGATATGTTCTCCCTTGATGTTGGGGTAACGATATTCTGTTCAGTCAATAATTGAGATTTAATATTTCCTACTACAATCCTCAGGGAGTAAACTACAGTGGCTATTCGATTCTGCCCCTATACTCCCTTTTGCAAAATGGCACTTTAATGATATTGCAGTACTGTTACTTTGCAAATGCAGATATCTATTCCTCATACAGGGCTCCATCATTTCATTTGCTGCTGGTTACAAAGCTTTGCAGAAGGAATCCTGGCTCATCAATATTAATAAAGTTGGAGAGCTTCAATTGCTTGTGACCAGCTTCTTTGCAGTGTGCCAGCTTGATACACAGGCTAGAGCACAAAGCAGTCATCTTTCACTGCATACACTGTGTGAATAAAACACTCTAATGTGATCTGGACAGAAGTACATCTGGCACTTTGTGCTCAGGGGTTCATAGTACACACCTGCATAGCTTCCTGGATGAACAGAACCCAGTTTGGAGGCCTACCTCGCTGACAAGTTGCTTTAGCATCTCGCCAGGTGTAGTAAGCGCTATATAAATAATTATACCAGATCATTTCATTCACTTAGTGTTGTGATAGCCCATTGGCACATTCCACGCCCTCCCTTTGGCCAGGTGAGCTTTAATACATGCTTATGCTGTGGAACGCCAAAATTCCACTGCCTTAGCTCAGAACAAATCCTGACCTAGTTTGCAAAAAATCATCAAACGATCCAGTGATGTCAGAATGCTCAGAGGCAGAATAAGCAGCAGTCTTATCTATTATTCTGTTTAAGATGTAGTACACACACGCGGCTCTCCTGTTCCTGAATTAGTTAGTGTCTCCATTTAATTCACTGTAGTCAATAAAACATGAACACATAGATGTTTGAAGTCGGGGGGAAATTTGCAAGAATATTTTGTACAGAAAAGCTTCTCAGTAGTTACGAGCAACAGAAAAAAACAGTGATTTGTGGCTTATTGGAAACGTTCACAAGTGACTTCCTAAATTAAAGAAAGCATCCATTTTAATGACAGGATGAATAATCTATACCCTGAGGGCTTTTTCCTCCAAAGAGCACATCTGCAGCTACTAAAAGGCTAGCAGGAAATGTGTCATTAAGGTTGGAAATTTACTGCATCAATAATAACAATATACACTAAACTAAACTCAAGAATGGCTACAATTATGCTAAAATTCTATTTCATTATAAGGCAACATTCGGTGAAAAAATAATTTTTTAACGTGACAATATTCCAGAGAATGTAAGAAAAACCTTCATTTATTGCACCGAACTTTAACTTTTTGTCAAAATGGGAGGTGTTTGAAAGTACGTGATTTAAATGGGTCCAAGGAAGGCATTAATAATGATTGTGTGTCATAACCCCCTGTAGGATTTTGTAAGGTGGGGGCTTTTTTTTTATGGCTCCGAATGAGCATTGACGTCATGGGGTTCACCAGGGGACGCAGCTGAGACCCCTCCCTCCTCTGCTTAGCCCTTGTGACCCCTGGCACTGCATGTATGACCCCTGGCCTCAGAGGTGGCAAAATCAGTGCCAGAAACACAGGGGCATCTCGTCCTCAATTACATTGGCTGGGGCTGCAAACTCCTTGCTGTTTGCCAATTTTTATTACATCAATAGTAAATAATAACACATTATTTACTATTAGTGTAATAAAAAATGGAGTACAATTACCTGAAATGGGACCCTTCCTCGCAGTTGAGGTAAGTAAAAAAGACTTATTTAAATGCTTTTAAATGTATGTTGCGTGCATGCAGTCATGTGAGAGTGTGTTGATGTGAGAATTTGTGTTTATATGCTATTGTATGTATATGTGTCAGCGTGTATGTGAGTAAATGTACAGATTAACTGGCGTGTGATGTCACTTCCGCTACCCCTTGCCTTTTGGTGAATGACGTTCACGCTAATAAGAGCAACACACACCTATGATTTAATACGTGATTTTGATGGTACTTAGGCCCCGATTTTCAAAGAAGGCACTCAATTTAATTAAATTAACACATAGTATAACAATCGAAAGGAGCTTTGTCTGACTTCCCCCCAGGTGTTTTCTCCTTAGTAGTGTTTTTGCCGCTTGGCAGTCGCCACACTTTATTGTGCTCAGTACTTTATAATACACCATTTTCAGGCGCTTTAGGGATATACTTTACATTTATTTTATAAGATTGGTTAGTATATAATTCTCAGTGTTTATTAATATAATATTCATTTGTTATTTGCAATTGAGTACATGTTTTTTAGTTCTAAATACATTCTCTTCTATATGTTATTCGCATTATGCATTTGCAAAGGAAATTCAACGATTTGTGTGTCTTTGTCCTATTTAGTAATTTAAAGTGAGTTGGCCTTTAGAGCCTCTTTTTGGGTTTGGCGTTTTCAAAGATCCTCTGTAAAGCAATAGTCGTCTTGTCCTATTAAATCTGCAGTTCTCCGACACTATTTAGATGTTGGGCCACCACTTGGAGTTTTATCATCGGATGGTAACCCCCCGGCCTGGCCATTCGTCCGCCTCAAGGCCACATGGATAAATTGGTGGTTGTCCCAACCTTTTTAGGGCAGAGCTACCATCATAGATTGTCCCTGCACTTATCTTCCACATGATGCCTAGTAGATAAGGTCAGTGAAAATGTAAAATAGCCCGGATGGGCACAGAGAAGCTCCCTGCTTGCCGAGGCATGTTTTTAGTTTAGAGAAGACAGACTCTAGCTCTGGATTTTTTTTTTCTACACCAATAAGATTGCTTAGTGGGGGCTTCAAGCATCATGCCTGCATGGCAGATCTGCAGTGTCATGAGGGGAGCTGCAGTGAAGGTCTCCCCATTCACACCAAAAAGATCCCTGCGAGACACTAGTGTCATTTTAAGACTTTTTGCGGCACCTGGCAACAATTGTTTTTGGGTGCCTCTGTCTGGACACCTTTGAATAATATTACCCATATTCTGTTAGTTAACGCCTGTGTGATGCCTGCTAAATGAACTTTCAGAAATGAGGGTCACACAAAACAAATTTTATATGTCTTTGGGGCTCCAAAATCCCTAACGCTAAAACTAGGTAAAGAGATGCGGAGTCACAGACAGAGCTAGGCAGAGAGAAGGAAAGAGGCTTGGATAAAAAAATAGAGGTGCGAGAGAGAGAAAGTTCACTTTCCCGGGGGTCTCTGTGAAGCTGGGGACCGTGGGCAATCGCCCACTTTTGCCCATGGCGTAAAACATATTTGTCAGGCAGGTGGGGATCATTCATTAGAGCGGATAGGCCTCCGCCACCTAGGCAGACAAGCAGACTGTCTGGTACGGTGTGAATAACCCACTTAGGGCCAGATGTACGAAAAAACCAAATTGCGAGATGCAATTTGCGAGTCCTTCCGACTCGCAAATTGCAACTCGCAATTTGGTATGCAGTACGGTGTCTCAGACACCGACTGCAACTCGCTATGGGGTCGCAATGACCCACCTCATGAATATTCATGAGGTGGGTCGCAAATTGCGGCCCCATAGCGAGTATAGGCACTCGCTAACATGGAGGCCTGCTGTAGTCAGCAGGCCTCCATGTTAGCGACCTGCTTTTAAATAAAGCAGTTTGTTTTTTTTTTGAAATGTAGCCCGTTTTCCCTAAGGGAAAACGAGCTGCATTTAAAAAAATCCGAAACCTTTTGTTTCGTTTTTTTCAGGGCAGGGAGTGGTCCAAGGGACCACTCCCTGCCCTGAAAAAATGTTTTGGGGTCCATTCACAAAGGGGAAGGGGTCCCATGGGGACCCCTTCCCGTTTGCGAATGGGTTACCATCCACTTCAAGTGGATGGTAACTGCGACTCCATTTGCGACCGCATACGCGGTCACAAATGGAATTGCATACCATTGCGAATCGCAAATAGGAAGGGAACACCCCTTCCTATTTGCGATTCGGAAATGCATTTTGCGAGTCGGATCCGACTCGCAAAATGCATTTCAACATAGCAAAGTGGCTTTTTTTCGCTGTTTGCGACTCGCAAAACCCTTGCTACATCTGGCCCTTAGTTACTAACACTTGTGTATAATTCTTTTGTTTATTTAGGTCTGTGTCCACAATCTAGATTCTTAAGTAGCTTTAATAAATGCTGTGATGAATGTTCAATTGCTACTCCATGTCAGGTAATTCTTGTATTTTAAGCTTACTTACTCTGACAACTATACTTTGCATAGATATCTGTAGGTTTGAATTAGGGTACGTACTGATATTGCAACATATTTAGAATGCTTAAAGATATGCAAATTTCAACTGGGTCCCCTCTATGAACTCGCCCAACCTCAAAGTTAGCCGTATAATTGATTTGTGAGAGAATTTGATAACTAATAGAATTATTTTGTGATCTATTTTCAGTACTTAAGTTGGTTGTTAATAAAAAACAACTGTTAATTTCAGGTTGGGGAGGGCTGTATGGTGAGTATTTGAAATAATAAAAAACACCTATAGACATTTAATTACACATGCCATAAGACGGAAGTTCCATACATTCATAAACCTATCTCTCTTTGTCACCCACCCTGACCACCCTCCAGACAATTATTGATATGCAACACTTTGCTTTATTCATTAACCAGGATATATATCTTCTCAGCCAAGTAGATTCAGGCAGTACGAGACAATCTTCAAAGTGGCTATAACTCCAGCACACACCTTAATGCATTCTAGAGAGAACACCTTTCTTTGAAGCATGCACACATTTGAGCAGCATAAATCACACAGGATTCCATTTATATGCAACACTAGCACATTGTAATTTCATTCAGAAACTATTTAGTCTATGTAGGCTTGAACTGCTAACACAGGATCCGTAATTTAAAACATTATTTTCCCAGAGGGGAGACTTGGTGGTTTTTAAGAGTCTTTCAGAGCACAACACACACACAGGAGCGGGCATTGCAGGAACACCTCCTGCCTGAGGTAGCACTACTTCCAGATTGACAAATGGGGGATTGTGGGGTATCCATCAATGTAGTCCATAACATCACTTATAGCAAAGCAGGTATCAGAGAAAATTGCTACGCTTGCGACTTGAGTATGGGAGATACAAACCACCTTGGCTTTTCTCAAAAATCTTCTCAGACAATGCGGGAACACTACCTCCTTATGGTGCTACTGCTGTATACCAGGTGGTTGGGGAGGTGCTCAGCATGAGCTGTACAGTATGAACGAGTTCAGACTGGCTCTTTTTGGTCTTTTCTCTACCATTTTCGGTGGACGGAGGCAAAGTCAGCTCCTATTCACACAGATGCTGAAGCTGCCAGCTGTCACCTACAGATAGTTGAGGGCAGTTAGAGATTGGTTGGCCCATGTTTTGCTTCAAGCCCTTCCCACCCCGGCTTGTGAACTTAATCTGTAGTTGTGACAATTTTCCTGGAAGAAGAGCCTCTTCCGACAATGTTTCCTGCCAATACCTTTCTCAGATTCGTCATCCACCTTCACCCTGGTACTCACTTTTGCATCATCTACATCACATAATATCCACAATACCATTCATTCTTACAAAGACAGGGAAAAAGTATAATATCCTACTTTTACTTTCTTCTGAAGACAGTGAGTATATGTTCCTCCTGCAGTTAATAAAGCAGCCACAAGGGAGGTGGATCCAGCGCTCTGACAAGACAAACACTGGAGTGATGGAGGCAGCAAGCAAGGTGAGAAGGAAGGTCAAAGTCTCAAAAGAAGGACTTTGCAGGCCCACAAGATGCTCAACGGCCAATTGTATCTGAAAGGCAGAGGATTGGAAAATATTTTTTTCAGGCAAAACAGTGATCTGAATTCTCAAAATGTGTATAAATATACATCTTATGACTTAAGAAACACGAAGACTAAGTGAAAGTGGCCTATTTCTAGCAGAAGACATACTTATCAAGCATTTCATTCATTACTATTCGGGATGTAAAACTTAAGATATTACACTTATCATGGTGCAATGCAACAATAGTGCCTAGAAGTGAAGCGAGCAACCTTCATTATGAAAAACGGTTATGTCATGCTATGACCATGCTCCTGAATATGAAGGACTCAGGGTTTTCTCCATGAAGATATATTTTTCCAGACAAGAAAGTTTTGAACACTACACTGATGTTATGAGTTGGTTAACTTCTCTAATTCCAAGCAATGCTTTCTAAAACATTTTCCGCATGCTAATTAAACATTTTATTTGTGTGTTTCATGTGGATTTGTAGTAATAATATGCTAATATTGTATGTGGGTTTATGTATTGGAACAATTTTCTGATCATATCAATATTCCAATATATAAGAAAGTACCACATATCGGCAGGGTCAGACTGGGACAGAAGATAGTCCCAGACACTAAAATATAAGTGGCCCCATTAGCGAATCAGATAGCCAAAAGGGTGGCCCATATTTGGGCCGTATTTAATTTCTAAACACATGCTTTATAGGTGTTTTTCAAGGTATGAGAGACAGTGTGTATTTGTGCTTGCTGCAAGCAATGTTTGTATCAAATCAGGAAAAAAAAAAAAACTTTGAAAATCATTCCACTAGACCACAGAACCAGCCCACAAATATCACAAAAATAAGCAAATACACTAATCTATCAGACCAGCCCTTATGCATTATCGAATTGCCCTGTAGGCCAGTCCGACCCTGAATATTTGTCTCCCAAACAGTCAGCTAGAACTAATTCTTGTCTGTCACTTAAACCAGAAATTCAGTAACTTTTTACCGTGGCCTGATTATGACTAAGGGCACACTGCTAGTCATCCTGACCTGTCTCTGTGCGCCAGTAGTAACTAAGGGATAAAACAATTGTACACAGTGGCTGGTAGATGCTCAGCTTAACAACTGGTCACCCTGACAGGACGCAGTGCCTAGAAGAATTCAGCTTAGATGGAAAAAGCCTACATGATGTAAACAGACAACGTAACACCACAGGTGTGCGATATTTACAAACAGGCACTATATAATTAGCAAGCAGAATCTAGAAAAAATAATATATGAGTGACTTGAAACTATTATGGTCTGAGTAGACATTCTGCATGTAAAAATATTAAAAATAAAGGGCTTGGACCAAAGTTTGTGTCTGGACCAGCAATTTAAGAAAACGTGATGGCTTAAGCAAACAAATATATTAAATAAGAATGTGAATCCCAAATAATAAAATGGCAGCCATTTATAATAAAGTTAACCACATCTTTAGAAACTGATCTTTTTACAAGCGTAAATTATTTTAAATTGGACATCACTGTAAAATAACCTCTTGATGGCCAATTTCTCTTTGAATTAGTATGAGTGTATTTAACCACTGGACCACGTCATTTTCAGATTATTTCTCAGATATGTATACTATTTTTAACATTAAAGTTATTTTTTTACCATCAATGGCATCCATAAGACCACTTTTAGCAAAGCAAGTATCAAGGAAAATCGCTTCTGTGCAAACAGTACTGCAAGGCTCCTACTGCTTGGCACGCTGCTTGAGTATGGGAGATCCAAGCCACTATGGCTTTTCCTGAACACCATCTCAGAGCTCTGACACTGCTCGCCCAAGTTCCGCAAGGTCCTATCCACAGGGTCCCCAGGAGCCAGGAAAGAATCGTTGCTGCCTAATGTGGTCCCTCTGGAAATTTCTATGTAATTGGCAAAAAGGCGCTTCTCATGGTCATCGGAGCACAGGAGTTGGTGAGTTAGGGGGACAGAAAAAACAGTCAAGATGCAAAAGCAAAGTGAGTATAAAGCAAAGAGGAAGAGGACATAGGAACTGGTGCAGTCGGTGAGGCACCCCCAGGTTGTGGGTGCGTACGCGCCCCAACCACAGAGTGGCAGAGCACTTGTCAGCAAGCTCACTGTCCAAATGGCATAGACCACCCACATCATTCGCACAGGCTTCCTGGTCGTGTCATGTTGGCTCGGCTTCCGGGTTATGTAGAAGTTGTACAAAACTATAAAAGATGCCTTCAGGGTGCTAGAAATTCCCTGGAACAGATATAGAAGTGCAGACGTGGTGCACAGAGGCTGTGGTAGGGTGCTGCCCGACCACTGCATTAGAAGGAATATAGTCACTGGGGGGACACTCAGCAGGTCATCCACCGACAGCGAGGCAACCATCACTGACAAGGTGCTTTTGGTGGGCATCCTAAGCAAAGACACAAGGGAGTAGGCACTGCCCAGCAGCGTTAGGAATGTGATCACAAAGGTCAGACAGAACAGGAGAACATTCAAACTTTTCTGCCCTTTTGGAAAATCCACCATGTCGTGGTTCTGGACAAAGATATTGCTCCCATTCGTTGACCAGTGACTTGGTGTCTCTGACATGGTCATCTGCATTCGTCTTGGTCCTTTTTATCACTGATGCTGTGGAAGGCACAGTTTTCTCACATGAAGCATGGCAGCCCGCTGTCCTGTTCTGCAGTATTTTCGCTTGTTGATTTTTTTTTTTTTTTTAATTTTCAAAAAGTCCTCCTGAAGGAGCCGCCCAACACTCATCCGAACACATCTTACGCGCTCAGCTGACGAACAATTGCATCCATCTCAGTTATTCTGAGGGCACCAGTTGCTGAGAGCACCGTGGCAGCCCTCAGAGTCAGCAGCCTGCACTGCACGCACGTTCACATATTTATTTCCATTTTCAAACCTGTCAGAGCCAGCAGGTCACAAAGTTTGCTCGCCGAGATGAAGCATCTCCAACCAGTGTCGGCGGAATGTAAATCCCTTGCCGGTTTTCGAAGCGCGGGCGCCGTGAAAGCGGGACGTTCCGGGTGACACCCTCGCTGGCTCAGTGAGAATCTGGAGTGCGGAATGAAAGTCTCTCCGATAAGGCGCGTGCTGTTGAGAGCTGCAGGAGGGCGGAGCCTGGCACCCAGCAGTGAAGAGAAACAGGGAGAATGAATACACTCGCACAGACCTGCTCAGGTCGCGATCAGGGGAGCTGTGCCCTTTACTAAACAAGGCACATCTGCAGTCACACGCGTGCCCAGCCCTGTCTGAGCACCGCTGTCACTCCGTAGTGACACCGCTGTTCTCAAAGCGGATTGAGGCACTGCTTTCTGATGCTATCACTTACACAATACACCGCAAGAACAAAGGTGGGGGGTACTGCTTTCATCTTTTACCCTCATCACGGCTAAGAAAGGGCGACTGTTCAGACTGAATAATCACCAGGAGGATTTGTATATATCGGCAGCTCCTGATTGTAGGCAAATCATGTTTCACTCAATGTTGTCATGTGACAGTATTTTCATCGGTGTCGGTTGCATTTTAATAACCATAGCTTATTTTTAAATGTAAGTGACTTGGTACAATTAACACGTGTAATGGTACTCGGTTTATCAACCTTTTCAGAATGAAAGCGTGAGTAGACCTGTCGGGATCAATACTGGGGACTTGATAATCACCTGGGCCTCTGAAATTCTTTGATAAGGGTAGACCAATTATCAGGACCACTGGAATTTTGTGATTCGGCAACTGTGGCCCTTTTGCATAATTATGGATTTACCGCATTTGCCACAAAATGCCACGTCTGCTACATCATAACGCCAAATTTGCCACATCTGCTGTATAATCTGCAGAATGTAACAAAAATGTTTGTAGCTCAAACGGATCAAAAGTTACTAAAAATGCAGTGGCAGATTAATGAGTAGTGGAAGGCCATTTGCAAAGGTTAAATGGTCATTTTTCATCTGCCTATTTCTATACTTAGCTGTTAAACTGTTACTAGAGAGGTGAAATCTTTGTCTAGACAGTATTACCGTGAGAAAATATAACAAAATAATGAATTACCATAAAAATGTGTTGCATTTCGGAGCATAAATTTCCTTTTCTTGCTATATAATTGAGGAGAACAACACTCTGGACCCATCTGAATCTGGATTCCGCAGTAACCACAGCACCGAAACTGCCCTCATCGTTGCCACCGAGGACATCAGAACCATACTGCACAATGGCGAAACTGTGGCCCTCATCCTCCTGGACCTCTCAGCCACGTTCGATACCGTCTGCCACCACACCCTACGCACACGCCTCAGCAATGCAGGAATCTGCAACAGAGCCCTGGACTGGATCATCTACTTTCTCACCGGCAGAACTCAGAGACTCCGCCTCCCTCCATTCCACTCTGAAGCCACCAAAATAATCTGCGGCATACCCCAGGGTTCATCTTCAATGTCAACATGGCTCTGCTCGGTAACATCGCCCGATCTCATAACCTCAACATCATCTCATATGCGGATGACACCCAGTTGATCCTCTCCCTCACCAAGGACACCGCCAAGACCCCCCTCCACGAAGGAATGAAGACCATCACCGAATGGATGAAAAACAGCTGCCTGAAACTGAATTCTGACAAGGCTGAGGTCCTCATCTTTGACTCCACCCCCTCCGCATGGGACGTCTCCTGGTGGCCCGCTACACTGGGAACCGCACCGACACCCACCGACCATGCACGCAACCTGGGATTCATCCTGGACTCTTCTCTATCTATGACCCAGCAAGTGAACTCCATCTCCTCCTCCTTCTTTAAAACCCTCTGCATGCTTCAGAGGATCTACAAATTGATCCCCACTGAAACCAGAAGAAACCAAACCCTCCTAAGCAGCAAACTGGACTGCTGCAATGCCCTCTACCCAGGAACCACGGCCAAACTCCAGAAAAGACTGCACCGCATCTAGGACGCCTCTGCACGCCTCATCCTGGACATCCCCCACCACTGCGACATCACAGCCCACCTGAGAGGCCTGAATTGGCTCCCCGTCAACAAGAGAATCACCTTCATACTCCTTACCCACGCTCACAAGGTACTGCACAACACCGGGCCAGAATCTCAACAGACGGCTCTCCTTCTACATCCCGACCCGACAGCTTCACTCCACCGTCCTTGCCCTCGCCACCGTCCCAGGCATCCGTAGAACAACCACTGGTGGCAGATCATTCTCACACCTCGCCACCAAGATGTGGAACACTCTTCCAACCCACCTGCGTCAGACCAAGGACCTATTACCTTCTGGACACATCTCAAGACATGGCTGTTCGAGCAGTAGCAGCCCCCATACCACCCACCCCCCTCCCCAGTGCCTTGAATCGCTCACAGGTGAGTAGTGCGCATTACAAATTCCCTGATTGATTGATTGATTATAATTTAGTCAGTCCTGGTGCATAATTTGGTGCGCCCCCTTCACATAATTCCAGCAGCTCTGATTATATGATTAGAACAGGCAAATTACGTGGCATAACGTGACACATTTTGTGCGAGTGTTACTTCATTTTTTAAAACTCATGTTAACACTATTAGTCCAAAGGTTTCATCTCACTAATATTAGTTAAACACCTTAATACATCAATTAGGAACTAAAAGGTGACCAGTCATCCTTTGTGAAGGGTATTCTGCTGTGCATCAATACGTGTTGCTGCTTTCTTAGTAACTTTTCATCTGTTGGAGCTAGAAATATTTTTTTTTGCTTACAATTTGCAGGTGGTTATGTAGCAGTTGATGGATCATGTGGCAAATCTATAACGATGCAAAAAAAGCAGCAGACGCCGAATTGCATAATTCCAGTGGCCTCGATCGTCGCCACATTTGCCACTGGCGAGCCTTCAACCCACAAAGAAGCCCGATTCACTCGGAAAATGCAGTGGGGATTGTTTTCTGAGATAAATTTCACATCCACCTCCTCATAATTTAGAGGGTAAAGACCGAAACACAATTTTATGTCACCGCTGTGGGCGTCACTAAGCATAACCTGCGACTCACTGTGAGCGTCAGTTGTGTGTGTGCGGACAGACAGCAAAAGCTAAATCCCTGCCAGCTTCCTCGAAGTTCATCAAACGCATCACCACTTAATACTATGTGCGTCAACATTAACAAATGACACAGGCGGCACTGTAACCAGGGGAATAGAGTGAATGCATTTAGAACCATTTGCATGTCTAACTTCAGCTTTGCTGCATTAAGCTTTTTCTCCACGTTGTAGCACATCTCTGTGCAGTGACGTGATGTTCCAGTGGCAAGCCCAATTCCACGGTAATAAATTACCATTACATCCAGACTGAAAGGCGTTTTATTTTCATTTCCTGGCAGAGTCAGGTGAGATTAAACGGGAGGGGATCGAGTTCACGTGAAGCACCATTCTGCTAAAAGACTCTGGATGAAAATGTTTAAGCTTTACTTCCATTACATGCTATATGTCAGTCTAGCCGTTGCTTTTATTTAAAAAAAAATCTTTCGGATTCACTTCGTGGTAATTCCGGTAATATTATCACAAAAAGGGGAAACGTAAAATAAGAATACAATAACATCAGGCACACAATGTTGTGAGTGGAGTGCTAGTTTGTGGAAAACATACCTGCAAGTGCCCAACGTTGATCTTAGGAGCGTTCTCAACTATTATCAGGACTGACAAATACCAAGGACCCTTAGACTGGACTCTACCTCATTCCCCTTTATTTCACTACCCTACATGTCCACCTCTTCGTACCACTTGTAGGGTGTTTTCATCCCTGCTTTCCCTTGTCTCTATTTTTCATACTGTTCTCTTCTTCCTTCTTTCTCCCTTTTCTCCCTTTGTCTCTCTTACTCTCGGTCACAGTCTGATGATGGAAAATAAGTTAATGTTCCCAAACATGACTTCTCGTGCTCACCCATGGCAAACATCTGCACAGATGAGCAAATCGCTGCAAATGTCTATTCATTATTCACAACATACAGTAGGAATGGTGGATCTAGGTTTAGGTGTAAAAGAAGAAATTAAGGGGAGATGTTAGACCACTTAGAAATTAAAGTTTGTCAGGGCATGGCTTAGCTTGCTAGGATGAATTGCCAGTGGCATCTTAGCTGTAAGCTCCCTTATTCCATACATTCGCCTGTGTAATATACACTACCAGAGTGGTCAAAATACTTTGTGGCTGGAGATTTACCAGACACAAAAGTGAAGTCTCTCAAGGACAATTTTGAAGCCTTCATAAGTAAGCACCTCCAACCCATGTTTCATAGTGAGCATGTTCCGACATGCATGATTGTGGAGACAGAAAAGTCCTCTGCATGGTTATAGATGGCTACCCCTGCTTCGATTGCCCAACTGTACTGTTGTCTGGATCCTTAATGATACATTTTGTTGTGATAGGCAAATACGGATCATGGGTGTTAGCCAGGACATAGCCCTTTCTCATGGAATGCAGCCTTGTTGGACTGGCAGGAGAGGCCAAAGCACTACCTTCACCAAGAGTCAACCAGCATGAGCACAGTAGTGGCGGCATACAGTGTAGTGATCAGCAGGAGTGAACAGGTCTGTTTTAATCTGTCACAGGAGTGAGCCCTACCAGTGCATTCAACTTTGTAAACGTTTTACTGCTGTGTGCTTAACTCCCTCTTGTTCTGCATCTGTTAGAAGTACATTGCTGCACAGAGCAGGGGAAAGGACTCTGTACTGGATTTAAGTGTACTTGGTAAGAGTACAGCGCAGGGTACAGCAGGGCTGTGCAGTGTATGAATGGTGAGTCCATGTATTAGGTGCCTGTATAGTGGAAAGGAATACATTACATGAGAGATTAAGGGCCTCATTACAAGTTTGGCGGCCTGACGGCAAGACCGCAGTGGTGGCGGCTGCCAAAAGACCGCCATTCAGTTACAGACCTATTATTATGAGTTACACAGCCAAGCCCGCCAAAAGACACCCAAAATCCCAACAGCGCTAGCCCATCACAAATCCATCAAACCTATTATGACACACAAATCACAATAGTGGTTCTTCCATTTCCGAAAACCAATGGTGGTGCATAAGGCGACAGTCCGTAATACACAACACCACATTGGATAGTTTGAATTCCACACAACTTACACACAGCCAACACAACTACAAACTGCACTATAAAACACACCCCTTCACATCCCACAATCCTTTGCAACAAGAACGCCACACACAGCAGGATAGACGCGGCAAATATACAATTAGAACCATAGAATTGGCACAACTACATACTTCAAAAAACATGCATACCACGCCTGCACAACATACACAGCACACAAATTAGTACCCTACACATCAGACACCAGCCGTCACCCACTCACAACACTCATCACCCGTTTTCATGACCTTTTCCTGTTGCCCAATATGTCCCCACAAAACACAAAAAGTTCACTGACGATGAGTTGAGATTCATGGTGAATGAAATCATCAGAGTAGAGCCCCACCTATTTGGAGCTCAAGTCCAGCAAACATCTATCTCAAGGAGAATGGTGATGTGGCAAAGAATACTCAACAGGGTGAATTCTTCAGGCAGCTATCCACGCACAAGGCAGGACATCAGGAAGAGGTGGAAAGACCGCAGGGGGAAGGTCCATTCCTTGGCATCCACAAACCTGCTGGCAGTCATCAAGACTGTCGGTGGACCTCCACCTCCTCCCCCAATGTTCTGATCGTGGGAGGAGAAGGTCTTGGACATCCTGCATCCTAATGGTTTGACAGGAATACCCGGGGAGTGGAGTCAGGTAAGTCACAACAGCAAAAATTACACCCAAAAGCTTTGTCTTGTATGCTCACTGATCACCTTTTGATATCTTAACAGCCAACCCACTCACCACCCCTGTTTCCAACTGTCCAAATACCCCTGTCTGCATCCCACATGTAAAATAAACTCATCTGAGGCCACAGTGTCTGTGTATGGTGTGGGTAGTACAGGGACTGATAGCACTACAACTCCCAGCAGGCACCATACCACCTTTAAGAAAACCAGAACAGTGTACCACAAAGACAATTGCCTTGCTTGTCAACTAAACAATCAACTAAACCCACCTTTAGGCTCCACAATTATACAGTCTTTGGCAATGATAGCAATGCTACCAACATCTGCCAGTAAAATACCACCAACACACAGCAACAGCTGTGTCCTCAGCTAACCTGGCCCTACTACCTCCCATCACCTATTGAAGTATACTCACCTGGGGGGAACACGTATACATGCAGTGTGCTATACTTGGTCTAACCTCACACTTATGGACAGGTGGAGTAATTACTCCTAAATTGATGGACAGGTCAGTATCTACTTTACATTGTGCAGTTGTCTGGTGACTCTATACTGAACTACTGCTAACTGGAAGGTAACATTAAAAATAGACAGCTACACAGCAGACATGATATGATTCTATGAACATACATCCAAGTGTCAGTATACTCTAACATCCTG
Organism: Pleurodeles waltl; assembly: GCF_031143425.1. Classification (NCBI taxonomy): domain Eukaryota; kingdom Metazoa; phylum Chordata; class Amphibia; order Caudata; family Salamandridae; genus Pleurodeles; species Pleurodeles waltl. The sequence continues at coordinate 151,201,739 of NC_090450.1, read as the reverse complement.
TAGCAAGGTGTATAAGTTAGGAATTACTGTATCCCATATAGCTGTTCCCCGGAATTGAAAGCTGGTGTCACTGTCATATCAGGGGATCAGGCACATCCTTTTTGTACATGGCTCAATGCATATCTACCTGGCAAAGTTCGTAACCACATGTTACATTACAATCTGTAACTGTCTGTTCCACTTCTTCAACAGATCTACTTGCTATTGGGACCATGGGGAGGACACCTGAGACAGACACTTCCTCCTGGATGAAGATCTCAGTGAGGAGAGCACTCCTGGATCTGTGGATAATGAGAACAACTCTAGCCCATCTGGGATACCTGGTCAGTCTACAACTGTCAGCCTCACCCTGCCTACATTGACTCCTCCCAGCCCTGTGGCATCTACATCCCAAGCAACCAATCGCCCCGAAACCTATGTCCCAAGGACAGTTACAAACATCATGTGCCCACAGTACACGTACCGGAGTCACAACTAGAAAACCCTAATAATGAAAGACTTGGCACCAGTGGCAGTTGTCAAACTGTGCCAAGGGTACAGGCACGTGGGATAGGGTACAGGAGAGGGATGGTGTAGGCCAGCAGACTGAGGCAGCTAGGGATACAACTGGTCAGGACAAAATCTCCCAAATTTTGGGATCATCAACAGTCCCAAGACATGATGGGCCAGGTACTTGCCATGATGGGGGACATCAAGCAGCTGCAGAGGGACAACCACCAGGAAGCCATGCAACAGTGGGAGGCACTCAATGCCAACATGGCCTCTATAACAGGGGTGCTGAGATACATTAACACCACCCTGAGCAGGGTATGTCCACAACACCAGACTCCTTCCATTGGCCATGTAACATCAGCTCCTTCCACATCTGTGGCAGCCAGTGGAATGGAGGCTCTGCCAGCGGAAGTACATGCCTCAGACACTCCTGCCTCTGTAGCTCAAGAACTCCACCACAAACATGGATGTCCATCCAAACAGCCAGGAGGAGCAGATGCCAAGGCTACCACCACTGCCAGTAAGTGATCCTCTACTGATTTGTTCCCCATGTGCGCCACTCATATACCCTGGTGACTCTTCTACAACCACTGTCCATTTTTCAAGGATAGTAGGACACTGGACTTGAGACTCCAAATATTGTAGCAGCTACCCTGATAATTACATCCACCATGACTGAACCTTTCACTGTTTGCACTTTGTTGCTTTGATCCCATTCATAATATATTCCTGCACACTTGAAAATAAACACAAGTAAACCACAACATATGTTTGAGAGTCAAATTTCATTTATTTTGAAAATGAACTGTAAAATATCTTGCTAATACATGGTATACACAAATGTAGCAAAATGTGGGAAAGGACAGGTCACATGTACTGTTGATTCATGGTTTAATGCATATACAATTCCACAAGTGGATAATCATCAATCCTCATTTGTAGCACAGTGTGCACATAGGCTGACCACATGCCACTGATCACACAGTGAAGTCCATCTTCACAATGTTGTGCTTCAGCATAGGTGTTGTTAACTAATATCCCACTGACCACTGAAATAAGGGACATGTCAGACTTTGTATATCTGAATAGGCAAACAGATTGATGCAATGTGTAATCAGCCAAACCCACATCACAAACCCATACCAGACCTACCAAATTAACATATCCCATGAAACAAACAGAGGTCAGTACAACTGTCCTCAGTCAGGGAGCCTTCCACTTATAATGGTCAGGTATCTGTAGGCATGATACTCACCTATGTCAGTCTTCACACACTTGCACAGTGGCCTGCACTGTGGAAACACAGTGACAGCTACATACAAGTAAGTTATTATCATTATCAAACCAATGAGAATTTTGAAGGAATGGGTTGCACAGAAAGACGTGTTATAGACACAAGACCACACAGGTCTATTGTGTGGGACAGAACACTGACACCTTACTGTCATGACAGCCTGGGCCTGGCACTCAGAGACCACCAATACAATTTTATACAGTGCCTGGATCAATCCATGTCCACTTCACATGTCAGACCTGCTAAACCCACCTTCCAGTGACACAATTCAGAAATGTCCATCTGAGGATGACATTGAGAAGAAATCTGGAAAGTAAAAATGTAGAACAAAAGTTTAGGTAGTTAAAGGTAAACATGACCTAGAAATACATGTCCCACATACAATGGTAACTCTGATTGTGCAATGCGACAAACACTGACAAAAGAGATCACCACATTAGCCACAAATCCATGTATTATTTTGCATGGAAACCTGAAACATGTACTGCTAAGGAACGAATAACCTGTCTGATGGTCATACAAAGACCATTCTCAGACATCCCTAACCCCCCTAAAACCCCACTGAGTCAATCATTTTACAGACCAAAACATAGCTTCAGTCAGTTGAAGTACTGATTGATGAGATAAGGCAGGATGTCTCCACCTTCATCCTCATCACTGTCATCCCCACTTGGCATTTCTGCATTCTCACCTGTTGGAACTGCTGGCTCCCACTCATCTGGCATGTGTGGGATCTGACATCTCATGGTGAGGTTGTGGAGCATGCAGCAGGCCACAATGATTTGACACACTTTGGCAGGTAAGTACAGGAGGGCTTCACCCGACTTATCAATGCAACCGAATCTTGCCTTCAGGAGCCCAAATGTCCGCTCCACGACATGCAGTGTCCTTACATGGGCCTCATTGAAGCAGACTTCCCCTAGTGTGGTTGGGTACCTCACTGGTGTCAACAACCAGGGACAGTTTGCGTAGCCAGAACCTCCTGTAAGGAATCCTTACATGTGTCCAAAATTAAATCTTGGACATCCTTACATTTGGCAGCAGACATAGGATACTGACACACATGAGATATATGACTTACCAACCAGCCAGGCCCTCTCTGAGTACTGTCGTGTCATCAGCTGTGGGATAGTGCTGTTCCGCATGATGAATGTATCATAGACTAAACCGGGGTACCGTGCATAAACTTGGGAAATGTAGATGTCTGCCAAACAGACTACTTGGACATTTATGGAATGGAAGTTTTTCCTGTTCTGATACACCTGTTCTTTGACATATGGGGGAACCAAGACTACATGGGTACCACCTATGGCTCCCACTACGTGTGGGATGTCTGCCAATGCAGAAAAATCTGCAGTCACATAGGCAAAATCATCACATTTTGGAAAGCTGATGTAGCTGTCCAGGTGTTTCAACAATGCAGACAGTACATCATTCAAATTCAGACTGAACTTAGGCTGCAGTTAGGGCTACTGTATTTTGGGAGGAGCCTGTGTCCAAGAAGCAGCACTGACATGACTTTTACAGTAGCAATGGGGGTATGCTATTTGGATGACGAATGGCAGGCATCAGATCTAGCTCTGACTGATGACACAGATCCATGATTGTCTGCCTATCCAGGCGGTAGATCTGAATGACATGTTGATCCTTCATGGTCTGCAGGTTTGATAGTGGACGTTACCCTGGAGGTTGTCTGCCCAAATAAGAAGGTGTGACTATCAGTCATTGTGTCCCTTGTAAGCCTTAAAATACATATGACTCACATAATGATCAGACATGCCATATGATACAGTAGAATCATGATACTCAGCACATCCCTATAGAAATAATGGTTTATTAGTGAAATTTCATCCCCTTCCCTCAATTTCAGCATGGAAATGTAAATGCATGCCTCAGCGAGTCTCTGTGATATTGACAATGGACTATGCTTGTAATTAAAAAGCCATGAAAACTATCCCATTACCAAGAGGGTGCTGGCTGTGTCACTAAATATACCTTACTTTTATTTTATCAACATGACAATATGTCTCTTCATTCTGACAATTCATACATGGTTGCTCAATGCCAGTACTAAAGACTATGAAGTAGATATGTTTCCCACCTTGTGACACATCACTAAATAATCTTTTCTGAGCATTTAAGGAACTAAAAATGGCAACTGCCTGACCTTCTGTACTGGACAATGGGAGACGACCTGTGACTGCCAGCGAAAGTCATCATGGCGGTAGGCGGCAACTACTGTGGTGGACATTGCCATTGAAACACATAGCTGCTTTTGACGGTCTAGGGCCAATGGCGATGGCTACCGACGGTGAAGGTCTCTTACATGGTGGACATTACCACCATCTCATACTTCATCTCTCACTTGACTCTTGACACTGCAGCTAGCAAGACCTCCACAACATGAGCTGCTGTGTACTGCCTCTGGGAGCAATCATGCCATGTCCTATAGGCGATAGGGCCCCTGCTTTCTCAGCCAAGGAGCTGGAGAAGCTGGGCTGGTGGAGGAGGTCCTACCCCTGTATGAACAGCTCTATGGTGGGCCAGATTAGCAAGGGAGTGCACCATGTGCACATATGTCTCATTAGCTAGACTATTCTTTGATATGCTAAGTAAAGGCTGATGGGCAATGCTCCTGGTTGTGTCCCTAAAGTCTTTTATGTGCTAAAGCTGTGCTAGAATGGGTGACTTCCTGGGCATGTACTTATATTTGATGAGAGAGCTAGAGTCCTGAACCACTGTCGAGAGTCTGTAATGTATGTTCCATGACCCACCTTGTGACTGTTGCACATAGTTACTGGAGGTTGTAAGTCATAATCTGCGAGAAAAATCATATCTTCATACGTGTTTGGTGTCTGTACATATGTGATAACATGACTGCTGGTGTTGTAGATGCATGTTGTCTACCTGTTTCGAGCTCAAATATGTCCTAACTGCATATGCTCTTTTATCAGTGGAGAGGATGTACAATACAGTCTGTGTTTGGTTTGCTGTACTAAGTTGTAGATAACTCTGCCTGTTTTTGTGTGATACTTCTGGACCTGACATTCTTTATTGTCTATGTCATCCACGCAGGTCAACAACCATCAGAAGAAGGAGCTTTGACGTGCCCTTGCCAAGAAAGTGTGGACCCTGGGGGTCCACAGCTGGCGGAGAACCCACTGTCGGAAGAGGTGGAGATACCTGAGATGCAGGGCCCAGAAGACCTCAGAGGCCCAGCTGATGATGTCCTCCCAATGAGGATGGGGGAGCCTGTTGGACCCTGACCCCCCCAATGGCCTGCATTTTAGTAGTGGCCTACCCTAAATTGGATGGGCATTTGAAGGCAGCACAGCAGCCACAATAGGATACAAACAGAGATAACACATTTGCCCCATTTGCAGGTGTTTGAGTGATGTAATAGAATGTTAGCTCTGTCAACATGGTAAGTGCAAAGTGTCACAGATCTCCTGTGAACACATTGATGTACAGTAGCCAGGTGTGCACATACAAATGTATTTTGAGACATGCTACTCTAGTATGTTGTCCCCTTAGAACAATGGCACATAATGGTGGACATATTACTGTATCATATGTGTAATTGTTAGACCTGACAGCCTTAGGGTGGTCACCCTTAACTTTTTGCCTGCCTCCCTCCACTTTTTGGACACTGTTTTTGCTGGTTTTAAGACTCTGACAACTTTACAACTGCTGATCAGCGCTAAAGTGCATATGCTCTCTCCCTCTAAACATGATAACATTGGATCTTACCCAATTGGACTATTTAATTTACTTATAAGTCCCTAGTAGAGTGGACTATGTGTGCTCAGGGCCTGTAGATTAAATGCTACTAGTGGGCCTGCAGCACTGATTATGCCACCCACGTAACTGCTGATCTGAAAGGAATAGGAAGGTCATATTTAGTATGGCCAGAATGGTGATATAAAATCCCGCTGACTGGTGAAGTTGGATTTAATATTTCTATTTTAGAAATGCCACTATTAGAAAGTGAGCATTTCTCTGCACTTAAATCCTTCTGTGCCTTACAATCCACGTCTGGCTGGGTTTAGTTGACAGCACCTTGTGCATTCAGTCAGACACACCCCAAACACAGGATTCTCAGCCTCACTTGAATACATCTGCATTTTGAATGGGTCTTCGTGGGCTGGGAGGGTGGAGGACCTGATCTCACACAAAGTACTGCCACACCCCCCACTGGGACCCTGGCAGAAAGGATTGAACTGAAAGGGGACCTGGTGCACTTCTAAGCCACTCTTTGAAGTCTCCCCCACTTCAAAGGCACATTTGGGTAGATAAACAGGACCTCTGCCCCTACCAAATCAGACACCTCCTTGAGAAGAAACTTGCAACCAGAACCTACATCCTGCCAAGAAAAACTGCCTGGCTACCCAAAGGACTCACCAGACTGCTTTCTGTGAAGGACTGCTGCCCTGCTGTTGCCCTGCTGCCTTGCGGCTCTCTGGCTGAGGTGAAGAAGTGCTCTCCAAAGGCTTGGATAGAGCTTGCCTCACAGTCCCTGAAGTCTCAGGACCAAAAAGACTTCATCTCTTCAAGCAGGACTCCTTGTGCGATGAAATTCGACGCACAGCCTGCCAGAAACAATGCACAGCCTGCACTGTGGTGAAAATTTCACTGCTCGCCGAACCAGAACGATGCAGCCTGACTTCGCTATGAGAAGATCGAGGCAGTGCCAGTGTAATGACCGAAAATTCGACACACGGCCCACTAGATCGACGCATAGCCGAGACAGAATGACGCAGCCCATCTTCCAGAGAGGAATTGACGTAGCGCCTGCCGTGCGGTAGAATATTCGACGCAACACCCACCAGATCGACGCAGCTCCTGTGACTTCGTCCTGCCAGCGCAGGAAATCCACGCACCATACCCCGGGCGTCTGAAGACCCGCAACCCAAAGAGGATCCATGACCGAGCGCCAGAAATCAACGCACAGCCGTCCCTGTGTGGAAACTAAATGACACATCGCCATGTGCGGACCCGAGAAATCGACACACACCCCTTTGTTTCCACGCTTCTCCTCCTCTGCTGCCCTTTGTAGAGATTTTTCACGCAAACCAGATACTTTGTGCTTGAAAGAGACTTTGGTGGTCATTCCAACCCTGGCGGTCCATGACCGCCGGGTTGGAGGACCGCGGGAGCACCGCCGACAGGCCGGCGGTGCTCCAATGGGCATTCCGACCGCGGCGGTAAAGCCGCGGTCGGACCGGCAACACTGGCGGTCTCCCGCCAGTGTACCGCCGCCCATTGGAATCCTCCAAGGCGGCGCAGCTAGCTGCGCCGCCGAGGGGATTCCGACCCCCCCTACCGCCATCCAGTTCCCGGCGGTCCGCCCGCCGGGAACCGGATGGCGGTAGGGGGGGTCGCGGGGCCCCTGGGGGCCCCTGCAGTGCCCATGCCACTGGCATGGGCACTGCAGGGGCCCCCGTAAGAGGGCCCCTAAATGTATTTCACTGTCTGCTGCGCAGACAGTGAAATACGCGACGGGTGCAACTGCACCCGTCGCACAGCTTCCACTCCGCCGGCTCGATTCCGAGCCGGCTTCATCGTGGAAGCCTCTTTCCCGCTGGGCTGGCGGGCGGCCTGAAGGCGGCCGCCCGCCAGCCCAGCGGGAAAGTCAGAATTACCGCCGCGGTCTTTCGACCGCGGAACGGTAACCTGACGGCGGGACTTTGGCGGGCGGCCTCCGCCGCCCGCCAAGGTCAGAATGAGGGCCTTTGTTTGCTTTTAAAAGACTCAAGACACTTTATATCACTTTCCAGTGATATCTCTAAATTTACTTATTGCATCTTTGATCATTTTGACCTGCATTTATCCAGATAAATATTATATATTTTTCTAAACACTGTGTGGTGTATTTTTGTGGTGCTATATGGTGGCATTGTATGATTTATTACACAAATACTTTACACATTGCCTTCTAAGTTAAGCCTGACTGCTCAGTGCCAAGCTACCAGAGGGTGGACACAGGATAATTTGGATTGTGTGTGACTTACCCTGACTAGAGTGAGGGTCCTTGCTTGGACAGGGGAAACCTGGCTGCCAACCAAAGACCCCATTTCTAACAGTACCATTATACAGCTTGTTCTACCCTGGTGATTGTTACTTCCGACCAACAGGTCAATCCTCTCAAGGTCCTAATGGTAAGATGTGTAGGCCCTCTGCAGTGTCTTTAGATTCATGTCTATATGCAACATAGAGTCAGACATATTGAAATCCTCTCTAGTGTTTCAAGGGTTTCTGAGAAGTGACAGCATCATGTGAGGCTGTGATGTCCATCTGACATGTCACATGATATGCAAGGTTGACATCTTCACACCTGTTGCAAGGTAATCCACATTGGTAAGTGAGGGATGTGTAGAAAAATGTGTGATGTTTCATCTGAGAAGACAATATGCATGTTGGATATCATTGAAGTGTTGCAACATTTCTATTGGCACCCGTATGTTGGTATCAGAGGTAGTAATATAACTACCATGCTAATGTTCTGATGGTAGAAAGTGGCCACACAGGTTCCTTCATCGGCATACTGTTGGCAGTGTGATACATGGGAAGACAGATGTCAGGGTTGCCATATCGGATGTGTGTGTAGTGATATCACTCAGTCAGTGGCATCTTGATAGACTAATTGCTTAGTTATCTAGGTCTGGTTCTCACGTACCTGACCAGTACAGTACTCCATTTGTTCCATACAATTTATTGCAAATGTATGATTGTGTGTGGGACATTGGTCTGAACTTGGTCCTTGCATGACTGATAATGTTCGTTTTCTGGAGACCAAAGTCCTAGATGCCTTGGTCCACATTGAATTTTCCCTCCTTGGTATATCACAATTGGTGCATGTGTGTGACATGTGTTCTTAATCCTTGACCTAAATTTGAAATGTGTGTCAATTTGAGGTGTTACATGTTGACATGTGTCCATAGTGTGTGGTAGTGATAATGTGACATGAAGAAGGTATGGCATGTTTACACAAGCTTTGCTTGCCTCTACTTTACAATATGTGTCATAGCCTGGTGCATAACATCAGGGTAAAGTATTTTTGTGTTAAATATGTGTTTTGGATGTGTGGAAAGCTATTTCACATTTCTGAACTATTGCTTGATTGGTACTTGACTATGTTTTTCTGGATAGAGAACCTGTATCAAGAGGGATAGACACCTTGTCATGGAATGGTCAGTTTGATTGGTAAACATAAATCGTGGTATTGTAGGTGTCTGTTAGGGAGCTTTGCTGTTGTGTCACAATGTAGATTATGAGGGACATACATTATATTTTGTTGTGACATGATGTTGGCACTATACTGGCACTTCCTGAGGGTGTCAGTGAACAGGATGTTATGAGACTTATGTGTAATGTATCATGGAGGTGTTAGCTTGTGAATGTGATGACCCTACTTAATTATCTATTTTCAGCATCAGCTCTGGCAGGCGAAGGTGATGGGGCACAGCTGAGTGGGGAAGCTTCTATCTACAGGATCGCCAGTTGTAAAACCACTGACAGTGAGGGATCCAGTGACCCGGAGGGCAAGAGAACTGCCATGAGGGAGACCGTATCCACTACATCTTCTTCGGAATCCTCCTCCAGTGGCCACTCCCTAGTGGTAGCGGACCCATCTGGGATCACTCTAGTACCATCTCTGTCCACCCTCCCCCCTTTCTTTCACATCCATCCCTGTAGCTCCCAATCCAATTGGCCATGCCCATCCATCCAAGGAGATGGGTGTCTCCTTTGCCATATGCACCCCTGTCCCAGCCCCCGTTAGCCCTGCTGCCTCAGTGTGGAGGCCAGTGCCCTCCTGAGGTCTATTTCTATTGGTCAGACAGCCATTGAGAATGCCATCGAGGGACTGGCAAGCCAGATCCAACAGGGCAATGCATTCCTGGAGGGCATTCATGGTGCAGTCTCCGCCCTACAGTGCTTATTTCAGACTCTGACCTCCTCACTGATGGCAGACAGTCACCCCTTTTCCACCGCCCCCCCTCAACATTCCTCTACCCAGTCCAAGTTCCCCTTTCCCTGGCCCAGCCAAAGCACACAATCAGACAGGCATCCATCCACCTCTACATCCAAGGGTAGCGCAGACAAACATAAGCACCACAAGACACACTACTGGCATGCACACAGACAACATCCACCTGTGGACATAGCAACATTTGCAACCTGCCCTGACAATCCTACCACCCCCAGCATCACACACACAACACCTGCCATACCTGCAGACACCACACCAACATTTAATGATCCAGCTACCACACCTATCGTACCTGCAGCCTGCACCCCAGCAGACCCTCAGACATCTACCCCAGTAACCACACCTGCAGACAATAGATTCACTGACAGATCTACATGCAGCACATCCCCCATACCTGCTGCCACCACTCCCACAGAAAGTTACCCATCCACAATAACATCCGCCAGCACCACCACAACCCTCAGCCCAAGACACATAAACACCTTTATTCACCCACCCAACAAACAACCAACACACACAAGCACATCTCTAACAAATACACACCTAAGACATCCACACATAAATGTCAAAAAAACACTCCTTCACCCTCTGCATCCAGACTCCCTTTTGATGACCATCCCTGTGTCAAAAAAGTTTCCTTTCCGAGTTTGACCTTTTCCCTACTCTTCCTCCTGTGACAACCCTAAAAGAACTGTAACCCTCCCCAAGGCCATCCCTTCCACCTCCAAGGCCTCCCCCACCACCCAGCCAGCACTCATGACCCTCCACCCACCAAAAAGTCCACCCCCTCCAAAAAATATCCAAACCCCTCCTAAACCAGAGCCTAAAGACCCCCCTCTCAAGCACAAGCTCAAGCTCAAACCCAAACTCCCCCTCCACCACCACCCCACAAGAATCCCTGAGGTGCCTACCTGCCCCCTCGATGCCCTTACCTGTGGAGGTTACATGGCAGTCAGGAGTCAAGTAGGGGTACCATTATGTGCCTTTGGAGATAATCATCTGGACCACGGACTGGCCTATGGCCTTGGACATTCCTATTTTTTGAAAGTTTGAACACATTAAAACCAGCCAGTTGTTGGTCTTTTGGTTAGATATTTGTCCTGCATTTCCTTTCCTAGGTTTAAGTTATCCCTGGATGTCATTGGTAGTGTGCCTGTATTTGTGGGTGTGTGTGTGTGTGTGCTGCTTGTGTTTCATGTATTGTTAGAGAAGTATGTGAGGTTGTGTGCAGTTGTTTTTTTACCCCAGGCATGGGGTGTGAGTTGTGTGATGCGTTATGTATATGTAGAACAATAATTTGTTGTCAAGCTATGGTGTTTTTTTGTGTTGATGTGTGTTTGTTGAGCTGTGTGGCTTTCTGTGTTCGGACTGTTTGAATCTGCATGTATTGGGGTTGGCATAATGGGTTCGATGTGCTGTGTGTGTGATATGTGTGTCAATTTCTAGGTTGTATGATGGTGTAATTGTGTGGGGCCCATCACAGGTGGTTGTTCATTGTGTTGTATGTGTGTCGAGTCCCTGGCCTCTGTTGGTTGTGACTGTGTGACATGTGTTCATATTTGTGCGGTTGTAGTGTTGTTGTGAGGTGTTGGTGTGTTGCATGGGAATGTGTGAGGCTGGGCTTGTGCTGTGTTGCCATGCGTAACTTTGTGTTATTTATGTGTGGTGTGTGTGCTGACTGCAGTGTGTGTGCTGTGTATGTGTGGGTGTCTTTGATGCAGTATGTGAGTATTTTTGTTACTGTACTGTTACGTGTGAGTGCAGTCCTTTCACTCCCCTCTCTATGGTATGTTAAGTAACTGTACAGAATTTGACAATTTACAAATGTAACAGGTGTGTGTGTACTTATGGTTGTTGCCGTCCTCGTCGGCGATGATTCCGTTGTCTTTTGGCGAGTAGGAGCAGCAGGATGATGTCTAGTTGTGGTTCCATGGTGGCTCCAGACGTGTATTGCTTCCTGGAGATGAGTGTCTCCTTTTATGCTGTGAGTTTCCACCTGGAGTTCCCCGGTGGTTATGCTGGTGATGTGCAACTTCATAATGAGTCCAGCAGAAACAGGGCCTCGGCTGGACTGCATATGCCTTAATTCGACAGTGGCGGTCTGTCCTGCCTGGCGGTGCCGGGATTGCTTTGGCGGTCTTATTTTTGCTCTGCCGCCAATGTCATTATTTGGCGGTCTTCCTTGCCAGCCTGTTGGTGGTCAGACCACCAGCGCTAACATGTTGGTCACAGGACCACCAAAGTCGCAATGAGGCCCTAAGTGTTGTGCGTGTGCAGCAAAAGCATGTGCTTGGTGAATGTGTGTGTCACAGGGTCCTTTCCTTGGGATCTGCATGTCGCTGGACAAGAAACCCAACTCCCGGTGTCACCAACTCAGAAAGCTATTATAGCACAGAGTTATGATGAAGCCAGTCGGGGGGAAGGGAATTGGGGAAGGGAACAGCAGGCAGAGAGATCTGAAAAGTAAAGGTTAGAACAAATATGCATTTACTCATTCATAGAAACGTAACTCATTTATAGACTCTTGACTAAATGCATCTCCGAGATATCAGGTGGAGACCTCTTCTAAAATGAGGGCAAAGCCCCTTCTTTGAAACATGAAACAAAAGTAAAACACAACCTCAGAATCAAGAGATGGCAAGAACTTTGAACTATGATTATACACAGATTATCAATCCTGTAACACCTATGTATGCACAACATAATCCTTTGATCATGACTTAGAAAATCTCAAATAATTAAATATGCTTTTCACATCTTAAGCTATTCAAAGAACAATGAAAACTATAATTTGCTTATCTCCAGAAATACTTTCACATTCACAACAATAAATGCCAAAAGGTTTTCCTCTTTGAATGTAAGGCGCTTTACTTAATAATACAAGGAAGCGCTTTTACTCAAGTAGCCTGAATCACTTAGATTGTTATGCCAAGAACCTTTTCCTCCTGTGAATTGAAGTGCTCACATCTGTGAATTGAAACGCTTTGAATTGTTGTGCCAAGAGCAATTTGCATCTGTGGACTGAAGCGCCCGAATAATCATGCCAAGAGTGCTTTACATTTAAGAACTGAAGCGCCTGAATTGTCGTGCCAAGAGCGCTTTACATCTGTGAACGGAAACACCTTGAATTGCTGTGCACAAAAGCGTTTTACATCTGTGAACTGAAACGCTTTGAATTACTGTGCCAAAAGAGCGCTTTACATCTTTGAACAGAAACACCTTGAATTACTGTGCACAAAAGCGCGTTACATCTGTGAACTGAAACTCTTTGAATTACTGTGCCAAAAGAGCGCTTTACATCTGTGAACGGAAACACCTTGAATTACTGTGCACAAAACCGCGTTACATCTGTGAACTGAAACACTTTTAATTACTGTGCCAAAAGCGCGCTTTCCAACTGTTAACATAAACACCTTGAATTACTGTGCACAAAATCGCTTTACAACAGTGAACTGAAACGCTTTGAATCACTGTGCCAAAAGAGCACTTTACCTTTTGGAAGTAATAACTTCCTCCAAACTTGCATTCAGCAAGGCCTTACCGCTACGAGTACAACCTACTCGTTTTTGAATGCACCATGGACTTTGGTTAGACGACACTCTGACATTCAGAAACTCTGCTCTCCTCCAGAGAAACCACCACGAGGTCTGGCTGCATCGAAGTCTTCAAAATAGTGAGCAACGTGCTTGGGTGTGGCTGGGCTTTATAGACGTGCCACACCCCAAGATGGCTGCTGCCTCTAAAAACATGGGAATTGTAGTCCCTTCATAGAATAGCACTGATAAGTGCATCTTGTCCACCAATGCCCTGAGCCTGGCCAGCTCTATGAGCTTTGCCACAGGGCAGACGACGCTGGAGGTCACCTTTGGAACAAGAGGGGATGACAAGTGGTGCGCATAAAGCGCCGCAGAGTCGTGCAGCGGAATTTCAGGTGAGGCCTGGACCGCGCCTGGCCTTATTCCTGAAAGTGTGTTTGTGAAAAGTACAATACATGAAGGATGAAGTGTTGTGCAGGCCACACATGGCCACACATGGTGAATGTGTGTGCTAGAAGTCTGTGTGCTCACCACAGGCACACCATGGCCATTACAGAAAGTCTACAGAACTGAACAGTGTGTGCACAGTGAATATGTGGACTGAATGTATGTGTGCCTCGGGCTGCACAACACATGGCGATAACAGTGTTGGAAAGTGTGTGTGCTGTGTATGTACACTGAGTGTGAGAGTGCCTTCAATGGTACATTATATTCAGGTGAGTGGGTTTCATTTTGTGAAGCCCAGGCCTTCATTGTAAATACATGAGGTTTAGAGGAATCTTCTCAGATAGACTTGTGTATTGCTGCAATTCTATAAGTTGTGAGAGACACAATGGAGAAAGGATATACCTACTCTCATGTACACTTCACTCTTTGATTCAGTGAGGGGTCACAAGGAAGTAGCCTTGACACATCTCAGGAAGGTGATAGGGCTGGTAAAGGAATCCTACAGAGTAGGGCTGGGAGCCCAGGATTAAGCTTTTTATTCTCACATCACTGTGGCTGACATCCAGGTTTAAAGTCTAGTCACGTCCATGGCCTATGTTATGGAACTATCAGCTTCAGAGTCTCTTCTGCTGGGAGATAGCCTTTCAAGAGAAAAAGAGAGAAGAGATCAGTGTACTTCTAAAGAATCAGAACCCCATCATAAAACTACAAACACCCAGACCCTAAATCACATTTCAGTGGTCATTATGACATTGGCGGTCAGCTGACTGCCACGCCGGCGATGGTGGTTGTGCTTTCACCAGGCTGGTGGTAGTGACTGCCAAATAATGACCAATGGTGGTGATCCCTCCAATAGACAGCCAATGTACCACCCCCACCACCAGAGCGGTATGACCACTGAACACGGCAGTAGCCCTCTCCAGGCATGCGGAAGACTATGATCCACCCACCATATCAGGACATAGCAGACTGCCAGGATTTCCGGCACAGTAGCAATGCCACTGAGGAGTCAGCGGCCTCCATGGAACCGAACTGGAGGTCTTCTTGATGTTGGACCACTCCATGGCCGTTCGGGAGCACCAACGCTGACGAAGATGATGATGGTGAGTACAGCTGCCTAACACACAAGGGAGGGAGGGGAGAGTGACACACACACGCACAACACACACCATAAACACACACCACGCACCCAGAACAATCTGCAGAGTTAGCAACAGCAACATCAGCCAGAAGTGTAGAAAGCCAGGACACATACCTTAGGTCCAACCTCAGTATTCCACTGGACCTAAACCCACAACAATTGAGGCAACTACATACAAAGGCCCACTGGCCAGTCCAATGTCAGCCATTAGCCACAGGGCAACGTTCAAGGCCCAACTTGACTCCTGACAGCCCAGTCACTACAGTGAGCAGGGGCATCATCTTGTAAATAGGCAGGCACCCCCAGGGTGGAGGGGGTGGGAGGGGTGGGGCCGGTTTGGGAAGGGGGTCTTGGGCTTGGGTTTGGGAGCGGACGGGACTTTACCCTTCCATTTAGGGGGCGGAGGAGCGGGCTTGGGGCGGGGGACGGAGTGCCATTCTTGTACCCCTTAGTGGCAGCTAAAGTCTTAGGGGGAGGAACAGGAGTCGATTTGGGGATGGAGGTACTAGGCTGGGGGTGGGACTTTTCTGTTATGGGCAGGACGGGAGGAGGGGAAGGGAAGAGCTCAAGAAGGGAAAGGAAAAGCTTCTTAGGCCCAATGGGGTGGGTTGTGGGAGGAGGTATGGGAGTGGAGGTAGAAGGAGTGGTTGTTGGACTAGGAGGTGTGCTGGACTTGGGTGCAGGTGTATGGACAGTGTGTGTGTGTGAGGTGGATGGCCTTTGGGGGGTCTGAGTGGGAGCGTTTGTGTGTCTTTGGGGTGAGACAGGGTGGGGGAGGACAAACAGGATGTGTGGATGGATGTTGTGATGGTGTCTACAAGTGAGGTGGGTGTGCTGCATGAGGTGGTGATGGTGGTGGTGACTGCGCATGTAGTGTGTGGTGCATGTCTGCGGGTCTGTTGTTGTAGCAACTGTGGGCAAGGCTGTACAGATGGCAGAATCTGGGACTGTTAATGCAGCGCATGCAGGTGTGAGTGCTGATGTGACTGTGAGGGAGGAGGAGGAGGAGGGGGAGACAGTAGAGGCATTGGCTGTTGTGTGTGCATTTGTGTGTTGGCTGTGTGTGTTAATCTGGACTGAAGTGTGATGACTGTGTTTGTGCGAGTCCTGTCTGTTGTTTTGGATGCATGCTTGTCAGAATGTGTGGGTGGGATGGGTAGGGGAAGAGGAGACATGGACTGGGAACATGTAGTTGGAAGGGGGATGGAAGAAACAGGGAAACTGACTGCGTCAGAGAGGAGGTCAGAGCCTGAATTGACCTCTGTAGGGCCACCAAGCCACTGTAAATGCCCTCCTGTAGGAAAGTACTGCCTTGCCTGGCATGTTACCCCCATTTTTACTTGTGTGTCTGTTTGTTTTTTGCCTGTGTCACTGGGATCCTGCTAGCCAGGACCCCAGTGCTCATAGTTTGTGGCCTACATGTGTTTCCTGTGTGGTGCCTAACTGTATCACTGAGGCTCTAATAACCAGAACCTCAGTGTTTATGCTCTCTCTGCTTTTAAAATTGTCACTGCAGGCCAGTGACTACTTTTACCAATCCTGATTGGCACACTGGAACACCCTTATAATTCCCTGGTATATTGTACCTAGGTACACAGGGTTTTGGGGTTCCAGGAGATCCCTATGGGCTGCAGCATTTCTTTTGCCACCCATAGGGAGCTCAGACAATTCTTACACAGGACTGCCACTGCAGCCTGAGTAAAATAACGTCCATGTTATTTCACAGCCATTTTACACTGCACTTAAGTAACTTATAAGTCACCTATATGTCTAACCCTCACTAAGTGAAGGTTAGGTGCAAAGTTACTAAGTGTGAGGGCAACCTGGCACTAACCAAGGTGCCCCCACATTGTTCAGGGCAATTTTGTGAGTGCGGGCACACCATTACACGCGTGAACTACATATAGGTCAATACCTATGTGTAGCTTCACAATGGTAACTCCAAACATGGCCATGTAACATGTCTAAGATCATGGAATTGTCCCCCCAAGCCAAATCTGGTATAGGGGTGCCAATCCCATGCATCCCCGAGGCTCCAGCATAGATCCCGGGTACTGCCAAACTAGCTCTCTGGGGTTTTCTCTCCAGCTATCGCTGCTGCCAACCCTCAGACATGTTTCTGCCCTCCTGGGGTTTGGGCAGCCCAGTCACAGGAGGGCAGAACAAAGGATTTCCTCTGAGAGAGGGTGTTACACCCTCTCCCTTTGGAAATAGGTGTTAAGGGCTGGGGAGGAGTAGCCTCCCCCAGCCTCTGGAAATGCTTTGAAGAGCACAGATGTTGCCCTCCTTGCATAAGCCAGTCTACACCAGTTCAGGGAGCCCCTAGCCCCTGCTCTGGCGTGAAACTGGACAAAGGAAAGGGGAGTGACCACTCCCCTGTCCATCACCACCCAAGGGGTGGTGCCCAGAGCCCCTCCAGTGTGTCCCAGACCTCTGCCATCTTGAATGCAGAGGTGTGAGGGCACAATGGAGACCTCTGAGTGGCCAGTGCCAGCAGGTGACGTCAGAGACCCCTCCTGATAGCCTCTTACCTGGTTAGGTTGCCAATCTTTCTCTGAGGGCTATTTAGGGTCTCTCCAGTGGGTTCCTCTTCCGAATAATGAATGCAAGAGCTTACCAGAGTTCCTCTGCAGCTCCCTCTTTGGCTTCTGCCAAGGATCGACTGCTGACTGCTCCAGGACGCCTGCAAAACCGCAACAAAGTAGCAAGAAGAATACCAGAAACATTGTAGGGCCTAATCCTGCTGGCTTTCTCGACTGTTTCCTGGTGGTGCATGCTCTGAGGGCTGTCTACCTTCACCCTGCACTGGAAGCCAAGAAGAAATCTCCCGTGGGTCGACGGGTTCTTCCCCCTGCTAACGCAGGCGCCAAACTTCTGCATCACCGGTCCTCTGGGTCCCTCTCATCTTGACAAGCGTGGTCCCTGGTACACAGGAGCTGGATCTAAGTGACTCCGACAGTCCAGTGGTCCTTCTGTCCAAATTTGGTGGAGGTATGTCCTTGCCTCCCCACGCCAGACAGTAATCCTGTGTACTGCGTGATCTGCAGCTGCTAGGGCCTCTATGCACTTTTACAAGGATTCCTTCATGCACAGCCTAACCCAGGTCCCCAGGACTCCGTCCTGCATTGCTCAACTCGCTGAGTTGACCACCGGCTTCGTGGGACTATCTTTTGTTGTGTTGAGACAACCGCTGTGCTCAGATTTCTTGACTGCCTGGTCAAGTGCTTCTGCGGGTGCTGCCTGCTTCTGCCTGGGCTCTCTCTGTTGCTGAGCACCCCCTCTGTCTCCTCCTCCTTCCTGGGCCCTTGCAGCACCCATTATCTTTAACTGTGACTCTTGCAGCTATTAAGGCATGTTTGTGGTCTTTCCGCGTGAAAAAAACTCTGCATCCTCCAGCACGCCGTGGGACATCTTCTGACCAAAGGAAAAGTTCCTGGCACCTTCAGTTGTTGTAGAATCTTTGGCTTCTTCCACCCAGAGGCAGCCCTTTTGCACCTTCATCCGGGGTTTAGTGGGCTCCTGCCCCCCCTGGACCCCCCTGGACCCTTGCATGACTCTTGGAGTTGGTCCTCTTCCTTTATAGGTCCTCAGGTCCAGGAATCCATCTTCAGTGCTTTGCAGTCAGTTGTTGTCTTTGCAGAATCCCCTATCTCTACTTTACTGTCTTTCTGGGGTAGTAGGGTAAATTTACTCCTACTTTTCAGGGTCTTGGGGTGGGGTATCTTGGACACCCTTAGTGTTTTCTTACACTCCCAGTGACCCTCTACACACTACACTAGGCCTGGGGTCCATTCATGGTTCGCATTCCACTTTTGGAGTATATGGTTTGTGTTGCCCTTAGGCCTATTGCATCCTATTGTGTTCTATAGTGTTTGCACTATTTTCCTAACTGTTTACTTACCTGATTTTGGTTTGTGTGTATATTTTGTGTACTTACCTCCTAAGGGAGTATATCCTCTGAGATACGTTTGGCCTTTTGTCACTAAAATAAAGTACCTTTATTTTTAGTAACTCTGAGTATTGTGTTTTCTTGTGATATAGCGCTATATGATATAAGTGGTATAGTAGGAGCTTTGCATGTCTCCTAGTTCAGCCTAAGCAGCGCTGCTATAGCTACCTCTATCAGCCTAAGCTGCTAGAACTCTACTAATCTACTAATAAGGGATAAATGGACCTGGCACAAGGTGTAAGTACCACAAGGTACCCACTATAAGCCAGGCCAGCCTTCTACACCTCCTGGAAGGCATTGCATTGCTGCATCTAGGATTCCAGCCCCTGGATGGCATTCACTATGGTTGACTGCCCTACAAAGATGGATCTCAGGATGTTACTGAGGGCAGTAGGGCAGAGTGGGGCAGGGTCTGAGGTGCCTTGTGCGAAGGAGACGCCCACCCGCCTGGGTGAGCAGACACAGGCAACTGGGTGGGGGGCTACTTGGAGGGCAGTGCTGATACCGAGGGTAGAGGAAGATGAACCAGTTGGGGTGATCCCAGAGGGGTCCGCCACCACTAGGGAGCTTCCATCGGAAGATGAATCAGAGCCAATTGTTTCAGCTCCAGTTCCCCCCCCGTGGTGCTCCCCTCACCCTCCAACCCACTGGTCCCCTCGGCGTCGGTGGGCTCTGCTTCCTGGGTCCCACAGGTTGCAGCACCCTCACTCGCCGGTGCCCCTGCTCCTTCCCCAGATCAACCTAATGCACACATGGACAGGATGACAAAAGGAGAGGGGGGAGAAAGAAAGGGAGCACAGGGTCAATCACAGCAATACAAGCACAGATGGCATACACATCACACTAACTCACTTGGACGAAGATTGGGCAGTATGGACCACATTGACAAACCATTTCCTAGGTACTATAGCAGGTAGGAACCCAAACACTACAATGTGCACACTTACTGGGAACGACTAAGCCCTGTCAGCCATGGCAAGGTACCTAACTAGCAATAGCAAAAATGCATACCACCCTAAATAGCTAAGCAGGACCACGTAGGAAAGGCTAAACTGGTATATTTGGGCATCCACTGGCTAGAACCGTGCACCCAAACCCCATGGCAGGCAAGGAATAATGAATACCATTGCACTGTACTGACCCCTGCTGTGCTGCCCTCAAGCACCCATCCAACTCAGGAATGGCCACCACCAGTAAGCGGGCCATTAGGGAGTTCAGCCTCCGATGGGCACCTCTCCCGCGTTGGGAGGCCTTCCCCCGCTGGGCCTCTGCGGTCTTCCGGGCCCAGCTTCTCAAGTCATCCCACTGTTTCCTGCAGTGGGTGCTCTGCTGGCTATTGACCCCCAGTGTCTGCACGTCCTTGGTGATGGCACGCCACATCCCCTTCTACTGATGGACGCTGACCTGCAGAGGAAACACAGACAGAAGGACACCATGAACCATACAATACATCCTGTCACCCAAATGACCTACATATTGCATTTGCCCCCCATCAAGCACACACATGAACCGTACCTTTGCATTCACATTACCTGCAGCCATACTCCCCCGAAATGACACACTGCTAGCACACACATACATCTACATGCAGCCATGTTGCATGAAATGTACCCATAAAGTACTCACCTGTTGGTCTGGAGGCCCATACAACTGCCTATACTGGGGTAGAACCCCATCCACGAGCCTCTCCAACTCTTCCAACATGAAGCCTGGGTTCCCTTCCCCTGTTGCATGGGCCATGGCAGGTTCCAGACACAGGTCACAGCAGGAGTTGTGCTCATGTTGCAATATTCTTTATTTGCTGGTGTGTCTGCCTGAGCCTACAGTTAATTAAAGGCATATTATGTATCTGGTATAGTGGGGTATGGGGCGATACTTTCTCAAGGACAAAGGAGCACTAACAAACTGAGATGAAAAGGCTCCCAGACACATTCAAGGTCCTCCTGATGTTTGATTTGTGGAATGAGAACTTGATGGGAGTTGCCAATTTGAGCTTGCAAGGAAGATGGAGAACTACTGGAATTGATGAGGTAGATTTCTCAAAGTCCCTATAGGTTTAATTGGTATTCACCTAGTTAGACGAGAGAAGATTCTCTTTAACGTCTTCAGAGAGCCGATTCCCATGAGACTTGGAGGGGTACAGACCTCTCTACTCTTTATCCCTTTGTGTGGTGTTAGAAATGGGGTCTCTAGTTCACAGTCAGTTTACACCCTGCCCAAGTAGGGACACTCACTCTAGTCAGGGTAAGGGGGATCACAGCTCAGATAACCCCTGCTCACCCCCTTGGCAACTTGGCACAAGCAGTCAGACTGATCTCAGAGGCAATGTGTAAAGTATTCTTAACAACACACACAGCAACACAAGTGAGGCCGTGCATCAATTCTTTCTCCACCGTGTAAGCAATGCGTCAGTTTACTGACAAGCAACCTCGGATCCGTTTGGTAATGTTGAAGATGCTCAGGGACGATGCATGGAAAATCTGAATGCACAGCAACGATGAATCCGTGCTGAGCTGGTGGTGCGTTGATTTTACTGGCTTTGCGCCAATTTTTCAGCTGCGGTGAAGGCACTGCATCAACTTTTCTGCAGCTTGGCTCTGGTGCGTGGGTTTTTCTCTGGTCCTGCCAGCTTCTCCTTCCAAGGGCCCAAGGCCTGGGTGTGGCACCACTGGGCAAGTTAGGGGGTCTCAACAAGAAAGCCCAGGTGCTGGTAGATGAAGTCTTTGATATCCTAGAGACTTCTTAACAGGAGGCAAGCTTAGTCCAAGTTCTTGGAGAATCTTCACAAGAAGGATACACAGCAAAGTCCAGTCTTTTTCCTCTTTAGGGCAGAAGCAGCTACTACAGGCCAGCCCAGCAAAGCACACACAACAAAGTGGCAGCACTCCTCCTCCAGCTTTTCAGCTCTTCTCGTTGGCAGAGGTTCCTCTTGATCCAGAACTATTCTGAAAATCTAGGGCTTTGGGTCCACAAATTATACATATTTCTGTCTTTGAAGTAGGCAAACCTCAAAGGAAAGTCTCTATTGTTCGCAAGATCCTGCCTTGCCCAGGCCAGGCCCCAGACACACTCCAGGGGGTCGGAGACTGCATTATGTGAGGACAGGCACAGCCCTTTCAGGCGCAGGTGTCAGCTCCTCCCTCCCCACTCTAGCCCAGGAAGACTCATCAGGATATGCAGGACACACCTCAGCTTCCTTTACATCACTGTCTAGAGGGGATTCACAAACAGCCCAACTGTCAGTTTGACCCAGATGTGGATTCCACAGGCAGACAGAGGCACAGAATGGTTAAGCAAGAGATACCCACTTTCTAAAAGTGGCATTTTCGAATAGACAATCTAAAAACTAACTCTAACAAAAGATGCATTTTTAAATTGTGAGTTCAGAGACCCCAAACTCCACATATCTATCATCTCTCAATGGGAAACTGCACTTAAAAGACATTTAAAGGCAGTCCCCATGTTAACCTATGGGAGAGATAGGCCTTGTGATAGTGAAAACCGAATTTGGCAGTATTTCACTATCAGGATATGTAAAACACACCAGTACACGTCCTACCATTTAAATACACTGCACCCTGCCCATCCGGCTACCAAAGGCCGACCTTAGAGGTAACTTACATGTAGTAAAAGGAAACGTTTGGGCATGGGAAGAGGGTATACTTGCCACGTTGAAGTGGCAGTGCAAGACTGCTCACACAGACACCTCAGTGACAGGTCTGAGACATGTTTACAGGGTTACTCATGTGGGTGGAACAATCAGTGCTGCAGGACCATTAGTTGCATTTGATTTACAGGCCTGGGACACCTCTAGTACTGGAATTGATGCACAGCCAGCCTAGCGGTGAAAGAATCACTGCATCGCCGCTCTGGAACTTCACAGCCTGGGTCCCCGAGTGGAGATCAATGCAGCGCCAGCATTGCGACTGGAACTTTGACGAATGGCCCACTGGATAGATGCATCTCCGAGCAGGAACAACGCAGCCCAACTTCCTGCATGAGGAATCAATGCAGCGCCCGGCGTCTGACAGAAACTCAGCCGCATCGCCCACCGGATCGACGCAGCACCTTTGACTTCGTCCAGCACACCCAGGTTTCCCACACAATTCGATGCACTGTCCTTTCCGTGTGACGAAGAATTGACGCATCGTCTGTGTACACCCAGAAATCCAATGCGCACCCTTTGTTTTTCATGCATCTCCTCCTCTGCAGTCTCCGTGTGTTTAATTTTGATGCATACCAGGTATGTTGTGCACACAAGAGACAATTGTTGCTTTTTAAAGCCTTAAGACTCCTCTTATCTTTGCAAAAGTGATATTTCAACTGTACTTATCAAATCTTGATAGTTTTGACCTTAATTCATTCAAATAAATATCTTATGTTTTTCTAAACCAGTGTGGTGTATTTTTGTGGTGTTTTCACTGTGCTACTGCATGATTTATTGCATAAATACTTTACACATTGCCTTCTAAGTTAAGCCTGACTGCTCAGTGCCAAAGCTACCAGAGGGTATGCACAGGATAATTTGGATTGTATATGACTTACACTGACTAGGATTGTGGTCCCTATTTGGACAAGGGTGTGTACCTCTGCCAAATAGAGACCCCATTTCTAACAATCTCTATCAGAACGTCTACTGAGCCATCTGCTATGCTGACACTTTCCTATATTTACATAATTTCTTATTCTTCTTGAGACTTAATTAGAATTTCCCTATAGCTTAGTTTAGGGTAGCCAGATTTACTTAAATTCTCCAGTGACAGAGGACTGCAACTTACATACTGATCGCCAGATCTTGTCCCTCATCTTTTGTATTGCTGCAGACGAAATTCTTGTATGCCTTTTGCTTGTATGATTTAATTCGATGCTTTACTTCACCTTTGGTTATTTTGTACTTATATAGCATGTTTTTGAGATTCATTTGCATAAGGTTTGCCCTTAATTTGTAATAAACTTTTGAACTTTCACCGCCATCACCTGGATTGAATGTGTGACCGAAGAAGTCATACTGTTAATTAATTTGAAGTGTTGATTTTAACTCCCACCTACCCCCAAGACTCCTAAAAAGGTCTCTCAGATGAAGAGAAGCACGAATTGTGGACCGGAGCATCATCAAGGTCTTTCATCACACCTCTACTGAGTTACCAAATAGTAAGAGCAAGTGTTAGGAGCCAAACGAACCTGTCAGCAAATTTCTCATCTGCCAGTATTATTTGCAGGGACCGGCCCGAAGCCTGAAATCATTATGCACACACAGTTTTTGATATTTCACACACATAATTATTTATGCTACACTATTTGTGTAAAGGTAATTTTTTTAATAGTTCTATAAGTATACATTTCAGCAGTAAATACACATTGTAGGACAAAGGTTAAAAAAGCTCCGACCATATTTCATTAACCATCTCTATCCTATCAGCAATGGTGTAGCCAGAAAATTAAAATACTCCCACTTTGAACTAAGGCTCTGATGTCAATTTAGCAAGCAAATCAAATAAGTCCACACTACCTAAAAGAGCTTTCTTGTCTCTTCCACCCAAGCATCTATCCATTAATCTTTTCAGTTTCCGTCAGCCCACTGATAGCCACCATTCCAACTTTACATTCTGTCATCCATTCGTTTTATCATCCATCATTCATTCTTTTACCATTCATCTGTCCATTGGCCATATTATCCACTCATCCATTTACACATCCATCATCTATGTAGTCATGCATCCATACATCCAACCCCCATACATCCATCATTTGACATACCTATGCCAGATACATAAAGCCCTTTCATCCACCATTTACCTTAGCAGATTTCCATTTAGTCTGCCATTCATCCGCTCAGATTCCCATCAACTAATCCATCCTGTCACCCAGCCATCCACCCCATCAATCCATCCTCATAGATTTTCATTTACTTTTCCATTTTTTCACCCACCTATTCAACCATTCATTCATCTCTATTTCCATTTACTCTGCCATCTTTTCACCCACCTGCCCACCCATCCATCTTCTCAGATTTCCATTTGATTTACCATCCTTTCACATACCTATCTATCCATCCGTTCAAACTCTAACATCCCCATTTACAGTGCCGGAGGATTCACACCTCTGCTATCAGTCTACCTTAGATAAAACTAGCTGTCTTAGAGCATGGTGCTCAAAATTTGACATGATATGCCAAGTCATGTAATGCTTTCCCACATATCTTCTTGTGCCCTCAGGCCTGAAGTTGCGAATTCAACATCCTCCTCGGCAGCCGGGTCAAGATTCCGACCCGATTCGTTTCACATTTATGTTATGGACCTTTCTGAAATATGGTGGTCAATAGAGTGAAGGGGGTTGACTCGTAATTAGCTCCTTTCTCAATGCACAAGCTATGTGAACGATGCTTCGTGTTCAAAATATGTGCTGAAACCCTGCGCTCCTTTTCTTCTTATGAGACGCAATATGCAAGGTTTTCTTTTCATATAGCCATATTTCAGCTTCCATCCAATGAATAGTGCATGTATTAGAAAAAGGATTTTTACCTTCTCTAATTTTGTTTGCACGAATTATGAAAACATGGCAATACAATCATACATCTATTAGCTGGACAAAGACAGGTGAGCCTGTTTGCTTGCACAGTTCCCAGAAAATACACGAACAGAAATGATGTTAGCGCACAACCCCACTTAAACTGTGTGCTAACAGTCATATATAAGCTTTGCAACACACCTCATGAACCTCGAAGAAGGCTACATACTAAACAAATGTATTGCAATATTATTATGCCCTCTCTAGGTAATATAAAGCCTTGTCATTTTGAGAAATGGAAAATCTCTGTTAGGGAGAACAGTCATGTTTTAATGAGGCGTTTCCTTGACATTGTCAACATGTAGTTAAAGTGTTAGATTATATGTGGGGTCATTTAGAGTTTGGCAGAATTCGAGCCACTCTAAACCCATGGTTTCCCTGCTCTAATTAGAGTCCGGATAGCGTGATGGAGTTATTGATGGCGGTGCCTCTGCTGACTCTGACCTGAGAAAACTCTGACCACCTGGCCCACCTGAACAGGGCCATCCGCTTATAGTAACAGTCATCCTGCCCTACTTAGAGCATGATGACAACCACTAGCTTTCCTTACCATGGATTTCAAGCAAGGTTTGGTGGTTCAGGGCATAAAAGGCGCCCATTGCCATGTCATGTCAGCCTGTCCATGTCACTGCACTTCCTTCATATTCCTTTGACTTGCTTTTTTTAGAGTACCAGTTGCATCACAAAAGGCATCTCATGACCAAGTAATCCCGGAAGGTTGAACCATGCCAAGGTTACTGAAAGACAGATAGCATGCATTAGCATATGCTTTAGAATATTTCTGACATGAAACACTGGATGGTGGGTGTGTTCTACTGCAGTCATTCTCACACATCTGTAGCACAGTCACTAACATTGGCCTTCTATCAAGCTGTTAGCAATAATGGTAATACATTTGTTCTGCTTTTTGTGTGCAGTGTTACTTCTATCACAAATGACAGTGTCTGCGATTACAGAAATGACATACCCAAGACTAATGTGACATACAAATTCTTAGAGAGTATCAACAGAAAAGCAAGTGAATTAATGAGTACATTGTGCATAAACTAAACTACAATTTGTGGCGACACAACGTATACAAAATCAAGTCTGCTGTTTGCCACAGTGCCAAAGCTAGCCTTTTCCTTCGAGTGCCTCGACGCCATGGACCTGCTATCTGGTAACAGCACAGCCTATCAGCACTGGAAGGCATGGAGGAATCGGATTCGGTACAAACACACACACTGCCCTCACAACCAGGAAAGCACAGGGTGGCCTACGGGGTTAGGGACAAGACAGGGTTAAATGAACATTTGCAACAGAAAGTGTTTCTAATTATCCTCTACTGTAACAATCCAACCCCATGCGTCCCATCTGCCACATTTTGCTACTCTCTGAGATGTTAAAGTTAATAAAAATAATTCAGTTGTGCTCACTACTTTGGTCTTAAAAAATTCGAAGAATCTGGCTTATATCCGGTCCTTACGAGTTTGTTAAGGACTAGTCAAACATCTGGACATGCAAATGTATTTGCACTTCGCAGTATTTGCCAAGTTCTGTCAAAAGTCCTTTCTTATGTAGGCTGTTTTCCTGTATGTTGTTCGATCTCTTCAGGATCCTGAACATCGATTTCTTGGTTCTGATAAGTGTTTACTGAAGCTTGCTGTTGTTCTTTGCCTTTGCACATGGCAAATGTAAACTACATCTGATCTCTGTCATGTATTTCTTTGCACACAGTTGTGTGAGCTGAACCTATCTGAGGTCTCTGAATAAAAATGCACCCTGAAACGCTAAATTTGGGGAAGAATATCCAACATCACCTACTGACTCACTCCAACAAAGGCTGCTGAAAAGTGCCTTGACTCTCTTAATGAGTTCTAAAAAAATTATGTTATGTTGTGGGTTTGCATTAGCGAATTTTAGTCACTGACAAAAATCTTTATTAAAATAAGGTCCAAAGCTTACCTTTTTAAAATGAAGAGTACTAAATGCAATATTTGTAGTAGGTAGCCATACTTAAACATTATTGGCCTGTAACACGTAAAGGAAATACAGACTCTTAACTTAGCCTAACTGACAAAGCCAAGTTAAATAGAAAATACATTAATACTGAAAGGCCTGTTTTTCACATGAATAGCTGTTGTGCAAGATGTGTTTTTCATCTATGTTGCAGCTGTTGCCATTTCTGAAGCTACTGTTTGTTAGCTAGTGATTAGACACTTGTTTTGTATTATAGTGTTTTGTATTAGAGAACTTATAGTAAAGTTCTCACCGCAAAGGATGCAGGCGACATACTCTGGTGAGAAGATGGGGAGTAAAACCTGCTCCAAGGAGTGTAATGAAATCCTACTTGTCATCATGAAGAAGAAAAAGAGAAACATTGCAACACAGAATATGTGTATTTATATTAGTGTGTGTTCTTAGACTAGAGAGTTTCACAAACTATAGACTAAGAGATTGACCCAGATCCATTCCTTTCCTGACTCTCTGAGAGGAGACACTTCATTTAATTTCTTAGGCTTCGCTTCGTGAGAGGCCTAAACATATTTCTTGGTCTGTTGTTATATTAGATGAGAATATTTTCCAGCTTGTTATGCTAAAGCTTTGATTTCTCTCATCAGAGCCGTTCATGGGTATCTGGACTGACACCTTCTTGTTCTCGCATTTAATCCTGATTTAATTTAGAATAGGGAGTTTCTTTATGGAACACGCTTGTTGCATTGTTATTGTACTGACTGTATTAATGGCTAATGTGTAGATTAACATGATTATCAAATATGATTGATGGATTATATTACCATTTAATGATGACACTTGAAGAATAATTCCTTAATAAAAGATAAATAACTAAAAGATTAAAAAACAAAACAATTTAACTCACACTAGGGGCCTCATTCTGACCCTGGCCGGCGGCAGTAGCCGCCGGCCTGGCGGGGTCCGCCAGAATACCGCTGCGCGGTCACAAGACCGCCGCGGTTATTCTGGGTTTCCCTCTGGGCTGGCGGGCGACCGCCAGAAGGCTGCCGCCAGCCCAGCGGGAAACACCCTTCCATGAGGATGCCGGCTCCGAATGGAGCCGGCGGAGTGGAAGGGGTGCGACGGGTGCAGTTGCACCCGTCGCGATTTTCAGTGTCTGCATGGCAGACACTGAAAATCTTGGTGGGGCCCTGTTACGGGGCCCCTGCAGTGCCCATGCCATTGGCATGGGCACTGCAGGGGCCCCCAGGGGCCCCACAACACCCCATACCGCCATTCTCTTCCTGGCGGCCAAAACCGCCAGGAACAGGATGGCGGTATGGGGCTCGGAATCCCCATGGCAGCGCAGCAAGCTGCGCCGCCATGGAGGATTCCCCAGGGCAGCGGGAAACCGGCGGTGCACTGCCGGTTTTCCGTTTCTGACCGCGGCTGTACCGCCGCGGTCAGAATGCCCATGGGAGCACCGCCAGCCTGTTGGCGGTGCTCCCGCGGTCGTTGGCTCTGGCGGTTTTTACCGCCAGGGTCAGAATGACCCCCTAAATCTCTTCATTAACTGAACTAAAAGTTATAAATGTTGCTAATACTTTTATGTTGATTACAACTCCTTACTACTCTGTCCACATCAAAGATCCATTGACCCATACGCAGGGTTTTGATTGATGGTTATCCTAGAAGACTGAGGTAGAGAGGAACCCCACACCCCAGCAGATTAATGCCTAAATTTGATAATTTGTGACTAACATAATTTATACATCTCTCTTCTAGATTTACCATGACTTACCAGACAGAATCCTCTTGGTGTTACCTCCAGAGTTAAGACACTTTGGGCCATATTTATACTTTTTTAGCGCCGCATGTGCGCCAATTTTTGATGCAAAAACGGCGCAAACTTACAAAATACAATTGTATTTTGCAAGTTTGCGCCGTTTTTGCGTCAAAAAATGACGCAAATGCGGCGCTAAAAAAGTATAAATATGGGCCTTTGACTACCACAAGGTGGGATAGTAATGGATTTTTCCCAGGAATAAAAAAACATTTAGGACCAGCAATGATTTATTGCTGCATGCCAAATTATTTATGAAGTCTTCAATTAAGCCCTTACTGCAGAT
Organism: Pleurodeles waltl; assembly: GCF_031143425.1. Taxonomy (NCBI): domain Eukaryota; kingdom Metazoa; phylum Chordata; class Amphibia; order Caudata; family Salamandridae; genus Pleurodeles; species Pleurodeles waltl. Next base: position 151,172,259 of record NC_090450.1, on the reverse strand, counting down.
GATGGTAATAGATTGAATGTTTTCAGATTTCAGTTTTCTCCTGTACTCCTTTTTTTCTTAGGTATCATTGCACCTTATGAAGTGGAAGTAACAAAAAGTTTTCAGTTTCAAAAGCAGTACCCCACTTACCTATACACATAAAATACAAATCTATGATCTACATTTTACACTAAGGCCCTCATTACAACCCTGGCGGTCGGTATTAACGTGGCGGTAATACCGCCAACAGGCCGGCGGTAAAAAAAGTGGGATCACAACCATGGCGGAAACCACCAAAACATACACCCACTTCAACACTCCCACCGCAATGCGGTAGCAACAAACACCGTGGCGGTAACCGCCAACAGCCAGACGGAAGAAATTGTATCGCCCACCCCATCACAACCCGCCCATCCGCCAGCTTTTCCGGGGCGGTACCAACGCCATCAAAAGCACGGCGGATACAGTACTTGGAAGGGAAACCACTCACCTCCCGACACTCAACGAAGAACCAGGACGTCATGGAGCCCGAGCTGCTGGTCCTCCCCATGCTAGTCTACCTCCTCATCTACCAGGAGTACCAACGGCGGAGGTGACGATGACGGTGAGTACTGCACCTAGTACACAGGGGGGGGAGGAAAAAGAGATTGACACACACACGGAAAACGCTCCCCCATCCCCACCCTCACCCACAATACCATACACACAAACACATGCATCAACATTACATTTACACCCCGTAACCCCCTGGAAGAACGCAAGGACAAAAGGAATAGAGTCAAATCAGTGATATATTAAAAAAATAGTCAGATACACATAAGAATTTCTAAAACAGTATTTACAAAATTATACAATGTGTACATAAGGCGGTACATTGTCCACTCAAAATGTCTGTGGGCCACTGGGCCAAAACTCATAGGCCAAGCCCACACTTGACTCCTGCCTCAATACAGAGCGAACACCGCAGGGGCATCAGGTCGAAAACACACAGGCACCTCAGGGGGAGGGTGAAGGGGGGTGCACCTCAGCCAGAAGATGGGACAACTCCACCGCTCCTGGACGGGGCTCCATGCCCACAGCGATGTTCTGGGGAGTGCAAGGCCACAGTCTCTCAAGTGGGTGGTTTGCCCACTGCTTGCTCCTGGGGAGTGCAAGGCCACAGTCTCTCGAGTGGATGCCTTCTTCCACTGGATCTGGAGGGGGCTTTGTGCCCAGTGTACTTCATCCTGCCAAGTATAGGGTGAGTGGATGCCTCCTTCCACTGGTTCTGGAGGATGCTTGTGCTTCATCCTGCTAGGGATAAGGTGAGTGGATGCCTTCTTCCACTGGTTCTGGAGGGGGCTTGGTGCCCAGTGTGCTTCATCCTGCTAAGGGTAGGGTGAGTGGATGCATTTCTCCACTAGTTCTGGAAGGGGCTTTGTGCCCAGTGTGCTTCATCCTGCCAAGAATAGGGTGAGTGGATGCCTTCTTCCACTGGTTCTGGAGAGGGCTTTGTGCCCAGTGTGCTTCATCCTGCCAAGGATAGGGTGAGTGTATGCCTTCTTCCACTGGTTCTGGAGGGGACTTTGTGCCCAGTGTGCTTCATCCTGCCAAGGATAGGGTGAGTGGATGCCTTCTTCCATTGGTTCTGGAGGGGGCTCTGTGCCCAGTGTGCTTCATCCTGGCAAGGAGGAGCTGAGTGGATGGCTTCTTCCACTTGTTCTGGAGGGGGCTCTGTGCCCAGTGATGCAACACTTGGGGAGTGGCAGTACACAGTCCCTCACCTGGGTGTCTGAGGCATGAGATTTGCAGGGACCAGGTTGCATGATAGTCTATGGAGGCAGGGCTGGACTCCATTGGGCGATGGCTACGGCTTCAAACTGGTGGTAGTTTCGGGGCTAGTGGGGGTGCTGCCAGTGGTGTTGGGAGGCTCCAGCCCTTCTCCTGCAGCCTCGGACGGCAGCCCACTGGGGCTGCTGCTGCTGCCAGTGGTGCTAATGTCAGCGGTGCAGGTGGTGGTACTTGCGGCGGGGCCTGCGGCAGTCCTAGCTGCGGTGCATGTGGCGGTGCTGGCCGATGTGCTTGTGCCGGTGCTGCCAGTGGTGGAGGGAGGCTCCAGCCCTTCTCCTGCAGCCTCAGACGGCTGACCACTGGGCCTGCCACTGCTAACAGTAGTGGTGCTTGTGGCAGTGCAGGTGGCGGTGCAGGTGGCGGTACTTGCGGCGGGGCTGCTGGCAGTGCTGGCCGCGGTGCAGGTGGCGGTGCTGGCAGTTGTGCTGGTACACACCAGGCCTTCACCTGCAGCCTCGGATGGCTGAAGTGCCTTGGCTAGTTTGTTCTGCCCCTTCCTCACCTTGGCAGATGGTGGTGTGACCTTGGGAATGGCAGCTAGAGTATTTGAGGTGGCTCCTTCCCCTTGCTGGATCCTGTCCCCCTCTTCACCTTGCCAGGTGGAGGAATGGCTTTGGCCTTGGCAGGGGTTGGTGGTAAACTGGCTGGGCTGACGGGTGCCCCCTTTGAGCCTTTGATAGCTGCTGGAACCACAGCAGATGATGATTTGGTGGCTGAGGTGCTGGGCTGGGTTCTGGCCACCCTGACCTGAGGGGAAGGACGAAGGGGGGAGGGGTAGGGAAGAGGTCAATGTTTGAAGAAAAGCTTCTTAGGGACTCTGGGGCGGAAAGAGGGAGAGGGTTTGGGAGTAGAAGAAGAGGGAGTGGTTGTAGGAGGTGTCTGTCTACTGAGTTTGGGTGCAGGTGCATGGGCTGGATGCTGTTGTGAAGTGGATGGCTGTTGTGTAGGTGGGGGCTTGCATTTGTGTACTTTGGGAGGATGGGTCACAGCCACACTGGGAGAGGACACAGTGGACGTGTGCATGGATGTTGGGGTGGTGACTGCCAGTGAGGGTTGTGTTGTGATGGGCGTGCTGGTTATGGAGGTAGTGGATGAGGATGTAGTGCATGCAGGTGTCAGTTGAGACGCTACTTGGAGGGAGGTGGATGCGGAGGAGGAGGGGGACACAGTCGAGGCAGTGAATTTTGGTGTGTCTACATAGGGATGGTGCTTGTGTGAGTGCCTGGTGAGATGACATGCTGAGGGACTGCTGGGAGGGCGGTGCTAGTAGGGGGGGTGGTGTCTGTACCTGTTGTTGGGGTGGGCACAGAGGTGTCCGCCACCACCAGGGAGCTTCCGTCAGAGGAGGAGTCGCTGCCTGTGGTGCCCCGTCCTGTCCCTGTCGTGGTGCTCCCCTCCCCCTGTGTCCCACTGGTGCCCTCACCATCGGTGGATTCGGCCTCCAGGCCCATGTAGGATGCAGCTCCCTCCATCGCCGGTGCCTCTGCTCCTCCACAAGATGATGCTAATGCACACAAGGACAGGGTGACAAAACAAAAAGGGGGGGAGAGACAGAGGATACCCTTGGTCAATGCCAGCAAAAACACTCCCGTTGGTGTAATTAACTCACAGGGAGCAGCCCTAAGCACTAGGCCATGAACTACCAGTTACTAAGATAGTCACCAGCCCATGGGGTACAATGCCTAACACCATTAGCTGCACACCTGAAACCCGCAGGACCCTGCCCAGTAGTAGATGAACACCTACACTATTGGGGGTGGAGTGCTTCAGAGCCTGCCCAACAAGGGACCTATCCCACCATGTTCTCCCTGGCCTAGGGGCACCCACAGCCCACATCCCCCACCCAGGTAAACCTTATCGCGCGCACAGTCATGATTCTGAATCTGTACTCACCCCCTTGTGGCTGCTGTGATGCCTTCAAGTGCCCATCTAACTCCAGATTGGCCACCGCCAGGATGTGGAACATCCGGGGGGTCATGGTACGATGGGCACCCCTTCCTCACTGGGAGGCCAATCCCCTCCACCATCTTCCTTGCCCAGCGGCGCAGGTCATCTCACCCTTTGCGGCAGTGGGTGCTCCGCCTGTCAAAGACCCCCAGGGTCCGCACCTCCTTGGCGATGGCACGCCAAATACCCTTTTTCTGATGGGCGCTGACCTGCATGGAAAAGACAGCAGAAAAGGGCATTAGTTAACCGTCCAGACTATCACACTCATGGCCCACCAGATCCCTCCTATCCCATGACGCACATTCATTGACCACCATACATGCATCACCCTGGCCAGGACGCTTCAGCCCCCCCCCTACATCATTTGGCTTATATACACAGCAATCCATATATTCATGGCCCACGCATCATGCTCACAGTGTACTCACCTGTTTGTCTGGAGGACCGTAGAGTAACATGTACTGGGGTAGGACCCCATCCAACAGTTTCTCCAACTCCTCCGCCGTGAAGGCAGGGGCCGTTTCCCCAGACACATGAGCCATTGTCGTTTCCAGACACAGGTCACAGCAGCACTTGCAGTACAGGTCCTCTCCGGTTGAACGTCAGGTGGCAAGTGAGTGAAAAGATAGAAAATGGTGGTCACGTCCACAGCGGTGCGTACCGTCACCATTGGCGTACATCGCCATTGGCTCCTGGAACCCATATGGCCCAATGATAACCAATGTGAAGTTGCGCGACGGTCTTCGACCGCCTACTGCAATGGCGCACAACGCCAGCGGAATTACCTCATTTCCACTTGTCCATCCTCACAGGTCAGGCAGCCGCCATTTCAGGGGGGCACAGGCCATGGCACCGAACTGTGTCACAGCAGACATTGGCACAGCAACTGACTCTCAGATTCACATACAGGTTCTGTAAAGTAAAAGATGCATCATTATTTCAATTGATGTGTGAATAAGACCTTCTGCTCACCGTTTTCCTCCATAGGCTTCTGCCACTGAGGATAAATATAAGATGGCAACATCCTCTGGTGTTCAGACCCATGGTGGACCTTGCGACTATGGAGGACAGACACATTATCCTAATCTACAGACTTGATCGGGCCACAATCCAAGAACTGTGTGCCCAATTGGAGCCAGGCCTGATGTCAGCTATCCGCAAGCCCACAGGTATCCCCCCCTCTAGTGCAGGTCCTGTCAGTGCTCCATTTCCTGGCAAGTGGTTCCGTCCAAACAACAATGGCCATGGCATCAGGGATGTCTCAGCCAATGTTCTCAAACGTGTTGAGGAGAGTGTTTGCAGCCCTGCTGAAAGACCTGCACAGCTACATTGTATTCCCCCAGGTGGAGGATTTGTCCACAGTGAAAGCTGACTTTATGCCCTGGGACATATCCCCAACATCATTGGTGCCATAGATGGTACACATGTAACATTTTCCCACCCTGGAGAAATGAACAAGTGCTCAGGAATAGAAAAAACTATCACTCTATGAATGTGCAGATGGTGTGTCTGGCGGACCAGTACATTTCCCATGTGAATGCCAAGTTTCCTCGCTCTGTGCATGATGCCTTTATCTTGAGTAATAGCAGCATCCCATATGTGATGGGCCAACTTCAGAGGCACCGAATGTGGCTAATAGGTGAGCCCAAGGTCACCACCCAGTATAAGTTTGTGTCTGGGTATGTGGTTGTCCCTAAGGGTTAGTGTGTGTCTAACAGGTATCCCTCGATATTTGCAGGTGACTCTGGTTACCCCAACCTCTCATGGCTACTGACCCCAGTGAGGAATGCCAGGACAATGGCAGAGGAATGTTACAATGAGGCACATGGGCGAACAAGGAGGATCATTGAATGAGCCTCTGGACTCCTGAAGGACAGGTTCTGGTGCCTCCATCTGACAGGTGGATCCTTGTACTACTCACCCAAGGTGTGCCAGATCATCGTTGCATGTTGCATGTTGCACAACCTGGCCTTGAGACGCCAGGTGCCTTTTCTGCAGGAGGATGAGCCTGGAGATGGTCTTGTGGCAGCGGTGGAGCCTGTGGACAGTGAGGAAGAGGAGGCAGAGGAAGAAGATGTGGACAACAGAAGTAATATAATTCAGCAGTACTTCCAGTGACACACAGGTAAGACACTGTAACTTCACTTTACATTTCAGTTTTCTGTTGGACATTGTACATGGCAGCCTGATTTCCCTATGTCTATGGCCACTTACTGTACCCTTTGGCATATCTATTTTCATATCTCTGCTGCCCACTCTGGCTCCTGGTATGTTTACTGCTGCCCACTAAAGGTCATACCAATGTATAAATACTGTATATATGACTTGCAATGTTTTCAGAATGTTGTACTAATACATGATTCAATCATTTGACAGACTCAAGATTAGTATTTGTTCCAAGGGTGTTTATTTAAGTGCTCCTACATAGAGGGGGATGTGCAATGGGCTGGGGTGATGGTGGAGGGTTGTCCAGTTAGAGTCCAGTCTCTTTGTATCACAGGTGCATTGTCCAATGGGGCATAGGAAGGGGGGTAATAGCAGTTCAAGGGGGGCAGGGTGACAGAGTGGGACAGAAGGGTGACAATCAGGAGAGTCTTATTTCCTGGCGGGGGTCTTGGCAATGTTCTCTTGAAGTGAATCCTAGTTTGTTTTAATGGAATAACAGGAGTTAGCTTAGCCGTTGGCTTGTGGACTCGTTCCCCCGTAAACTAGTGACTTTTAACCTACTTAGCCTGCTCTGTCTTAGCCCATTTAACTATTTAATTCTTCCAAGATGGCTGCCTTGTTTATAGTTAGGCCACATGTTATGATTTGCATTATCAGTGCCACCGCGTTAAGGCATCAAAATCAAGTGACAAAGACAAACAAACTGTAGGTGTTCACATTTAGGAACTTTACCTCTTCATGCTTTCGAGGGAATTGTTTATATTAATTACTGCCCCAAGCATGCCGTTATCTATTGTTTGGGAACACACCTACGTCAGGGGTCCAAGTAGATCTGTATAAATACATCACACTTTAGACAGATAATCAGAGGGATTCCAACCAGAGGGCATCGCCACCATCGCTGAAATCGATGCTGCACGTCATCTTGACACTGACTCAGTCTTCGTGTCCCTGTGGAGTCTGAGATAGAGACCTCATTCCAAGGTAACGAGGGTTGGGAGCTCCTCTCATGGACATGGCATTGGCAGATTAGGTTTAACATACCCAGCTCTCCTTTAGGTAGGAGGTTAGGCCTATCATGATAGGGCAGTGGTTCCCAACCTTTTGACTTCTGTGGACCCCCACTTTACCATTATTGGAACCCGGGGACCCCTACTGAATCATTATTGGAATCCGGGGACCCCCCACTAAGTAATTACTGAAAGCTGGGGACCTAATCTGTTACAATTATTAAATTTTCTAAGCAGTCGCGGACCCCCTGAGGGGGCTTCGGGGACCCCGAGGGGTCCCCGGACCACAGGTTGGGAACCACTGTGATAGGGTATTAGGTATAGTACACACTTTGGGGGTGATTCTAACTTCAGCGGGCGGCGGAGGCCGCCCGCCGAAGTTCCCCCACCAAAATACCGCTCCGCGGTCGAAAGACCGCTGAGGGTATTTTGGGATTTGCCCTGGGCTGGCGGGCGGCCGCCAAAAGGCCGCCCGCCAGCTCAGGGCAAATCAACCTTCCCACTAAGATGCCGGCTCAGAATTGAGCCGGCGGAGTGGGAAGGTGCGACGGGTGCAGTTGCACCCGTCGCGTATTTCAGTGTCTGCTAGGCAGACACTGAAATACTTTGTGGGGCCCTCTTACGGGGGCCCCTGCCGTGCCAATGCCATTGGCATGGGCACGGCAGGGGCCCCCAGGGGCCCCGCGGCACCCCCTACCGCCATCCTGTTCCTGGCGGGTGAACCGCCAGGAACAGGATGGCGGTAGGGGGTGTCAGAATCCTCCATGGCGGCGCAGCAAGCTGCGCCGCCATGGGGGATTCTAAGGGCAGCGGTAAACCGGCGGGAGACCGCCGGTTTACCCTTTCTGACCGCGGCCAAACCGCCGCGGTCAGAATGCCCTGCGGGGCACCGCCGGTCTGTCGGCGGTGCTCCCGCCGACCCTGGCCCCGGCGGTCTGAGACAGCCGGGGTTAGAATGAGGGCCTTTGTGTCTTTTCATGTTATTGCAAGATAGTGGGGGTCTTTGTAATAATGACTCTTGTCTTTACCATTCTGTTTCTTGCTCTGTTCATTATCCTAATCATTGCAGCCCATGCAACTTATCGCAGATTGCAGTTGTGTTGAATAAAAACAATTGAAACTTCACTGCATCTTCGTTATTGCCTGTGTTTGGTTGAGACATGATATATCTGTGAGAAAGGGGTAATCTCCGCTTAACCACAACGCTCCCTGAGATGTCATACTCTCGAGTCCATGCGTAAAGGCTGCCATGAATCACCTTTTACTATTTGGGTTTTTGGTGAGGTGCTGCTAGTGAGCCGGAAGGGTTGGGACAACAGATGTGACTTGTTGTAGGATAGGCATAGTTGCCTACAAACATAAGTACTGTCATCCTTAAACCAGCAGTCTTGCCTAGAGCAAGAGTCCAACTATGACACTCTGGCTTCTGCCTGGATCACAGGGACCGTTTGCAGGGTGGTTCTCCTTCTGCAATGGGTGTGGTGCTGGTGACCTGTTGGTCCTGTGGCAGGGCCTCCTGTGCACTAGCGCTGGCGGAGGTGGAGGGCTGTTCTTCGGTGTGGCTAGTGTCAGGCGCCTGTTGGGGTTCCATTGCCTCCCTCATGGTCTTGCTCATGTCTGCCAGCACCCCTGCAATGGTGACCAGGATGGTGTAGATGTTTTTGAGGTCCTCCCTGATCCCCTGGCACTGTCCCTCCTGCAGCCGCCAGGTCTCCTGCAACTTGTACAGTATCTGGCCCATGGCCTCCTGGGAATGGTGGTGTGCTCCCAGGATGTTGGAAAGTGCCTCCTGGAGAGTGGGTTCCCTGGGCATGTCCTCCCCCTGTCACACAGCAGTCCTCCCAGCTTCCCTTTTGTCCTGTGACTCTGTCCCCTGAACCGTGTGCCCACTGCCACTGACCCCAGGTCCCTGATCGTCCTATGTTTGTGGGGTTGCCTGGGGTCCCTGTAGTGGTGGACACACTGCTGATTGATGTGTCCTGGGGACAGTGGCATGGGCGCGCTGGGTGGGTGCTGTGCTTGTGTTTCCTGAGGGGGGAGGCTCTGTGGTGGGTTGGGACTGTGGCAGGGTAACCGATCATCCAGAGGTCCCTGATGGGCCCGGTTGGTCATCCTGATCCATGCGTGCTGAGCTGCTGTCATCACTGTGGGCCTCCTCTGGGGGGGGGGGGTGGCTGTTGGTGGCAACTCCTCTCCAGTGACGTTGAGTAAGGGCCCTGTGGGGATGAAAATGCAGTGTTATTGTAT